>NC_037328.1:1967500-2623333 GCF_002263795.3 Bos taurus | reverse complement strand
GCTGTCTCTTCACTTTCTTGAAGGCAACATATGTCACACAAAAGTTTTAAATTTTGATGTAGTCCAACATGTCTATTTTTTCCTTCTGTTGTTTGTGCTTTTGGTGTCATGTTTAAGAAGTCATTGTCTAATCCGAGGCCACAAGGATTTACCCCTGTATTTTCTTCTAAGAGTTCTCTATTTTATCTCATATTTAGGTTGATAAATCCATTTTGAATTGAGTGTTATGTATGGTGTGAGGTGGGGTCCAGCTTCATTCTTTTGTACGTAGAAGTCCATTGTTGTTGCATGTAGGTGTGCTCATTGATT
The DNA here is from genome assembly GCF_002263795.3 of Bos taurus. Classification (NCBI taxonomy): domain Eukaryota; kingdom Metazoa; phylum Chordata; class Mammalia; order Artiodactyla; family Bovidae; genus Bos; species Bos taurus. Next base: position 2,623,024 of record NC_037328.1, on the reverse strand, counting down.
CAGTGGTTTATACATGTTCTTTTCACCAGTGAAAGCCTTGTTTTTATTGTGGTAGAAAACATGACATTGGAAGCAAAACTCTTGAATGCATGTCCTTTCCATTTCACAAAAGAAAATTAGTGAAGTTGAAAATATTCACCATTTGGCATTTACCTTTGGAGACCTCTCCCCTTTGTTATTTATTACTTATTTTTGTCCAAAGGTGTTTGAAGCATCTCCCTTATTAGTATCTCTAGGGTTGGTGTAACCAGATAAAGAAGTAGCACAAAGCTACAAAAATAGCAGAAAATAAAAAAACAATTGAGAATCAATTTTCTTTATCTATACAACTATCCACCTGAGAGACCAGTGTTCCTGGGTGATTTGGCTTCCTGTAGGGACAACTCTGAGCTTCCCAGGTGGCTCAGTGGTAAAGAATTCGCCTGCCAAGTATCAATCTCTGGGCTGGGAAGAAAAGAAACAGCAACCCACTGCTATATTCTTGCCTGGTAAATCCCATAGGCAGAGGGACCTGGTGGGCTACAGTCCATGGGGTCACAAAGAGTCCGACACGACTTAGCGACTGAACAACAACAGAACAAGGAGCAGCTTTTGCTCACAAGAGCTTTCTGACCCAGACAACTTGTCACCTGGGGCTGGATTCCCTTGGAACCCATTTATCTTTTCATTTTGCCTTTCCAGTTGAGTCCAGAGATTCAGATTGAAACGCACGTTATCAAACTTTGATCTGGACTTGGCAGAACAGAGAATTCCCTGCGTGCCTGCATTTGTTAGAAATTATAAGTTCATCTGTGTGAAACCAAGGCCTCCAAATTAAAGTGGCTTGAAAAAGACCTGAGATTACCTCTCTCTCATGTGTCCAGAGGTGGTGGGATGTCTCTGTTTTCTTGGTCATGGGGGGCTGCTTTGCCTCCTTATCACAAATTCATAGAGTGTGAGGCATTCAGCCATTTCATCTGCATTCCAGTCAGCAGGAAATAAAGGAGAGCAAAGAAGGGAATTTCCCTTCCTTTAAGGACTCTTTCTGGAAGTTGTACACCATTTCTACCTTCAGCCTTAGCTGGAACTTAGTCACAAGATCACACTTGGCTGTGAGCAATTCTGTTAAATATGGTGGTGTTTTTCCAGGCTGATATGTACCCAGCTATGAATTGCTGTCTCCATTGCAAAGGGAGGGTTTCCCTGGTGGCTCAGACAGTAAAGTGTCTGCCTGCTATGTGGGAGACCCAGGTTTGATCCCTGGGTTGGGACGATCCCCTGGAGAAGGAAATGGCAACCGACTCTAGTACTCTTGCCTGGAAAATTCCATGCATGGAGGAGCCTGGTAGACTATAGTTCATGGGGTCGCAGAGTCGGACACAACTGAACGACTTCACTTTTTTTCACTCGAAAAGGGACCAGAATAGAAGGGACGTTGCAGGGTGTCTAGACTTCTCTATCAGAACCCAAGGGAAATCTTTCCCAAGACTCAAGGAATCTGCTCCCAATTGCAATTCTACAAATGATATGTCAGCCCTGCTGGGGAGCTGGCTGGGGCAGTGTGTGCTGCTGCCGTCTTGCTCGATTTAACCCTCCTTCATTCCTGCATTTTCATTTCATATATTTGGATTTAGTACGGAGCGGGAGACTAGAGTTCTAGACACTGAAGGAAAGGAAACCTTCCTTTTTCAAGCAGTGATTTTTGCTGCTTGAAATGGGGTTGTACTCTCCACTTTCAAACGAAAATGCTGACATTGTTTTCCAGAACAATTGCACCGTCCAGACCAAGGGACCCACAAAAGTGTCAATTCACTGCATGTTAGCTTTTTCTTTTTTTTTAATATATGAAACTAATCATAACAAGTGGTTGCTGTGAAAACAGCAGGCTCCCTAAGGCTGCCCTTCCAATGACCCATACCCTGACCTGGACAGACCACCTTCTTTCCAAGAGAGGAGAAGTTTTGTTCCTAGATCAGATGAAACTCTGGCTTTACCCCTGGTGACCAGGAGGATTAATCAGACGCCAGTAAAACAGCCGACAGACACACTAAACCAACAGACAATAATGAGCACACACACCAGGAAACGTCCGTCCAAGAGGTCCACTTGATCCTTGTCTTTGCCTTAAGATGTAATACCTGCTCCGTGGCTTGGCTCTCCGTACTCCATAAAGGGAACACTTGTAAGCTGAGAAGCTGCCAGTTTTTAGGATCAATATGGTACTCACAAGAGCTGGTTAGGAAACAATGCCAGGGACAGAATTTGCAGTGGGGGCTTGTGAGGGATTAGGCTGTTTCCTCAAGATTTACGTCCCAGTGCACAGCCGGTGCTGAAACCTGCACGGCCCACCCTGTGGCTCCAGATGAGGTGAATGGAGGTCTCTTTGGGTTTTGGTTTTTTCAAAGTAAAATCTTCCCAGTGTGCAAACAGGAACCACTAACACTGAACCACATGCAGATGCAGAGAAAAAGTGAAAGTCAGCAAAAGGAAAACAAATTTCTGACATTTTACTTGGGAGGTTCCTGTAAGAGTCTCGGAGAAGCTGTCAGGCTTGGGATATCTGCAGCAGTGTAAGGGTCAGAACTTAAATTTCAAAGCCAATTTCTTCTTCGCCTTCCTGCCTTCTTCACTCAGCAACTGTTTGGGTTCTGTTTTCACTTTTCTTCTTTCATTCTGTTCTCTAGGGCAAAGCAGAAAGCAAATGAAATCTCATTTGTGCTGAGAACTTACATCAAATTGGTTTTATTTCCAAGTGATTCCCCTCCAATTTTATTTTAAAACATGTTTGAAAAGAAACTTAGATTTTATTTCTGGTCCAAAATATGGCTATCTCAGATATTGTAATGGAAACCTTGGGGGTATCATAGAAGGATGAGCTTGAAGCTTAAAAATATGGTGACTTTAACAGACAGGGAAAGACAAAGATCATACAGTATTGCTTATATTTGAAATCTAAAAAAACAACAACAACAAAAAAAAAAACACAGAAAGAAACTTATTTATCCTTATAAAATAAATGAACAAACTTAGTTACAAAGCAGAAATCAAGTCACAGGTGTAGAAAACAAACTTATGGTTACCAAGGGGGAAGGGAGGGAGAGAGAAACTGGTAGATTGGGATTGACATATACATGCTGCTGCTGCTAAGTATAAAATAGATAGCTAATAAGGACCTACTATATAGCACAGGGAACTCTGCTCAGTACTCTGTAATGGCCTAGATGGGAAAAGAGTCTAAAAAGAGTGGATATATGTATACATACAACTGATTCGCTTTGCTGTACAGCAGAAACTAACACAACATTGTAGATCACCTATACTCCAATTAAAAAAAAAAGAGATGAAATTCTTCAGTTCAGGAAACACACACATACAAAATAAAGTGACTTAGAAGGGAGGGCAAAATATTACTCAGTAACTGTTTTTGAAAGTGTTATACTGAGGACAGGAGAGACAGTAAAAAACAGCGGTATCTGAGACAAAGATGAGAGGTGGGGAAACGTGGTTCTATGGGGGAAACAATTTAGTGAATTTAAATCAGGTGCCAAAAAAATTTGTTCTGGGGAAATAAAATCCATTTTTCTGATGTGTGCTCCGGAGGAAATGATTCAAAGCAAGACAATCTCTATTTCCAAATGCCTTCTGGAAATAGGTTCTCCCCCAAGGACACAACACCAGCGCTATTAATCTTGACTTAGTGAATGAAAGTATTATACGGACTTCAATCCAGACCTTCAAGCCTTAAAGAGCTCTGAAGAGCCTGGATAAAGCAACCCCGTTTTTCACTTTGGCAATTCCACAGAGGTAACTCACTCTAATTTCCCTTTTGTCTCTATGGGAGGGACTGGAGACTTGAAAAGCAAACAGGTTTCCTTTTCTAATTCCTGGAGAGAAGTCTTCTGTTGCTTTCTTACACTGCAAGGCTGAAGGTGGGTGACCCATCTTCATCTGTTACCCTGGAAGACGTAGAGAAGCAGAAGTAAATCCGGAATAATAGGCGACTGGTAGATTCCTCCCATGTTCGAGAGAAGTTATTGCCCTTGCGAATGCCAGTTTGTTTTTTGATTTTCCACGGTCCAGCCCTGTATTTAGCACAGAAAGCCACGACACTGATAATAACCCCCCAACATACACGAGGACAAAGCCAGAAGGCGTTTTGTTCTGTCAGGCAAATTATGATCTAAGTTTTCTGCCAACAGCAGTTTTCCCGGATTGTTTACGGCAACCCCAGCATGTGTGTGGAGATTCTAAAACGCAATAAAATTTTCTGAGATTAAAAAAGAGACTGCGTGCTTATTATTAACAGAAAAAGTAAACTGTTTCATATGGAAACACTTCCCATTGTGGAAAAAAAAAGAAAAAGTGTTGTGGAAAAGGATACCAGGTTATCTAAGCTGAAGGAAAGGTTTGAAGCTTCCCTGGGTGTCTTTTTAGGGACCAGAAAGAAAGGATATAACAGGAATTGTATGAAAATAAACAACTAAACCAAGATGCAGGAACGAGGTTTTAGTCCTGTTTGTCCTGCTGGATCCATGCAAGGTCGTTACTTTCCAAACAAATGCCCAGGAGGAAAATAGCTCCAGTAGGTCAAGTTTTACATAAAATAAGAAAACAGGACACACATCAGCATTTTTTTCCCCTAAGGCATTACTAAAAGACACCAACTTATCTAAAAATGGTACAAAAGTTGAATGATATTTTTAATTGATGCCATGTGTTTTGTTTTTCACTGTGTCCAAATCCTGGGCTAGGCAAGGAAAAACAGAACTTGCAGCCTCAAGTAATTTTTTTCTTTTTTTGCTTTGATGATAGTTGTCACATGCGTGTGAAAATATGATAGGAAAGGGGAAAAAAAACTGGGAAAATCTGGCATTTTTAGTTAGGGAAAGAAACTCTGAAACTGTTAACATTTCTATGAGAGTAATATAAACCAGATAGCTAAATCACTAAATGCTGATCACATCATGGGGAAAAATGAAGTCAATTTTAATGAAAAGTCATTTAAATTAAAAGATGCTACTTCTCCTTCGTTAAATGTGGTTTGGCCGTGTGTATATTTTTTCACCCAAATAAAGGAATTTCTCAAATATCTGGCCCACAATGACGCAAGGAATACCAAAACATAGACATTGTATGACAACACAAAAAAATAGCTTTTGTCTGATTTTGTTAAACTCTAGAAGGCTTATTTCTTGTGTGAATTAATCAAAGGGCCTACAGTGCTCTCTTTCCACCCACCAAAAATATCTGTGAATTAAATTCCATAAATAGGGGGTCCTCAAAAGCTGAAGTGTTGCTATGCTCCTCTCCCCCACATGAAATAGTTACATATGAGTTTCCAGAAGAGCCTGTGTGTGCATTTTTCAGCAAGCAGAGTCTTCTCTGGGTGGACTCAGAAAACAGCCCCTTCCCAGTGACTTTATGAGACGCGCCAGAGGCCAACACATGTGACCAAGAGGTCTCTGAAGTTGTAGCCTTTTGTATTTACACTTTTGAAATATCTCTATTGTGATGCAAATCTTGATTTTCAATCAAAATTGGCTGGAGCAAAAAAAAAAATCTTTCTCTGGAAACCATGGTAGGAGATAAGTAAGCCTAAATCTCAATTTTCTCCCTCCTGGCTTCCTATTAAGCCAGAAAACAATGATACAAAACACAAGCATCTTTTTAGCAAATGCTGATGGAAAACTCTACTGTGTCAACCAAGGCTTCTAACTGACTAGTGTTAGTCTCCAAAGACACCAAGTTTATGCACTTTAAATGACTAAAGTCTTTTTCTCCCTCACCCCTTTTTCTAATTTGGGTGCGGATGTAAATAGCACCTAAGAACATTTTTTGCTTTTGTTGACTGTTCAAAATCAAATCCATTTTAGAGAGTTGGCCTTTCTGGGCCCGAATCCTTTCTTTCAGTCTAAACAAATAAAATGGAAACAAAAGTAAAAGTGTCATCATTACCAAGAAGGCCTCCCCCTTTAATTTGTTTTTAAAGCTGAATGTTGAAATACCGAATCCTGTACTTCGCAGAAAGACTTTTAGGACCGAGGGCCTGGTCTCCTCATGGAACCTGTTCATCCGCTCAGGTTAAAGTGGTTTGTGTCTGTGTGTGCGCACGCCTGTGCCTCTTACTGTACCCTTCGAGATGGAGTTCTGAGGAAGCATTTCTCCTGCCAAAATACACACAGCCTGGGATTAAAAGGGCTGAAACCTACCAGCAAGTTCTTACCGCCCTCCCACAATCATTAGACCAAATCCACCATCATTCTAGATTCATTTTTCCCTTATTCATCTGTCCAACTAATTCCTGCCGCATTCACCAGGCTTATATCTTAATCTTTTCTGTTACATAGAGAATACATAATGAAAAGCTGCATTTTCTGGGTACATGCACACATTTGGAGCGGATGAACCATATGTGAAGTGACATACAATGCTGAATGCAGGCTGAATGGTGTCCAGCGCTAAAAACACTGCGAAGGCAGGAACAAAAAGCAGCGAACAAGAGCCAGAGCGGGGCCGGTCTCCACTAGAACACCAGGGGATTCGCCGCTAAAACATGGGTATAATTTCACTGTTTTCACTCACACAAGCTGTGGGAAAGGAGTCACCATCTGATGTTTGATTGTGTGGGATATGTTTTTGGCAGTGGCCTTGTATTCCGCATTGACAAAAAAGAAAAAAGAAAGGAAAAAAGGGGCAAAAGAGGGGGTGGGAAGTGTGGGTTGGAGGGGTAGGGAGGAAAAAAAAAAAAGAATAGAGCTACATTTGCTGTTTTTAATTTGCCGTCTAGGGGCCAGGCACAGCTGACGGAGCTCTGACCAGTGGTCACCTGCAAAGTAGGGCCAGGGCCTGGCTAGTGGCCCCACCGCCTGCACCCTCCCTGGGCCTCTTTATGCTGATGCTAACCACCAGGGGACTTTTATCTGCCCACCCCTGTCGTCTGGTTAACTTATTCCTGAGCAGTGGGATTGACGTTTGCCTGATTTAATAAAGCCTTTTATCTGAGATAGTGACTGGGGAAATACGCCCAGGAAAGCAGGCTCCTGCCCGCCGACCCTGACATGGCGGCAGAAGGGGAGAGGCGCAGGCTTCACAAGGAAGCATTTCCGGGAGTCTCAAAGGGCCCTGGGAAATGCTTCCGGGTTGCCAGCTCAACTGCCAGGTGTCTACAGCGGTCTCTCAGGAGGACCTCAGCTTCGAGGTTTCTCCTGTGGGGTTTGTGGCTGGAGGCAGGCGGGGTCCCCTACCCCAAACAGAGAATTTAGGAAGAAAGGCATGTCCTTTGTCCTCTCCTCCGTCCCCTTCTCATCCAGGAATGCCAGGCGGAGCAAATAAAGAAGGATGCCCAGTTGAATCTGGACTGCAGGTAAAGAATGGATACTAAAAAGTGGTGTGAGGTTTGTCAGAAACCCACATTTAGCTGGATGTCCTGTATTTTGTCTGGCAACCCTATCCCTTCCCCTCTGGGGCCCCGGAGCTGGCCACTCCCTCCTACTCCCCACCCCCGCCCCCTCACCTGTCAGGGAGGCAGCCTCCTCGGCCTGCAACCCAGAGTGTTAAGAGGATAATGAGAAAATAGATGGGTAGCTGCTTTCCAGAAAGATGGCTAATTAGCCTGGCTGGTGAACATGTGGTTCCCATGCCCCAGCTGTGCAAAAAGACTCTCCTCTAACTTCCAGCTTAAACTAGGAGACAACACCAGGGCTGCTGGACAGAGAGAGGTTGTCCTTACTTCCTGCTCTCCACGGCATCTCCTCAAGTGGATTTGGGCATCATTTTATTGGGACCACGTTTTTAAACCGAACTTCCCAGAGGCAGATCCCACACTTAATGGGAGATTTGGGGATAAAGCCACTTCTTCCCCAGTTGAGAATATGCATCCTCTTCACCTGCCCTGCCCCTACCCCTGTCAAGTCTGCCACCTGCAGCAGCAATCGTGGCTACAGCTCCTGTTTGCCCAGGTATTAGATTGCTATTTTGGTTACTGGTGTTTGTTTGTTTCTTATTTATTTATTCGGCTGTGGTGTGTAGTATGTGTGACCTAGGATTGAACCAGTGTCCTCTGTATTGGATGCTTGGAGTCTTAACCACTGGATCACCAGGGAAGTTCCTGGTGTCTGTTAATAGGCTGCTTCCAGGATTTGCCCTGAGATGAGCACTCTGCTCTGAGGCTCCCCTTTGCGGGACTGTGACACATATCTGATTAAAGATAGCGGGAAGGAGGAGCTCTCCTCTGCAAGTGGTGGGTGGGCAGGACAGGGAAGGCAGATCTCTTGGCTGGCCATGGCCTGGGTCCACGTTGTACTTTGTCTGCCGGTGGGCAGGTGGAAGCAGGTACAGGCTCCCCTGGTCCAAGCTCTGATCCTCAGAAGTGCAGCTGGAAAGATTTCCAAAGGAGCGCTGCTCTTTTGAATCCTTCAGGGGCTGGAGGCAGGAATGGCTGCCTGTATTGGCCAGAACGAGAAGTGTGGTTTTCCCCATGTGGCGGAATCGCTCTCATTTCCAAACATGATACAGGGCATAATGGCCATTGGTAATGACCACATTAGCATCATGGAGCAATATATCTACAATAAATTAAGACTGCTTTGCAATTAGTACCGATGATCACAGCTGTGGAGACAAATGGCATATGTGCTAATTAAATAATTTGTCACTTGACTGTTAAACAAACAATTCAGGCTCTTTACATTACAAATTGCCATCTCCAGAGCACCACCATGGGCCGTTAACCCCAGGAAGGAATGGTGTGCCATACCCACTATGATGGGGGAGCCCGGCCTCGATGGCAGGATAAAAAGGGACAGAGGAAAACTCATGTGGACTAAAACTCTTGGGAAGAAGAAAACTTTGGAAGTTTTCTTGGAAAATGTGTCCCAGGGGGACAGAACACTCCCTGCCACTCAGGAAATGTTTGGAAAATAGCCCATCTCAGTGTTAAGATTTCTCAGCTCCGTCAGATGCCTCCTACTGAACTAAGTCATTGGATTGGTGGGAGCCAATAAACACGGTGTCACGCCATGTCTTGACTTGGTCTTGGTCTTTAGCCACAACCCCCTCCCCAATGGCAACACATTTTTCATGATTCCTCTTTTTTCCCCATCAGCCTTCCTTCCCCCACCTCCCCACCTCCATATGCTAATCCACAAAACTGAATCGTGGAATATGCCTTTAATGGGGACCACTGCTAGCCCATGAAATGGCTACGTGGGAGCTATGGGGGATTCAGCCCCGTGCAGAGAGTAGCCAAGCAAGCTGCAGACTAGATTTCAGTCTCTGCTTACCTCCTTTGTCCAGGACTCTCGTGCAATGAACAACCTGCCCAACCATATATGCAATCCTATTCTCTGCTGCCTCTGAAAGCAGAAGTTTTGGGTAACTTCAAGCCCCAGAAAATCCCCAAACCAATGGTCATTATTATTTTTTCTTCCTTGTTCTTTTATCAGAGTTGTTAACTAGGAGAACTTGATTATGCCTTCTTATTCCTAACTTTGCTCTTATACAAGCAGCAGTTTGGTCAGATAAGAGGAGAAAGAAAGCAGTGAGGACTTTGTGTCATCATCCATTGATCAAATCTTTCCTCAGGTGCCACATTTCCAAGGAGCGTTCAGCACTAGTGTGGTATTGAGTGTAAGGAATCATGTGACCATTTGGGGCAAAATACTCTGGTATGTAAGTTTCTTGCAAAGTGACTCCATTGCAGTACATTTCTACAAGGCAGGAAAGCAACTCAAATAAAGCTGGAAAGTTGAGTCTTTTGGCAGGAAGTTGAATCCTTGAATAATTTCAGATTAGGGCTTAATCACTATTTTGGGGTAGAATATGGGAGGAACAGAGGAACCCATACTGTGTTCAATTGTTTTAAGAATCTGTTTGGACAAAAAAAGACTGTAATCGAGTCAAGTTTGTCAGCAGATGATGACTTATGTACCAAAAAGCCATTCCATTTCTTTGATAAGGTGAAATCTAGCTTTACCCCAAAAGGATATGGACACAGAGAATCTCAGCTAGCATCACATAGGAGAAAGCTGGGCACATGGAAAGTGCTCACTAAAAACTAGCTCTTGTGAATGGATAAAGAAGATGTGGTACACGTATATGATGGAGTACTACTCAGCCATTAAAAAAAATGAAATAAAGCCATTTCCAGCAACATGGATGGACCTAGAGATTGTCATACTCAGTGAAGTAAGTCAGAGAAAGAGAAATATTGAATGACATCGTTTATATGTGGAACCTAAAAAGAAATGATACAAATGAGCTTACAAAACAACAGAAAGAGAGCCATAGATTTAGAGAACAAACTTATGGTTGCTGGGGGGAGGATGTGGGGAAGGGATAGTTAGGGAGTTTGGGATGGACATGGACACACTGCTATATTTAAAAGGGATAACCAACAAGGACCTACTGTATAGGAGATGGAACGCTGCTCAGTGATATGTGGCAGCCTAGATGGGAGGAGAGTTTGGGAGGGAATGGATATATGTACATGTATGGCTGGGTCTCTTTGCTGTCCACCTGAAACTATCACAATATTGTTAATTGGCTATTCCCCAGTACAAAATAAAGTTTTAGAAATAACTAGCTCTTGTTATTGTCATTATTATAATTGCTGTTATCAATCATAACTAAATTTTGTATCATTGAGTGTCTTCTCCAGCATTTGTTAACATTGCATATCAGGCGTGTGCAGAATTGGGGAGGCAGATTCCCATGAAGCAATATTGTTTATTTTTTTAATAAATTTTTTCAAAAAAATTTTTGTTAGTGTATAGTTGCTTTACGATGTTGTGTCAGTTTCTGCTGTACAGCAAAGTGAATCAGCCGTATGTATGCATATATCCCCCTTTTTGGATTTCCTTCCCATTTAGGTCCCCACAGAGCACTGACTAGAGTTTCCTGTGCTGTACAGCAGGTTCTCAGAAGTTATCTATTTTATACATGGTCGTGTATATGTGTCAATCCCAATCTCCCAATCCATCCCACCTTCACCTCCCCCCTTGGTATCCATACATTTGTTCTCTACATCTGTGTCTCTATTTCTTCTTTGCAAATAGGTTCATCTGTACTGTTTTTCTCAATGGACGCAAGTTTGAGTAAACTCTGAGAGTTGGTGATGGACAGGGAGGCCTGCTATGATGCAGTTCATGGGGTCGCAAAGAGTCGGACACGACCGAGCGACTGAACTGAACTGAACTGTACCTTTTTTCTAGATGCCACATACTATGTGTTAATATATGATATTTGTTTTTCTCTTCCTGACTTACTTCACTCTGTATGACAGTTTCTGGGTCTATCTATGTCTCTGCAAAAGGCACAATTTTGTTCCTTTTTGTGGCTGAGTAATATTCCATTGTGTGTATGTGCTACATCTTCTTTATCTATTCCTCTGTTGCTGGACCATGGCTTTAAAAGAACTGTTTCCTGAAGACTGTTCACACATCAGGAAATGTAGGGGAGTTCAGGGAAACTCAAGAGGCCTTTAAAGCATTACCAGGACACAAGATGCTTTTCCTACAGCCACAAGAGACATTATTCTCTGCACTGTTTTCTTGGCAGCCTCCCACTTTCTGGGACTTTCATCTGCCCAAATAGGACTGAGATGTGCATGGGGAAGCACCCAAATCAGCCAGCACCCTGCAAGTAGTGGCGAATCCTTAGAGGTTCAAGACAATCCAGAGACTAACTCATTCAGCCTCTTACTTCTCCAGAGAGAAGAAATGGAAGTAAGTGTGAGAAAACAGCGACCCTAAATCATGCTGCTCTGACCCTCCTCTGTGTGTGTGCTGTGCCTCTTCCTCCCACCCCCACTCCATTTGCTGACATAAGATGAAGAAGTCCAAAGAGTGTCCTTTCCTCCTGATATTAATCAGGACTCAGATATTTCACCAACCATTGCCTTCTTTCTGGTATAAGGTATTTTTGGTCATGTAATCTTTGTGTCTCTTAAAGGAGATCTGTGGTGAGAAACCTATTGGGGCAGGGTCTTGTGTAACCCCAGTGAGAACAATGCAGGAGTCTGAAAAGGTCATTAGGAAATAAAAGCTTAGATTCCTGAATAGATTCTTGACTGTCCAAGGGCATGCAATCTGCGACACAGAGGGCACCAGCTAGCCCCTCACCCACTGGCCAACCGAATTAGACTACATTCTATCTTTTATGAAAAGTAACTAAATTTTGTATCATTCTAGGCTCTCATTCACTTTGAGAATCAAATTAAAATTTTTAATCTTCAGTGTCACTTAGTCATAGTGAGTCCCTAAAGCATATACAGTAAGTGTATGTTTAACTTAAGGATATATTAAATTTTTTATTATATGTTTCTAGAATCTTGAAAAATATTGTCAGCACTGTAAAAAGATAACTCATTTTTACCAATATATATTCTCTCATTTGAAAATCAAATAGCACTTAAATGAATTATAAAGAATGAACACAATGTTTTGTTCCCACTTCTGGAATCTCACTTTAATGGCCCTGCAAGGAATTTCAACTATTTCATCTGGGGTTTTCTTCTTCTGGAATTTACTTCCATATTTCCAGATGGTATGCTTCTAGGAGATTTCCTTGGTTATATTTTTCAACACTTTCTTAAATTATATTTTTAATTCAGTTATTCTATTTTAATTTTCAAAAACTGTCATTCTCTGACTGATCTATTTTTATATCTTCCTGTTCTTGTTTCATGAATGAATAACTTCTTTTGTATTTCTGGAAAAGTCACAGTTTTATTACAACAATGTCTACTTAGTAAGAAAAGTACTGAATTGTCTCTTTTTTCTCTGGGCTTATCTTTGTTCATTTTGTCTTCATTTTTCCCTTTGGAGCTTTCCTCAGATTTAAGAGGGATGCCCTAGATAGCCCCTTGGATCTCTGGGTACATGATGAGGCAGAAGCCAGCTTTTATATCAAGAGCAGTTGTTTAAGTTTTCCAGCAAGGGTCACCACCTCACAGAGCTATGTAATTATTTCTTTGTTTTGCATTTCCTCCTGGTCTTGAGTAAGTGCCATGAAAACAGAAGTTGGTTTGGAAGAAGAGTGGAGAAGACTCTTGAGAGTTCCTTGGGGTGCAAGTAAATCAAACCAGTCAATCCTGGAGGAGATCAGCCCTGAATATTCATTGGAAGGATTGATGCTGAAGCTGAAGCTCCAATACTATGACCACCTGATGCGAAGAGCTGACTCACTGGAAAAGGCCTTGACGCTGGGAAAGATTAAGGGCGGGAGGAGAAGGGGACAACAGAGGATGAAATGGTTGGATGACATTATCAACTCAATGGACATGAGTTTGAGCGAGCTCCAGGAGATGGTGAAGGACAGGGAAGCCTGGCACGCTGTAGTCCATTTGGTTGCAAAGAGTTGGACGTGAGAACTGAATGACAGTCTGCTCCCAGGTGGTCCTATCTGGAATGAAGAATGCTGTCATCTTCCATCTGTTGGGGGGGTTTCATTCTTTAAAGAGCTGGAAGATACACTGCTGTGCGTGTGCCTTGAGAAGGAACCAGAACCCTGCCCCAAGGCTGCACTATTGTTTCTTGGCTGCTCCTCCCTTGTCTCAGCATCGCCCCACATTCCCCTTCTCTGATCAGCAACTGTTCAGACCTGCCCTTTGGAATTCAGGGAAGGTCATGGAGGTTGGAAACTATTCCCTGCAAATAAGAAACAGAGTGCTTGGAGAGGCTTCTGTGCCCAGGAGCCCCACACATTGCTTCTCATTTCCAATTGGACCAGAAACGTGAAGAATGGGTAGATCAATGTCAGGCAGGGGTAGGAGGGGAGAGGAGAGGAAGTGGTCTGAAAAGAGGCACAGAGAAGTTGCCCTCCCAGTGCCTTAAAGGTCATCCTTGGATACTCTTCAAATTGGGCATCACTAACCACTCACATATCATGAGATCAGTTTAATGGGTCTTGACTAGCATTTTAAAAAATAGACTACATAATAGATAGCTAGGTGAGTTTGGTGAAATTTTATTTCAGGAACAAATGTATATATGTGTGAATATAAATTTCAGTTCAGTTCAGTCGCTCAGTCGTGTCTGACTCTTTTCGACCCCATGGACTGCAGCACGCCAGGCCTCCCTGTCCATCACCAACTCCCTGAGTTACCCAAACTCATGTCCGTTGAGTCGGTGGACATGACCATCTCATCCTCTGTTGTCCCCTTCTCCTCCTGCCTTCAATCTTTCCCAGCATCAGGGTCTTTTCAAATGAGCCAGCTCTTCGCATCAGGTGGCCAAAATATTGGAGTTTCAGCTTCAACATCAGTCCTTCCAATGAACACCCAGGACTGATTTCCTTTAAGATGGACTGGTTGGATCTCCTTGCAGTCCAAGGGACTCTCAAGAGTCTTCTCCAACACCACAATTCAAAAGCATCAATTCTTCTGCACTCAGCTTTCTTTATAGTCCAACTCTCACATCCATACATGATTACTGGAAAAACCATAGCCTTGACTAGATGGACTTTTGCTGACAAAGTAATGTCTCTGCTTTTTAATATGCTGTCTAGGTTGGTCATAATTTTCCTTCCAAGGAGTAAGCATCTTTTAATTTCATGGCTTAATCTAAACTAAAATTTAAAAAAGTTTGAAAAACACTGCTCTAGAATGGACGTTCCTCCAAATCTAGGATCTTCCTCTTTGGGGTGTATACCTCCCTGCCACATATCACCCACCTCCTCTTCTCTAGGACTGCTATTGAGTGCATACTGCCTCACTTGGAGGCCACTGATAGCATCAGCTGCTAAAATCCAGCTTAGGTCCTTTTGTTTGGTTTGGGGAATTACGTAAATCAGCCCACCTTGTCTTTTTTATTTTGAAAATTTTAAAGACACCAAAAAGTCCACAGAATAACATCTAAACATCCAGAATTCACAACAGTTAACGTATTTTCAAATTTGTTTTCAGTGTGTTTTTTTTTTTTTTTTAAGGAAGACTCTGTTCTCACTGCTCCCATTCCATTCCTCTTCCAACTTTCATATTTGCTTGTATACTTCTTGGTCATTTTTTTTAAAGTTGGGGTATTGTGGCTTTACAATATTGCTTTCATCTCTGCTGTACAATGAAGTGAATCAGCTATATGTATTCATATATCCCATCCCTCCTGACCTCCCTCCTACCTTCCCCATCCCATCCCTCTAGGTCATCACAGACACATCTCCAAAGAAGACACACAGATGGACAAGAGGCACATGAAAAGATGCTCAACAGCATTAATTATTAGAGAAATGCAAATCAAAATTACAATAAGGTGCTGCCTCACACGGGTCAGAATAGCCATCATCAAAAAGAAATCTACAATAAATGCGGCAAAGGATGTGGTGAAAAGGGAACACTCTGTTGGTGGGAATATAAATTGATATAGTCCCTGTGGAGAACAGTATGGAGGAGAACAGTATGGAGGCTCCTTAAAAATCTTGTTTAGTTTTAATGCTTTCATATGCATCTTGGAACATAAGGTGTTATTTGTTTGGGGGCTTTGAGTTTTTACCAATGTGTGAATGTATCAGTCTGGGTCTTGTTTTCTTTACTGAGAACTGAAGTCTTGAGATTACAGGCAAAGTTCTCAATCCAAAGGAACGGCACCCAAACTTCAAGAAAATAATCTGCCCACTGATTGTGCTTAAGGGAGCCATCTTCTATTTCTGAAACTTGCTGATGAAGCATCTGCTTGCATCTGCAGAATATTTCCTTCTTATTCCCTTTGATTTCAAGGTTGCTCCCAGTAACCCAGGCAGGGAAAGGAACAGTTGAATTGTCCTCGACTCCACCTGAGGGAACGTGGGCATCCTCCCAGCCTGGGGGTTTGCACCACCCCAGTCCTTACCCTGAGCATCTCACTGGGAAAATCTGGAGCCTGAAAGGCTAAGACCAGTTTTGGCAAAGAAGGAAGGGTAGCTTTAGGATGAGATCACCTAAGCCTGAGTTTCTTTCACAACCTAGACTGAGAACTCGCCTCTAATGCCAAGACAACAGCACAGGTATCTTTCAGGCATTCTTTTATTCAGCCTGCCAGCATCTGTTGAGCACCTACTTTGTGCTCCGAAGCAGTGTGACCAGGTGGTTAAGGGAACAGGATTTGACCTCAAGACCTGAACTCTAGCTCTGGCTGGGTGTCTTTGGACAAGTGACATACCTCTCTGAACCTCAGTTCCTTTACCACTATAAGGAGAGTTATCACAGTACCTACTTAAGAATGACTTTAAGGACCAAGTGAGTTGATGAGCATGTAAAGAGGGCTGGACACAGAGGGAGAATTCAGTAACTATTAGCTGTTTTTGTTTTACGATTGTTTCTTTTAATCAGACATTGCACTGGCCACCTGCCGTCCCCAAGCTTTTTGGCTCCAGGGAGCAGTTTCATGGAAGATAATTTGTCATGGAAGAGGGGGATGGTTTGGGGATGATTCAAATGTATTACATTTATTGTGCACTTTATTTCCAATCTAATGCCACTGCTGATTTGATCAGGAGGTACTAGTCCCTGGCCAGGAGGTTGGGGACCCCTGCACTACATCATGGAGAAACGGAAATGAATAAAACCTGTTCCTGCCCTTGATCTTTATAGACAAGTAGGCTGCCTCTAGACTCCTTTCTTCCTTAATATCTCATGACATTTAAAAAAAAATAAGCAGGAAGTGAAAACTACCTCCATAGGTTGTCAAAATGATTCTTGGAGTTTTTTGGAGGAAGAGGGTGGGAGCGGACAGGGATTCATATTAAAGTGGCTGACCATCACCTTGGGCAAAGTCAAGGACCAGCAGAGGAAAAGTCTACAACCCCTTCCCTAGGGACTCTGGCTGTGCTGGGGCTCTAAACAGCAGAGACTTGCTCAGGATCTAAGACAACATCTCAATCCCAAATCTGGGCAACTGTGATTTTCCTTAGTGACAAACTATTGCTCCTGGTGGGGAAAGGGGGTTAAAAGACAATTGCCACTTACTCCTACATTTGATTAGAACTTTGGCAAAATTGAGAAGAACACTACATTTTCTCTAGACCTACTTGCTCCCACTCTGACCTTGTCTAAATATTGCATTATTATTCTTTAAAAGGATATTTTTCAAAGATAGAATTGCTGACTTTAAAACTTAATTAAAAAGTCCATTTTCTTGGTTGTTGTAGTAATCCCTACATCTTAAAATGCATTTTCATTTGCATCTGCACCCAACCTCAAAATCTACAGCACATACGTCCATCCGGGAAGGTAGCACAGCAATCACTAGACAAGGAGAAAGACGAAGCATCGATTACAATGCATAGCTATGCAAATAAAATGTATGGTATTATGTCTTCTTTATGAGTTTTATACTTAATTTTACAACTTACTATTTTAAATAAATCAGTGCCAAAATTTGCCTGTTGGGAAGTCCGTTTTGTAAATAAAATGGGCCCAAATATTTATGTCAATGGTAGAGAAACTGAATCAAACCAAAAAAGGGTTCAGGTGCAGGGTTGGCGAGGTGGGGGGCAAGTAGGAACACCTTCCCCAAATTTTGAATAAAATCTTTGGTCCAGATCCCAGCTGTACACAGTTTCCTTGGCAGTCAGACACCTTCCTGTGAGGGTACTGGGAGGGGAGGGATCTTTGAATAATACTCATGGGTCACTTTCAGATGGGATCAGAACCCAGGGCACAGAAGGAAGGGAGAGAGCCAAAAAAAAAAAAGAATATTCTGGTAGAAGCAGCCACTAAATTCTTGATTTCCTAGTGTTATTTTACTTACAAGGTTTTCATTTTTGAAAAGAAAACTTAAATCATTATAAAAAGCTGAAGGGGGCTTTCTTGGTGGCTCCGTGGTAAAGAATCTACCTGCCAATGCAGGAGACACGGGTTCCAACACTGATTGGGAAGACCCCAAATGCTGCGGAACAACTAAGCCTGGGCACCACAATTATTGAGCCTGTGCTCTAGAGCCTGGGAACTGTAACTACTGGGCCCATATGCTGCAATTATCGAAGCCTGGATGCCCTAGAGCCCTGCTCCCCAGCAAGAGAAGCCACTGCAGTGAGAAGTCCTGGCAATGCAACTAGAGAGTAGCCCTCACTCACTGCAACTAGAGAAATGCCCTCGCAGCAACAAAGACCCAGCACAGCCAAAATTAAGTGGATGAGTAGATAAAATCATTTTTAAAAAGCTGGAAAATAGAGGCCATTTTAATGCAATCGAAATACGACCATTTTAATGTTTCTGTATTCCCTCTAATTTGTTGGCCCACATGCATTTATAATTTTATAGTTATAATTATATGGTGCATAATAACTTGTGATCTCCTTTCCCCCTGAACATTGCCAGGCAGCTCCAGAGTCTTCCAAGCAGTTATCTTGCTGGTGCATAATACTTTATTGAGTGGATTTATCATCACTGAACCACTTCCTTATCGATGGGCATTCTAAAGAAGGAAAAATAATTCCCTTCTACCTTTCTCAGTTGTTAGCTGAGGCTTCTGTAAGGAAAGACAGCATGACAAGAGAAAAGCAAACAGAAGTTCATTCTTGAGTCTATCTCATGATTCTTGAGAGATATGAGGGAAAAATGAGTCACTCCCCAGGTGGCTTAGGATTCAGGATTAAATGACACCTTAATAAGGATAAAGGAGGAGGGAGGGCAGCCTTTTAGGGGACAGTAAGTGGTTTTTAGGAAAGATGAAGGGGTTCTTAAAAGAGAGAGTAGAGAGTAGGTTATTTGTGACAGAGTTTGTCTGGGTGTGGTCCTGACTTCCGGTCTCTCCTGTGGTGAGTCAGTTATCTCTGGTTGATGAAAACCCAAAGGAAGAGACTGATATGTTGTGTTCCTTTTGGAGGATCTGTCCAGATAAAAAGAGTGAGTTCAGAGAAAGCCTCTTCCTGCATTTGCTGTTTATCAAGTGCTTCTAAAACAAAGTCCCCCTCAAATCCAATCCCCTCACTCTGATTATGATTTATCTCTTTCCATAACTGTATTCCCTTTCTTGTCCTCTCTGACCTCGGTCGTGTGCTTCCGTGCACGGGTGCCTAGTCACTTCAGTTGTGTCTGATGCAATGCAAACCTGTGGACTGTAGCTCATCAAGCTCCTCTGTCCATGGGATTGTCCAGGCAAGAATACTGGAGTGGGTTGCCATTTCCTCCTCCAGGGGATCTTCCTGACTCAGGGATCAAACCTGTATCTCTTATGTCTCCTGCATTGGCAGGCAGATTCTTTACCAGTACTGCCACCTGCAATCGTGTACTAACTGAACACTAATCAACCAGAGCCAGGTGGCTAAAATTGCTCTTGCCAATAACATGGTTCATGTACTAAAACTGTTAGTGTAGATCTCATCATGAAAGTACACACTCAGGTTGTTTCTCCAGAACAAGAAGAGCTCGCAGACCCCCGAGCCGTGGGCCACCTAACCTGAGAATTCTAAACAACCCGACTCCCAAATTACAATTAAAAAATGTCACAGGCAATGACTAATCCCAGCTTTTGTGCTTCTCCTTTGGTAAAAAAAAAAAAAAAAAGAAAAAAGCTCAGAGACCAAGTGGGAGTGGATCTGAAGCTTTCCCCCCTCTCCCTTGCTGAGTGCCTGGCAATAAACACTGTACTTTCCTTCACCACAGCCCAGCATCAGTAGATGGGCATTGCTGTATGTGGGGTGAGCAGAACCAAGTTTGGTTCAGTAACACCTACAGCTCAAAATAATCAGCACACCAAAGCAGTATATTTTAGGGTGACATGTCCTGAACTCCTAGTCATCTTTTGAGGTGGCACATTCTGCTATCATGCAGCACTGAGATTTCTTATAGTTTTCCCCAATTATAAATAAATACACTGAAGGTTATATATGTATGCACATATATATGTAGCTACATAGGGTTGGCCAAAGTGTTTGAGCTTTCCATAACATCTTATGGAAAAACCCGAATGAAAATTTTGGCCAATCCAAAATCTATATACACGTATATGTTTGTGTGTATTCATGTATGATTTGCATATATTTATATATACACACACTTTTCAACTAATGGGAAGTTTCTTAGCTTTCAGTGTTGTTGTTTAGTTACTCAACTAACAACTCTTTGTGACCCCATGACTGTAGTAGGCCAGGCTCCTCTGTCCAAGGGATTTCCCATCACGAGAATACTGGAGTGGGTGCCATTTCTTGCTCTGGAGGCTATTCCTGACCCAGAGATCCCTGCAAGTCTCCTGCATCGCAGGCAGATTCTTTACTGTTGAGCCACTAGGGAAGCCCAGGTTTCAACAGTCATCCTTCCACAATTAGCTCTTACATGGATTTGCTCGTTTAATCTTTTTTTAAATTTTGTTTTTCTTTTTGCCTCCCTGGGCCTGCCTTGCTGTGCTCAGGCCTTCTCTCGCTGCGATACACAAGCTTCTCTTGTTGGGGGGCACAGGCTTCAAGAGTTGCGGCTGGTGGACTCCAGGGCGCAGGCTCGGTAGTTGCAGCTCACAGGCTTACTTGCTCCACAGTATGTGGAGTCTTCCTGGACCAGCGACTGAACTCATATCCCCTGCCCTGGCAGGCGGATTCTTTACCACTGGCCCACCAGGGAAGTCCTGCTCATTTAATTTTGACAACCACCATAAAGATATAACCAACATCCTTTTCAGAGCTAAGAGCACAGAGGTTTAAGTAACACGCTGACAATCAGCAGCAGGGACATGATGCCTCAAACCCCAGTCTGACTGCTGAGCCCTCTCTCCTCGACCTCAGCGCTATACAGCCTCTCGCTCTCCATTGTGTGAGATTCTGTACTTAGTGCAGTCAAACAGAAGTGTGGCAGAAAATTCACACCTTCCTCCTGCCGTCGCCACACACACACACACACACACACACACACATACAGCGTTTATACTCATACTCCTGAATTTCTTCCCTACAGCTGGGCTGTGACAGGACTTTGAAGTCAGCCGAATGCAGGGGGAGGAAGCCAGGTCTGTATTTTCATTTTTTGTTCCAATCTGTGAATTAGAAGTCCCCATTTTCCCATCCTGGTCACGGAGTAGTCCCAAATGGTCCCTGAGCAGAAGACGGGAGAGATTTACCAGGCTGAATCCTGGTCCAAGTCAGAGCGAGAAAAGTATTCTTTAGAAAGACATCTTCTAATGATTATTTTGAGAGACTTTCTGGTAATCCCCAGCAAATCTGCATGTTAATAGGAATCATTTACTCAAAGCAGGGGTCCAAGAAAATAGCTTTACATAATAAGAGTAGCTTGATTTGATTACTTCAATTTGGTTCTTGCTATAGAATTAAAGGTAAAGCCAAGCTTTTGGAAGTTTTACAGGATAATAAACAAAGCAGGAATAGTAAATTAAGACGAACTCTGGTTTCAACCTGCACATCTTTATTACTTCTAATGAACAGGGAGATGTATACAGGCTCGGAGAGTAAAACCCATTGATAATCTCCTTAGCATTCTGGATAATTTATCAGTTTCTTTCCCACACTGAGGACTCTAAGCCCGTCTAATATTCGTTAAGGTTTCTTGGCAGCTTCTCCATAAAAGAAGCGATTTTCTTTCTCATAAAAGCAATGTAGTTTTGTTCACTTGCTTCCCAAAATGCTGATCGACATTTCCAGTAGCACTTGGCCATTTTGAGTCACAGAAGCATTTCTTTAAAAATGATGTTATACTCACAGAAGAGTGGACTTCCCAGGTGGCACTAGTGGTAAAGAACCTGCCTGCCAATGCAGGAGACGGAAGAGAAGCAAGTTCTATCCCTGGATTGGGAAGATCCCCTGGAGGAGGGCATGGCAACCCACTGCAGTATTCTTGCCTGGAGAATTCCATGGACAGAGGAGCTTGGAGGGCTATAGTCCACAGGGTCGCAAAGAGTTGGACACGACTGAAGCGACTTAGCATGCAGGAATGCACAAAAGATTTGCAAAAATAGTCCAGAGGGTCCTGTATGCTTCATACTCAGTTTCCCTTTAGCATTTGACATAATCTTAGAACGATTATCAAAATTTAAAAAATTAATCTCCGCATGATATTATTCTCTAAGGTACAGAACTTATCATATCATCTGTTTTTCACTTACGTCCTTCTTCAGTCCCAAGGTCTGGTTCAGGGTACCACGTTACATTTAATCATCGTGTCTTCCTAGCCTTCTCCAATCTATGGTAGTTCCATACTCTTTCCTTGATTTCGTGACCTCAACCCTTTTGAAGAGTACCAGTCAGTCATTTTATAGAATGCCCCTATTTTAGTCTGGGCGGCTCTAACAAAGTACCATAAATTGGGTGGTTTACACAACAGACCTCTATTTCTCACACAGATCTGGAGGCTAGAAGTTCTTGGTGAGGACCCACTTCTGGTTAAAAGTCACCCACCTTCCTCTTATATCCTCATATGTTGAGAGGGATATCATCTCTTTCATAGCCCTTCTTAGAGGGCACCAATCTCATGAGGGCACCACCCTCATGACCTAATCACCTCAAAGGTCCCACCTCCAAATGCCATCACATGGGGGGCTAGGGCTTCGATGTATCACCGTCAGTTCAGTTCAGTCACTCAGTTGTGTCTGACTCTTTGCAACTCTATGGACTGCAGCACGCCAGGCCTCCCTGTCCATCACCAACTCCTGGAGTTTGCTCAAACTCATGTCCATTGAGTCAGTGATGCCATCCAACCATCTCATCCTTTGCCGTCCCCTTCTTATACAGCCTTCAGTCTTTCCCAGCATCAGGGTCTTTTCCAGTGAGTCAGTTCTTCACATCAGGTGGACAAAGTATTGGAGTTTTAGCTTTAGCATCAGTCCTTCCAATGAATATTCAGGGCTGATTTCCTTTAAGGATGGACTGGTTGGATGTCCTTGCAGTCCATGGGACTCTAAAGTGTCTTCTCCAACACCACAGTTCAACAGCATCAATTCTTCAGTGCTCAGCTTTCTTTATAGTCCAACTCTCACATCCATACATGACAACTGGAAAAACCATAGCTCTGACTAGATGGACCTTTGTTGGCAAAGTAATGTCTCTGCTTTTTAATATGCTATGTAGGTTGGTCATAACTTTTCTTCCAAGGAGCAAGCGTCTTTTAATTTCATGGCTGCAGTTACCATCTGCAGTGATTTTGGAGCCAAGAAAAATAAAGTCAGCCACTGTTTCCACTGTTTCCCCATCTACATCAACATCAGGGAGACACAAACATTCAATCCGTAGCATGCCTCCATTTGAGTTTGTATGATGTGCTCTCATGATTAGATTGGGGTTACGCATAATTGGGAGGGAAACTCACGGTGACTGATGTGTCCTTCTCAGCTTGCCGTGTCCACCCAGATGACCTGGCTAAGGTGCTATCTGTCAGGTTCTTCACTGTAAACTTACGACTTCTTCCTTTGTGATTATTAAATACTTTGAGACTATGTAAATAACCCATTTCTGCTTAAACATTCACAGCAGTGCTTTCTGTCCTCCAAAGCAATAAACTCAGCTAAATGTCAAAATGATGCCAGTGGGAACTTTGGGCTCTGTGGAGGGCACAGGAGCCTCATAGCTATTCACTCCTCCTGGAAACCCAACATTCCAGGAAAGGGCTAATTGAGTTCATGACTTCCTCCACCAGTTGTCTGGTAACTGGACACTGTGATTTGGGGTTTTCTGAGCTAGGAGTGGAAACTTGCTTCCTATTGTAGCATGACTTAGTTTTCTCCCCAGAGTCACAGCTGTGTTTGATGTGACTTAAGAATAAAATATGATTAAATAATACAAATGAACTTATTTACAAAACAGAAGCAGACTCACAGACTTAGAGAACGAACTTCTGCTTGGCTGGGAAAGGATGGGAGGAAGGGATAATTAGGGAGTTTGGGATAGACATGTACACACTGCTGTATTTAAAATGGAAAACCAACAAGTACCTACTGTATGGCATAGGGAACTCTGCTCTATGTTATGTGGCAGCCTGCATGGGAGGTGAGTTTGGGGGAGAATGGATACATGTAAATGTATGGTTGAGTCCCTTTGCTGTTCACCTGAAACTATCATAACATTGTTAACTGGATGAACTATAATATAAAATAAAAAGAACTTAAGAAAATAATAACATACAATTTCCAGGGGAGGGAAAGATGTGAGCCTAAGTAATGAAATAAAGTGTATTCAAAGACTGATCGATTAATGCTACACTTTGGCAGTCACAGATACTGATGTAGTCAGATGTCCTAAAGAATGTAACTGGAAAATCAATCTGCAAATCAGAAAAATGGTGTTTGGGAATTTCTCCTCTGTGAGGAGAGCTTTCTCCTTTTTTTGGTTGTCTTTTGTTCAGTTCAGTCGATCAGTCATGTCCAACTCTTTGCGACCCCATGGACTGCAGCACACCAGGCTTCCCTGTCCATCACCAACTCCTGGAGCTTGTTCAAACTCATGTCCATAGAGTCAGTGGTGCCATCCAACCATCTCATCCTCTCTTGCCCTCTTCTTCTGCCTTCAATCTTTTCCATCATTAGGATCTTTTCCTATGAGCCAGTTCTTCACATCAGGTGGCCAAGGTATTAGAGTTTAAGCTTCAACATCAGTCCTTCCAATGAATATTCAGGACTGATTTCCTTTAGGATGCACTGGTTGGATCTCCTTGCAGTCCAAGGGAGTCTTAAGAGTCTTCCTCAACACCACAGTTCAAATGCATCAGTTCTTCAGTGCTCAGCTTTCTTTATAGTCCAACTCTCACATCCATACATGACCACTGGAAAAACCATAGCTTTGACTAGACACCTTTGTCAGCAAAGCAATGTCTCTGCTTTTTAATATGCAGTCTAGGTTTATAATAGCTTTTCTTCCAAAAAGCAAGTGTTTTTTAATTTCATGGCTGCACTCACCATCTGCAGTGATTTTGGAGCCCAAGAAAATAAAGTCTGTCACTGTTTCCATTGTTTCCCCATTTATTTGCCATGAAGTGATGAGACTGGATGCCTTGATCTTAGTTTTTCGAATGTTGAGTTTTAAGCCAGCTTTTTCATTCTCCTCTTTCACTTTCATCAAGAGGCTCTTTAGTTGTTCTTCGCTTTCTGCCATAAGGGTGGTGTCATCTGCATATCTGAGGTTATTGATATTTCTCCCGGCAATCTTGATTCCAGCTTGTGCTTCATCCAGCCTGGCATTTCGCATGATGTATTCTGCATAGAAGTTAAATAAGCAGAGTGACAATATACAGCCTTGATGTACTCCTTTCCCAATTTGGAACCAGTCTCTTGTTCCATGCCCGGTTCTAACTTTGCTTCTTGACCTGCATACAGATTTCTCAAGAGGCAGGTCATGTGGTCTGGTATTCCCATACTTGAAGAATTTTCCACAGTCTGCTGTGAACCACAGAGTCAAAGGCTAAGTGTAGTCAATAAAGCAGAAATAGATGTTTTTCTGGAACTCTCTTGCTTTTTTGATGATCCAAAGGATGTTGGCAATTTGATCTCTGGTTCCTCTGCCTTTTCTAAAACCAGCTTGAACATCTGGAATTTCATGATTCACATACTGTTGAAGCCTGGCTTGGAGAATTTTGAGCATTACTTTGCTAGCGTGTGAGCTGAGTGCAACTGTGTGGTAGTTTGAACAATCTTTGACATTGTCTTTCTTTGGGATTAGAATGAAAACTGATTTTTTCCAGTCTTTTGGCCACTGCTGAGTTTTCCAAATTTGCTATGAATATTGAGTGCAGCACTTTCACAGCATCATCTTTTAGGATTTGAAATAGCTCAACTGGAATTCCACCACCTACACCAGCTTTGTTTATAGAGATGTTTCCTAAGGCCCACTTGACTTCATATTTGAAGACGTCTGATTCTAGGTAAGTGATCACACCATCGTGCTTATCTGGGTCATAAAGATCTTTTTTGTATAGTTCTTCTGTGTACTCTTGCCACCTCTTCTTAATATGTTCTGCTTCTGTAAAAGTATGTCTTTTGTAAAATAAGGATATTCTCACTGGATTAGAATTAGAAATGAAGGATGAGGAAAATTATTAGAGGACGAACAAACAAATGGGGAAAATGGGAGCCCAGTGCCCCAATGGAGATCCAACTGGTGGCTGATGGAGCCAGGCCTGGGAAGCTCCTTGTCTGAAATGCAGATAAAGAAAGAAGGAAATAAAAAAGATGTCTTCCCTCTCTCTGTGTCTTTTTTGTTTCTATTTTGTGATAATAAAATGGTCTTTCTCAGGGTTCTGCAAAAGGAGGATACTGGTATTTTGTTGTTTAGTCTCAGAATTGATTCTTGCACATCTGTTTATATGGCCTTATCCTTATTTACCAGGGGTACCCAACTAGCATCATGATGAGGTAAAGAAGGAAGAAGAAGAAGAGGAAAAAGAGGAGGACCCAGTCTAGAAAAATAAATAGATATTTGTACAAAAGGTAGCAACACACACACACACACACACACATATATACACACACACACCATACCATATGCCATGGAATCTTTCCAGGCAAGAAAAGTGGAGTGGGTTGTCATTCCCTTCTCCAGGGATCTTTCCCACCCAGGGGCTGAACCTCCATCTCTTGTGTCTTCTGCATTGGCAGGTGAGTTCTTTACCACTGCACTGCCTGGGAAGCCTCATGTACATATATTGGGTTGGCCAAAAAGTTTGTTCAGGTTTTTCTGTACCATTTCATGGGAAAAATCTGAACACATTTTTCAGCTAACCTAATGTATACATTGTATATACATCCTTATCTTGCTAGAACCTTTTTACATTCTCTCTCTCTCTGATAGCTACCTTTCATTTGTACCAGACCAGTGATACAGCACATAAAGTATCTGTTCCTCTATTTGGATACAAAACATGCAATCTGGGAGATCTGGGTGAGGCCCATGGTATTGAGCATGTTGCTAGCCAGCCAGTTAGATCTATACGACCTTCACGACCAGCAAAGATCTGAGCAGTGGGGTCCATCTGTGACCTCCCAGCCATGTGGCCATAGTCAAATAAATATTTGATTTCTATGTGTTGTCTTCATGGTGAAGATCTCACATTATGCCTAAGTCCTTGACTGATGGGTTCAATAAATGTGGCTGCTTTTGAATAAATAAAAGGTATAGTTTTTCTTCTGAAAATATGAAAGAATAGATCCAGGTGCTATATGAAGGAATAGATGATAATGAGAGTCAGCAGCATAAAAATGGGAAAAAAAATAGAAAAACCATTACATAAGACAAAAATCTGGCTATTCATATATGAATAAATAAGTTTAAAATTCTAATGAAAAGCCATCAGCTAAAGTTGAACCTGTGTTTATAAAACTGATTAAGAAGCCAGGGACAGGAACTTCCCTGGTAGTCCAGTGGTTAAGACTTCACCTTTCAACGCAGGCAGTGTGGGTTCCACCCCTGGTTGGGGAGCTAGGATCCCACATACCTTGCAGCCAGAACCCCAAACAGGAAGCAGAAACAATAGTGTAACTAATTCATTGAAGTCTCTAAAAGTGGTTCCTAACAACAACAAAAAAAACTTTTAAAAAAGGGCAGGACATGTACAAACTTTTAAAAGTTGTTTTTGCCTAAAATTGTCAGTTTTCAAACAAATTTTGGCACCATCTGAAGTTAAGTGTTGGAGAAGGAAATGGCAACCCACTCCAATGTTCTTGCCTGCGAAATCCCAAGGACAAAGGACTGTTAGTAATTTAGAAATGTAATTAATGTGAAACTCCTTTAGCTTTTATTAGGCAGATAATCCAGTATTGTTTGGGGTTCCCCACAAAGTCCATGTAAATATCCCTGCTAACCAAAAGGCAGTAGGAACTCTCCACTTACTGGAGCAAAGTTGTGGACGATTTTTTTTCCCCCAGATAGGCTGGCTGGGAGCACATGGCTAGATGAGGTCTCCAGCAGCATCTGGCCCTGTCCCCCCATCACACACACACATCTGTGTCCCCCACTTTGCAGGCACCGACACAGACGTCTCCACAGCAGCTGGTGGGCTGGACCCAACTGGCCAGTGTAGGACAAACAGAACGTGTGATTGATGAGAACAGACCCTGGGTCTGCGAGGCAAGCAGTTCCTTGCACAGAGCAAAGGATAAGGGTGGATAGTCAGTTTGGGGGCAAGAAGCCATATCCCACCAACATGCGACGCCTTTTCTTTTCCTACACAGCCTGGTACTGTCTGTATTATAAAGCTGCTCAGTGTCCTTCACTGCAATGCACAAGGCCCAGTCCTGTCCTCTGAGAACAACTCAAATATGAATTTTGAGAGCAGTGGGCATTATTCACCCACCGACTCTAAACAGATTCCCAGTCGATGAGGGAGGAAGGAACAGAGAGAGATTTTGATGCTTTTTGTTTGTTTGCTTTGAATTTGGTAGCTGGGTCTTCTTGCTTTTAAAATAAGCTTATCCGGGAATATTGAAAACCGAGACCCGCAGTCTCTCTCCTGGGTGAAGGCCACACGGTCCAAGAGGCCACGGGGGTCAGGTGGCCAGGATGCACGTGATTTGGATGTAGAAGAAGCAGGGCTGGAGAAGGAATGCATTTCATTCGTTTCACCTATGTTTATGATCCTTCATGAGCTATACGGGCTTCCCTGATGGCTCAGATGGCAAAGAATCTGCCTGCAACGCAGGAGACCTCGGTTCAATCCCTGGGATGGGAAGATCCAGTATTCTTGCCTGGAAGACCCCACGGACAGAGGAGCCTGGCAGGCTATAGTTCGTGGAATCAGAATCGGACACCACTGAGCACACATGAGCTATTTGAGGGGACTTCCTTGGTGGTCCAGGAGTTAAGAATCTGCCTTCCAATGCAGGGGACTTGGGTGTGATCCTTGGTCGGGGAACTAAGATCCCACATGCCCCAGGACAGCTAAGCCTGGGAGTGCAGCAACTACAGAAAGCCCGCATGCGGCAACGGAGACCCAGCCGAGCCAAAAAAAAATCCAAGATGAGCTTTTTTTGCACAAAGGCCAACCCTATTTTGTTCTGATTAGAGTCTCTTTATTAAAGTAATCATTTAATTTCCAACTAGGAACCCAAGTTACTTCACAAGGTATAAAGATTAAGATAAACAGATCGGTAGGTGAGCAAGGTTAACAGAAACGCTTAATTGAAGCTGTGCCAAAGAAAGTGTCTCTGAAAATAATACTAACGTTTCTTGTTAGACAAAAGTGAAAATGCAAAAAATAGCCACTTTCAATTTAAATGAATTTTTGGCCCATATTTCTGCGATCCTATGTGACAACTGTTTCATTTACTCACGTTCACATGCATCTTCCCATATGGGGCAGTGGTAAAGAATCTGCCTGCAGTGCAGGAGATGCAGGAGATGTGGGCTCGATCCCTGGGTCTGCAGATCCCCTGGGGAGGAACTGGCAACCTACTCCAGTACTCTTGCCTGGAGAATCCCATGGACAGAGGAGCCTGGTGGGCTACAGTCCATGGGGCCGCAAATAGCTGGACACGACTGAGCGACTAAACACACAATGTACAAAACACACACAGTGTTTTCATTGGATTTTTACTTACAAAAGTAATATTGTAACATCATTTCAGTCATTCGGTAGATATGATATTGTTCTTTTCCATGGCCCAAAAAACTTAGCAACTTTATCATTCTCAGTAGTAGATAATATTCCATCATATCAACATTTCATGTTTTGTTTATCCATTGCCTATTGTTAAATTTTTAGATTATTATATTCAGTTTTTCACTGTCATAAATAAAACTGCTATAAATTATCAATACATTCATCATTTCTCCTTTTATTTTTTTTATTTTATTTTATTATTTTTTTAAATTTTATTTTATCATTTCTCCTTTTAAATTACTTCATTGAAATAAATTCCAAAGAATGAGATGACAGGGTCAAAGAGTACAAGCATTTTTATGACCTTTGACCTGCATTGATTGCCAAATGCCCTCCAAAGGCATTGTACTAGTTTCTAAAGAATGAAATATCTGCTTCCCCCATGGTCTTATTAGCATTGAGTTATAGGATTTTCCTGTATTTTATTTCTCCAGTCTCAATGGATTGAGATTAACTCACGAGAGTATTATTATAAGTATTAATAGCTGCAAAATTTATTGATTACTTAATAACACTTAGGATATAAAGAAAGGGAAAGAAGACAGAAAAAGCAAGCCAAATTAAATACTTGCTTAGTAGTGCTAAATGCCTTTGCACATTAAATATCTGTGAACGCTCCAAGCTTCAATACTGAGAACAAAGGAATCGGCCCTGAAAGAGTTAGAATCACTTAGGTACCCCAGAGTCAGAAAACTCAAATTTAATTTTATGAATACCTTCACATACTCACAAAGCTTGAAACTTTGCTAAAAGATTAAGACTAAAGGAAATGAATGCTAACTTATTTTATCAGTGCCTAACACTAATTTTAAGCAGCAAAGAATTTTACTCTCTGTGACCTCTTGCAAAGACTTCCAATTATTTCACAGTGGCTTTTCTGTTTGGTTTTGTTTTTCTACTATGTCTCAGGTGATCTTGAATAGGGAGAGGAAAGATAAACGGGTGAAAATAAAATAACAGGGGCAAGAGTCTCTGGTTCCTTTTATAAATTTTGCAGCAGCCCTGGCCCTGTTTTATGAAATACTGTGCAAACACAGAAATGGGTAACTCATTTGTCAATGCACTTTGCAGATGCCGTGGTTAAAAGAAAAACCCCTAAACATCTAATTCTTTGTGACCAGCCCAACTCAAAGACAGTTCCTGCTTAAAAGTGTGCCTTAGGATTTCCGTGACAGAGTGGCTTAGAGTATCGCGTGCACGCTCAGTCCCTTCAGTTGGTGTCCGACTCTCTGTGACGCTCTCATCTGCAGCCCGCCAGACTCCTCTGTCTACAAGATTCTCCAGGCAAGAATACTGGAGTGGGTTGCCATGCCCGCCTCCAGGGGATCTTCCCGACCAGGGACCGAACCTGCGTCTCTTACGTCTACCTGCGTTGACAGGCAGGTTCTTTACCACTGGTGCCACCTGTGAAGCCTGGCTCAGAGTAGACATGCTATTAAATATACTGTTGTTCTCGTAGAGAGAAATCTGCTTCAGCTGGGTGGGCATCCCTTCCCAGCCCCACCATATCACAGCCAGGGTACTTGGTGTTTGTAGCTAGGAGGACAGGAGAACAAGGACGTGTAGACTCAATAATTTAAGGCCCCACCCGTACTAGTCATGGAAAGGTATAAAGCAGGAAGCACAGAGAGTAACTCAGACCCACCCCTACCTTCCATCAGGGCTACCCAGGAGGAAGGGCTGGAACTGAGCCCAGGGCCATCAGAACAGGAAGGGACTGGTTTGTATTCACTATTAGAGCTCAGGGTGGACGGCTCAGCACAAGCTCATGGCTGGACCTGGACGTGCTGAGTCCAGTGTGGCTGTGAATTTCCACCCCCCTCTCCCCGCCCCCTCTCTTTCTTGCTGCTGAACTGTGCCGTGGGTGGTGACCCCTCAGTGAGAGAGTCTTTCCAGGCACCCTGGGGCTGGGTTAGGGGACAAGTGGGAAGGTCAAGTACTGGGAAGGGTGAACTAGAGAGGCGTGGTCATTTGCCAGAGTGGACCCTTCACTCGGAGAGAGGAATTGTGTGAACGAGGCCCCTCTGGCTGGGAAAGAGCTTGTTCAAGGAGAGGATCCATCAGTGTCAGGGGCCGATTCAGAACATGGCAGCCCACTGATTTCCATGCCTTAAATTACACATAGTGGCTCATTGCTGGGAACCCTGCCTTACCAGGGTAATGAACATTAAGCTGAAGTACCTTTATTTAGCTCTCAAGAAACTTCCTGACCAGGTCCGCCTGTGAATGGCCACGGGGAGGAAGAAATGAACACAGCCCCTCAGGACGCTGATGGGAACCAGTAAGTGTTTGACTTCATTCCCTCCCCTTTTAGTATAAACGGAACCTAAATTCTAACTCAGGCAAGATGGTTCTTTGGGGCATGAGCCCACTGTCTTCTTGCTGGCTAGCTGGCTTCTTGCTTCTAGCTGGCTGTCTGAATAGAGTTGTTATTCCTTGCCCCCATGATTCGTCTCTTGATTACTGGCTCTAGCTTTATTACCCTCATTTGCACAGTCCCTTCCAAGGCTTGGAAAAGGCCCTACCACCAACTCGTTCACATGGTAGTGATTTTGTAAAATTTGCATCTTTTCAATGTTTTCACCACAATCCACAGGGATCACTGTCTTTTTCTTCTCTGCCCCTTTCCCACTCCCCTGTGTCTGTTGGTGTTGGAGTGGCTGAGAACATTGGGGGAGATGGCTAAGGGGCCCTTGACTTGGAGGGTAGGTGTAGTTCAGTGGGATTGACTCGTTTGCTTGGCAGTCACTTCTCTACAGTGAAGTTACCAGCCCCCGGGATATGGAAATAGGGAATCCCCTGCTGCCAAGTCCCCAAGTATGGAGTCCCCAAGCAGAGTGACAAGAGAGGGCAGAGTCAGAGATCACTTCATGATACAGATGCAGCCTTGGTCCCCAGAATCTCGTTGGCGGTGGAGGAGAGACAAGGGTTTTTTGGTTTCTTTAAATTCTCATTTATTTATTTATTGTTGGGCTGGGCTGGGTCTTTGTCGCTGCACACCAGCTTTCTCTAGTTGCGGCGAGTGGGGTCTACTCTCTAGGTGCGATATGCAGGCTTCTCGTTGCAGTGGCTTCTACTGCTGTGGGGCACAGGCTCCAGAGCATGGGCTCAGTAGTTGCAGCACACGTGGGATCTTAGTTCCTGGACCAGGGATGGAATCCATGTTCCGGTGTACTTTTAACCACTGGACCACCGAGGGACGTCCCGAGACAAGGTCTGTGGAAAAGCATCGCAGAGGGGTGCCCTAACTTTGCATTCGTGTTTTACCCAGTCTTCTAATCTGTACAAGCTAGATTGGTTTAGCCTGCTCAGGGCTTATCCTGGAGGGTCCGAGGGGGAAGCCTGAGTCCAGAATGCCATCTTTGTGCTTCATCCCAAAGTGCTGTCATGGAGACACATCCCTGGGCTGCAGGGACACTGGCTCTGGTCTCCTAGCAGGAGACATTCCCAGGGGAGCAGCAGCTGCTTGGTCCCTTGGGGACACTGGGACCCAAGAGCCTGATACCTTCGAGCTGTGGTCTGCCTGGTCGCCTTCCTTCCTGGCCACATGGCTGCTTTGGGCCAACAGCTGCCCGTGCGCAGCCCTCTCCCGAGAATCTGTGTGGCAATTCACCACAGGCCTCCTCTTGGAAAGGCAAAGAGGTTGCATTATATTAGGTAAAGCTTATCTTTCGCATCTGCCAAGGTCCACGAGTTTCCCCTCTCTCTCTCCGCCCCCAACTCCCAGCCCCTCTCTCCTCCCTTCTTCCTTTACCCTCTCTGGTGGGTTTTCAATACTGTGTGCTTTTTTTTTTTTGTCTTTCTCCTTTCTTTCTAGTCAAGACAGGGTTGTCTCTCTGGGTGGAAAAAGGCAGTGTGTTTGTGGAGTGCAGCTGCATTTCAAAGGTACTTTGTTGGCCAGTTATGAATTTGCCTTTGCTAATGTGGGGAAACAGGGAAATGCTTTAGCTTCCCTCCTCCTCCCCCTAAACTGAAATTGATGTTATTTCTTTGCCAGTGGTACCCAAGGAAATGTTTTGTTTCATTTCCTCCCCTTTCAGGCTGAGCCCTATTTATGTTCGGAGCTGGGGCCCTGCCACTAAGAATCATTGTCGTTACCACCAGGGTCTGAGGCTGGCCAAATTCAGCAGCTGTGGTTTCATGCCTACCCTCACCAAGGTTTATTTCCTTGACAACATGTTCTTGTTTGGACCAACTTTCTTAGTCTTTCTCTTGCTGCTTTTTTTTCTCCTTCTTTGCGAAACCTCCCTTACAGTTTTGCGGGGCTTAAAATTAGAAAAGAAAAACCGCGTATGTGTGTGCCTCTGTGTGTGTATCTGTGCGTGTGTGTGTGCGTGTGTGTGTGTGTGTGTGTGTGTGTGTGTGTGCTTTAGGGGCAATGGGCAGAGGACTGGAAAGGAGATAAAGACCCTGAGAGTTGAAGAAAGGGTACAGGGGGCCGGAGCAAGGGGCGAGCGGTGGGAAGTTTTCCCCATAAATAACGGCATTAAATTTGTGATCAATTTGACGACCACCACTTTCCTCCAACCCCCACCCCTGCCGAAACTGAGACTCACCCTCAGCCGCCTCACCCACCCTAGCCTTTCAAATGGAATACCTAGGTGGCCCATGGGACCCCTGACCCCTGTATCCTGTTCCTTTCTTCCTGCCCTGCTACTTTTTCCCTCCGATAAAAGGAGAGAGTGAGAGATAATTAACAAAAAACATGGCCCCAGGACAATGAAACAACTGGCCTTGGCCGGCCAGAAATTTATCCTGGTTTTCTAGGTGAACTTTCTTCCATCAATCTTTCCTTTAACCTCCATGTTAGTGGAAGCAATAGGAACACCCCTCCCTCCCCTGAGCAAATGCTTTCTTTTGACGGGAAACAAAAAAGGGGGCTCAGCGAAGGCCGAGGTGAAATCTGGGTGGTATGGGGCACTGCACAATAGGGCCGCTGTGTTTTACAACAGGGCAGGGGCGGGTGTGACTGGTCTGATGATGGAAACAGTCCCCCCTCCCCGATTCAGGCCTACAAACGCATCTTCTGTTCCACACGGAGACGGACAGAAAAGAGAAAAGCTACAAAGAAAAAGGGAGGGGGTGGAATTCAAACAAAACGCGTGAGGCTGAAAAATCTCCCTGCTCCTGCACGCCCCGAGAAAGGAAACGCATCACAGAGGCTTCGGGACTCCTCAGGGCCACGTCTGAATAGCTCTGGCTGGACTCTGATTTATCGACGGAGCTTGAGCGACACGTTAGAGAAAGGCTTGGGGGCCCTTTGTCTTCGGCACAGAGGACAATGGTCCACAAGGGCCCGGATCTCTCGGGACGCTCTCGGGGCATGCCTTCCTCTTGCCCTTTCCTCTCTACAGACGCCAGCGGCAGTAAAAGCGATTGGTGGTGTGTCCGGAAGAGCTGGTGACAAGGCCGGGCCACTTGAGGTCTCCTTAAGAGGGTATTATGGTCAGGGAAAATATTTGCGCTGTGAAGATGGCACACTCCATTTTGTTAATGGCTCTTATCCATGTGGGATAATCGCTACCCGCACCCCCCGCCCCGCTGCCCGGCTGTCAGGGGTGCAGCCATGGCCAATTCACGGCGCCCTTGGAGAAAGCCCCTTCTCTGCCGCAACCAAGATGGAAATATTGTGTTCACCTCCTTGAGCCGAGGGGAAGGTGAGCACGAGGGCAGCCCAAGTTGTAAATTACCATTAAAACACAACCGCACAGAGCCTTCTCTGCCCCGGGTGGGACCAATAAATGATGGCTGGACCAAGAGGGGGGCCCCAGGAGAGACTGGGCGCTGGGGAGTCCCTTCCCCTCGGGGCTGGGAGTGGAAACGGCTGAAGGACCAGGAGTCTGGAAGAATAGGCTGGAGAGTCCATGAGGTTCATGGGTTGCCTTGGAGAGGTGAGATGGAGACCGTGCCATCTAACATGGTTGCTAGGTCAACTAAGTCAGACCCTTTGTGGCCCAATACCTACCTCTTCCCGCACATCTTCATTTGCCAGGCTCCATGCTTAGTCATCACCCAAGGGAAAGGAGAGAGGAAGGGAGAGGGGCAAAGGAAAGAAAAAGAGAGAGAGCCAGATAGAGGAGGGAGGGACACAGGGAGGGAGTAAGAAAGAGGGAAGGAAGGCAAAAGAGAGAGGCTTGGAGAGAAAAAAGAAAGGAGAATGAATGATAATGGAAAGGTGGCAAAATGCTAACAGTTGGTCAATCTGGGTGAAAGACAGAAAGTGATGAAAGAAATGTTCACATATTGAGATGTAAGAAAGTCATCCTGCCTTCAGTTCAATTCAGTCGCTCAGTCATGTCCGACTCTATGCGACCCCATGAACCACCGCACGCCAGGCCTCCCTGTCCATCACCAACTCCCTGAGTTTACCCAAACTCATGTCCATTGAGTCAGTGATGCCATCTAACCATCTCATTCTCTGTTGTCCTCTTCTTCTCCTGCCGTCAATCTTTCCCAGCATCAGGGTCTTTTCCAATGAGTCAACTCTTCGCATCAGGTGGCCAAAATATTGGAGTTTCAGCTTCAACATCAGTTCTTCCAGTGAACACCCAGGACTGATGTCCTTTAGGATGGACTGGTTGGATATCCTTGCAGTCCAAGGGACTCTCAAGAATCTTCTCCAACACCACAGTCCAAAAGCATCAATTCTTCTGCACTCAGCTTTCTTTATAGTCCAACTCTCACATCCATACATGACATTCTGGCTTATACATGCATTAATTTGAGTTTCATGCTAACTAAACCAACCCCTTTGTGGTCTAATCAAACATACATGTACATCTTAAAGAAAAGGGCACACTGACCAGAGGTTTAAAAAAAATGTCCATGTTAAAAATGAAGACTAAATGCCTCCCTTCCTGGGACACCAAGGCTGATGCTCCTTCAGTGATAAGACTCCCTTCCCAGGTGTCAAGGCCATGCTGACTCAACTGCGTACATGCTGATCTGTTAGTGTTTTTAAATCCTGAAGGAATGTATCCCCGACTTGTTTGATATTCCTTCTCTGACAAGATAGGAAACCAGACTTCTTGGAGCAGCTTCTCAGAGTTATCTAAGAGACCGTCTTCTGGGTTATAGTCCTCTGTTTGCTCAAATAAAAGTCTTTTCTATCCGTATTATAGATTGTTAATTGATCATTTTTGTCAACAGAAGAAAGGAAGGAGAGAGACAGAGAAGGGAGGGAGGGAAGGAAGGAAGAAAGGAAAGGCCACCATTCTTAGCTAGAAATGACGGAGGACCGGTTTTACTAAAAATGGGTTTCTCATCCTTGTTCTGAAGACGTGAGCTCTGTGTCTATAACATGCTAATACCAAACGGATGCTGGCCATCAACAAATAATGGCATCACCATGTACATGTCAGACTCATTATAACCAGCACCTGTATTATATTGTTTATCCAAATTAATTCCAGAGTAATGGATAACATTTTTTCCTCTGTTAAAGCAGAAAGTTCTCAAGACTGTCATCACTCAGTTACATTGCATACATCCTTGGTTTTAAACAGAAGATACCGAATTGAAATGAACTCTGTTTGTTGGCTCGAGGTCAAGTGAAATAGAGTGAAAATGTCCTGTAATCTATACAACACAAGGCAGGCACAGACCAGTTTTCCTTCCAGTTCCCTGGTGGCTCAGAAGGTAAAGCATCTGTCTACAATGCGGGAGACTGGGGTTCGATCCCTGGATCGGGAAGATCCCCTGGAAAAGGAAATGGCAATCCACTCCAGTACTATTGCTTGGAAAATCCCATGGACGGAGGAGCCTCGTAGGCTGCAGTCCATGGGGTCGCAAAGAGTCGGACACGACTGATCGACTTCACTTTCACTCACTCACTGTGTCCCCAGGCCACGCTGGTTTGGAAAGTCTGGTGTCTGCTGTCCCTTTTGCAAGCTACCTTCACTTTGCTTTGCTGTCCCTGTTGGCTTGTGAAACCAGATTACCATGTCCGTTGACAAGATCCTTGAGTGACTGTCAAGACTCCGGCTTTGTGACCCTGGACAAATCATGTAACATCTCTGTGCCTCAGTTTCCTCCTCTGCAACATGGAAATGGAAACAGTACTTACTTTGGGGCATTGTTGAGAAGATGAAATAAAATAACACATCAAGTGCTCAGAGCAGGGACTGAAATACATATTAAAATACTAGCTACTATTAAAGTGATAATCTAGCATAATTAGGAAGGAAGGAATTGTCTGACGAGCATGGGCACGGATTTCAGCGCCTGCACTTTGTATAATAAAAAGGTCTTTAGTATTTGCTGGCTTGCTTCTGATTTCTTGGCATGGTTCTCTTCCATATGATTACCTAGGTAGCTGCCTTCAGCAAATTCAAAACCCGAGTCTCAGCCCTCCGGGGCTGGACTAGTCTCATCAGCTGAGGCTGTTTTCTAAAGTGCACCAGCTCAGACCTGTACCCCACCCTGTGCTCCACCTGCACTCACCCCCACATTTGTTTCTCCAAGAGCAATAGGAATAACAACCATGACGACGACTGTCCCTCCTTTAGCACCTGCCCTGCACCAGGCACGATGCTCAATGCTTTGTCTACATCCTGACTTCTGTAGCCACACTGGTGGGTTTTCTCTGAGAGTCCATAGATACTGGAGACACATTCATTTCCCCTGGGAGGTCGAGGCGTGCTCAGGATCACCCAGCCGGTTATGAGCGCCCATGTCTCCTGACTCTCATTAGGCGCTGTGTCACATTCTCGGTCGGCCTCCTGGTTTCACTTGGAGTCTCACTTGTGCTGTGTGCTAAGTTGCCTCAGTCACGTTTGACTCTTTGCAACCCCTGCCAGGCTCCTCTGTTCATGGGATTCTTCAGGCAAGAATACTGGAGTGGGTAGCCATTTCCTTCTCCAGGGGATCTTCCCAACCCAGGGATCAAACCTGTGGTTCTTATGTCTCCTGCACTGGCAGGCAGGTTCTTTACCAGCAGTGCCACTTGGGAAAAGTCTCTTAAGTCGTTTCCAGCAGTCTCACTTAAGGTATGTCTTTTCTGAGAACTTTGGTAAAGCAAAGCAGAAAGCACATGGGGATGGGTCAGGGTTGGGAGGGCCTGGCTGGAAAGTTGGAGCTCAAAAGTAAGGGCATCATTATCCCAACACAAAACACAGACTCCCCTGCCTTGGGGCACCTGGAAGGATAATTCTCAGAGGAGCAAAGGAGGGTGACCCAAGTGACCTTCACTCTTCCTCAAGCTTATTTTTTAATTGACTAAATAATTTGGTTTTACTAATAATGCATGATTGCTCTAAATTAATCTCAAGTGCCAGAAAGAACCACCAGTAAAAGCTTCATGCTGCTGCTAAGTAGCTGCAGTCATGTCCGACTCTGTGCAACCCCAGAAACTGCAGCCCAGCAGGCTCCCCTGTCCCTGGGATTCTCCAGGCAAGAATACTGGAGTGGGTTGCCATTTCCTTCTCCAATAAAAGCTTCAAAGATTCGTTTTTTTTTTTTTTTTTTTAGCTGGTAGTCTGTCTTTTAACTTTGTTTTCTGCTCCTTTTGCCATATAAAAGCAAGGGTGGTGGAAATGTCCTGGAGACAGCACCACTTCAGCAGTGATAAATAAGCCTAGTCTTGATTCATGAGTATGCATCTTCTGAGCAGAGAGCATGGAGGGAAAGTGTCACTCCAGGCAAATAGAAGATAAGGTTGGGTTCCAAGTTGATTACAAAATAAACTGAAACTATTTTTTTCCTGTCGTTGAAAGTTAGATGAAATTTATCACCTGAGTCCTTGTACAGGGATGCTGCTGCTGCTAAGTCACTTCTCATGTCTGACTCTGTGTGACCCCAGGGACGGCAGCCCACCGGGCTCCCGTCCCTGGGATTCTCCAGGCAAGAACACTGGAGTGGGTTGGCATTTCCTTCTCCAATGCATGGAAGTGAAAAGTGAAAGTGAAGTTGTTCAGTCGTGTCCGATTCTTTGCGACCCCAGGGACTGCAGCCCACCAGGTTCCTCTGCCCATGGGATTTTCCAGGCAAGAGTACTGGAGTGGGGTGCCATTGCCTTCTCCGGTACAGGGATGATAGGTCCCCTTTTGTTCCCATCCTCTTCCCTACCTGTGCCCCCTCCCATCCCACGTGGAGGTGGCAGCAGCAACGTGCCTGGTGTCCAAGAGGCTGGGCACCGTGGGTGGGGTGGGCGGTGGGTGTAGTAAGAAGAGAAAGTTGCCCAAGTGATGTAGAGACTGGTTACACTAAACCAGTATGTTAAATGAGCAAATAAGCAAATACATTGAGGATGGTGGGAAGCTGGTTTCTCATGGTCAGAGAATGGATTTACAAAGTTGTTAATGGAGAAAGCTAGAAATAACTCTGGGGTATTGGAGGAGAATTAGAACTACATTTTAAAATAATTTTAGTATGTATATTTACATATTTTACTCATGTATATATAACACAAACATACTATGTATGTATATTATGTATACACACATATTGAAAGGGAAACAGTTAGCAGATGTATATGTACCCTTGCACATGTATATACTTAATGATTCTTCCCCCGAGATAATGACACCTCAGTAACAATAAACCCACTGAGTACCCAGATCCTAGTTGGTAAGTACTCCTACACCAAAAAGGAACAAAATCTCTGTTGGGGAGGAGTGATACAGGGCTGGGACAGAGAAGGTGGAAAGTGAACCTGGAATACCTTATTGTCCCACAAAGTAATGAAATGCTCAAAAAATGATGAAAACAGAAGTCAGCTTGAACCCAGCTCCCAGTCGGCCAAAGCTAGGACAACTGAGGGTCAAAATAAACAATGAGATTACCACATTAGTATCCACTGAATAAAATACATTCACTGATATAAATAAATGAGCAATAAACAAATGAAGAAGAGAAAGATTTTTCTTTACAATAGAATGCCAACTAACAAATGTAGAAGGAACAAATCATCTGTCTGGCAAGGGGATTATATGTAGAACATATAAAAAGTTATTACAACTTAATAATCAAAAAGACAAATAACTCAATTAAAAAATACTTGTAAACTATATGACCAAAAAGGGACTCATCTCTAAAATTTACAAACATCTCATGCAGCTTGATATTAAAAAAAAACAAACCCAATCAAAAATGGGCAGCAGACATACATTTCTTCAAAGAGCACACACAAATGACTAAGCACATGAAAAGACGCTCAACATTGCTAATTACTGCTGCTGCTGCTGCTGCTAAGTCACTTCAGTCATGTCCGACTCTGTGTGACTCCATAGACAGCAGGCCACCAGACTCCCCCATCCCTGGGATTCTCCAGGCAAGAACATTGGAATGGGTTGCCATTTCCTTCTCCAATGCATGAAAGTGAAACGTGAAAGGGAAGTCGATCAGTCGTGTCTGACTCTTCGAGACCCCATGGACTGCAGCCCACCAGGCTCCTCTGTCCATGGGATTTTCCAGGCAAGAGTACTGGAGTGGGGTGCCAGTGCTAATTACTAGAGAAATGCAAATCAAAACTGCAATGAGATATCACGTCACACCACTCAGAATGGCCATCATCAAAAAAAACAAAAAAACTACAGACAATAAATGCTGGAGATGGTATAGAGAAAAGGGAACCAACCCTCTTACACTTCTGGTGGAATGTAAACTGGTACATCAACTACTGAGAACAGTAAGCTGCTGCTGCTGCTGAGTCGCTTCAGTCGTGTCCGACTCTGTGCGACTCCATAGACAGCAGGCCACCAGGCTCCCCCGTCCCTGGGATTCTCTAGGCAAGAACACTGGAGTGGGTTGCCATTTCCTTCTCCAATGCATGAAAGTGAAAAGTGAAAGTGAAGTCGCTCAGTTGTGTCCGACCCTCAGCGACCCCATGGACTGCAGCCTAAGGGGCTCCTCTGTCCATGGGATTTTCCAGGCAAGAGCACTGGAGGAGAACAGTATAGAGGATCCTTAAAAACTAAAAATAGAGCTACCATATGATCTAGCAATCCCACTCCTGGACATATAAAAGAGAAAAACTTTAATTCAAAAAGATGCATGCACCCCAATGTTCCCTGCAGTGCTGTTTACAATAGCCAAGACTTAAATGTCAATCAGCAGATGAACAAATAAAGAAGATGTGGTACATATATACAATGGAATATTACTCAGCCACTAAGAACAATAAAATAATGCCATTTGCAGCAACATGGATGAACCTGGAGATTATCATACTAAGTGAAGAAAGTCAAAGACAAGTATCATCATAGGATATCACTTAAATGTATCTAGAATCTAAAAAAAAAGATACAAATGACTTTATTTCCAAAACAGAAACAGACTCACAGACTTAGAGAACAAACTTTTGGTTTCCAAGGAGAAGTGGAGGGGGAGGGATAGACTGGGAGCTTGGGATTGACATGTACTCACTACTACTCCAGTGTCCTTGGCCTGGAAAATCTCATGGACAGCAGAGCCTGGTGGGCTGCAGCTCATGGGGTCGCAAAGAGTTGGGCACGACTGAGCGACTAACACTTACTTATATTTAAGATAGATAACCAACAAGGACCTAAGGTATAACACAGGGAACTCTGCTCAATGTTCTGTAATAACTAAAACAGAAAAGGAACGCATACGTGTAACTACATCACTTTGCTGCACATGGGAACCTAGCACAACATTGTCAATCAACTTGGCACCAATATAAACTAAAAAAATAAAGGACCAGAGTAGATATTTGTTTTGAGTTGAACTGTGACCCTCCAAAAATAAATTTTGAAATTCTACCCGCCAGGACCTCAAAAATGTGACCTTACTTGGCAACAGGGTTGTTACAGATGCAATCAGTTAAGATGAGGTCAAACAGGAGTAGGCATCGGATGCATGCTCAGTTGCTCAGCCATGTCTGACTCTTTGCAACCCCATGGACTGTAGCCCACCAGGCTCCTCTGCTCCCATGGAATTATCCAGGCAAGAATACTGGAGTGGGTTACCATTTCCTCCTCCAGGGGACCTTCCTGACTGAGGGATTGAACTCTCATCTCCTGTGTCTCCAAACAGGAGTATGGTGGGTCTTAATCCATCTGAGTGGCGTCCTTATAGGAAGACAGCCATACAAAGACAAAGACACAAGGAGAAGGCCATGTGAAGACAGAGGCAGAGATGAGAGTGACAAGCCAAGGGATGCCAGGAGTTGCCAGTCATCACCAGAGCTCACAGAAAACTCAGACTCTCCCTCAGAGTCCTCAGCAGGAACCAAA
This sequence comes from Bos taurus, assembly GCF_002263795.3. Classification (NCBI taxonomy): domain Eukaryota; kingdom Metazoa; phylum Chordata; class Mammalia; order Artiodactyla; family Bovidae; genus Bos; species Bos taurus. The sequence continues at coordinate 2,580,358 of NC_037328.1, read as the reverse complement.
CTTCCCAACTCCTGACTTAAGCCTACTGACACTCTTGACTCTCACAAGCACTCTATGGGATGGACACACTTACAGTCTTTGCTTCATAGATGCATAAAAGGTGGCTCAGAGAAGCTAAGAAACTTGGCCAAGGTCACACAGCTAATGAGTGAGGGAACTGAGATTCAAAGGCAAGTCAGCTTGGTCTGGAACCCAAGTTCATTACCACTACCACCCAGCTCTTGATGCAGCAGTTCAAGAAATTATTTACTTCTGTAGAATAGTTTGTTGATTATTAACCATGCACCCAGAGCCAGGATAAGATCAAAGAATCCTATGATGGCCCCAGCCTTAAATAGAGACCTAACTCTCTAGTTGAAGAGATAAGTCAAGGGTCCAAAGGATTCCAGTGCTCCCTTCCCACCATTCCCTGCAACTACGTCTCTGAAATAGTCTGGGCAGCTCTTCCCAGTTACATCTGTAGCTTTCCCCTTCTTCTTCCCCCCTTGTTGGAAGGTCTTTAGAGTTCTCAGGCTGGAAGGAGAGGGAGTGGTAACTCCATGATTTTCACAAAGTGGTTGATTCTGTGGCAATGATAAGCCATGAAAGTGAAAGTGAATTCTCTGTCATGTCCAACTCTGCTACCCCATGGTTTGTAGCCTACCAGGCTCCTCCATCCATGAGATTCTCCAGGCAAGAGTACTAGAGTGGGTTGCTATGCCTTCTTCTAGGGGATCTTCCTGACCTAGGGATCAAACCCAGGTTTCTTACACTGCAGGCAGATTCTCTACCAACTGAGCCACCAGGGAAGCCCAAAGTAGTATGAAGGTTGGACTCTTCCTGGAGCAGATGTATTCTTGGAAAAGGCTTCCTGGAGCTGTGGGAATGGTTTGGCAGGATTAATAAAAGATACAGCCAAAGTGTGGGTAAAGAAAGATGGCGTCAGAATCCTTCTTGGGAAGGGAACAAGGAAAGAGGTGAGAATGCAAAGAAGAGGAGAGGCCAAGGAGTTCAGACACTGTAACCACCCAGGCTTTTTTGAACTGTAGTGCTGAAGAAGACTCTTGAGAATCCTTTGAACAGTAAGGAAATCAAATCAGTCAATCCTAAAGGAAATCAACTCTAAATATTCATAGGAAGGACTGTTGCTGAAGCTAAAGCTCTAATACTTTGGTCACTTAATGCAAACTGCCAACTCATTGGAAAAGACCCTGATTCTGGGAAAGATTGAGTGCAGGAGGAGAAAGGGCTGACAGAGGATGAGATGGTTGGATGGCATCATTGACTCAATGGACATGAATTTGAGCAAGCTCCAGGAAATAGTAAAGGACAAGGAAGCCTGGCATGCTGTAGCCCACGTGGTCACAAAGAGTTGGGCACAACTTACTGACTGAATAACACAACTGGCCAGGCAAGGGGACCCTGGGTTTTCCAATGAGCATGTAGATGAAACCCTCAGATTCCCTAGGTCAAAGACCAGGTCCACTCCACATGCACTTTTGGTGCCTCACACCTGCCTCCACTTTATCACACACATGGGTTTTTGCTCTTTTATTCACTTCTTTCCATCTAATCTCCCCCTGTTTTAGAATAATATATTCCAAACACAGGAGAAAAAAAAATCTCAGAAAATAAAATAACAAACATCTGTGGACTTGACACGGAAATGTAAAAAAATAGTTACATTTTGGGCTTCCCTGGTGGCTCAGTGGCTAAAGAATCAGCCTGCCAATGCAAGAGACACAGGTTCCATCCCTGACCCAGGAAGATCCCATGTACTGCAGAGCAACTAAGCCCACGAACCACAAAACTGAGCCTGGGAGCTGAAACTACCGAGCCTATGTGCCACAAGTACTGAAGTCCGTGTGCCCCAGAGCCTGTGCTCTGCAACAAGAGAAACCACCACGGTGAGAAGCCTGAGCCCCCCAACTACAGAGTAGCCCCCTCTTGCCACTACTAGAGGAAGGCCAGCGCAGCAATGAAGACCCAGCACAGCCAAAAATAAATATAAATAAATACCTAAAATTATTTTTTAAATGGTGACATTTTGTCTCATTGCTGGAGATCTTTTCAAGATAGGGAAGATTCTAGACCCTGTGGGTGCATCTTTGGAACCCCTCCTTGGTCTTGTTCTTGCTCCCTCCCCACCACTCCTCCAACGTACAGGCTGTTATGTGTCCTCACTACTTTGGAGATATTCTTCTGTTGTCTCCTGATATTCATTTCTGCTAATGTGATGTCTGTTCTCAGCCTAAGTTTTTTGTTTTTGTGATGTCTATTCTCAGCCTAAGTTTTTTGTTTTTGCTTTTGTTTTTACTATTTTATTTGCTTATTTATTTTTGGTTGTTCTGGGTCTTGGTTACTGTGCGAGCCTTTCTCTAGTTGCAGAGAGTGGGGGCTACTCTCTAGCTGCAGTGCCTGGGTTTCTCAATGTGGCGACCTCTCCTGCTTGGAGCACGGGCTCTAGGGGGTTTGGGCTTCAGTAGTTGCAGCATGTGAGTTCAATAGTTGTGGCTCCCCGGCTCTGGAGCACAGACTCAATAGTTTTGATGCACAGGCTTAGCTGCCCCACTGCATGTAGGATCTTCCTGGATCAGGGATCAAACCTATGTGTCCCTGCTTTGGCAGGCAAATTCTTTCTCACTGAGCCACCAGGGAAGCCCTATTCTCAGTCCAAGTTTTATTCCTATTCATCTTCTTTCTAAAATCTTGTAAGACTCTTCTCTTTATCTCTGTCTCATTACATTACGCCTAAGCGGGGATTTACTGATGGATGGGCCTTGGCACAGCATTTACTGCGCACTTGCTAGCTGAAGATTTCCGTCTCTCTTTAATTGTAAACATTCTGTCCTGTATTCTTCTGAAACACCCATGACATACCTATTGGAGCCTCTCAATCCGTTTTTCAGATGGCTGAATTGCTCTCACATATTTTTATTATTTTTATCTCTCTGAGATGCATTCTCCTCTGACTTCTTGCAATTTCAGCTTGAAGTTGTGGATTAAGAATAACATGGGAGGCTTTCCTTGAAGTTGTTGATTAAGAATAATATGGGAGGCTTTCCTTTTCTGGTAAGTGGCCTGAAGTGACTTCAAAAAATGGTGTGCTACTCACTTGACCCAGAAAACTCCACAAAGTCATGCAAATCAAGAGTTCAAATCTTCATATTCACTTTAAGAACACTCATGAAACTGCCCAGGCCATTAAGTGTTTGCATATCAGAAGACCCACCAACTCCCTAAAAGATGTCACCTTAAAAAGCAAGGTGTGCCATTCCATTGTCACAGTGGTAGAGTTGGTAGGCGTACACAGGCCACACAGTGGGGCTGGGCCCAGGGTCGGCGGCCCAAAAAGAATGTTGAATTTTTACTGCACATGTTCAAAAATGCAAAGAGTAATGCTGAACTTAAGGGCTTAGATGTAGATTATCTTGTCATTGGGCACATCCAGGTGAACAAAGCCCCCAAGATGTGGTGCAGGACTTAACAGAGCTTATGGTTGGATGAACCCATACAGAGCTCTCCCTGCCACACTGAGATGATCCTTAGTGAAAAAGAACAGATTGTTCCAAAACCAGAAGACAAGGTTGCACGCAAGAAAAAGATATCCCAGAAGAAACGGAAGAAACAAAAACTTCTGGCCTGGAAATAAATGCAGCAAAAAACAAATGCAAGTAAAACAAACAACAAAAAAAACACAGGAGATGGTTTAATCCATTTGAAGTGTTTGGTGGCAATTCTTACATAGCAATTGCTATAATTTATATAGTCAGATAAAGCATTTTTCACTGAAAACAAGGATAAATAATAATCACATCAGAGACCTAAGAATATTTCACTTAAACTTAACCAAACAACATCTTAACAAGACAAATATAAGGAAAAATATAAACTGAAATATATCTATAGCGGAATGAAAATCCCAGAAAATAAAAAGAATTAGGCAAATAATTTTAGAAATCATAGAGAGTAAGACAAAACTGACACATATATTTGTGTCTGTGTGTTTACTTGCTAAGTCATGCCCAACTCTTTGCAACTCCACGGACTGTAGTCAACCAGGCTCCTCTGTCTATGGGATTTCCCAGGCAAGAATACTAGAGTGAGTAGCTATTCCTTTGTTCAGGGGGGTCTTCTCCACCCAGGGATCGAATCCAGGTCCCTGCATGATTCTTTACCATCTGAGCCACCAGGGAAGCCCCACTGCTTGCACAGCTGGCTCCTAGATCCTTTCTTTTTTTTTTTTTTTAATAGACCTGGTAAATCTCCCTGATTCTACTCTGTCAATGGACTCTGAAAAGTCACTTCCCTTTGGTTTGGAATTTGAAGGACCAGTTGGTATCTGATCATCTTGAGGGATGCTAGTCCCAGAGACACGTTTATTTGCCCAGCTTAGACAGCCACACTCTGGAGAGGTTTGCCATTCGTAGGTTGGTAGGGAGAAAACAAGGGACAGAGAGGAGGGAAGTCTTAACTCATGTTCACATCTGAACAGACTTTTTTAAATCGCAAGTAACATCCATTCAGTTTCTCTAATCAGCTTCAAAGGCCTTGCAAGGCTTCCTCTACCATTGTGGGGCTGGTAATTCTGTGTCACAACTAATTACCGCTTAATAGCCATCGTGGGTGCAAAGTCTCCAGTTGAAAAGCCAAGTCGATTTCTTCCCACATTCAGACCTCAGCTGCCCCTGAATGGTGGAGATTACAGGAGGTAATACCGGCGTTATTTCTACCTGCTGTAGTCCATCAGCTCCATCTCCAGCTGAGTGAGCCGCCCCCCCCCCCCTTGGACAAAGATTACTTGTCATTAAAATGCTCAGGCTCACGTCGGCTCTCTTTTTACAATCTGGATGTTGCCTACACTTTGAGAAAGGTTTTTGAAGGCAGATTAGCAGGATTAGGAAAGGTTCACATATGTTCAGCCTCACTCTTGGTATTCAAGACATCACAACCCTGCACCACCCAGGAAGCTCGAGAAAACGGAGTGAGCCCAGGCAGGCGTGGGGGAGGGGAAGAGAAAAGGGAAGGTTGGGGGAGGGAAGCAGGGCAACTCTCCCCCAACAATGCAAAGCTGCTGTCAGATGCAAACCTGGGAATACTGAATATTAGCGAATTCCCAGGCAGTTCACTAGAATTTTAGAGTTTAGCTCTGTTTTCCCTTCACTTCTGGTGTAGGTTTTTTTTTTTTTTTTTTCTTTCCTTGAGAACCTGGCTAGTGGAGGGGAGGGGAGGGGTCAGAAGCAGAGGTCAGCGCTGTGGCCTTTATGCAGGTTCTAAGAGCTATGCCTAAACTATTGCTGTTCTTTGGCATCCCCTGTCCACTTTTTCTCACCTTATCTGCTTCCCTGAAAACACTGAATGAAACAGGAGTCATGGCTCCTGTGAGAAAGCCCATCCCTGAGTTGGGCTATTTCATTGAGTTGTCGTTGCTGTTGTTCAGTCACTCAGTCGTGTCTCTTTGTGACCCTATGGACTGCAGCATGCCAGGCTTTCCTGTCCTTCACTATCTCCAAGAGTTTGCTCAGACTCATGTCCATTGAGTCGATGATGCCATCCAGCCATTTCAATTTCTGTGGATCCTTCTCCTGCTTTCAATCTTTCCCAGCATCAGAGTCTTTTCCAATGAGTTGGCTCTTCACATGAGGTAGCCAAAGTACTGAAGCTTCAGCTTCTGCATCAGTCCTTCCAATGAATATTCAGGGTCAATGTCCTTTAGGATTGACTGGTTTAATCTCCAAGGGACTCTTAAACTCTGTTTAACCTGAAATGATCACTCATCTACTCCCTTGGCATATCACACCAGGTACCAAGAGGAGGCAAAAAGGGTATGAGAAATAGCTGGGTAGTTTTAGAATTTCCCAAAATGTCCCCATAAAGTAGAACTAATCTAGCAGAGCTAAAGAGCCATGGAGAGGATTTACAACAACGATGATTCAATCCCCTCCAAACACCAAAAGTAACAGGTCTGGACAGAGCTGCCAAAAGTCAAGAACTGTGTGGTAGCAGTGAGGCAGGAGGTAGATGGGCCCCCCAGAGTAAAGCCATTGGAGATTCTTTCCCTAAAGTCTGGGCTTCCCTGGTAGCTAGGTTGGTAAAAAGCAGCCGGCAATGCAGGAGACCCTGGTTCTATCCCTGGGTTGGGAAGATCCCTGGGAGAAGGGAAAGGCTATCTACTCCAGTATTCTGGCCTAGAGAATTCCAAGAATTGTACAGTCCATGGGGTTGGACATGGCTGAGCGACTTTCACTTTCCCTTTCCCTATGGACTGAAACAGAGAATAGTAGGGCAATTAAGGGAGGAGGCTGGCCCTGCCCAGACCACGTAATTTTTCATTCCCCAACCGCACATACTCAGAAAAGCTCCATAGAAGTCAAAGGGGAGTGCTGCTAACTAAGGCCAGGCTACTCAGATGCCTTTTTGGTAATATCCACGTTGGCTGAGATATGTGCACACACATGGGAAGATCCTGAGATATACCAAATACGGACTGCAAACCAGGCAAATCAAAATGATTGACCAAAGAAACCCGGAATAAATGCCCCATAGAAGTGCTTCAAACTTCCACAAGGGCATGACCCAGGGACTCTGTCTCTCTCCCTAAGTCCACCCATGTGTCTACCCACAGGTACAGTGCATTTTTTCCTCTTGATGAATACTCTGCTTGATTCACTACTTTCTGTCTTTGTGGAAATTTCTTTTTCGCAAAGGCAGAAGCCAGGACCCTTGTTACTGACCACTGGTCTAGTGGCCAGGATCCGGTGCTCTCACTTCCGTGACCCAGCCCAATCTCTGGCTGGGAATCCAAGCTCAGCTCCAAGGTTTCGCAGGCTGAGGCCGCCCAGGACCTGCAGCATCAGGGCTGGGAGAAAGCAGGGAAGAAAAGTGTGGTTCTGAAGATGAGGATGAGGAAATTACAGTCACCAGTGTATTTACTTGAGGGCACAGCAAACCAATCTGAGTAGAGCGACTGAAACCAGGAGCGGGTTCTATAAACTCAAAACGTGGTTAAGTCCGATGGGGCCCTGATCCAACAGCCCGATGGTGTTGGAGTGGGTTGGGCCCTCGTTGCTTTCAGAGTGACAAACCTCCATCTCATACAAAGCCTTGCACTGAGGAACATCTGCACAGAATGACAGAGGCAAGGAACAAAGATCCAGATGAATGGGCTGAAGTTGCAGAGCAGAGGAGGGAGCTCTGGAAAAGCCAGAAGATTTTTATTTTATTATTTATTTGGGAAAAACCAGAAGAGACAGCTGTAGAGCCTGAGAAGTAGAAAGGCTGTCCTGGCCTACCCTTCACTCCTGAAAGAAGAGGAAGATTCATTTCACTTAGAAAATGAACAACAGAGAAGCACTGTGGGAGAAATCCATAAAAAGTTAATTTAAGAGAAAGAAAAAGAAAACATAAAAATAAAAGTTCTACAGTGAAAGCCTGCTAGGAAGAAATGTTCATGGAACTTTTCAAATATTCCAAATCAAGCTAAAGGAAATTTAAGAAAATGATAGACGATATGACAAGACAACATACCTCAGTGTTAGAGGAAAAAAACTCAGAATTAAGGTGGATGACAAAAAGAAAATTTCAAAAAAGAGGTGACAGAATTTAGAAAATTAGTAGGAATAAAATAAAAAATGACTGGAGAGATATTGACATACAAATTGGCAAAAATACAAGGGACAGAGGACATTCAATGACACAGTAGGGATGAAATAAACAAAAACCAGATGGTGAGAAACTCTAAAGGACAAATGGTTCAATTTCTTCAACAAAAACAATACAAATTTTGGAAAAAGAAATAAAAAGAAGGAAGAAATTGATACAGATAAACAAGATTCGGAAACTGTTTCAGAAATTGCCAAGTAGCAAACTTGTATGGATGATAATTCAAACATTTTTACCATTTAAAAATTGCAAGACAACTAGGAAAATATGAAGATGACAATATTTAATGATATTAAGAGATTAACGTTATTTTAAAGTATGACATGATGATATCATGGTGCTGTTTATTCAAATAACAATTATCTATTAAACCATGTACTGAAATGTTTGCAAATAAAGGTATTTAATGTCACTATAAAGTTATCCAGAAGGAGGGGGATGGGTGGAGATGCAGATGAAACAAGGCTGGACTGGACTGATAGAAGTGAAGCTGGTTGATGAGTGCTTAGTAGTTTTTAATATTACACTCTCTATTTCTAGTCTTCTATCACTGTAATATCAAGCTTATTAAAAAACAAACAATAAAGGAAGCCTTAGAGCTTGGCACTCATCAAGCATGAACAGCCCATGATTCTCTTATGAGACAGCTGTGACATCTGCAGAGGATTTCAATAGGTAGAGACATACTGTGTAACCTGTCCCCTCAGCCTGTCTTCCCTTTTGAGTTTTGTAGTGTATCTGTCTCTAAACTGACCTGGAGGCGTTATTCCATCACTTACTAGAATGTAAGGTCTATGGGAGCAAGGATTTTGCTAATTTTATTGGTGCTATAATGATCTTAGAACAGTACCTAGCAGGCTTTCAGGACATATTTGTTGGTTAATTGAACAAATACCCATATGTAATTCCAGTACATAATTTCAGACTCTAATGATCACATCTGGTAATGAGGAAATTAATTTATTGGATAGAGGATGAGAATTCTTCACTTCGTAATGACCTAAGCTTGGATTAGCCTCTGAATTGGCCTCCAAAGATAATCGATGTCTGATGTTGCCGCCATGGAGGCCTCCGGGCAGCTGCTGAGCCACGGACGGTGCCACAGAGAGCGAAGGACTGAGGACCATGGGTAGCGACTGCTTTCCCTTTGCTGGGTGTCCAGGATCAAGTAATCAGCCAATGGGCATTACTTAAAACGTAGCATTATATATGTTGGCAATTGATGGGAATAAGTAAACGGAAATCTTCCATATGCTTTATTTACATTGGTATTTGGTTTGTTTATTTCATCAGTGAAGATACTTAAAAGCTAAGTGCAACCCTTTCATCTTCTCAGTTGAGAAGTGGTAAACTGTACTGGAAGCATGACGATTTTCAAAATATATAGACCCGAGTTGAAATCCCAATCACAGTAGCCTTTAAAAAGATAAAATTGGCCAGCTGATGCCTTTTCCACCCTCAACCTCTCTTTCTTTCTCTCTCTCTCTCTCTCACACACACCCACACACAGATACACATACCTCTTGTATCCATATTCACAAAGAGAGGCCTGGACTTATTTATAGCAAATATTAATGGCTATTTCTACTAGTGGAATTTTGGATGATTTTCAGTTTTCTTTTTCTATTTTAATCACTCTTACAATGACAAAGAAGTAAAGTACTGAACTGAAGATGCCCCCAGGGAACTCTGTACAAGGTTCTTAGAGTGGCCATTCAAACTCTCATCTCTTTCCATATACGGAACCATTTGGGATGGAGTCAACCAGCGATTTCCCTCATTGAAAAGATGAAGCCATGTTGCTAAATAAAATAAACACCTGGACAATAGATGTCAAATAACTGTTTTGTTATCAGTCGCTAGGAAAGTGAACCCTGCTGCTCTGAGAATGGAAAATGCCCACCGATGACTTTGCCATTCTCTCCAGGCTGGCATAAGAGTTTAGTTTATGTCTGGCCAAAGTAACAGCAGACCGTATCAATATGACTTAAGTCCCTAAGGGGGTCCCTTTCCTCACAGAGCAAGGAAGCTGGAGGTAAATGACAGAGGCTTGGAGCGGCTGCTTGACCGGCAGTGCCCACTGAGCCTCGGATGGGTTTGCTCTTCCCGCTCTGTCGTTCTTGGCTTTCCATCTCTTGATGGCTGCTGCGCCTCCATGCATGCTGTCCACATTCCAGACACCAAGAGAGGCAAAGACTACAGCCTTTTTTTCCTCCAAGCTTTGTGTTTTCTTGTGAGAGTGCATGCCATTCCTAGGATTTCTGCCAATATTGCTTTGGCCACATGGCCATCCTTAACTTCAAGAGAGTCTGGGAAGATGGATATTTTAATATGGTCAAAATGACACCATAAACGAAATTAGATCTTTGTTAGAAGAAAAGACGAGGACTCAGGTTCGATTCCAGGGTCAGGAAGATCCACTGGAGAAGGGATAAGGCTACCCACTCCAATATTCTTGGGCTTCCCTTGTGGCTCAGCTGGTAAAGAATCCACCTGCAAAGAAGGAGACCCTGGTTTGATCCCTGGGTTGTGAAGATCCCCTGGAGAAGGGAACGGCTACCCACTCCAGTATTCTGGCCTGGTGAATATATAGTCCATGGGGTTGCAAAGAGTCGTACACGACCGAGTGACTTTCACTTCCCTTCACTTCAATGAGGTAGATGAACCTAGAGTCTGTCATACAGAGTGAAATAAGTCAGAAAGAGAAAAACAACTATCATATATTAATGCATATATATGGAATCTAGAAAAATGGTACTGATGAACTTATTTGCAGGGCAGAAATAGAGATGGAGACATAGAGAACAGACTTCAGACAAAGCAGGGGAAGGAAAGGGTGGGATGAATTAAGGGAGTAGCGTTGAAAATATACATTACCATATGTAAAATGGATAGCTAATGGGAAGTCACTGTATAACCCTGGGAGCTTGAAGTGGTACTCTGTGACAACCTAGAGGGGTGGGATGTGGCTGGAGTTGGAGGGGGGAGGTTCAAGAGGGACGGAACATATGTATACCGATGGCTGATCCATGCTATTACATGGCAGAAACCAACACAATACTGTAAAGCAATTATCCTCCAATTAAAAATACTTTTTCTAAAAAGTGTGTGTGGGTTGGGGGTGGGGGACGGGGAATCTATATGTGGTTTTCAAGCTTGACTGTAAGCAGTTTCAATGGCTTTACCCGGCAGGATCCACGGGGGAAGAGCTGCCCTCCCCATACTGGACTTGGTGACGGCCAGGCCCCTGCATATCTGGAGTATCACACAGACTGGTGCTTTCGCTCCTGGTCTCCCTCAAGCTGAGGTCTCCAAGCTCCTCTGCTGAGACATGCTTATGAAGGCAGGGAGAATAACCGAAGAATTTTATCACCAGTGCATCTCCGGATCCTAACCCCACTCTTACATCTGGAATTTGCTTCAAGATCATCAGGCCAGAGGAGTTGGAGAGGGTGTAGACCAACTGTGAGTTGATAATTGCTGAAACTGGGTGATGGGCATATGGGATTGCACTCTGTGAGTCTCTCAATTGTAGATTTACCACTTTTCATGATCAATAATTTCCTTCTTTTTTTTTTTTTCCCTCTGTTCTCCATTCTCAGACCAAAAAATAGCATAACAAAGTGTTACCTCTGACTCTCTGGAAAGTCACAACCGCTCCCCCCAAACCCAACCCATTCCCTGTGGATCGTGGCCACCCAGAGGTGTGCGTATGCATGCACTCTAAGATCTTAAAAACATATATTAACAGACTAGTCATATTCAAAGAATGATCACGAGAAAACCCTGAAACAGGTACATATCGCTTTTGATTCTGAGTCATTAAGGAGGAAATTCAGCGGCCCTTAACCTTAAAAAGACCAGGAGGGCAGGTGCAGGAGGAACCATCAAGGAGCGGAGGGCTTTTGCCACTGGTCGGGACAGGCAGTGACAGTGCTGGGTGGTTGGAGGAAAGGCCAAGAAATGCAGGTCAGATCCCGACTCTGCCGCTGGCTTGCTGTGTGGCCTCGGGCCAGGGCCTTCACCTTCCGGAAAATCAGCTGCTGATCTATAAGGTGGGCAGCTGGGGACCAGCCGACTTCTAACTTTCAGCTCTTTTAGCCCGGATGTGCTCAAGGCAGTGAAGACAGAGCTGATGAAACACACAGCGGCCACCGCAACACACTAACTGAGCAATGAATACAGCAACACACACTGGGAGTGTGGGAGATGTGGCCTGGCCGGCGGTGGACAGTGGGGCGGCACTAAATGGGCCAGAGGGAGAAAACCAAATAAGGACTTGAATCCTCCTGGGGTGGGGGGCGGTGCTGCTGGGGGAGCCCCTCCCCCGGCCAGAGGAAATCGATCAGCTGGTTCCAGGGCACCTGTTTCAACCTAAAGGGAAAAATAGGGTGAACTCATGGTCTAGCGGAGAAGGCAATGGCACTCCACTCCAGTACTGTTGCCTGGACAATCCCATGGATGGAGGAGCCTGGTAGGCTACAGTCCATGGGGTCGCTAAGAGTCGGACACGACTGAGCAACTTCACTTTCACTTTCATGCATTGGAGAAGGAAATGGCAACCCACTCCAGTGTTCTTGCCTGGAGAATCCCAGGGACGGGGCAGCCTGGTGGGCTTCCGTCTATGGGGTTGCACAGAGTCTGATATGACTGAGCAGCAGCAGCAGCAACATGGCCCAGACCAGAAAGAGCCCAGCTTTCCAGAGATCTACAGGTCCATACCAAGGGTACATGAGCCAGAGCTCGAGCACTCAGAAGAATCCATAGGGGAGCTTGATGGAAGGAGAGGTTGTCAGGACCCACCCCTACTCTGATTCGGTGGGTCTGGAGTGTCAATGCAGGAGACATAAGAGATGTGGGTTTGATCCCTGGATCGGGCAGATCCCCTGGAGGAGGAAATGACAACCCACTCCAGTATTCTTGCCTGCAGAAACCCATGGACAGAGGAGTCTGGTGGGCTATGTGTCCACGGGGTTGCAAAGAGTTGAATACGACTTAGTGACTAAACAAACATCAGTTGCTTTACAATGTATTATTTTCTGCTGCATAGCAAAGTGAATCCATCATAGGTATACACATCCTCTCTTTTTTGGATTTCCTTGCCATTCAGGTCACCACAGAGCAATAAGCAGAGTTCTCTGTGTTATGGGGTAGGTTCTCATTAGTTATTGATTTTATACACAGTACCCAGAGCATGCATATGTCAATTCCAATTTCTCTCACCTCCCCTTCCCCCCTGCAACCCGTGTCCACACATTTATTCTCTACCTCTGTCTCCATTTCTGCTTTGCACATAGGTTCATCTCTACCATTTTTCTAGATCCCACGTATATGTGTTAATATACCATATTAGTTTTTCTCTTTCTGACTTACTTCATTCTGTATGATGGTCTCTAGGTCCATCCACGTCTCTGCAAATGAATCTTTCTTCTTGAACCAAGCTGCCATGTTGTGAGGAAGCCGAGGCCGCCGGGTGGGGATGCTCCAGCAGAGCAGAACTGAGGCATGGGTCAAGCAGCTCCAGCTGAGCATCCATTGTGGACCTTCTAGCTAACCCTGCATCTCAGCCAGCACCAGGTGAAACAGAAGAACTGCCTGGTGAGCCCACAGACTCATGAGAACTAACGTACTGTTATTGTTTGAAGTCACTAAGTCTTGTACCCTGTCACACAGCAGCAGATAAATGGAAGTGGGGAGTTTCCCCCAGAACTGATATCATCAGATTTAAATTCTGGGCTCCAGTAAAATCAGGATGGTCCTCTACTGTGTCCTGATGCTTAGATCTGTTTGCAAAACTCTTTGCAGAAAGAGCGGTTTATTCTCAAGCACATGACTCTGGTACTGCTTATTAGAAAAAAAAAAAACAAAAAACCCTGCCACTTTTCCTACCAGTTTGCCAAACAATAGTATAAATTTGAAGGATAATGAGAATTAGGAAGTTTTGACATGTTCATGTTTGCACATACTTACCACTAACCGTAAAATAAATGAAATTATTTAATAATAAATGTCTCCAATTTTAACACTAATAAACTAGAGCCAGGACTGTGTATCAGACCAACCAGTTATTGCAGGAGAGTTCGGAGGACTCTGTGGAAGGCATATGTTTATAGCGCTCCGTAGAAAAACACCATTATTGTCTTCAGGTTGCTTGGTTCCCTATCCTTTTAATGAGTAAGATATTTAAAGTCCCGAACTGTTGATGTGACATTTCAATAAGTAATGCAGAGATTCAACAACATTTCCATATTCCTCTTTTAAAGTCTGGATGCCTCTGCCTTAATCCAAGCTCCTTGGCATTTATTACTGTTTGTTACACTAACAAGTAAGATTACGAGAATTCTAATGAAGGCTTCCAGTGAAAAACTCTGTGATTAAAATGCCATAATAACAGTTGCATGCATTTATGTGCCTGATTACCATAATCTATTTAGCACAAGTAAACACACAAACAGAAGGAGAAAAGCAAGCCCACTGACTCTCCAGCTAAAGGAGAATTTGAAATGCGAGATAGAGACAATGTAAATATGTAAATGTCTTTGTGCATTCTTTTCATCTCTCTCCTTTCTCATCCTTGCCTGTTTTTTTTTTTTTTTTTCTGTTTGCTAATGAGAAGACTATACCATCCCATGTGGTCCCTGCTCAACCAGGCTGAGGTACATTTGGGGGCCATCTGCTGGGGCCAGAATCCTAAACAATGCCACCCAGGGAGCGCTGGATATATCTGCGGCCACCTTTGACATCCTGGACGAGAAGGAATGGTCTCTCAAAGACTCCAGTCTTTGATGAGTTCAATCTGAACACTTAGTTCAGCTGTCACTCCATTAATGCAAGGCCTGGAGGAGCAGGGCCGTGTACCCTGCCCTCCGCCTCCCCCGTCGCCCTTCCCCCACAAACACCACACTGTCAACAAATTATTACAGCGCGATCATGCGGGGTTTGCAGCGATCATGCCGGGCTTCTCAATTAGCCTCCCTCTACATCTCTGTTGGCTTCCTTATTTTTCACTCTTAATAAAATGTCAGGCAGGAGAGTTCCTGGCATCTTCTGCTTGGTGAAGGATTTTACAAAACTTTTTAAAAGTGGAACTGAATACTTTAACAGTGGGATAATGGTGATGGGCCCGATAGGGAAACAAATTACAGAAACTTGCCGGAATCCCAAACGTATTGTGCTAAAGAGATGGCATAGGCATGTTCTTTTCTCAAAGGAGGAAATTTCTCAAACAGAAGCAGGATGGTAGTTGATCTGGCCTTAATGGAGAGAGAGGAGCTGGTAAATTCACATGGAAAAGCATCAGAGAAGAGACACAGATGTAGAGATCAAATGTATGGGCAGTAAGGGTAGAGGAGAGATTGGGAGATTGGGATTCAGTCCGTTCAGTTCAGTCTCTTAGTCACGTCTGACTTTTTGCAACCCCATGGACTGCAGCACGCCAGGCTTCACTGTCCATCACCAACTCCCAGAGCTTGATCAAACTCATGCCCATAGAAGAGATCTTTAAAGGAAGGAGGCCCATGGAGTACAAAGAGGTAAGGACATTTATCACTCAAAGCGAAATAGCCCGTTGTTTGCCCACCCAGCCCCACACTTATGGCCCTTGGAAACCGGCAGGCTAAGTTGAGTGAGCACCAAATAATAATCACAGGGGCAGGTTACAGAGACAGCCTTTCCCCTAATTTGACCTATTTAGCATTTGGGGAGTAGTCTGTGTCTATCTTGGGAATTTTGTAAGCAATGGGTTGAAAGAGAAATCGGGGGAAGCAGACAATATTTTGGAATCCACGTAATAAACATGAGCAGCTGCGGTGCAGACCATCCGCTCAGTAAAGGAGGGGCCCGTCTTCAAAGATGAAAATCAGTGTCAGCCTCCCAGGGGCTGTCCTCCGTCCCAGTCTGGGCCTGGACAACCTCCTCTACTCCTCCATCAGCCGCTCTGGGCCTGGACAACCTCCTCTACTCACAGGATGATTTCCACTCGCCCCAATGTGCTCTTGGTTTCCCCTCCAGCCCTCTTGCTTGATCCCCTGGACAGCATCCCCCTCTGGCTCCAGTCATCCTCCCTGGGAGTCCCTCTTGCACCTCCAACTCAACTCAGCCAAGACACCTGTTCCTCTCCCATGGACTCTCCATCTCAGTCGATGACCTGGAATGACAGCCTGTCCACCAAGCTACCCAAGCTTAGAAAGCTATTAAGACCCTAAACTTCTCACACTCCTACTGTCCATAACGCTGGCCGGTCTTACCACCTGGGAACATCTTCCTCCATCATCCCTTCTCCACACCCCTGCCACTGTGCCCATACTATTAGTTTGCTAGAGTTTGCATTACAAATACCACCCAGTGGGTGACTTAAACAATAGAAAGTCATTGTCTCACAGATCTGGAAGCTGGAAGTTCAAGGCCAAGATGCAGGCAAGGTTGGTGTATTTTTTTTTTCCACTTAAAAAAAAATTCATTCACTTACCTATTTTATTTTTGGCTGTGTCAGGTCTTAGCTTCTGTACATGGAATCTTTTCATTCTGGTGTGTTGGCTCAGTTGCCCCAAGGAATGTGGGATCCCAGTTCCCGGACCAGGGATCGAACCTGCATCCTCTGCATTGGAAGGTAGATTCTTACCTACTGGATCGCCAGGGACGTCCCGGGGTTGGTGTCTTCTGAGGGCCTGTCTCCTTGGCTTGCAGATGGCTGTCTTCTCTGTGTGTCTTCACCTGCTTTTTCCTCTGTGTGTCCATGGCCTGATCCCTTCTTCTTATAAGGATACCCTAATGACCTCTTTAAAGACCCTACGTCCAAATGCAGTGACATTTTGAGTTAGAATGGGGTTCGAGTTCAACACAGGATGGGGGATACAATTCAGCCCCTAACAGGGTCCTTGTCACCTTTCATAGCATATAGCATAGTCGCTCAGTCACGTCCGACTCTTTGCGACTCCATGGACTGTGGTCCACCAGGCTCCTCCGTCCATGGGCTTCTCCAGGCAAGAACACTGGAGTGGGTAACCATTCCCTTCTCTAGGGGATCTTCCTGACTCAGAGATTGAACCCAGGCCTCCTGCACTGCAGGCAGATTCTATACAGTCTGAGCCACCAGTGAAGCCCTTGTCACATCCTACTCAACTACAATAAAACCCTGAATTCTCCAAGTTTTCTACAGTTATGAAACCTTTATTTTCCAGATTTTTCTAACAAGGTCCATGTTTTACTTCTGTTATCAGAAAAACAATAATCCATGCATTTTGAGGAAATCAGTGTCACCGTTGAACTCGGGGAAGCCTCCGTGGACACTCTCTGTGTCCTGCCTGATGTCTCTTCTCTCCTGCCATGTTTCTCTGCTTGCCGTCCCATGACCTCGCATCTGGACTCTCTTATACTGATTCCCTTTTTACAGACTGACAAGTCAGCCAGACGGTCAACTGGGTTTTGGGGTGAGGACACCCTCCTCGGTGTCACATGCAACAGTCAACAGACCACAGAAATCCTGGAGGGCACAAGGGTCTTGAATGGGGTGCTGAGTCATGGTTTAGCCCTTGTCAGGGAGCAAAGACACCCAATTTGAAATCAAAACATGGTCTTCTGTTCTACAGTGGATTTCAGGATCTTTATCCTAATTCTGTAATTTAGAAAATTGTGGTTGACTACCCTTCCTGGGGAGGTAATGGAGACATAAGACCCTCCCCTTCTCCATCCAAGTTCCAGCCCCCCTGCCTCAGGCTTTGCCAGGCAGGTGGAGCCTCACTGTGGCTGCTTCTCCAGACCTGGGGTGGTGGGGAGGAGTGGGGGTTGGGGGTGTGTGGATGGTGCAGTACCTTCTCTCATGTCCAGTTCTTTGGGACCCTATGGACCATAGCCTGCTTATCAGGTCCTCTGTCTATGGGATTCTCCAGACAAGAATACTGGAGTGGGCTGCCATGCCCTCCTCCTGGGGAACTTCCCAACCCAGGGATCAAACCTGCATCTTGTGTATCTCCTACATTGGCAGGCAGGTTCTTTACAACTAGTAACACCTGGGATGCTCTCACAGTGGGAGGGGCAACAACAGCACCTCTAGACTCCAGCAGGGGTGGTCCTCTGGAAAGTGGAGGCTGGATCCTAGCCCCTGAGACAGAGAGATACATGGGGCAGGGACAAGAAAGCCTCTGCAGAGCCTGTCCCTGAAGCCTCCCTCCCCAGCCTCTCCAGTGTGTAGATCTCCCCACGTGGAGGGCTTTGGTCCTCAGAAAGCTCACCCCACCTCCTGACGTTCTACACCGACTCCCACCAAGGTCTCACCTCCAAGCCAATAGCTGAGTCCAGTTTGGAAGCGTTTCCTGTGGCTGCTGCAAACAACAGTTTGGTGGCTTAAAACATCATCATCGATTCTGTCACAGCTCTGGAGGTCCCAAGTCTGAGATCAAGGAGGTGGCAGGGCCGTGCTCCCTTCAAAGTCTTTGGTAACAATTCTTGCTTCCCTCTTCCAGCTTCTTGCGACATCCAGTAGTCTTTGGCTGTGGTGGCATCACTCCAGTCTCTGCCTTCATCTTCACGTGGCCTTATCCTCCTCTTCTATGTCAAGTGTCCAACACTGCCCCGCCCCCAACCATCTTGCTCTTATGAGGATACTTGTCTTTAGATTTAGGGCCCACATGGATAATCTAGGATGATTGCAAGATTCTGCAATGACCTTTTTTGTTTTTCCAAGTAAGGCCACATTCACAATTTTCAGGGATTTTCACATGGACATATTGGTAGGGGGCACTGTCATTCAATGAGGAAGAAGCCTTTTAAGTCTTGGAAAATAGTCCTGGAAGGAAGCCCCACACCATCAGGAGATCTGCTGGCTCCTGCTGAAATCCATGCCCTGAGCCCCAGGACGGAGGCTCAGGTGGCAGGCTCTGCCTGAATCAGTGTCACAGTTAGGGACCAAGGGCAGCTGAATGAACCAGGTTGCCCCTTGGGAATAGCTGCCTGCCTCACCAAGACAGACCTAGGCAGAGCTCAATGCAGGCACCCACATTGTCCTGGGGGATCCAGGAACAGCCCTTCCTTGAATGAGGGGCCAGGACTGGCTTCCCACCAGCTGTCTCCTGCCCTCATCTCATCAGGGATGCTCATCTCCTAGAAACTCACGCTGCCCACTTCACACCAGCTTTCTGCCCAGGGTTCTGGCTGTCCCCACCTCCCCCTTGGCCTCAGTAACACTGCTTCCTGAATGACACAGCGAGGGACCAAGATGGGCACCTTCAGAGCTCCTCTGAAGGGAGGATGGCCTCATAACATGGTGCAATGTCATCTGGTTAAGATTGTGCCCCGTCAATCCTAAGAGAAATCAACTCTGAATATTCACTGAAAGGACTGGTGCTGAAGCTGAAGCTCCAATACTTTGGCCACTGGATGCAAAGAGCTGACTCATCAGAAAAGACCCCAATGCTGGGAAAAATTGAAGGCAGAAGGAAAAGGGGACAACAGAGGATGAGATGGTTGGATGGTATCACTGACTTGATGGACATGAGTTTGAGCAAGCTCCAGGAGATGGTGAAGGACAGGGAAGCCCAGTGTGCTGCAGTCCATGGGGTCACAAAGAGTTGGACACGACTGAACGGCTGAACAACAGCAACAACTATGTTAATTAAAAGTCAGCCTCAACTGATAGAACAAAGATGTCTGCAGTGGAGAGATGCCTCTTCAGACATCAAGAAAACCCAAGACAACAATGGATTTAGCAAAGCAGAGGAGTTTTGCTCTCATCTAGAGAACAAAGGCTTGATCCTGGGTGGGTCTGGTATCCCCTCCCTGTAGTGTCAGGAACCCAGGCACCTCTCTTAAAGCTTTTTCATATGTGTCCCCATCCTGATGGTTCTTACAGCCCGACCCATCAGGTCGAGATTCCAGCCAGCAGGAAGAGAATGGGGACACCCTACCGGAAGCCCCACACACCACTTGTGTCTATATCCTCCTGGCCAGGACTTGGTTACAAAGGAGGCTGGGAAATGTAGTCCTTGTTCTGGGTGGCTATGTGCTCAATCAGAAGCTCCATACAGAAGGGAGAACAGATCTGGGGGAGCAACTAGCACTGTTCGCCACACGAATTGGGGGCAGTAGGTTTTATCACATACATCCTACTGGAACCACCCTTCAGGGCTGTTGAGAGAATCCAAAGAAATTATAATAATCATCATGATAGTAATTACTTTGTTACCATGTTTGAAAGCAGAGATGTGGTCTTGTTTTTTTTTTCACTGCTGGATCCCTAGTACCTAGGACAGCTCCTGGCACAGGAAAGAAGCCCAGTAAGTATCTATTGGATTATATGCTTGAAGATAAATATTCCTCAGCAGAGATAAGGCACTGGCATACTTGAAACATTCTACCCAACCACTTGGAAAAGTCATTAGTAAATCTTTGAAAGGACTGAAAATGGTACCAGATGTCAAAATCTATTACAATTTGTAGCTTGATGTTTTGAAGGGGGAAATGGCATTTTACTATTCTATCCTGAAGAGTCACAGAGGTCAGTTTATCACCTATATGACATCCAAATTAAAGATCACATTTCCCCTGCATTCAGGAAAATAAAGACTGAGCCTTTAAGTTAGCTATCAGCCAGGCAGACTCTCTTCTACATTGTGACATAAATCGGGACAACACTTGGGTGAAATTTTAGCAACATGTATCAAAATTACAACTGCATAGACTGGCTGACCTAAAAATTCTAATTCTAGGGATTTATCCACATGATATGCTACATATATGAACATGACAATCTACAAGATATTTTTTGCATCCTTGTTTGTAATAGGATAAGACTTCAAACATTATAAATTTGTCTTTCAACAGGGCAATCAGTTTAGTTCAGTTCAGTTCAGTCGCTCAATCGTGTCTGACTCTTTGCGACCCCATGAATCGCAGCATGCCAGGCCTCCCTGTCCATCACCAACTCCCAGAGTTCACTCAGACCCATGTCCATCGAGTCAGTGATGCCATCCAGCCATCTCATCCTCTGCCGTCCCCTTCTCCTCCTGCCCCCAATCCCTCCCAGCATCAGAGTCTTTTCCAATGAGTCAACTCTTCGCATGAGGTGGCCAAAGTACCGGAGTTTCAGCTTTAGCATCATTCCTTCCAAAGAAATCCCAGGGCTGATCTCCTTCAGAATGGACTGGTTGGATCTCCTTGCAGTCCAAGGGACTCTCAAGAGTCTTCTCCAACACCACAGTTCAAAAGCATCAATTCTTTGGCACTCAGCCTTCTTCACAGTCCAACTCTTACATCCATACATGACCACTGGAAAAACCATAGCCTTGACTAAACGGACCTTTGTTGGCAAAGTAATGTCTCTGCTTTTGAATATGCTATCTAGGTTGGTCATAACTTTCCTTCCAAGGAGTAAGCGTCTTTTAATTTCATGGCTGCAATCACCATCTGCAGTGATTTTGGAGCCCCCAAAAATAAAGTCTGCATAGTTAAATAAATAATGGTGAAGCCCTATTACAGGATCCCTATTCCTTTTTGGGGCTTCGCAGGTGGCTCAGTGGTAAAGAAGCTGCTGCCAATGCAGGAGACCCGGGTTCAGTCCCTGGATTGGAAAGATCCCCTGAATGAGGAAATGGCAATCCACTCCAGCTTTCTTGCTTGGGAAATCCCATGGACAGAGGGGCCTGATGGGCTACAGTCTATGGTGTTGCAAAGAGTTGAAACCACTTAGGGACTAAACAGCAGCAAACAGTAGCCTTCCTTTATTTTAAGGAAGAAGTGGCTGTCAATGCACAGCAAAGAAGTGACCTCCGAGACAGTAACTGAAAAAAGCAAGGTAGAAAGCCAAGTGTATAGTATGCTACCATTTGTACCCTTTTAACACAAATGGCAAACAGAGAAAGAGAGAATGTGTGTTTGTGTGCTTGCTTGAGTTTGCATAGAATACCTCTGGAAGAAAAAGCAAGAGATGATGACTAAGGAAGGGAATTGAGGAGCTGCCCTCAGCCCACAGAAGAGGGAAGCAAACTTTTTAAGATATGCTTTAGAATTTTGATGCTGAAGCTGAAACTCCAATACTTTGACCACCTGATGCATAGAACTGACTCACTGGAAAAGACCCTGATGCTGGGACTGAAGGCAGGAGGAGAAGGGAACGACAGGGGATGAGATGGTTGGATCGCATCATGGATCTGATGGACGTGAATTTGAGTGAGTTCCAGGAGTTGGTGATGGACAGGGAAGCCTGGTGTGGTGCAGTCCAAGGGGTTGCAAAGAGTCAGACACGACTGAGTGACTGAACTGAACTGAACTTAGAATTTTGAACTATGTGAATGTATCACTCATTCAACAAATAATAATAATAATAATAACTAGTTTCATCTGACATGTTGAATTGTTGTGTTGCTTGTATGCTGTCAAGTCAGACTCTTTGAGGCCTCATGGACTGTAGCCCACCAGGCTCCTCTGTCCATGGAATTTTCCAGGCAAGAATACTGGAGTGGGTTGCCATTTCTTACTCCAGGGCATCTTCCCAACCCAGAGAACGAACCTGTATCTCTTGCATCTCCTGCATTGGCAGGTAGATTCTTTACCACTGTGCCACCTCATGGTCTCATACATATTTTTTAAAGTATGTCTGCCTGTATCTTTCTGGTTGATGGTCCTTCAGACAGGACAAATTATTGTTTTGTGGACTCCCCTGCAAGTTTTAGGCAGTGGCTAAAAGTGCCATCCTGGGAACATGGTGAAGAAGCACCACTGATCAGGACAGGGATCACTCCCTCGATCTCTTGTTATCTTTGGCTCACAGTGTCCTAGCTTCTCTGTGACTGAGAGAAGCAGAAATATACCATCAGGATCCTGCCCAGATTCTGATGCTATGATGCTCCATTTTGAGGTGGGGGTACTTGACCCCACTGAGAACAAGGAGAATTTTCTTACCCTCTCTGACTGCTCTGGTGAGCATTTCAGGAGCAGGTATATTATTGTAAGTATGTGTGTGTGCATGCTATAAGGTAGAGAGTGTTCTCTATTCAGGGGGAAAAAAATCAAAATAGAGGACAGTGTACAGAGTATGTTACCACTTGGGTTCAAAAAAGAAAAGAGAGAGACCTTTAAATATATAATTTGTACTATCAAAGAGTATTTCTGGAATACACAAGAAACTGGAACACTAGTTGCCTTTGTGGGGAGGTCAGTTGTACGAAACTAACTTTTAACCAAATACTCTGTGATATTTGAGTTTTAAGTATGTGCTATATAGCATCTTTGGCCACCTGATGTGAAGAACTGACTCATTGGAAAAGACTCTGATGCTGGGAAAGATTGAAGGCAGGAGGAGAAGGGGACGACAGAGGACGAGGTGGTTGGATGGTATCACAGACTCAATGGACATGAATCTGAGTAAACTCCAGGAGTTGGCAATGGACAGGGAGGCCTGGTGTGCTGCAGTCCACGGGGTCGCAAAGAGTCGGACATGACTGAGCGACTGAACTGAACTGAACTGACTGATATAGCATCTATTCAAAACACGTAAAAAAGATAGAATCCAGTTTATATGATATAGTTTCTTTCTATTCCACCCCCACCCCCACCCCCTTCTTCCTACTCCTCTCCTTCTCCTTCTTTCAATGGAGACTGTAAATTCTACCTAAACAGACCAACATCTTTGCTTACACTTAGCATTAAGGTCAACCCAGAAGTGGATGACCTTTTGGGGTTGCTGTTGGAAATGCAGAAAGAAAAAGGAAATCGAATATTTAAAACTTCTGCATCTTCCAAAAATCACAGAATTTCCACCCTGGTCTCAGTCCCAGGCCATGGGTGTTCTGTTTACATTTCAACCATTCTCCTTGAGCCAGTGGAAGCTGCAGACATATGGGTTAGTGTTTCCTGTACATCTGAATGCAGGCAAAAGGGGGCCCAGTCTTTCTTACTATATCAGCCAGAAGGGACTTCTCCAAGATGATCCACAACTGCCAGGGAGCCCAGTGGGGGCCAGAAACCTAGACTTCCGGTTTGCCAGGCAGCAACCCTGACCCCAGGGTCCTCCCACCACCAGGGCACAAATACAGGAAAACTGTTTTCAGGGTTTCTGGCTTTGACATGCTTCTCAGGGCTGGACAGGCAAAGGAGGGAAGGATCCAAAGGGGACAGATTGTTGCAGCCTTAACTTGTTCAAGGGGTCAGGTGGAACTTACAGTGATGTGGAAAGATGTCCACAAGACGCTAAGAAATGAAAGAAGCAGGTTGCAAAGCCTGCACACAGCCTGAAAGGACTTCACCAAAACCGACTGTGACTTGTGGGGGAGGGGAGTTGGTCAAATGGTGCCTTCTGCTTCTGTATGATTTAAAAGGTCTTGTTTTGTTTTTTACAATTGGGCATGCATCCTTTTTTTTTAATCTTTTAATGCTTATTGAATTTTACTTGACAGATGGTCAAAGGAGTGAGAAAAACTATTCAAATGCTGGGGAGAGACCGTGGAATCTCCAGAAAACAGCATTTTTTCAGCCCTAGAAAGGATCTGTGTTTGGAACTCGAAGTCCCAAGGACCCTGGGCAGAGGAGCATACCTGCGCCCCCAAAAGACGGAAGACTGTGCCCATGAATCACGTGGGGACCTTGGTTGATTTGGATGCTGTCTCACTGGGTCCGGAAGCGCCTGCGACTGGGTGTTTATAACGAGCTTCCTCCCAATGCTGATCCTGCGGGCCCCAGACCACCAGGATCTGGAGAGAGGCAGGAGGGGGTGGGTGCATGTAGTCCCGCCGATGGTTCCGGCTCTTCCCAGCTCGGCAAGAGTCATTTCAATAACGTATATGTGTACGTGTGTGTGTGTGTACGTGTGTGTGTGTGTGTGTGGGTACAAGCGCACGCGGGCGCGCTGTATGCATTTGAGGGGACTGAGAAAAAAAGATAAAGGACAAGAAGGGAGACTCATAGAAGCGAAGGGGAAGAGAGCTGGAAGGGAAAGAAGACCGGGAGACCCGGCTCCTGTACCGCCGCCTCCTTCAAGCCCAAGCCCAAGGCCATGAGCGCGGTGCGGAGCGCCCTGAGGTTCTCCCTGGGCGCCGCCCGCTGGTCCTCACCCGGCGGAGGTTGCGGACGGCCGGCCCCCCACGATAGCCAGCTGGGTCCCCCGCTTCTCTGTGCGCTCCACCGCCGAGAATGGGGAGACGCGGCTAGGGAGACCCACGCCGGCTGGGCCTTCCGGAGAAGCCGGGGGAAGGGCTCGGGCCTCTGGAGGGGCCCTGCCGGGATCCCGGAGCGATGCTGGCCCCCGCGAGGCCCCCGGGCCTCTCGACCCCCGCAGGCCTCTCCCTTCTCTTGAGCCCACCTCCAGGCCCTCGCACTTGATAAGATAACACGTTTGCCTTGGGGGGTTGGGGGGAATCTGTGACCCTCTCCCCACGTGACAAGGAGTGAACCAACGTTGTCCGCATCTGGCAGTTTGGAATTTGGTTTGACAAGGGGGAAAATCTTGTACCTCTGATGCTAGGTTATTTTTATTTTTGTCTTTTGTGGTATGTGGAAACTCCAGGGAAGTTCTCTGGGTGTAACTGTCTTAACCACCGACATTAACTTGGATCTACTGAGCCCATCTGGGGCCTGTCCCTTGCTCTGGGTCCCGGGGGTGCAAAGCGAGTTGAGGCACAGTAAGGACCCGCAGGGACTTGCCCCGCTTTGAGGAAGCCAGACCCTCACTGCAGTAGAGTGGACCCTGACAGGGAGTAGGGAGAGAGCTCTGGGTGCTCTAGAGGCTCAAGAAGAGGGTGATTCCCTGGAAGGGTGGCACAAGATGGGATGGACAGGAATGTGGGGGAAGATGAGGGGAGAGCAGAGCCCACCAGGTGCTCCAGGTCCTGAGAGGGTGAGAAGGGAAGGAGGAGCGGCCAGTGGAGGCCAAGTCTACCTGGCAGTTAGCCTTGAACTCCCAACCTGAGGATCCTGAAGGCAGTGAGGAGATATAAAGCTGCTACATCTTCCATGATAACAAGGCAGGCCATCCATCGGGTGCTCGGAGCAGGGCTCAGGCCCTGTATCCTCTGCACTTGGAGCTCAGAGGCACTCCACACCCTCCAGCCTGAAGCTCCCCACCCAGACCACACTCAATCTATGCAGGCGTGGGGAGTGTGGGGAGCACATGCACTTTCTGTCCCATTTCCAGAATCTGGCCTTGCAGACTTGTCACCTGTAGCCTAGAAGAGCCTCTCCCACACTCAGAAACCCACTGCCTCCTCCAGTGTAAGGTCTTGGCCCAAGGCAGGGTCAGGGGCTTCCTGGTCCACTTTGTCCATGTCACTCTGTAACTGCGTGGAGCATACCCCACCTGGGGACTCGCTCTCCAGATTAATCTCTCTGTTCAGCCCATCCCCACCTTCCAGATGAACCTCAGTGGGGAGAGGGGGAGATGCCTAGTGTCTCAAGGATGGCAGGGGAGTGGCTGGAGGGGTAGGACCAAGCCACGGAGGCCTCCGGGACTGGGGACCTGGGGGGCCAGGGGCTGAACTCAGCCTCTGCCCTGATCTTCAGTCTTCAGTCTTTTCATTTGTAAAATGGGATCAAGATGCCTCGAAAGGGCTGCTGGCAGAGCTTGGGTGAAATCACAGTTTGTAAACTAAGATCTGTGAAAGTTGGTTCCGGGTCATCTCTCAGTTCAGATTCCAACTTTACTCCGCTGTAGCCTGGGGAGGCGTGTTGACGTCAATGGCAGGGCTCCTTCGGAGCAGGTGATGGTCACGGACTTGATGGGGAGGGGGTGCTCCAGATGGAGGGACTGACTGGAAGGAAAGGGTTTTTAGTTTGGGGTTTTGTTTGACAGTTTTTTTGTTTGTTGTTGTTTGCCTTTAGCTGATACCCAAGGGTGAGCCAGGCCTGGGCAGAGGTCCTTCATTTCTCAAACCCTCACAGTCCCTCAAACAGTATTAGCAGAATAGAGAAATCACAAAGGGAAGGTATCGTCCAACCCTCCCACTCCGTCCTCAAATCTTACGGCAGACACACACCCTTAGAGACCACAGGTAGCTTCTAGAAACCCATTTTAGGAACGAGAACCTGAGGCCAAGAGCAGACAAGGCAAGATCCCACAACCTCAGATCCCTAAGTTTCAGGTGACGAGCACCGCATTGTCTCCATCACCATGCTGTCTTTCTGGACGTCCCCCTCTGCTTAGGGGCCTTGAACAAACGCCCACATCCCTCTGAGGGTCAGTTTCCCCATCTGTAAAATGGGAGTAAGTACTCCTCCCTCCTAGGGTCAGGGAGAGATTAAATGAGATGAAGTCTACCCAAGACCCACTAGGCACAGCTTGCTTCTGCTGCTGCTGCCAAGGCGCTTCAGTTGTGTCCAACTCTGTGCGACCCCATAGACGGCAGCCCACCAGGCTCCCCCGTCCCTGGGATTCTCCAGGCAAGAACACTGGAGTGGGTTGCCATTTCCTTCTCCAATGCGTGAAAGTGAAAAGTGAAAGTGAAGTCGCTCAGTCGTGTCCAACTCTTAGTGACCCCATGGACTGCAGCCCACCAGGCTCCTCTAGGTCACCTCTAAGTGCTCATTCCCTTGTGGCTCAACTGGTAAAGAATCCGCCTGCAATGCAGGAGACCTGGGTTCGATCCCAGGGTTGGGAAGATCCTCTGGAGAAGGGAAAGGCTACCCACTCCAGTAGTCTGGCCTGGAGAATACCATGAACTGTATAGTCCATGGGGTCTCCAAGAGTCGGACTCGACTGAGCGACTTTCACACTCACAGTTGGTCATTAGGTGGAAGTCATTCCACCTGTTATTCTAAATGCTCCCATATCCCCAGCAATCCAGATTACAGACCTCCTGGTTTACTGTGTAAACCGAAGACATACACAGGCACCATCCTTTTACAAGAATGTTGACAGCTTGGTTTCACACCAGCCCACCGGCATATCTGCATGTGAACGCGTTCCAAAGTATTTACCAAGCCCCTTCCATGTGTCAGGCCTTGGGCTGGGGGCTGGGGGCTGGGGCCCGGGAGCCAGAGATGACCTTGGATGACTCCGGTAGCTGAGTCTCAGTTGCTCAGTCGTGTCCGACTCTTTGCGACCCCAAGGATGTAGCCCTCCAGGCTCCTCTGTCTATGGGGATTCTCCAGGCAAGAATACTGGAGTGGGTTGCTACGCCCTCCTCCAGGGGATCTTCCCAATCCAGGGGTCGAGTCCAGGTCTCCTGCCCTGCAGGCAGGATTCTTTACCCTCTGAGCCACCAGGGACGCCCAGAGTCTTGCATGGAAGACAGGATTTGTTTGCAGAGTTCTGCCTCCTAAGCGGTCTGATCGCTCACGTTTGGGCGCCAAACGCTGGCATTGCGCATCCCTTCTGGTTTCCGGACCAGGAGCGATGGCTGAAATGCTTTTTTCTTTTCTTTCCGGAGCCTGGCCTCCCACCGCCAGCCCCAGTCCGCCTGGCGCAAGGGCGCCGCTCTCCTTGGCAGCCGGGCGGATTCGCTGCCCCAATGTGCGCAGGAACTCGGAGAAATGGGCAAGGCGAGAACAGGCCAGAAAGGCCCGGGAGGAACCCGCGAAGCCGTGGGAGGTCTGCTTCTTTGCAGCCCCCGCGCCAGCCCTCCCTGGCCCGTTTGGCACAAGCGCCTCCCGGGCCGCCAGGCGGCTGAGCAAAGGCCGGCCCCTCCACGCACCCGGTCTTTTGTGGGAGCGAAACACAAAAGAGAGGGGAAAAAAATACGTCTTCCGTTTCGACGGAGGAGGCCGACAGCGCCAGGACGCCTGGGCCAGCCAGGAACTAACTCCCGGAGCCCGGCCCATTTAGCCCCGGCAAAGGAGCACTCCATTTCGCGGGAAGGGGCTGTATGCGCGCGGGTGGGAATCGCGGTGCCAGGGACACTCCCAGGACGCGCACACCAGGCGCCGGGCGCAAGACCTGGACAAGGTCCGGGA
Organism: Bos taurus; assembly: GCF_002263795.3. Taxonomy (NCBI): domain Eukaryota; kingdom Metazoa; phylum Chordata; class Mammalia; order Artiodactyla; family Bovidae; genus Bos; species Bos taurus. The sequence goes on along the minus strand of NC_037328.1, from coordinate 2,551,846 downwards.
CGCCCTAGAACCCACAGGAGAGCAAGCGCCAGTGGCGGACTCTAGTTTCTGATTATTCCTGGAGGGGGTGGGAGGACTCAGAGACACACTCGGGAGAGTTTGGCGACCGACCAGCCCCAGGGCTAAAGAAGCCCTGGGGACACTGACCGCCCCCCCCCCCCCCCCCCCCGAGCAACTCCCTGGCAACTGGAGGATGGGGTCCTCCATGCGGATGTTGGGGAAAGGGTCCACAGCGCTGACCTGCCAGCCTGAGGCGAGCTCCGGGAGTGCGCAGTAAGAACCGCGAGGCGCCGCTGCACCTCCCCGGAACGGCCACCACTGCCTCGGGTCGTTGGCGCGGGGCCAGAGCCCAGAGCATCCTTACGCGCGTCCACGCGGGAATCTAGCGAATAAGCCAGCTCTCCTGACTCCGGACTGTGCCTTCCCAGGCTCTAAACTCGCGCCGTGCCAGGAGGGGCCCCTCGAGTTTTGCCCCTGCTTCCGACTCTAGGCTCTGGAGCCAGCGCGTAAAGAACCGCGGATTCGCGTGGACCCGGGCGCAAGGACCGTCGCCGGTGGCAAGCCACGAAAGAAGGAACCGGGGCTCCAGGACACGTGCCACCGGCTGGACTAACCTCAGCGACTGCGACCCAGGCGCGCACTCGTTGCGTCTTCTGGTGTTTGTGAGATACAAACTGGAGAGCTCACAAGTCCACGCCCAGGCTGGGGGTCCGCAGAGCATACCCCCCACGAATGTCCTCATTACCGGTGGCCCGGGACGCCCAAAGGAATGGTACTCAAATACCCCAGCTCTGCAATCCCCAGCTCCCCATCCCCACTCCCTGCGTTCTTCCAAGTGACAGATTCGCCTAATTGAACCGTTGTGGGTCATCCTCTGGAACCGTTGGATGACACATCTCCACGCTTCAGTTCTTCATGTTTTAAATACCTATTTAACGGATGGCTGCAGAGCCAGCTGGGAAACAGGCGGATTGAAAAATAACGCCCCAGAAGGCACGAGCTGGGGGCAAGGGGGAGAGCCCGCCTGGCTTTCTGGTGTAGAAGGGACTGGAAGACATACCCCCAAACTGGGAGCAATAACCTGGGGTTTTGTTGGTTTATTTCTAACTGTGCTGCTTGAAGGTGAATTACTACTAGCCAAGTTTGTTTGTCTGTTGTGTTTTTCAAACCGTGCATACAAATGAAAAGGTCCCAAATAATGCAGATAACCAAGAGGCTGATAACACCCCCTTGGAGAGAGGACTGGGGCCGAGTCCCTGCGGCTGCAGTGTAAAGCACTACTAGGGTCCTGGATTTGAAGAAACAAACCTCTGTGCTCAAAATATATGGCTGTGAGAAATTCAACTACGATAAAATGTCTGAGGTTGGGGAGACGGGGCCCCTACTATAAAGTAACCACCAGAGCCCCCATCTGCAGTTCAGGCAGAGGTGCACAGTAAAGTAAAGTTTGGGTCCCCCCTCCCCTCCTGCGTAGGCTTACTACAGACACAGTCTCTCGATTTTCCCATCTGTAAAATGGGTGGAGGCGTCGGTACCACAGAACTACTTCAGTTGGGCGCTTCTGCAGACCGGATTTAGTTCCTCGGAGGTCAAGGATTTCCAGGTTTGGGAGCCAGGCTGCGACTGGTAAAACGCCATGGATCTCGGCCCCAAAGGGTTGGATCCCGCGGTCTTGGCCCAAGATTGAGACTTCTTTCTGCAGACAAGCCAGCTTTGCCCCTCTACGCCACGGCGTGGTGACCGCCACAAAAATGGTGCAGAAAATACCATCCTCTGGTTCCTGATGCTACGAAAGGACGCCTGACCCTGGGCTCAACTCTCCGCCTGCATTAGCGCGGTTTCTCAGTGCAAACGCCTTGTCCCGGTGTCTGCGCCATCGTCAACTTTATGAAGAAGGTGATTTCTTTCAAAGCCCCGTCCCGGTAGCGGGTCCCCTCTTGCCTTCCCCGCCTTCCTCCTCGCCAGGCCCGGCGCCCAGCTGGGGGCGCTACTGGCCGCTTGCCGAGTTGCAGCCGCCGCCACCTCTTAGAGGCGCGCTTCGAGTGCAAAGAAAGCAGGAGTTTCGTCCCTGGTTATCGTGCACATTTGGGGCTCAAAATGCCCACGTGCTGATGAAACCCACGAAGTGGGAACAGGTGGCGAGAACACACACACACGGGGGTGGGAAGGGAGGAGACTCCAGCCCAGTTCCCGAGTAGCCAGGGTTATCTGAGAAGATCCGAACCCAAGATCTGAACGCCTTGCGCACCGGGTTAATTCGTGCGCACAGCCCCCCCGCGCACCTCCTCCCCGAGGCTGACTCTGCGTTCCCGCATTTTAATAGAAATTTGACAGTGTCCCCTCTCTCCCTCGGTCCCAACCGCGGCGCTCTGCACTTCCCCCGCGAGCCCTCCCTCCTCCTCGGGCTTTGCCTCTCACTCTCCCTCTCGGGGTCCACGCTGCAGTCCCTCCGGTAAGACTCTCCCGGCCGCGGGCGCCCATTGGCTGAGCGCTGGGAGGAGGCGTGTGCCCGGCCCGGCGAGTTTCATTGAGCGGAATTAGCCCGGATGACATCAGCTTCCCACTCCCCCCACCCACCCCCACCCCGGGCCTGCCCAGCTCATTGGCGCGGCGGCCCCTCCAAGACCCGCACATTGCTCCCCGCCCCCGCCGCGGCCACCGCCGCCGTCGCCGCCGCCACCCGGCTATAAAAACCCTCCGAGCGGGGAAAGGTGCGGATGCTCATTATAGACCGACGCGACATCGGCGCCCGGTCCCGGTTCTCTGCCTCAGTCTTGGGGACCGAGCTCCTCTAACCGCATCCGTGGTAAGTGCGCCCGCCCCTCTCAACCCCCCGCCCCAAGCAACTCCAGCCTACACCCCAGGGACAGAGGCCCCTCACTTCGGCTGCGACCCGGGGAGCTCCGCTAAAGTGGATCCAGATCCCTCCCTTGCCCGCCAGTTCTCCCAGCGGTTTCGCTGCCCTGGCCCTTCCCAAGGTCACCGCACCATCCCTTTTGCCCCAAAGCGAGAAATTGGGGCCACAATAGCGGTCTTCTGCCCCAGCCCCAGTCAGCTGAACGAGCCCCCAGCCCGCCCCTGGCGCAGCGCGTGGAGTCTGGGCTCCGTGGCGGGCGCTGGCTGCCGGTCTGTGAGCGTGTGTTTGCTGAGCGGTGTCGATGGAGGTAAGGTGGATGCGTTTGAGGAACCAAATAAATACTTCTCTATTTAGATCTCCACCCTTCCCAAAGAAAAACCCTCACTTGACACTTTTTCTTAGTGTGTTAGTCGCTCAGTCGTGTCCGACTCATTGCGACCCTATGGACTGTAGCCTGCCAAGATCCTCTGTCCGTGGCATTTTCCAAGCGAGAATACTGGAGTAGGTTACCATCGCCTTCTCCAGGGGATCTTCCCGTCTGAGTCACCAGGGAAGACCTCATTCCTAACAGAAAGTATAAAAACCGTAGAATGCCACCCTCCCAGAGGAGAGCTCCATCCTCCAGGGATTAAACAACCTGTGGATGAGAGCGGCGGGGAGGCGGTAGGGAGGGAAAGAGCGGTGACTTAAGCTTACCTGCATGCCAAGACCAGAGACAGCGAGGTGGACCCGAAGCGAACGGCCACCAGCGCCTGGACCCCGCGCTGCGGTGCAGGCGGGAGCAGCTTTTCTCTCTCACTGACCCCAGTGCCGCTCGATCTCGATTTCGATCTCCCGTCTCTTTCGTGTTTCTCTCCTCCTCTCTCCGCAGTAGGCGTCCTGGAAGCTCTGAGGACCCAGGGAGGGGAGGACCCCGGGAAGGCTGCGACGATCCCTCGGGGCCATGGACTCGGACGCCAGCCTGGTGTCTAGCCGGCCGTCGTCGCCGGAGCCCGATGACCTTTTCCTGCCGGCCCGGAGCAAGGGCAGCGGGGGCGGCGGCTTCACGGGAGGCACCGTGTCGTCGTCCACGCCGAGCGACTGCCCGCCGGATCTGAGCGCCGAGCTGCGCGGTGCCATGGGCGCGGCGGGCGCGCACCCGGGGGACAAGCTGGGCGGCGGCGTTGGCGGCGGCTTCAAGTTATCCTCGTCCAGCACCTCTTCGTCCACGTCGTCGGCGGCCGCGTCGTCCACCAAGAAGGATAAGAAACAGATGACGGAGCCCGAGCTGCAGCAGCTGCGCCTCAAGATCAACAGCCGCGAGCGCAAGCGGATGCACGACCTCAACATCGCCATGGACGGGCTGCGCGAGGTCATGCCGTACGCGCACGGCCCGTCGGTGCGCAAGCTCTCCAAGATCGCCACATTGCTGCTGGCGCGCAACTACATCCTCATGCTCACCAACTCGCTGGAGGAGATGAAGCGACTGGTGAGCGAGATCTACGGAGGCCACCACGCCGGCTTCCACCCATCGGCCTGCGGCGGCCTGGCGCACTCTGCGCCCCTGCCTGCCGCCACGGCTCATCCGGCGGCCGCGGCGCACGCGGCGCACCACCCGGCGGTGCACCATCCCATCCTGCCTCCGGCCGCCGCCGCCGCCGCCGCCGCCGCGGCGGCCGCCGCGGTGTCCAGCGCCTCCCTGCCCGGCTCCGGGTTGTCGTCGGTCGGCTCCATTCGGCCCCCTCACGGCCTGCTCAAGTCTCCGGCGGCGGCGGCGGCGGCGGCCCCGCTTGGGGGCGGGGGCGGCAGCGGCGGGGGCACTGGCGGCTTCCAGCACTGGGGCGGCATGCCCTGCCCCTGCAGCATGTGCCAGGTGCCCCCGCCGCACCACCACGTGTCGGCCATGGGCGCCGGCAGCCTGCCGCGCCTCACCTCGGACGCCAAGTGAGCGGGCCTGGGGGCAGACGCGTTCTGGCGAGCCGGGAGGGTGGGAGCCCCGAGGCTGCGTGGGGGGGAAGCCAGGACCGGCCGGCGCTGGGGCCTGGGAATTCAGTCCCAAACAGGAGCGCCGTGCCGTGAGCTGGGGGTGGGGGGCAAAGGTGAGGACTCCAGTACCCGGGATCCGATGCAGCGGAGGCGTGCGCTGAACCCTGGGCAGTGAGAGGTTGCATTTGCTCTGGGACTTGGTTCAACCCTCTCTGGCTTTTAAACAGCAGCGCTGCTCCCTTGGACATACTTTTATAAGAAGGCGCAGCTACCCGCATCTCGTCTTTCAACCCTCCCTCCCCTCCCCGCCCCCCGTCAGAACCCCAGAGAAGAGGTGATTCTAAAAACTGCTTTCCCTACGAACTCGGCCTCACTCGGCCCGGGCAGCACTTCGTAGTACCGAGGAGGAAGGAAAGGAGGGGAGCGTTGGGGACTTCCTCGCCTCTCCGGGCGGGTAGGAGACTCTGGAGCCGCAGTCCAGAAGCGGCCGTCCGGACTCGCCCTCAAAGGTCCTCCCCTGCCCAGAGCTCGGGCTACGAGTTAGTATTCGGCACCAGAAGCACTTACGGTCGCGTCCAGTCTCTGTATCTGGATAAACCCACAGCGGTCTCGGGCTGTTTCTCCCTGTCGCTTCTGATTGGTTTGGGTTTGTGGATTTCGAAGGAATCTGTCGACGTTCCTTTTTCAACAGTGCGATCAAGCTTTATAGACAGTCAGAATAGAACCACTTGTGGATTGTTATAACCTACAACTGTCGACTTTGGGTGCGGGTGGGTTTTTTTAGTTATTTTAAAATAGAATTTCCCTCCCTACCCCCTTTTTCCGTCTCTGAGCACAAAGTGATTTGGTTTCTTACCTGGCTGGGGACAGTCGTTTGGGTACCCGAAGATTTGACAGAACTCAAAGGATGTTGCTGTGAATATAGTTTGGGTTATTTGGGAGTTCTGTTGACTTTTTAGTTTTTTTTTTTTTTTCTCTTTGGGATGTGTAAATAGATCAATAATGAGGTAAGTGCGTGCTGCTAAGCTGATTGCTCACGTGACTGCCACTTTCCCACCTCCTCCCCAGTCTAAGCCGGGTTTCTTCCATATTGGTTTCTTTTTGCCAGCTTAACACAAATGACAAACTCTTTCCACGTGCTTCCTCCCTCCGCGCGAACCGCCTCGGCTTGCAGAGTTGCAATATGGGCTTCACAGCGTCGGCCACGTAACATCCCCTCTCCGATTGCTGCCCCTTGCAGAGAGTGTATCATCTGTTTTATTTTTGTAAAAAGATAAAAGTGCTAAATAATATTTATTACTTGTTTGGTTGCAAAAAAATGAAATAAATGACCGAGTGTTGAGATTTTAAATAAAATTTAGAGTAAGTCGGGTGTTTTCCAGCCTTGTGGGTGGAAGGAGGTGCGGGGAGCCGCCTGGGAAAAGCGGGCGGCCGGACTCCATCCTTCTGGGCTGGATTTGGGGACCGCTCCGCTGGTTTTGTCCTAGAGAAAGATTGAGAGGGTTGTTGGCCCATTTTTCTCCCCCGTAACAAACATTCTCTTTAAAACACGTTCTGAGCACCTCCTCGGCGTGCTCCTCCTCACCTGTTTTTATTTTTATTTTCTGACGCCTAACCCGTAACTCCTTTTCTATTGGGTTGAGAATTAGATTCATTGAAAGTGAAAATTTTTTCCTCCGTGCAAAGTTCGGAGGCCCGAACTTTGGGCCTCCCGGGTGAGACCCGTGTCTCTGGCTGGGAGTCCGGGCGCTTAGGTCCCCGTGTCCTGAAGCGATTCCATTTTCTCTCTGCTGAGGGGCGGTCGTCCACCCGCATCCGTCTGCGGACGAGCGACGCGAGGTCCCCTCGGCCCGGCATCGCCATGTGGTTCCCGCCAGAGGGCTGCGGGCGCTTGTGGCGCGGGTTCCACTAACCCTTCGCTCCCTTCCCTGCTCTACGCACGACCCTCGCCCGGCTCCCTCGCCGGCCTTGAACCGCAAAAAGTCAGGTGCTGGGAACTGCCTGCCAGGAGCGAGGCTGTCGCCAGCCGCGCTTTGGTCTAGGGCTTCCTAATCCTGACTCCCGCCTCTGTTTTCTCGCTGCTATCGGGTTCCTCATAATCCAAAATTGCAAGGCAAATTTAGGACGTGGCTCTTAAGAGAGATTTGGGGGTAAAAGGTAAAGAAGCTTCGGCCTTTCCCGATCAAGGAAGAGGAGAGAACGTTTTGCCGCCTTCCAGTCCTGCGGCTCACAGCAGAGCGCGCATCCGGAACGCTGCGAAGTGCGGACGTGGTGGATGGTCCATCGCCCTGGGCGCGCTCGCTCACGATACCTTTGGTGGCCACCGGTGGAAGGTCCCAGCGCCCAGAGCACCTGGGGCGGAGGTTTCCCTGGTTGGAACCCCTCCCCCGCCCCGTTTCTTGAGATCGCCCCGGATCGCCCCTGAGCCGGGCCCACGAAGACTGGGCGTTCAGGAGACGGAGGTTGGTTCCATCTCCTCGCTCCTGGACACGCAGTTTCTGGGTCCGCCAGCAGATACTGTCAGGCCACTGGCCTAAAACAGCCGGCGCCCCCCAGGATCAGATGCCTCGTACTGGGCTTCGCTTCTCACCCTCGGCTGGGATGAAGGCCGGGGGGCTGCAGAGGGCGGAATAAAGGGGTCCGGCCCAAACCGCTCCACAGGAATCCACAAAGAGGGTAGGGCAGAATCTAATAGGTTTTGCTTTCAAATCCCAGTTGAAACGAAATTTGTCAAGGATTTAAAACTGGGTCCTTCTCCAGCCGACAAGCCACACAGAGGACCCCACGATGCAGATTGGGTTGAAGGTGGGGGGGCGTCCCTGTCGCAGTGGCAGTCTCAGCTTCCTACACCCACCCCAAGGCTTGGCAGGTGCAGGCGGGGCTGCCCGAGGGAGCAATGTATCCGTAGAGGGGCAGTTGTTGAAAGAAATCAAGTCACCCCCCCTTCCCATCCCCCATGTCCAAGCTCTCGGTTCGTGTCCAGCCACCAGTCAGACTAGACCTCGGGCCCCCAGGAAGGAGGGCCTGAATCCAGCCAGGCTCCGGGCGCTCCCCAGAGCCATCTGCCTAAACTTTGCACCAGCCAGGGATCCGGGCCACCACGTGTGAGAGCCGAGCGCTCTGACGAGGCGCAGGAGGCGCACACTGGCCGGCAGGACCACTCCGGGCAGATGGCTCCTTGCAGAGACTGTCCCTGGCGTGGCGGGAGGCCTGGGTGACGGACTCAGGTCAGCGGTTGGGCTTCGGAGTAGAGAGAGAAAGGAAGTTAAACTCCCACGCTGATGTCCAGGGACAATCTCCGGGCCACCCTCCCCCCATCCCACCCCCCAAACCGCCCCTATACACTGAGAGAGGCAGGCAGGGAGAAGGCGGTATCCTAACAGTTGGACACTGGGCAGTGACTCGGTCCTCGGGGCACTGGCTCCTAGGACCCCCTTCCCTTCATTAGGTTCTCTAGGACCCTGGTCCACAGCTCAGCTTCCCTATCCCCGCACATGGCCCTGGAAGTGTCTCAGCTCTCAGCCTGGGCACCCAGAGACTTCCGTCACCAGCTCCCAAGGTCTTCCAGATTCTCCCCCACCCTCTCCCCTGCCTAAAAACGGACTGATTTGAGGTTTAGGGGGCCTCCTGCGTGGTCTCTGCCCTCCAGGGCACGGTCCTCCCTCCCCTCTCACTTACTGGGCAGGAGACAGAGAAATGAGGAATCCCTGGTTTGATCCTGTGTTGGGGAGCACATGGGAACCCCTGTGGGGGGGGTATCCCATGCCTCCAGCGCCCATAAAGTTGAAACTCTGAATTCTGGCAACTGGAAGTGAGCCAAGGGGCAAAGCAAACCCTCACATCTAAAGGGCATCTCAACTGGAGAATGTGTTCCTGAGATCTCAGCAAGGATGGCTGGAGGAAGACTTAAGTACCAGGGAAATGCATGCAGGCTGGGGCTGGGGCAACCCAGCAAGCATGACCCATCCTCCTCCATCCCAGATGGGAAGGCAGGAGAAGGGGAGGAGCTCCCAGGCCAGGACATTGGATTTTAAAAGCCCCCTAGACACTCTCAGACTGGAGAGCCATCTGTCTGCTATCCCTAGGATAGAACCCAGCTAACAACGAGTCTGAACTCCTTCTATCAAGTAAATACCTTGATGCCCCCTAGAAGTTCATCAAAGGCAAAAAATACCCGCTATATAGGCCTTCCTCTCATTTTAAGTTCCTCTTTTAGTACAGACTTCAGGCCAAATCTGGGCCTCCACACAAGGGCCTCACAGTGCCAGTAAGACTCTTGGGGGTCTCTGACATCAGCCCTACACCCAAAGTCTCTTGACAGGCCCCCTAAGTCTCTGCACACCTTCAAGGGAGGCCAGAATCAGGCCTGGCTGTTCTCAGGGTAAGTGGTTGCTACAGTGAGTCCTACCCTGGCTGGGGAGAGGTGGCTGTGGAATAGTATGGGTCAGCATCCCGTGGCTCAGTTTGGAGGGGGCAGGCAGTGCAACCCCTGGGGTTAAACCCTCCATTCCTGGTCAGAGTAATGGGCCAGCAGGGTGGAGACGGGGCTCACCCCTCATCACTTCCTCCTACCTCAGGGGCTGCCTTGTTGCTACAGGGCCACATGCATTGTGCAGTGGCCAACAGTTGTGGCAGATCTGGGAGCCTGGAGGCGGTGCCCAGCTGCACCCTGGAAGTTCAGGATGCCAATAATAGGCGGAAGAGGCTGGAAGAGGAGGCACCAACATTTACAGAAGGCTAGTCCGTATACCAGGCTCCTCCATCCATGGGATTCTCCAGTACTCTTGCCTGGAAAATCCCATGGATGGAAGACCTGGTAGGCTCCAGTCCATGGGGTAGCTGAGAGTCGGGCATGACTGAGTGACTTCACTTTCACACATTGGAGAGGGAAATGGCAACCCACTCCAGTATTCTTGCCTGGAGAATCCCAGGGACAGAGGAGCCTAGTGGCTTGCCATCTATGGGGTCGCACAGAGTCAGACACGACTGAAGCGACTTAGCAGCAGCAGCAGCAGCAGCAGTCCGTATAGGGCATCACCCTGAGAGCTGTGGTTGTTATTCATTCAATTCTCCTGGTAACCCTTTGAGGATGGTGCTACTGTTTATTATTATATTTGTTTAATTATTATTTTACAGGTGAGGAAATTGAGGCTCAGCGAGGGTAAATGGTTTGCTCAGGGGAAGACACAGTAAATGGAAGCAGCAACGTTGTGATCCGGGGGGTCTGGCTCCAGATACCACCTTGAGGAAGTCGCCCCATCCATACCCAGGCTGCCCTAGCCATCTCTCCTCCTCGCCAATCTAGTCTCTAGATTCTGACCTCTTGGGGAATCCTTGGAGCTCCCACACTGCTGCTCACCACCACCCCCACCACCACCCAGGCCCCAGTCCCCAGCCCCCTTAGGTGACACTCCTAGGGCTCTCCCTGTGCGCCTGGACCCCATCTGGCCCCGACGCCCCCATCTGGGCAGCGGGCGGTGCCCAAAGGCTTTAGCAATTAGCCGACTCGGGTGGGTGCGCGCGGCGCGGGCGGCCGCTAATGAGGCGGCCGGCGACGCTGAGGTGGACTGGCTGGCGTTCGAGGCGGGACAGCTGCCGCCCGCCGCCTGCCCGCCGCCCGCATCTCCTGCCCAGTGGCGCGGTCCACACCGCGTGCCCCAACAACTTGGAAAGGAATCGCAAACTGAAATGCCTGCAGGGGCCGCAGGACACGCGCGCGGTCCGTGCAAACGACGGGGGCGCGCAAGCTGGGAGAGCGCAGTGTCTTTCCAAGGGACCTCGGGTCCCTTTTTATCACACACTAAGGCCCCCCTCCCGCCCCCGACACCGGGGATGGCGGGTGTGTGGCACGAATTGGCCAGCGGGCTTCCAGTCTGCAACCTCTGAAAGTGATGCGGATGATCAGGACGGCAGATTCGGGTCGTTGGATCTGCTGGGGTCCTCGGGCCTCGAAGCCTCTGGGAACAGAGTTCCTGCGTGATCTCGTGCCTAGCTGTGCGCCGCGGTCCCCTGGCTTCCCGGATCGCGAGCAGGCGGAACGCAGCCAGGGGGGCCCCGGCCTCGCAGGCACGCCCCTCCGCCCGCCTGCCGGAGCCCCAGCTCGTCCCGCTCCGGCTCGGGTTGAAGCAGCTGCCTGACGCGGCGCGCGGCTTTCCTTTGGAGAGCTTTGAGTCCGGCGGTCGCAGGGCCTCTGAGTCCACTAGCTGTGGGAGGGATTGAGAGTACCCCCCTCCACCCCTCCCTGAGAGGGAAACAAGCGGATTTCTCCAGAAGCGCCTGAGTTCATGTGGAGACCAAATACCATCCCTGACCTCCTGACCCGCGCTTACGCACAAGGACTCAGGCACCCCAACGCACGTCCCGGGGTGGGGGTGGGTGGGAGGGGTGGGGGGGTGGGAGGGGTGGGGGGGTCACAGGCACACTGGCGAGTCTGGAACCTCGAAGCCTTGGCCTTGGTCTGGAAGTCCTTGAGGCCCCGTGAGACAGCGACGGTTGGCCGGGGACAGCTCGGTTTATCTTCCCCTTCCTCGACTATCCTCGGGAGCCTGGGAATCTGTCCTCTCCCTGGTCCTTCTAGGCCTTGTGGGCTGGCCCACTAATCTTCCCTCTGCGAACCCCCCAGTCCAAACCCGCTCTCTGAGCCCTCAGCTTTCCAGGCTAAAGTCTTGGATCTCCAGCGAGAGCCCGTGGAAGAACAGGACCATGAGCCACTGGCTCCCTCTTCATCCTCAGATCTCTGGGCAGTAGAGGCTGGCCTTGAAGAGCAGAGCTGGAGTGGCCCCTCAGAAGCTCAGTGGGGCCTGAGTTTCCTCTGGCCTCAGTTTCCTCACCTGTAAAATGGAGCCAGGTTGGGTGATCACCAAAGCTCTGTGGGAGGATGAGGCTAGGCTCTGGGTGCCCTGGTCCACGTCTGGGCATAGGTTCCTGGAGCCCCTGGCTGGGAAGGAGAGTGTGATGGGTGAAAACAGTTCCCCTTAGCGTCCTGTGTAGGCAGGGACCAGTGATTCCCATATGGTGCAGTGGTAAAGAACCTGCCTGCCAATGCAGGAGACTCAAGAGATGCAGGTTTGATGCCTGCGTGGGGAAGATTTCCTGGAGGAGGAAATGGCAACCCACTCCAGTATCCTTGCCTGGAGAATCCCATGGACAGAGGAGCCTGGTGGGCTACAGTCTGTGGGGGTGGCCTAGAGTCAGACCGAGCACACAAGCATATAGGGGCTAATGAAATTCACAGCCTCCACTGAAATGGGAGTGTAGACAATTCTAGAAACAACTGCTATTTGGCCTTGACTTTTTGGCTCCCCAGGTAGAAACTGGCTTAGATACCTTTGTATCTAGACTTCTATCTGGACCTGCCTGCTTGATGTAAATGAATGACTGTGGATGGTAAATGGAGGACTCAGGGAAGGAAGAGGTTTCCAGAGTGTGGGGGAAACACGAGTGTGAGAGGCCAGGAAATCATGCGCGGATACGTGCCACTGGGACCCAGGGGCTGGAGGGCAACTTTGATTCTACCCAGACAGACCTCCCATTTGACAGAGAGCTAGGCTATCAGACCTCCCAGCGTGCCTGTCTCTTTTTATGTAAATAGAATAGTTAATAGTAGCACCTCACAACTGTGTTACTGCCAAGAATAAACGAAATGGCTTCCTGCCTGGTTCTAGCTGTGAATGGATGCCCTGAGCCCAGGCGTCTGGCCAGAATGCCACTTCTGCACCCTCACTTGTGAGCCTGGGCCCCCAGGATGCAGCCACCAATATGTAGGTCATGTGTTGGGACAGGCAGGAGTGGGTGGGGGTTGCGGGGGTGTTGATCGAGCACCATGAAGACCATGTTTGGGCAGTTAGGTGTGGGGCCATGGTATGCTGCCTTGGCTCCACCAGCTGTGTGACCTGGAAGAGAGGCCTGGGCTTTTTGAATCTCAGCTTGCTTATCTCTAAAATGGGTGTGGTACTAATACCATTTCCACAGGGCGTCAGGATTGAAAGGGACAAATGGGCCCTGGGCCTGGCATACAGGGCAGGTCCAATAAACAGAAGAGTCTACCCACCTGGTGGGGTGTCATCTCACTGAATCTTCTGGGAGGTCCTGTGAGGTAGGGTCCCTGTTACTCTGTCACATGACCTGCCCTGCAGCATCTGAAGGGGGCCTGTTTGACCCAGGACCCCAGGAGAGGCCCAGAAGTCCCCTGAGCGTGATATACAGACTCTAGTCACCCCTGCCCTATGCAGGGCAAAGAGCCTTGCCTCACCTCTGCATGTCCCAGGGTGGGTGTTACAGGCCTGTTATGCTGTCCTTGCATTGTCTAATTGCCTTGCACTGGAGCAGGGCCTACATGCTGCATAGAAAACAGAATGTGCGTGTGTGCTAAGTCACTTCAGGTTATGTCTGGCTTTGTGTGACGCTATGGACTGTAGCCCAGCAGGCTCCTCTGTCCGTGGGACTTCCCAGGCAAGAATACTGAAGTTGGTTGCCACGCCCTCCTCCAAGATCGAACCCATGTCTCTTACGTCTCCTACATTGACAGGCAGGTTCTTTACCACTAGTGTCCCCTGGGATGCCCAGAAACCAGAATAGAGTCCTTGTAAGGGCGGCAGACCTGGGTGAGATCCCTGGATTCGATCCCTGGGTCGGGAAGATCCCCTGGAGACGGGAAAGGCTACCCACTCCAGTATTCTGGCCTGGAGAATTCCATGGACTGTATGGTTCATGGGGTTACAAAGAGTGGGACACGACTGAGTGACTTTCACAAGGGCAGGAGCTAGGATCAAGGAGGACTAACTGAAGGGAAATTTACCTGTGAAGCTGAGGCCCCACCCTCGAAGTTCTCTGACCCCACCGCCTGGCCTCTATCCATGCCCCTGGGATGCCCAGTGCAAGTGGTCAGCTGGACAGTGGAGGATCTCCCCTCTCTAGGATTGCGGCTGGGAGCCACAGGGAGAGCTGTGGTGGCCCCTCTGGAGAATGGGACGAGGAGCTCCCCATCACCCTGCTTCTGAGCTCGCCCTGCTATTCAAGCCGGTTCAGCTAGTGAAGACACCCGAGACCTGTGTGGCTCAGCCAGAGAGGAAGGAAGTGATCTAGTGCAGCCCAGACGCTGGTATAAGTTGCAGCAGGGGCAGGAAACTCAGAGAACTGTTGAACCAAAAAAGCCTGGAAGAGACCTCCACCCCTCTCCCTTCCAGTCTCTCTTCCATCAGGCCCCTCCCACCCACAGGCAGATCTGGTTGTCTTTACCCCATGTTTGGTGTTTAAGCCATCAGTTCCTCTTACCCAGATACTTCTTTTTTTTTTTTAATTAAAATTTTTTTTATTGAGAGATAATTGATTTACAATGTATTAGTTCCAAATGTACAGCAAAGTGATTCAGTTACATATATATATATATATATATTCTTTTTTAGATCCTTTTCCATTATAGCTTATCACAAGATATTGAGTTCCCTGGGCTATACAGCAGGTCCTTGTTGGTTTCAGTCACTTCTTTTGGTTTGTTTTAATTGAAGTGAAATTTCCATAACATGAAATGAGCCATTTTCATCTGAACAATTCAGGGGCATTACAATGTTATACACTCACCACTTCTCTCCAGTGCCAAAACATTTTTTTTTTTTTTTTTATCACCGCCAGAGTGAAATCCTGCTCATTAACCACTTCCTTTCCCTCCAGCCTCTGGTAACCACTAATCTGCTTTCTGTCTCTATGGATTTACCTACTCAGGACATTTCATATAAATGGAAACATGCAACATGTCGCTTTTGCATCTGTTTTGTTTTTCACTCAGCATAATGATTTTGAGGTTTATCCATCGCATTGCATGTGCTTCACTCCTTTTCAAAGTTGAATAATATTCCATTGTGAGCTTCCCTGGTGGCTCAGCAGTAAAGAACCGCCTGCCATTGCAGGAGACATGGGTTCAATCCCCGGGTTGGAAAGGTCCCCTGGAGAAGGAAATGGCAGCCTACTCCAGTATTCTTGCCTGGGAAATCCCGTGGACAGAAGAGCCTGGCAGGCCACAGTCCAAGGGGTTGCAAAAGAATCTAACATGATTTGGCAACTAAACAACGACAATATTCCATTGTATAGATGTACTGCATTTTGCTTATCCATTCATCTGTCAGACCTTCCCTGGTGGCTCAGACAGTAAAGTGTCTGCCTACAATGCGGGAGACCTGGGTTGAATCCCTGGGTGGGGAAGATCTCCTGGAGAAGAAAATGGCAACCCCCTCCAGTATTCTTGCCTGGAAAATCCCATGGATGGAGGAGACTGGTGGGCTATAGTCCATGGGGTTGCAAAGAGTTGGACAGGACTGAGTGACTTCACTTTCACTTTTCTTTCTTTTTCATTCATCTGTTAATAGTCTCACTTACTCCTGAGTAATGCCCAGGTCACTGCATGTGACCTTCCATGGTGAAAAGAAACCTGGGCTAGGAGTTAAAAATCTAGAGCAGGCTGGGTGCCCTAAGGCAAGTTGCTTGATCTTTCTGGGCTTCAATCTACTCATCTATTACATAACAGAAATTGAAAAGTTTGGCAAGGCCCATTCCAAGTTAAGGTCCTCTGTGACTTTCCACAACTCTGACATTCTCCCTGCCAGTTGTAGAAAGAAGCCCCATGTCTTTCCTGCCAGCCACAACCCTGTGTCAAGGACCCCATTCAAAAGAAAGCCCTGGGACTTGACAGGCACCTCCAGTGGATCAGGTCCCTCTAACAAGTCTGTACCTTTGGGTCTTAGAGAGGCCAAATCTTACTGAGAAGCCTGGCTGAACACTGAAGTGGGCAGTATTTTGTGAGTTATTCCCTTATTAAACATCCAGCCAGACTCTCATCAGTTTACCTACTCAGGACGTTTCATATAAATGGAAACATGCAATATGTCGCTTTTGCATCAGTTTTGTTTTTCACTCAGCACAATGACTTTGAGGTTTATCCATCCTGTTGCATGTGTCAAGTCACCCAGTGCAATCTGTGACTTGGTGATGAGATGGCCAGCTTACTTGTCGCATGTACAGGACCTCGTTGTGATATAGATAAGAGTCACATTTTAAGAAGTGGACATTGAACTAGATCATCAGGATTCAACATAAATTGGGGGAGTGTACAAATTGATATCCTGACTCCTGTAATCCCCATCTTTCATTCAACACACATTCACTACCCTTCATCCCATCTCCTGCTTTGGGTAAGTTGGAAATATATGGAAACAAAAGTTAAGAAACATGGTCTTTCTTAGCATTTCAGAGCTTTGAAACCTACTTAATTGGAGTCAACTGATTCCAATTGGTTGGTCAACTGACTTTTTCTAATTAGAATTGAACTTGGAGGAGCAGGGGGCTATAATGTAGGGGAGGTACCATTATCCAAGGATGTTGTACATTCTCTTGGGAATATGGAAGCGCTGTCCATTGAGATAGTAATATCACCTCCCTCCTTTTTAATACTCCAGCCTTCCCTGGGCACTTTCAATCCCCTTACTTGGCTCACTTTTCTTTCCTTCTTGCTATATTTTTAAAAATTTCTTAGTTTTGTTGTTTATTGTCTGTCTTCCCCAGCAGAATATAAGCTCCACAAGGCAAGGATGTTTTCCATCCTGATCACTGATATAGAACAGTGCCCAGCACATGGTAAGAGGTCAATGAACAGTGGTTGAATGAATGAATGAGTGAATGCATGGAATGGATACACACAGAGGATTTTTGCCACCAAGCCCTTTCCTAACTAGAGCAGAAACTTCACTGGGACTCCCACACAAGAAAACACCAGCAGAACCTGATGCTGTGAAAAGTGCATGGTTGAGCTCTGCAGTCCCCAAAGTGTTTTTTAAAACATCAACCAAGTCCTGGAGGCTGGTCTTGGATTGGACTTGAGATGAGAGGTAAATTAGGAGTTTCCTGAAGTAACCTGTTAGTCAGGATCAACAAATAAAGCTATAACATCTTACATACTTACTAAAGCTGTAACACTTAACAAACTTACTAACACTGTACCGTTCTCCACTTCTTCATTGAGTCCTTTGGTTAGTTTTTGAGCATAATTAGGATCCAGACGGTGAGGCCTCATCTGTGCTGTGCTCAGTGGCTCAGTCGTGTCCGACCCTTTGCGACCCCATGTCCGGCTGTAGCCTCCCAGGCTCCTCTGTCCACAGGGATTCTCCAGGCAAGAATACTGGAGTGGGTTGCCATTTCCTCCTCCAGGGGAACTTCCCAACCCAGGGATCGAATCCATTGCAGCTGCATTGCGAGCAGATTCTTTACCAGCTGAGCCACCAGGGAAGCCCTTGAATACTGGAGTGGGTAGCCTATCCCTTCTCCAGGAAATCTTCCTGACCCAGGAATCAAACCGGGGTCTCCTGCATTGCAGGCAGATTCTTTACCAGCCCTGAAGCCTCAGACTGACCTTTAAATTAAGTGGATTCATAGTCAAACAGTTGGTCCTAATCTTTTGGGAGACAAACTCCTTGGGTTAAAAAGAAGTGAAAAAAAGGCCAAAAATTCAGTTTGATGTATCTGTCCAGTGGGAGCATATCTGAAAGAGGAAAAAGATTTCCTGGTACCTTAGCAGCTCTCGAAACCATCCACATCCAAGGGTGGGAGGGGTGGCCGCAGCTTTTCAATTCAGTCAGTGTAAACCTTCACATTACATGTCCCAAGGGGGGAAAACAAAACAAAACAAAACTTCTCAGTGGTTGTATTTATCCCGAATGCAAAAACCGGCCTCTTTGTTGAGGTTGGCTGAACCAACTCGCCCGGAGAACAATGTCCAGTCTGCTGGCGGGCCGTGTGCTAATGTGCTCATACATTACAGGCCGCAGCAGATGGCTGTGAGCGCACCCGGGCGGCGCCTGCCCGGGTCAGGACGCCGCGCCCAGAGCCTGCTTCCCAGTTCTGTCCGGTTACAAAACACCGCTCCTCTTTGGAGAGATGATGGCTGTCTAAAGGAGCCAGGCTGGGCCCCTTCTGCAATGCAGGGCTCGATGGGAGGGCAAAGGTGCAAAGGAATCATTGTTGGGGGGCGGGGTGTTGTTGGTTTGTGTGAACCGTGTTGTAGATTGGAAAAGTATTTTCATATGATTGACAGTCAGAAGAAGGGAGACACATGCTGTATTGTTCCAACGCGTTAGCTCATGGGTACTGCTCACATTTCTCCTCTTCTACATCCAGGATTTGGCATTTGAGGTATAGTTCTAATTTTTCTCCCCTTCCCTCTGAGAAGTCTCCTTCCCCACATCCCAGTGAACCACTGAGGAGAGAGAGTAACCTACTTTCTAAAACAAAAACAAAAGCCAGTTCAGTTGCTCAGTTGTTTCCGACTCTTTGCAACCCCATGGACTGCAGCACTCCAGGCCTCCCTATCCATCACCAACTCCCGGAGCTTGCTCAAACCCATGTCCATTGAGTCGGTGATGCATCCAACTATTTCATCCTCTGTCTCCCCCTTCTCCTCCTGCCTTCAATGTTTCCCAGCATCAGGGTCTTTTCCAATGAGTCAGTTCTTCGCATCAGGTGGCCAAAGTGTTGGAGCTTCAAATTCAGCAGACAAAACCCAGCTTTCTTGCAACTGGGCTTCCCTGGTGGCTCAGATGGTGAAGAATCTGCCTGCAATACAGGAGACCTGGGTTCAATCCCTGGGTTGGGAAGACCCTCTGGAGAAGGGAATGGCAACCCACTCCAGTACTCTTGCCTGGAGAATTCCATGGACAGAAGAACCTGATATGCGACAGTCCATGGGGTTGCAAAGAGTCAGACATGACTGAGCAACTAACACTTTCACTTTTCTTGCAACTACACAGAAGAGTCCAAAGAAATCCCTCTGGAAACATAGCTAAGTGGGGTGCACCTGGCCTCCTCTAATTCCATGCCTGCCTCTCTATCATTGAGAAGGAAACCCACAGAAGCCACCATGTTCACTCTTTCCATCCTCACCTTGAAGTGAAGGCTTGAGCAGTTTGGGCTGCGCCTTCATCTTGAGGCTCACGGTTTCCAGGAGAGGAGGTAGGACCCTCATTGACTGTTTTTGTCTCCCCGTCCGTGAAGCCAGGCCGAGCAGTCGAGCCAGCACTGCACCCCCTCTCCTGCCCGTGTCCCCAGGGCTGGGCACCAGGACTCACCCTGGGCCAAGCCTCCCATGATGAAGGCTTCAGTCATGTTCAACTCTTTGCGACCCCATAGACTGTAGCCCACTAAGCTCCTCTGTCCATGGGATTCTCCAGGCTAGAATACTGGTGTGGGTTGCCATTTCCTTCTCCCAGGGATCTTCCTGACCCAGGGATTGAACCCACATCTCTTATGTCTCTGGCATTGGCAGGTGGGTTCTTTATCACTAAACCATCTGGGAAGCCTGAAAGCAGCCCATGGAGGCAGTACCTCAGATTCACCCCAGCTCTACACAGGGGCAGAGAAGCACCCACAGGGACAGAAAGAGCCAGAAAGGACTCCAAACTGCTCTCCTCTGACTCTCTGAAAGAGAAAGGCAGGCTTACCCTTGCCTTTTGGCCTTCAAAATTGGTCTACTCTTCATTGTGTTCATGGGGGGAGACCCAGGGAGCTGGCAAGCACCCCAGTCTCTCCCCACCAGCTTCCGGTGGCGCTCAGCATTCCTCCTGCTACTGCCAATGTCTGGAAAAGTGTGGTGTCTCTGGGAAGCCCTATAAAAACACCCATTGCCTGGAGAGAAGACAGGGCAAGCTGTGAGCAGAGGTCAGTCAGATGAACCTATTTGCAGGGCAGGAATAGAGACACAGACACACGTGGAGGACACGGGAAGCGGAAAGGAGAGGGCGGGGCGCATTGAGAGAGCAGCACTGCCGTATATACACGACCTCGAGTGACATGGACAGCCAGCAGGAGGCTGCTGTATGGCACAGGGAGCTCAGCTCAGGGCTCTGTGATGACCTAGAGGGGTGGGGTGGGGGGATACGGGAGGGAGGTCCTAAGGGAAGGGACACGGGTATGCGTATAGCTGGTCCACTTCGTTGTACAGCAGAAACTAACACAGCGTTTCAAAGCAACTATGCACGTGTGCTAAGTCTTTCGCTTTCCTGTTGTTTCTTTTCTCTCTTTTTTCTCACCATATTTAAAATTGTCCGTTTTCAAATTAACTTTTCACTTTGGAATGTGTTTTATGTCACAGAGACATTGCCATGATATGAAGTGAAGGAAGCGAAAGGCTTAGTCTTTCAGTTGTGTCCAATCTCTGCGACCCCACACACTACTGTTGTCTTCCAGGCTCCTCTGGCTGTGGGATTCTCCAGGCAAGAATACTGGAGTTGCTATTCCTTCTCCAGGGCATCTTCCCGATGCAGGGATCGAACCTGGGTCTCCTGCACTGCAGGAGGATTCTTTACCGACCGAGGCAGCTGGGAAGCCGCCATGATGTAGCACAGGGGACCCCCATATACCCTTCTGGCAGCTTCCCCTAGAATATCTGACATAACCTTGGAGCACTTGGCACAACTACGAGATTAACACTGTTACCCTGATATTAGCTGAACTACAGATTCTGGTTAGATTTTACCAGTTTTTCCATTAGCATCTCTTGTTGGTTCCAGAGAAGAGTGGAGGGTATACAATCCATGATACCACATTGCATTGAGTTTGTCTTTATATTTAAGAGTGTTGAAAAAAGACTCGCTCAATGAAATTCTAGATACTGCTCCTATAGAACGTGTGATACAAAAAATCCACTGTTGTGAAAAATGGACACAGAGAAAGCTAATGATCTCTGGATTAAGTTTTGGTGGAAGGAGATTTATGAGATTAAGGGGAAATCGGGTGAGCATGGTACGCTGGGAGGAAGTATTAGAATCAGTGAGAAGGGAAAGGACTGAACCATCCTAAGGGACCACATAACTAGAGCACAACAGATAACAATTCCCCTGGAAAATAAAAGGATGCAGGGAAGAAGAAGTGCCATAAGGACTGCTCAGAGCAGGGAAGGACCTGTTTTGCAAAGTGACGATAGACTCTTCCTCTTTTTTAAAAAACAACTTATTTCATAGGAGTACGGTTGATTAACAATGTTGTGATGGTTTAAGTGGTACAGCAAAGAGATTCAGTTATACAGATACATGTATGATTCTTTTTCAAATTCTTTTCCCATTTAGGTTATTACAGAGTATTGAGTGATATTCCCTGTTCTAAAACCTTGTTGGTTTCCCATTTTTTAAATTGGGATATTTTTGCAACCATGGGGTCACAAAGAGTCAGACATGGCTGAGCAGTTGAACTGAATTGAACTGATAGCTGCTTTGGGGCTTCTGTGGTGGCTCAGATGGTAAAGAATCTGTCTGCAATGCGGGAGACCCAGGTTCAATCCCTGGGTCGGGAAGATCCCCTGGAGAAGGGAAGGGCAACCATTCCAGTATTCTTGCCTGGAGATAGAGAAGCCTGGAGGGCTACAGTCCGTGGGGTCGCAAAGAGTTGGACATGACTGAGAGACTAACGCACTGATGGTTGCTTTACAATGTTGTGTTGGTTTTTGCTGTATAACGAAGTGCATCAGTCATATGTGTACCTATGTTCCCTCCCTCTTGGCCTTCCCGCACCCTTCTAGGTCATCACAGAGCACCAGCCTGAGCTCCCTGTGCTATAATGCAGTGTGTGCAAGTCAAACCCAAAGAGAACCTCCCTCTTAAAATCTTCTTAGCAGAAGTCCAATTTCCATTGTGACTTATGCTGCTGAGTGATGAAGAGTTTACCAGGGGAAATGCGAGAGGAGAAAACAGAGATAGGAGTCTATGTGTGGATCCGTCTAGATGCCGCAGAAGAATCACGCCTATTTCAGATGCCAGCAAAGCCTCACTTCTGTAATTAGAGGGAGCCTGGTTGCTTTTACATCAAATCTGCGCCATAAACCTCCAGACTCCACTTTATCAGAATCACTGGATAAGGAACCTTTACTTAAAGGCACCACCAGCACACCTAGCTGAATCACTGAGGAGTTCAGAACGATTTCTGCCAGAAAATAAGGAACAAGCACTGGATTTAGGCATGTTCAAGAGGCCATGCAGCTTAGGTCTCTCTGCACACCTCTTAAGTAGGCTTCCACCTGTCCCCACCACGTCAACATTAATACTGGCATTACTGTGATTTTTTTAAAGGACCATGAAACGATATTGGAGAAGAGGAGAGAGATCAGGAGACTGAAAAACAAGGAAACACGATACGCTGGAAGCAGACTTTCTCCATCTGGCATGTGGCGCTGCTCTGCCCCCAGCCCCCGCCCTCGATTCCTCCCCTCACCCCCAACACTCCCAACTCTATCTCTGCTTTTCTCCGTATGTAAGTTCCTAATTTGGAGTATTCATTCCTTTTTCTTTTTTTTCTGAGACGGAAGAGTCTACTTAACAATGGGTGAGAAAAGCATGACTCTTACCAGGAGAATGGATGTCACAATTTTTTCCAAATCAGGGCAGAGAGGTGCCAAGAACACATATCACTGGAGAAATTTAACAAGCTGTGGAACAAACCTAACCCTTTAGGCTAATGGAAATCACAAGGAATAAATGTACAGGAGATTTGCATGAAGGTGACTAAAATGAATAAATTCGAACACACCCCACTGGAAAGATCAAAGAGCAGATGCTAACTTAGCTGAACTGACAATAAGCAAAGTGATGATTAGCTGTGCTGTGATGGCTCGCTGACCCAGCCGACACATCAGAGAGTGGTCCAGCTGAAGTCAGTAACCATGGTGTCAGGGCGGCTGGGAGACAAGGATCGCCCAACAAGGAGCACGCCCTTCCGGGAAGGCCAGCTAGAGGGAGAACGGGCTGTGCCATTGCACCGAGTCATGTTGTTCCACTGATGCATCACGGTGATTGAGGAGGTGGAGAAAGCAAGAACAGACCAGGGATCTGAAAGGTGGGGAAGACTTCAGGAAGGACAGCGCACTTAAACTGGCCCTGAAAGATGGATCCAACTTGAGCATGGGGTTGGGGGATGTTAAAACTTAGTCCACCCTGGGGTTTATTCTGCCAAGAGAACTTTGGCATCCTTCCAACTGTGAGAGAGAGACATCAACTTGTAGTAATGAGTAAAACCAAGTGGGTGTTTTGTTTGTTCATTCTTAAAACATCCACTGTGGGCTTCCCCAGTGTCTAAGCGGTAAAGACTCTGCCTGCAATACAAGAGGGGCAAGTTCCATCCCTGAGTCAGGAAGATCTCATGGAGGAGGGCATGGCGAACCACTCCAGTACTCCTGCCTGAAGAATCCCATGGACAGAGGAGGCTGGTGGGCTACAGTTCATAGGGTGGCAAAGAGTCGGCTATGACTGAAGTGACTTAGCAGGCACGCACGCAACATCCACAGCAGGCTTTGACCCCAAACCTACTGAGTCAGCATCTTTGGGGGCGGGGGCCAGGGATGTGTGTGTTTGTAATCACCAGGTGATTCTGACTCAATGAGCTATTCCAATGAGCCCACCTCAAAGACAAGAAACTGAGGCCCAGACAAAGGAGGGAATTGGCCCACAGGACCCAGAGTGAATTGCTTTAACAGGTGAATTCCCAAGCATTCTCCCCTAGCCCTTCTGCCCTAGTGCCATGCTTGAAAACCCCATGACAGTGGCAAGCAAGTGTGACCCTAACATCTTCTGGGCCAGGTCCTGACTCCTCACTGGGTGCCAGAGGGTCTGTGTATTGAAGCTTCCGTACCTTGCAGTTGCTTCTTCGCTAACAACCCCCTCACCTGGAGGAAAAAGAAGCAGCTTCTTGATCCACCTTTGGAATTGGACCACTTGTCCCTAGAGAGCTGGGGGAGGGTAAAAACAAAATTGGTGATGTTGCCTTTTTTTTTTGCTTTTTTGCTTTGCCTTTGACCTCAATCTCAGACGCTTCCCCAGCTGCAGACATACCATCTCTGAGTAAGTACGCACACTCCCTAACCCCTCAGCCCAAACCTCATTCCCCCCAGACTCATCCTGGACATTCCTTGCAAAGGCTTTTAGGCTCTTTTCTCATTTTTAAAAAAGGATGTGAATGAGCATGCAAGTCCTGCTCTGTCTTAGACAAAACAAATAGGTTCATGTTCTTAAATAATGGTGCATCTCCCCATTTCTCTCATAATTTACCATCTGACCCCACCTCCAGATTTCCTTCCAGATGTCTTTGAATCCCTAAGCCAGACCACTGTCAGGTTCTGTCCTCCTGCAACACTTCCTCCCATGAGGCTTTGCAGCTCCTGCCAGCCCTGCCCGACCTGTTGCCCAACCATCTTCCTCATCTAGCACCCTAGCGGGCAGCACTCAGATCAACCCTCAGCTGCTTTTAAACCACTCTGACATTTTTGCTGGATGCCCCACCCTCCACCTCAGTCCTCCCCGGGTTTTTCTGTTTCCCAAGAGAGTCTTTTAGCTCTCCTTCCAAAGGTGGATCCTCCCAGGCCAGGGGTTTCTGGCTACCTGGCCGTGTGCACACCCCCGGCCCTCCCCTCCCTGTCCTCTGCACCCTGCCCCGACACCCCATCAACTTTGCTTTGAAGGATGCTCTCTGGCAGGGGGCTGAGGCCACCGGCATAAGTGGGGTTTAGGGATTACATGATTTCATTTATTTTTCCCCCTCCTCATTAATACTGAAAAGCCTTTCAGTGACTCATTTGTTCACCAAATATTTACGAAGCACCTGCTGTATATCAGACACCGAACTAAGCTCTGGGATAGCTGAGAGGTTGCAAAGACGCTGTTCAATATGAAGGCTTAGAGATTATTTAGCAATCAAATCCAGAGTTGCCCTTCCCTGGTGGTCCAGTGGTTAAGACTATACTCTCACTGTAGGGGGCATGGGTTCAAAAAAAAAAAGAAGAAATGGATCAAAGAATCCAAGTGATTCAAAAGTCTCCCCCCACCACCACCCCACCACACACACACACACCTTTTTTTTTGGTAAGTGGATAGTTATCAGGAGACAGCAAAAATCATGTCACAAAATTTGTATGGGGCCCAGGGACTTGGTCGGGTCATACACAAAGTCTTAGTTGCACAGCTTAGTGTGGTCCCATTCATTTAAGGATGTTTATTAAGGACCTCCTGAGTTTGACGATCTTTCCTTTTCAGATGCCCGAAACCATGACTGTGGAGTTGTGTTGCTGCTGTGGTTCAGTCGCCAGGTTGCATTCAACTCTTTGCAACCCCACAGACTGCAGCATGCCAGGCTTCCCTGTCCTTCACTATCTCCTGGAGTTTGCTCAGATTCAAGTCCACTGAGTCATCGATGTCTCATCCTCTGCTGCCTGCTTCTCCCTTCGCCTTTGCTGAACAGGCACAAAACTGTTCCGGCAATCAGTTGTACAACAATATATATATATATATATATATATATATATATATATATATATATATCATTAACACCACTGAACTGTACACCTAAAAGTGGTTTAGATCTTATGTTTGGTGTTTTTTAGCACAATTTAAAAAGAAAGCCTGACAGATCTCTTGCAATATCCTCCTCTGAGGAAAACCAGCTATTTCCCCATGGACAGTGGTTCATGGGCAGGACCAGATGGGACCCTGGCCCTGCAGGAGAAACTCATGGTGGGTGTGGGGGCAGACCAGGGTCCAAGGATGAGGAGGCATCTTCATCTGTTTTGGGTTGTAGGGACACAGCAAATGAGGGACAGACAAGCCACAAGTCGCCACACCCCACCTGCTCCACCGGGCAAAACCCAACGGCAGCCAGGGCTCTCAGCAACTGGGAGAATGCTACTCAAGGCTTCTATTTCTCATTTTTCTAGGGAAGGCAGGAATTTTCCATCTCTGCTTTCTCTCCAGAATTCTGACCGATTCATCAAACGCATAATTCTTTACAGAGCTCATTCTCTGAACTGATAGAATCATGAATGAAAAGGGAAAGAAAAAAGCAGCTTTACACTTGGAAAGACAAAAGCACAAAAACGCCTTTAGAACCCAACTGCTAGTGTTGGAGGCCTGCTCTGCTCTTTAAACGGGCTTCCCAGGTGGATCAGTGGTAAAGAATCTACCTGCCAATGCAGGAGACTCGAGTTCGATCCCTGGGTTGGTAGGGTCCCTTGGAGAAGGAAACGGCAACCCACTCCAATACTCTTGCCTGGAGAATTCCATGGACAGAGGAGCCTGGAAGACTCCAATCCGTGGGGTCCAAAAAAAGTCGGACATGACTGAATAACTGAGCATGCATGTTCTCTTCAAGTTCACCTGGCCAGGATGAACAAAATAAATTTGAAATAGTTTTTCACTTCATTTCATCTTGACTGAGTATCTCTGGACTCATGGGCTGTATAAAATTTGGATTTAACATCACCTCTTCTTTCCTTGTCCTCTTTTCCTCTTTTCCTTATAGAGGAATAAAAGCGTCCTTGGCAGGGCCAGTTTCATGGGTGTGGGACCCCTGCAGTCACTCACCCAAGTTCTGGTGCTCAGTAGAGCTCTGTGGTTGGTTTAATGTTCTGCTGTCACCCAGAAATCCCTAATAATGATTTTTAAATGAGGGAACCCATATTTTCATTTTGTACTGGGCCCTGCAACTTAGGTAGCCAGTCTTTCTCTTGATGAAAAACTCTTTGACGTGGTTTTCACAGTTTCTCCTACTCCAGCCAAGGAACTTCTTACAGTGTCCCCACTTCCATCTGAGTTCCTTCTTGGCCATGACAGTAGAAGGAAAGGTAATTTCTTAGGTCCAAAACCAAGATAAGGGGCTTCCTAGGTGGCTCAGCAGTAAAGAATCCACCTGCCAATGCAGGAGACATGGGTTCCATCCCTGGGTTGGGAAGATCCCCTGGAGGAGGAAACAGCAACCCAGTCCAATATTCTTGCCTGGAAAATCCCATGGACAGAGGAGCCTGGTGGGCTACAGTCCATGGGGCCACAAAGAGTCAGACACGACTAAACAGCAGCAACAAAACCAAGACAAGGGCTTTTTTCCCTGTTAAAAATTACAGTCCATTTTAAAGTAGCAACACAAGTCCTAAGTAAGGGATATAGGACTTCAGTTTGAGGTACTAAAATGATTTGACTTTAAAGAAAGGAAAATTTCCTTGTGGGTCCCACATATACTAAAGTAATGGAAGGGAAGACCAACTTAAGAAAAACATATTCCCTTCTTAAGCTCAAAGATTTTGGCTCTCATGGAACACATGCAAACATTTCTGTTAATACTGAGCAAAATACAACTCCCACCCTTACGGTCCTAACTTATTCATGAAAAACAATCATTGCAAGTTACACTGAACATTGTAATTAACCAACCAATATATACCAGGAGCTTTCTACCCTGCCCACCCCCCCAGCCCACGACCCTATTCCCAGTTAAAATAGGAGTTAAAATATTTAAAAATAAATATTTAAATGGGCTCTAAACTATTCCTGTGAAAATGGCATTTGCTGTGTTTCTTTAAGGGGTGTGGGATCTAAATCAATTCTAATATATGTCGAATATATTCATTACCGTGCCCTGAAAGCAAATTCCCATTTTGTGGTTCTCAGCGGAGAGTGACAGAGCCTTGTTTGTGACAGCCCCGGGCATAAGCAATCATTGTGTAGCTTAATTAGATATTCCCTGTGCTGGTGTGAGGGGCATATGTCTATTCACTGTAACAAACGCTGAGAACGGCCGGGCGCTTCCAGGCTCCTGCGATATGCAGATAAAGGCAGCACAAGTGCGAGCTCTCCCAAGGACCCGCGGGCCCAGCCGGCCCCCGCACGCCTGGCCCGCATTCACCGATTGGTTCCAGTTTATTAACAGCCTATGAACTTCTCATCGGCTCCCGGACCGGTCAGGACTGTCCCCTGCAACTGCCAGACCCAGAGCTGCCTCTCCGCTCCTGGGAAAAGGGTCTGGGTGTGCCGTGCCAGACGCACCGTGGTTTTCCACACAATGAACGATGTGCAAACGTCGTTCATTTTTCAAGTCAAATGTGAAAAAGCAGATCCACCAGGAGGCAGCTGCAAGGCCACTCCACGGGGAACCAGCAAGTCTGAGCTCACCTAGACTTGGCGAATTTTAAAATGAACTTCTCATTGGCTCCTGGACCGGTCAGGACTGTCACCTGCCACTGCCAGACCCAGAGCAGCCTCTCAGCTCCTGGGAAACTGGGTGGGTCTGGGTGTGCCATGGTTTTCCACACAATGAACGATGTGCAAACATCGTTCAAGTCAAATGTGAAAAAGCAGATCCACCAGGGGGCAGTTCCAGCTGCAAAGGCCACTCCACGGGGAACCAGCAAGTCTGAGCTCACCTAGACTTGGCGAATTTTAAAGCAACTTAAGTTCTTCAGTCAGTTCAGTTCAGTCGCTCAGTCGTGTCTGACTCTTTGCGACCCCATGAATCGCAGCACGCCAGGCCTCCCTGTCCATCACCAACTCCCAGAGTTCACTTAGACTCACGTCCATCGAGTCAGTGATGCCATCCAGCCATCTCATCCTCTGTCGTCCCCTTCTCCTCCTGCCCCCAATCCCTCTCAACATCAGAGTCTTTTTCAGTGAGTCAACTCTTCGAATGAGGTGGCCAAATGAGTTTCAGCTTGAGCATCATTCCTTCCAAAGAAATCCCAGGGCTGATCTCCTTCAGAATGGACTGGTTGGATCTCCTTGCAGTCCAAGGGACTCTCAAGAGTCTTCTCCAACACCACAGTTCAAAAGCATCAATTCTTTGGCGCTCAGCCTTCTTCACAGTCCAACTCTCACATCCATATATGACCACAGGGAAAACCATAGCCTTGACTAGACAGACCTTTGTTGGCAGAGTAATGTCTCTGCTTTTGAATATGCTATCTAGGTTGGTCATAACTTTCCTTCCAAGGAGTAAGCGTCTTTTAATTTCATGGCTGCAGTCACCATCTGCAGTGATTTTGCATCGAATTAAAAAGCAGAGACATTACTTTGCCAACAAAGGTCCATCTAGTCAAAGCTATGGCTTCTCCAGTAGTCAGGTATGGATATGAGAGTATGACCATAAATAAGGCTGAGTGCTGAAGAATTGATGCTTTTGAACTGTGGTGTTGGAGAAGACTCTTGAGAGTCTCTTGGACTACAAGGAGATCCAACCAGTCCATCCTAAAGGAAATCAGTCCTGAATATTCATTGGAAGGACTGATGCTGAAGCTGAAACTCCAGTGCTTTGGCCACCTGATGCAAAGAGCTGATTCATTTGAAAAGACCCTGATGTTGGGAAACGTTGAAGGCATGAGGAGAAGGGGGCAACAGAGAATGAGACGGTTGGATGGCATCATTGACTCAGTGGGCATGAGTTTGAGCAGGCTCTGGGAGATGGTGAAGGACAGGGATGCCAGTAGGATACGACTGAATGACTAAACAACAACCATGTTTAAATATCATTACAAAATTGGACCTAGAGATGATCATACTAAGTGAAGAAAGTTGGGCTGAGAGAGACAAATAGGACATGCTATCACTTAGTGTGGAGTCCAAAAAACAATGGAAATGAACTTATTTATAAAATAGAAATAGACTCACTGATACAGAAAACAAACTTACTGTTAGCAAAGGGGAAAAGGGAGGGTGAGGAGTAAATTGGGAGTACTGGATTCACAGATCCACACTACTATATATTAAATGGATAAGCAATAAGGATGTACTATATACCAAAGGGAACGGTGTTCAATAGCTTAAAATAATCAGTAATGGAAAAGAATATATATATCCTAATGTATTATAATATGTAACTGAATCAATTTGCTGTACACCTGATTAACACAATACTGTAAACCAACTATGGTTCAAAAAAAGAAGAAAAAAAAATATATATCACTTCAAAGACGAAAAAATATATATATCCCTTCAAACTAATGTGGATAGGGGACAGTACTACGTGGAGGAAAGTCAGCCGAGGTCTCACCTTCTCTTTGGGAAAGGTAGAAAACGGCAATGAGGGACAGAAGCCGGAATGTCCCTGGGTCCACAGTGGTGTTTGTCTCCTGTTTCCATCATGTGACCCTGGGCCCTTATCCCCCTTCTCAGAACCAAGTCCAGTTTCTTTCAGCTGGAAAGCCATCTTACACTGTGCATCGGTTTCCTAGGGCTGCCACAGTGAAGAACCCCAAACTGAGTGGCTTAAACAACTCAGAGAAATTTACTTTCTCACAGGCCTGGAGGCTGGAGGTCTGAGACCAAGGTGTCTGCAGGGTTCTGAGGCTGTGTGGGAGCATCTGATTGGAGATGGTCGTCTTCTCCCTGTATCTTCACATCGTCTTCCCTCTATGTTTGTCTGTCTCTGAGTCCCCCTTTCTATGAGGACACTGTCATATGGAACTGAGCCCATTGTAATGACCCTATTTCAACATGATTACCTCTGTAAAATGCTTAAGAATCTGCTTGCAATGCAGGAGACCTCGGTTCCATCCCTAGGTTGGGAAGATCCCTTGGAGAAGGGAAGGGCAACCCACTCTGGTAACTTGCTGGGAGAGTTCCATGGACAGAGGAGCCTGGTGGGCTATAGTCCATGGGGTTAACAGTGAAAGACCTCTGTAAAGACCCTGTCTCCAGGTAGAGTCACATTCTGAGGTATTGGGGGTTAGGACTTCCGTTTATCGTTTTTTGGCAGATGCAATTCAATCATAACACACAGTTTAAGGGACATAACAATAAAGCACCATTTCCTCCAACCCTCACTTCCAGAATGATGAGTGAGATACTGGAGTTTATGGACACTGTGAAAATACAAAACTCTCATTTCCCTTCAGTTGTCAAAGAACAGCTACAATGGAGAGCTGACCAGGTAGGTGACTGGCCAGGTATCCCCAGTGACCGCTAGTGTGATTGTGAAATAAATCAGTTTCCAACAGAAAAGGGCACCCCTGTTTTCATTCCCTACTGTTCCACAGGGGCCAAAGTGGTGGAACCTGACTCTCTAGAACATGACAATTTCGGAGTTAGAACTTGAAAAGTCCTAATGAGAGAGTTGAACCCCTACGTGAGTGAATCCCAGAGATGTGATGGCCAGAGGTGACCCAGCCAGTGGTGGTAGGATGAAGCCTGCAATCCGGGGCCTCAAAGGCCAGCCCAGTCCGCTTGTGAGAGGACAGGGTGGAGGGGCATCAACTCCTCCGGTGGCCCCACAGAACAATGGCAATGCGGCTTCATGCCAATCTTCAGTCTTCAGTTGAGCGCCCTGGAGCCTGGGGAGCACCATCCTGGTCAATCTTGGCAGGACAATGATCCTCTTTGGGGAGAGGGTCTCGGGAGTCTAGGAGTCGAGTCTGGATCTCTAAAGAAAGGCACATTATCAATGAGCAACAGGACAAGGCTTCCAAAAACTAGACAGCTGTGGAATTAAGGTGCCAGGAGAGAGCTAACACCTCCATCAGCTGAGAGTTGAAGTTCTTGCTCCAAGGTTCTGCTGCTTCGTTGCTGTTTAGTCGCTGAGTCGTGTCTGACTCTCTTGCAACCCCGTGGACTGCATCCCAGGGACTGAACCTACATCTTATACATTGCAGGTGGATTCTTTACCACTGAGCCACCTGGGAAGCCAAGTTAATAGCATAGGGAATAGCTGAGGTCTTAGAGTCAGGTATATCCTGGTTCAAATCCCAGCACCACCTACGTGTTGTATACCTGGCACCCACTCCTTAACTTTAATTTCTTCTGGAAAATTGCTACCTCTCCAAGTCACCAGAAAGATCAACATTGATCATGTATATCCTGGATAACAAATTAACACAGAACTGACTTTGAAAAGGGTTCTTTTCATCTAGTTAGTGCTCTTGGACACAAAAAGAGTGGGCAAGGTGGATTCAGGGATAGGACATTGTTTTTACAGAAATTAGAATACAACTTCATTTTCATCTTATCCAGAATTCTTTCAGAGCGAGAGAGCTGTGTGGAAGATATGTCTTCCTTCCCCAAGGTATCACTTTATTCTTCTCCTATAGGTTATAAACTGTCAGAATTTGTCAGCAAGAAAAAATTAAGAAGCCAGCTATAGTGACTCCCGTCAGCTCCTCAGCTTCATCAATCATCAAGAGCCTTTCTCCTAGGTCAGAGGAAAACAGATGAAATGTCAAGAGAAGAGTCTATTTCTATTGAGAAGATTCTGGCAAATTAAATCATTGCTGTCGCTCAGTTGCTCAGTCATGTCTGACTCTTTGAAACCCCACGGATGGCAGCACACCAGGCTTTTTGCCCTTCACCATCTCCTGGAGCTTGCCTGAACTCATGTCCATTGAGTCAGTGATGCCATCCAACCATCCCCTTCTCCTCCTGCCTTCAATCTTTCCCAGCATCAGGGTCACTTCCAAACCATTAGCCTCAAAGAAAGCCCAGTGTGTCACAAGGATCTGTGCTGCGCTTCAGTGAACTCGCATCTCTTTCAAGGGGGCAGGTGCCACCAAATGTTTCTGTTTCCGTTTCCCATGGTCGTCACTCCATGAGGTCAGCAGAGTGGGTTACCATCGCTTCAATATGGCAGGGGAAGAAATCAAGGCTGACCGGACCGGGAGAGTCCCAGGATTACAGGGCAAGGCCAAGGCCAAAACCGAGAATAGTTCTCTCCACTGTTCTAGACAAACATGGCAACCCACTCCAGTATTCTTACCTGGAGAAGCCCATGGACAAAGGATCCTGGCGGGCTACAGTCCATGGGGTCACAAAGAGTCAGACACGACTGAAGCAACTTAGCATACACACACTGTTCTAGATGGTTCTAGACTGTTCAACATTATTCCACACAGTTCTACAGTGTTACACATGGTCTGATTGTATCTTGGGACCCAAAGCAGGGAAACTTGAATGACTATGTCACTTGCTCACTATTTTCAAGCATACTCCAAATGTCTGAGAGATTTGTTGAGCCATTTTATCTTTGCTATTAATGAGGGTGACCTCCCTCTGACCATTTTAAACCTCATTAACGTCTCTGGATATCTTAGACACAAGGAAACTGGGTGGTCCCCTGCATGAGGTTATTACGGAGTTACCTGAAGGTCCTCCATGTACTCATCTCCCAAATAATAACTTCCCAGCTTCTTATTTCCTCATTCGTCTCAAATAGCTATAGAGCCAAGTGCAAAGGTTTATAGAAAAAAAACACAAGGAGCCTCATCCGTCATTAATGTCCTTCTGTGTGAGCGAGCTGATTAGAGATGTGTAAGGGAGAAAGGTCCCAAAGAGGTCACAGCACAGCCCCTGGCTTCACAGATGGAAAAACGGAGGCCCAGAGGGGCCGTGGGCAGGACGGAGCCGGGGACAGTCTCTTCTCTTTGACTTTGGTGCCATTTCCAGAAAATGAGGTTCCTCCTGGGCTTCTTTCTATGAACAGGCCCAGGACACAGAGCCCCAGCTGTGTCCCCAGGGCTGGCAGATGCTACTGGCAGAGTGAGTCTGCCTGTGGGCAGGACCAGCTGGGAGCAAGTCACTTCTCCACACCGCAGTTTCCCCACCCGAGAAAGAAGGAAACATAATAACACCACCGACCAGGACTGCCCTGGAGGTCCAGCAGTGAAGACTTCACACTTCCAAAGCAGGGGGCGCAGGTTCAATCCCTGGTTGGGGAACTAAGATCCCATATCCCGCACGGCACGGCCGAATAAAGTAAAAATTAAAGAACCAAAAACAAACCAAAAAATACTCACTGACCTCATAGGGCTATGGGATGAAATGAGGCTGTCTGAGTGAAAAGCTCAGAAGAGCCTGGTGGGCCACAACCACTCAGCAGACATGTTCAGTCACGCCCTCCACCCACCCATCTGACTCCAAGTTTTCACTTACATTAGATGATATTCTTAGACACTTGGTTTCCCTGGAATAATTCATAGCAAAGAGGAAAAGACTTTCTTCTCCCGGCTGATCCTTCCCCATCCATTCATGTCTGGGCAGCGGCCGTCATGGTTCCCAGTGGTCCTGGCCACCCTGGGGGTCTGGCCCTGTTTCCCTGGGAAAGCGATGGTCCTGGCGGCTCCAGGAAAATGGGCTGTTCTGTGGGCCATCGGTGGC
Source organism: Bos taurus (assembly GCF_002263795.3). NCBI lineage: Eukaryota > Metazoa > Chordata > Mammalia > Artiodactyla > Bovidae > Bos > Bos taurus. The sequence continues at coordinate 2,518,108 of NC_037328.1, read as the reverse complement.
CAGACATGTCCATGAAGATGGTGCTGTCCTTGGTTTCCTGAACAGCTCGCAGTCTGGCCAGTGGCTGCCTCCAGCCCTCTCCCCAGCTCCATGCCCCTGCCCCTTCCCCTTTATGGATTTGAGACAGGAGGTAGATGTGCCCCCCGCCCCCAATTTGAAGCAACTGGAGCTTCATTCCCTGAGGACTGAAACTCCAAGACAAAAATAGCAGGACAATTAAGGGAGATGGCTGGGCCCTGCCCAGACCACAGATTTCTCATTATCAGAGTCAGGAGACCTCCCTGACCACACATGTGCAGAAAGACTTCTTGGAGGTCAAAGGGGAGTGATGCTAAGCTACCCACAGGCCTTTGTGGTAGGATCCATCTACGCTAAGAGATGCATGCACATCCACAGAAGGATCCTGAGATATACCAAATATGGACAGTGAGCCAGGCAAATCAAAATGATTGGCCAAAGGAAAACTGGAAGAAATGTCCATTTTAAGTGATTTAAATTGCCATGAGGGTACAACTCAGGCACTTGCTCTCTGATTCTGCCCATGTGTCTATCCACTCATATTGTACCCTTTTCCTCTTAATAAATACTTTCTTCTCTACTTTCCGTCTTTATGGAAATCCTTTTCTGTAAAGCTGAAGGGCCACACTTGTCACTGACCCCTCGTCTAGTGGCTAGGAGCTGATGCTTTCACTGCTGTGACCTGGCCTCAATCTCTGGCTGGGAACCCAGGCCCTGCTCCAAGTCCCTGCAGGCCGAGTGAGGCCACTGCAGATCGGACAAGGCCACTGGAGATCAACAAGCTCCCAGGTCATTCTCTCCATGAGGGTGCCACCTTTGGTAATAATCTGTTTCCTCCACTGGAAGAACCATCCCTCCCTGAATTTTTTCCCCACCTTTTCAGGTGACCAACTGCTATAGGACTCAAGTCTGTGATTCTGCCTCAGGGATTCTAACAGGGTAAGAAAAGCAAGATGCAAGTAGTGTATTTGTAGGTCTTTTATTTTGTGAGGTGAACAATGGCCCCCATGAATCACAGCACATTTGGTTCAGCTACCCTGGTACACACAGAAGCCTATTAGAGCTCAGATTATTAGATAGGGGACAGATTTGATTGTGATAGACATTAGGTAACTTAAAGACAAAAGGGAACTGGAGCTCTGTCTACTGTCTTATTGGAGCTTCCTCGATGGCTCAGCGGGTAAAAGAGTCCCCTTGCAATGCACGAGACACAGGAGATGCAGTTTCAGTCCCTGGGTCAGGAAGATCCCTGGAGAAGGAAATGACAACCCACTCCAGTATTCTTGCCTGGGAAATCCCATGGACAGAGGAGCCCGGTGGGCTACAGTCCATGCGGTTGCAAAGAGTCGGACACGGCTGAGCAACTAAGCAAGCAGAAAAGCAAACCAGACTTACATTAGAAGAAGGAAAGAAAATAGAGTTAATCACATACAACTTGGGTTCCATGACATGGGGCCATCCTGGTGGCCCTGGCAGTGAAGACCACCTTTCTTCTCCTTCCAGCAGCCCCTTCCACCCACCGAGATCCCTCAACACCTAAGGGAGTGGGGGAGGTCAGCTGTCCTGCGGGCCTGTCCAAAGAGGCTTCTGGGTCCTAGTGCCCAGCCCAGGAGGCCACTTCCCCACATGACTGAGAATGGGCGGGGAAAGGCTTAAGCGGGGAATCCCACCAGAGTTGCGGTCCTACCCTGTGGTTTTCACAAGACAGGCACAACAGAGTATGACACAAGGAGCCCAACGCTGACCTAGAAAAGTTTTATCAAACTCAAGCTGCAGGACTGGGACCGCCTCTCCCTGCTGAGTGCAGCTGAGAGGCTGATTTTGTTGTTCAGTCACTCAATCATGTCCGACTCTTTGGGACCCCATGGACTGCAGCATGCCAGGCCTCCCTGTCCATCACCAACTCCTGGAGTTTACCCAAACTCATGTGCATTGAATCAGTGATGCCATCCAACCATCTCATCCTCTGTCGCCCCCTTCTCCTCTTGAGGGAGCCTGACCCCACCGGGGCAAGAGCCCTGAAAGACTGCAGCTGTTTCCCTGAGGGCAGGTGGGGTGGTGTGAGGTTCCAGGCAGCAGAGCTGAGAAAGGAGGAGGCTACAAAGCAGGCTTTGGGAGCCCGTGGGGCTGGCGAGAGCAGAGAGGTCGCAGCTAATGTCCGAGGCTGTCTGGGACATAGCAGCCTGCAGCCACCCTCCCTTCCTTCAGCTTGGAAGGCTGCCTCTCCCTTGCTGTGCCTGCTCAGTCAGAACTTCATCCTCGCTTAGTCACCTACTGCCTCTCTTTCTTCTTTAGCATCAGAACCTTTAGCATCAGGTTTCATGAAGAGTCACGATGGGCTGAGACATACGAGTACATTCCCCAGTCACTTTAGGCGTGACCCGCTCTTCGTGACCTCAAGGACTAAAGACCCAGGCTCCTCTGTCCCTGGGATTCTCCAGGCAAGAATACTGCAGTGGGTTGCCATGCCCTCCTCTAGAGGATCTTCCCACCCAGGGATCGAACCCACATCTCTCAGGTCTCCTGCCTTGGCAAGCAGACTTTTTTTACCACTAGTACCACCCGGGAAGCCCACATTCCCCAGTATTTCTTTTGAAAAATTTATTTTAGTGTATAATTGATTTACAATGTGTTAGTTTCAGGTGTACAGCAAACTGATTCAGTTATACAAACACATGTATATTCTTTTCTTTTTCAGATTCTTTTCTCATATAGATTGTCACAGAATATTAAATAGAGTTCCCTGTGCTATACAGTAGGTCCTTGTTGGTTATCTAACTTATATATTATAGCGGTGTGTGTATGTTTCCCCTTTGGTAACCATAAGTTTGTTTTGTAAGTCTCTTTCTGTTTTGTAAATAAGTTCATTTGTACCATTTTTAAAATTAGATTCAGCATATGAGTGCTATTTTTCTCTGCCTTAGTTCACTTAGTGTGATAATTTCTAGGTCTATGTGTGTTGCTGTAAATGGCATCATTTCATTCTTTTTTATGGCTGAGTAATATTTCATTGTATGTAGGTAGTGCATCTTCTTTATCCATTCCTCTGTTGATGGACATTTAGGCTGTTTACATATCTTGGATAGTGAACTCCGGGAGTTGGTGATGGACAGGGAGGCCTGGCGTGCTGCAGTCCATGGGGTCGCAAAGAGTCGGACACGACTGAGCGACTGACCTGAACTGAACTGATGTCTTGGTTCTGAACATAGGGGTGCATGTATCTTTTCAAATTATGGTTTTCTATGGATTTATGCCCAGGAGTGGGACTGCTGGATCATAGGGTAGTTCTATTTTTGGTTTTGCAAGGATGCTCCATACTGTTCTCCATAGTGGTTTACCAATTTACATTCCCACCAATAGTGTCAGAGGGGTCCCTCCCAGTGACCCTTGAACCTAGATTCAGCCATGTGATTAATAAATATTGGTTAATAAGACCAAAGTGAAGGTATTAAGTGAGCCTTTAGAGAAAATTATGTAAAGGATGCTGGGAGGTATTCTTTTTTTTAGTCCTCTGTCATTCCTTTTTCTTACCACTTGGAATATAGGCCTAATGGCTGGAGCTCCAGCAGCCATCCTGAAAAGTGAGGTGATCTTGAGGGTAGAAGCCAAATATAAAATAGAGCAAAAAGCTAGAGGACTTACCAGAGCAGCCCTGGCATTGCCTATCCTCAGATTTCCTTTACAAGAGAGGGGAAAAAAAATTATCTTGTTTCAGTTGCTGTTATCTTGTGTTTTCTACTTTATGCAGGTGACCCTAATATTGATACACCTAGCCAAATCCACATATGCTGACAAAAGGAGATGAGAGCTCTTCTCACTGCATGTGGTCAGAGGTGGGGCAAGCCCCTGGAAATATATTTCCTAGTTAGGAAATGCAGATAAGAGTTATGCACCAATAAGGGTTGGGGCTGTTTCGATTATATATTGGGGTAGAAAAACTACCTCCAAATGTAGTGGCTTGAAACCACCCTTTTATTATTTCTCAAGATCCTGAAAGTGAAAGTTGCTCAGTCATGTCTGACTCTTTGTGACCCCATGGATTATACAGTCCATGGAATTCTCCAGGCCAGAATACTGGAGTGGGTAGCTGTTCCCTTCTCCAGGGGATCTTCTGAACCTCAGGATCGAACTCAGGTCTCCCGCATTGCAGGCGGATTCTTTACCAGCTGAGTCACCAGGGAAGCCTCAAGATCCTGAGGGTTAGCCATTTGTTCTCAGCCACCCAGGAGCACTGGCAATGGACACATACTGATGCCACCATCCAACCAAGGAATGAAAATGCTCCCCGGGGCAAAAGTGAACAAAAGCAGCTTGCAGCATGAAAGCAATTGCTCAATCCTGCTAACAGCCCAGGAGGAAGTCCAAAAGGAGAAATGCGAGGCTGTCTGGTGGCCGGCCCCTCAGTGGGACTTACACAGGTCCAGCAGAGGAGAAGGGAAGGTTTGGCTGCTTTCTCGACAGGCTGGAGTTGACCTCCCACAGAACTTGGCATCCAGTGCTAATCAGAGGCTGGTGGCAGATGGGCGCTGGCTGTCTGAGGCTGTGCAGTAACCCAGGAAACTGGGAAGAGAGAGAATAGGGGTCAGTTACCAAATCCACTGGAGCTTCCCAGATGGTGCTAGTGGTAAAGAAACTGCCTGCCCATGCAGGAGATGCAGGAGATGTGGGTTCGATCCCTGGGTTGGGAAAATCCCCTGGAGGAGGGCATGGTAATCCACTCCAGTATTCTTGCCTGGAGAATCCCATGGACAGAGGAGCCTGGTGGGCTACAGTCTATAGGGTCGCAAAGAGTCAGACACTACTGAAGTGACCTAGCACACATGCACCAAATCCACTATGGATGTTGTTTCCTAAAGTCACAAAAGCGTCTTAAGAAAGTCTCTAATTTAGGCAGCAAAACAGTCTGAAGGTGATAGAGGAACATGATGGCTGGGATCCACTTATTCATTCATTCAGCAAGTACTTATCTGGGAGTTTACATGTTCCAGGCACCATCCTAGGCTGCAAGAACAAAATTATGTATAATATGATTTGGAATAGGAAGGGTTTCCCAGGTGGCGCAGTGGTAAAGCATCTGCCTGTCAATGCAGAGACGCTGGTTCCATCCCTGGGTTGTGAAGATCCCCTGGAAAAGGAGATGGCAACCTACATCAGTAATTTTGCCTGGAAAAATCCCACAGACAGAGGAGCCTGATGGGCTACAGTCCAGGGGGTCACAAAGAGGCAGACAGGAGGGAGCACACACACACGTTGGAATAAGAAAGAAAACAAAGCTCAAGGGCAAAGGCGTGATGGTCACCACATGTTTCCAGGGTCAGGGAAGGCAGCAGGGATAAGATGACGGGAGAAGAAATCGGCAGAAGGGTGAGCACCGAGAGGCTCTGCCAGGAAGGGGCTGCAGGAGAGCAAACCAGGGGACAGTGGAGCCAAGGCGGGGACAGGGCTGGATGTTGCAGGAAGGTCCACGGCACCTGCAGGGCAGGGATGCTGGGCATGCAGGAGAGGCAGGACTAGGGGTCAAGAGGCAGGCCTCTGTCTTCCAGGGGCCCTCCAGAACAGGCGCCAGACTTCAAAAGTGGCAGTTGGTTCCCCAAACACGAAAAATTCAAGGGCAGAATTGAGTGGAGCCATTGGGCCCTTGGATTCCATCCTAAGTATGTTGGAAAGCCTCCATGAGCTTTTGAGTGGGAAGGACCAACCTGACCTGCTTACATTCTCCTCACCAGGGCCACGTGACACGTAGGATCTTAACTCCCTGGGTATCAAACCTGCACCTCCTGCGTCAGCAGCACCTGCCAGGCTCCTCTGTCCATGGGACTCTCCAGGCAAGAATACTGGAGGGAGTTACCATGCCCTTCTCCAGGGGAATCCTCCCAACCCAGGGATCAAACCTGTGTCTCTTATGTGTCCTGCATTGGCAGGTGGGCTCTCTCTTATTAGTGCAATAAAATAAACAGAATTTTATTCCCTGGAAGTCCTGTTGGGGCAGGCATGGCATGTGCCTAGAAGATACAGAGTGACCATTGGCAAAGATACACTCAGGTGAAAAGTGTATTGGAAGAGGGTGAATTCTGTTACCAGGATGGTGGGGATGGGTGGGGGTAGAGGGGGTGGGTTTGGGGAAACATGAGTAGGGCCTGGTGCTGGCTTTGTGCCGAGTGACTGTGTGTGATGAAGCGAGGAGCCAGAGAGGGGGACAGGAAAGGAAGGGAGCAAAAATTAAAACCGGTAATAGATGTTGGCCGCATAGCCTAATGGATAACGTGTCCCTTCGGGGTCGTTTGTTTGGGCTTTTTTGGTGGCTTAGGTGGTAAAGTATCCGCCTGTGGAGTGGGAGACCTGGGTTTGATCCCTGGGTTGGGAAGACCCCCTGGAGAAGGGCCTGGCAACCCACTCCAGCATGCTTACCTGGAGAATCCCCATGGATGGAGGAGCCTGGCGGGCTACAGTCCATGGGGTCACAGAGTTGGACACGACTGAGGGACTGAGCACACAGTAGATGTTACTGAGAAGCGGTTGGTGGAGAGTCTGGGCTGCGTATGATTGAGGGTGATGTGTGCGGTGCTGACTCAGAGGCCATGAAGCCACACTGGTGTGGTGGCCTGAAAGCAGGAGACACGCAGGGGGTGACCGAGAGCAGTTGCACCCCAGGGGGCATGGCGAGGCCTCTCGAGCCGCAGCAAACCCCTCTGCCCCCTCTCTGCGACGCTAGCTCAGAGCAAGCAGATTAGCAGTGGAGGAGACCAGAAGAAGCCGGCAGGGGCAGGAGAGCAGCCAGCTGGCTCGGGCCACGCTGGGCACAGGAGATGGAACGAAGCTCGTGTCTCAATCTAGGCTGGCCCCCGCAACACTGCTGGCCTGGTCCCTGCTACAGCACCGCAGGATTTTACACCTGAAGGCCACGAGCTGCCTCGCTTCTTCCCTGGGACAAAGGGCCCAGGAGTCCAGCTTTATGGATGCGCGGCCAAGAACCTGAAAATGCAGGCGAGTCCCTGCTTTACGAAAGCAAGTAAAACCTTGCCCTGATCACCCTCCATCGCTTTAAATGGATCCACCGTTAAATCAGGAGGAATCAAGCGAGCTAATAAATGGTCTTGCTGCTCTCCCCGAGTGTTAACACAATATAATACTTCCTGTCTCCTCATTTGGACTCAAGCAGCTGCCATGTGCCAGGGAAACAAGGGTCATAAAAAGGGATGAAGGAGCATGAAATTGGCCCTGACCTTAGCCTCCAGGCAATGTGGGAAGCAGATCCAGCTGCCACAGCTGCACCCCTTTCCTTCCCATTAGTGGGAGGAGATGACGGAGGCCAAGTCCACCCAGGGGAGATTCTAGAACATTCTGGCATTCCAGCGACTGGGAACCTGGATGGGGTCCCATCCTGGTGACTATGAACTCATCATTCCACACGCTTCCTGGAAGGCTTTTTCCAGGAAGAAGAACTGCTAGTCTCCTGATCTCCATCCTGTCTGCATACTAACGTGTATGCCCATCAAGGCAGGACTCACCAGGTGAAAGAAGCGGAGTTCCTCCCTGGCTGTTTTAGTCTGGGCTCTGCACCCAAGTGAGACTAGACGGGCGTCCGCTCTCTCTGGGCCTTGGTTTCCTCACCTGCAAAATGGGCAGCTGCCCTCTCAACCTCGCAGGAATACCGTAAGGCTCACAGGAGATGACAGATGTGAAAATGGTTAGCAAAAAAATAAGGGCAAGGGCTTCCCTCATGGTCCAGTAATCAAGAATCCGCCTTGCAATACAGGGGACATGGATTCAATCCCTGGTGTGGGAAGATCCCACATCAGCTCAGTTCAGTCACTCAGTTGTGTCCGACTCTCTGTGACCGCATGAACCGCAGCACACCAGGCCTCGCTGTCCATCACCAACTCCCAGAGCTTGCTCAGACTCATGTCCATTGAGTCGGTGATGCCATCCAACCATCTCCTACTTCTCCTCCCGCCCTCAGTCTTTCCCAGCATCAGGGTCTTTTCCAATGAGCCCCACATGCCATGGGGCAAACAAGCCTGTGGGCCGCAACAAGAGAAGCCATCACAATGAGACACCTGCACACGGCAACCAGAGAGCCGCTCCTGCTCGCTGCAACCAGAGAAAGCCCATGTGCGGCAAGGAACACCCAACACAGCCAAAGCATTTATTAAAATAAATTAAATTAAAAAAAAAAGAGCAAGAGGGTCCATGGGCAGGTCACACAGCCATCCCAGTGGTGAGAACCGGCCAGGCGGCTGCCCCGGCAAGACATCTGCCCGCACACTTCAGCAGCTCAGAGCTCGCTCTGTCCCCTCCACCAGTCCCTGTGGGGCAACCCTGGGTTGTGACATCTCTGAAAACATGTTTTGGACTAACTGACAGGCCAGAGGAAGGCAGCGTGCCGGTGTCTCAATCCTTCCACGAACTGCTTTTGAAGACGGAAGACGGCAGAGAGAGGGTGCGTATCACCGTGGCTGTGGCTGGCGGTTGTCCCCCTCTGCCCCTCTTCCCCCTGCCCGCCGCCCTCTCGGCTTGTCTTTCCACCCTGTCCCCATTCTTCATTCCACCCCCTGGGGCTGGCCGGCCCCCTGCCCTCCTGTCTCCTCTGTACAACCAGCCCTCTAGGTCCCCCTGCTTACCAAACTCTCCTCCAAGAGGCCTCAACCATGAGCAACTGCTCCCTCTTCGAAACTCTTAACGCCTCGCCATCCTCCGAGCCCTGATTCTCAGACCAGCAGAATCGGTACCACCTGTGCACTGACTGCGCTAAAGCATCTCAGCATCTCGGGCTCCACTGGCTCCCTGCTCCAGGCTCTGTAAGTCAAGTTAGCTGCTCAGTCGTGTCCGACTCTTTGCAACCCCCTGGACTGTAGCCCACCGGGCTCCTCTGTCCATAGAATTTTCCAGGCAAAAATACCAGAGTGTGTTGCCATTTCATTCTCCAGGGGAATTTTTCTGACCCAGGGATTGAACCCAGGCCTCCAGCATTGCAGGCAGACACTTTACCATCTGAGCCACCAGGGAACCTGGTGGCTCCGTGTGCTCTGGACCATAGCAGCTCTGATGCCCTCCCAGCTCAGCCATATCCCATAACCTGACACGGCTAGTCAGAGGTTCAGATGTGTCTGCCCCGTGCCCTCAAGTTGATTAGAAGTTACTAGAAGGCAGTGAGCCCACTCGTTCATTCAAGTGTTTATGGAGCACCTAATAGGGAGGGGTCAGCCCTGCTCAAGGCACGGGGCACAGAGGAGAACACCACTCCCGTGGAGCCTCTGAACTAGAGGGGGAGCAAACGCACATGTGCGTTGTTCGTGGGCAAGGACTTCCCTGGTGGTGCAGTGGTTAAGAATCTGCCTGCCAGTGCAGGGGACATGGGTTTGATCCCTGATCCAGGAAGATCCCACTTGCCGAAGGTCAACCAAGCCTGCAAGGTGCAGCTACTGAGTCCGTGTGCCCAGAGCCCATGCTCTGCAACAAGAGAAGCCACCGCAATGAGAAGCCCTTGCATTGCAACTTGAGAGGAGCCCCTGCTTGCCACAACTAGAGAAAGCTCATGTGCGGCAGTGAAGACCCAGAGCAACCAGAAATAAATGAATAAAAACTCCATATCCGTGGTCCAGAGAAAGCACTCGCCTAAAGCAAACACGTCTGGAACACCACCGCAGTCTGATCTGGAACACCATCGCAGTCTGAATGAAAGCCGTAAAGTAAGGCCTTCCAAGGTACCTGGCATATGGCGAAAGCTCAATAATATTAGCTACTGTTATCATTTTGCCTGATGCATGCTAAGTTGCTTCAGCCATGTCTGACTCTTTGCAACACCATGGACTCTAGCCCACCAGGCTTCTCTGTCCACGGGATTCTCCAGGCAAGAATGCTGGAGTGGGTTGCCATGTCCTCCTCCAGGGGATCTTCCTGACCCAGGAATCAAACACGCGTCTCCTATGTCTGTTGCATTGGCAGATGGGTTTTTTTACCACTAGCGCCACCTGGGAAGCCCCCCCATTATGATTTTACTAAGCAGCTACTATGTGCCAGACTCTGGGCATGGCACCTTCCTCATATTTTCTCCTAACTTTTATAACAGCCCTAGGAGATAAACACTGTTATTCCCATTTTACTGATGAGGAAACTGAGGCTCAAATAAGTCCTCCTGAGGCTACAGGCTAGCTGCTATCCACCAGCCAGGCATCAGGACTCTGTCAGACATAAACAGGCTGAGGCTTTGAGCAGAAAAGCCTTAGACTATTTCAGAGGAGGAGATTTGCATGCTCAACGCGGATGTCTTCACCGGAGTAAACATTTCCAGGTCAGAGCGCCTTCGGGAGAGGAAGGAGGTGGCCCCCCAGCTCCAGTCTCCTTAACTGCACCCTGGGAAGTCTGCACACTGCCTTTCTTTCTCCCCTCCTGGTGGTCTAATCTGGAGTCAGATCCAGCCGCTGGCTCTCGCAGATGGGGAAGGACTGCCAGCCAACAGGAAAACAACAGGTGAGCCTCCAAACAGTCCCCTTCTGTGCCTTGGGCAGGGTGTCTGCCCGGGCGACTGCAGGGCCCCGCTGACTTCTAGAACCTTCTGTCTCTGCAGGTGTTTTAGGAACTTGGCCTCAGCGCTTCAGTGACCCATATTTTATTACCTTTCAGGTTTCTATAATTCATCATTCAGTCCCTTCTGAAAACCTAGAATGAGAGTTTAGCAGCTCAGAGCCCCGGCCTCTCTCCATTCTCTCCCCAAACACATCAGCTTGTTTGTTCCCTTTCATCCGGGCTCTTCCTGTCGCATTCTGCCTGTTCAATGGGGAAAGAGTGAAACCGGATGGCTGGACCCAGTGCGGGGAAATGACTTCAGAGCCACCTTTGTTTCCCTCATTCCTTTGAGCACACTTGGCCCCCGCGTCTCTATGAAAGGGCTTGTTTGAACCATTTGGAACATCTCGCGAGTGGGAGATGCTATGGCCAGAATCGCTCACATCTTTTCAGGCTGCCTGAGACTGGGTGAAACTGCCAAATTTTTGCAACAAAACTAACCATGACATTGGACATTGTGTTATAAATTAGCCACAGCCTTCCAAGCAAATTGTCTCTTTTCATTGTGTCAGTGTAAGCCTTTGAAACGTTTGGCTCCAGCTACTGACTTTGGAGAGACTCAGAGAATATTTTTGTTCGGCCCCAAACCAGCCCTTCAGACACTAAGCTGCATGGGCTAATATATGTATCTTAGTTGACAGCTCTTCTTACCACACTTACTCAGAAGATTCCTGTTGGTTATATTTCATTTCTCTGCCTAAAATTCGGTTAATGGGCTTCTCAGTTTTGATGTAGCAGGAACCATCTCCATTTGTCTTTGAAACAAAAAGATGTACTTCTCTTTTCTTAGGCTTTTCACAATGATTATTGGAAGTTTCTTTGAAGGAGGAGTTCTTTTCAGAACTCCAGTGAGAGTTATTAAAATGTGTTACTATGTTGCTCTAGGTGACATATAGAATTTCAGCATTCAGTACTCACAGAAGCAATGAAAATGTCTATTTCTGTTAAATCACTCTGTGTTTTTTTTAAAAAAGAAAACATCTATGCATCCACTTGAGCTCTGTCACCAACAGCCAGATCAAGTGTTTGTTATTAAAAGGAAATCTGAAAAAGAAAAACTCAAATGCTATCTCATTTCTTTTCTTACTTTTCGTTTAACTTTTTTCCACAGAGAAGATGGCAGGGGACACATTTGGACTTAAAAAGTAATTTTGAAGTAGTAAACTTCATTAAAATTGAGTTGAGATGACAGTTACCAGAAATAGAATAAACCTTCTTACAATATGTGCAAAACACACCCGTTACATTGATGATCCATTTTTATTGGAGTAGAGTTGATTTTCAACATTGTGTTAGCTTCTGCTGTGCAGCAACGGGATTCAGCGTTAGATCTGTAATGTTTTAACCACAACAGAGACCAGGCACTGCTGCCTGCGCCCCTCCTCCCTGGAAGGGGGACACTTGTGACCGTCGCAGAGCGTTCAAGCAACACTGTATGTATGGGCTTCCCTGGTGGCTCAGTGGGTAAAGAATCTGCCTGCAATGCAGAAGACCAGGTTGGATCCCTGGGTGGGGAAGATCCCCTGGAGAAGGGAATGGCTCCAGTATTCTGGCCTGGGGAATCCCATGGACAGAGGAACCTGGCAGGCTACAGTCCATGTGGTTGCAAGGAGTCAGACATGATTGAGCGATTAACACACACACACACACACTAACAACGTATCAGGTCATAACAACTGGATCAACTTGCACTCCCTTTTAAAACTGAACAAAATGCCTATTCTTTCTTATTTTCCCAGTAGGAATCTGTATTTAATCAGAACTGTTGCTAAGCATGACTTAGAGTCTATTGAGATGGTCCCCAGCTGAGAGGTATCCACACGTGTCCAGGGATCTCTGTTTTACCAAGAAAACCTGCCAAGGGTCAGCCGCCTCCTCCCTGTCTTCTCTCTCTGCTTCTCTCCTCCATGCCCCCTGCCTTCTGCAGCTCCTTCCCTGTCTCCTGTGTTCTGGGCGGAGATCTGCATGGACAGGATGGGGAGGCTAATAACAGGGCAAACAGAGACGCGCTGGCCACTTCTCACAGGGCCACAGCATACACGTCAACACCTCTTGGGTAATGGAAGCTTTCCAGAGAATTCTGCCCTTCTTAGGAGAAAGCAGCACTTTAAAGTGAACCCTGGTCTCATTACACGTCAAGCTCCAGCCAGTTTCAACAGCACGTTTCAGCAAAGATGACTTTTTACACTTAGCTAGCCTTCTTCAAGAAGGCACTGTCTCCAGGGAAGTCGGGGGGACTTCGCAGCCTGTCTGTGCTTACAGAGGTGGTGGGTGGTACCACACACCCATTGAGGCTTTGGGGTCCCATCGTCTGCCACTGCAAAAATTTTAGCTTCTCCACCCAAAGCAAGGGTGGAAGGCAGGTTTGGGGGAACAGGCAGGGGATGTTTTAAGTTTCTATGCAAGAAAAATGAAGCCTGCCACACGTATCTACTTGGGGTGAAAGGAGTCACTAACACACACACACACACACAAACACACACCCTTTAGGCAAAGACAAGAGTCGTTGTTATGGCGGACGTAAGTTGCTCCCCAAGCATGTCCTGAATGTGGTAGGCCACTGCAGCTGGCTCCCCTGGAGCCAGCCCACGGGGCTCCTGCCAGGGGCTACAATGGCCTGCTGGCCCTTGCCAGCTGTCACACTCTGCATGCCGCTGGAGCTCTGCTCCAGCAGAAGGGGCATCCAAGTAACCAGCTTCAACAGGCACCAAGTCCTGTGCCCATGCTAGGCCTGCACAGCTACCCGGAGCCCTCTCCTAGGGCTCGGGCAAGAGCACTTTAATATGCACTGACCAGCAGGTCCTACTGACGGTGTCCCGGGTAGAAGAAGGGATCCCTCCTTCCTCAGGACAGAGATCTGGGGAGGTTCAGGGCTCCAGCAGTCATGTACGGATGTGAGAGATGGACCATAAAGAAAGCTGAGGGCTGAAGAATCGATGCTTCCGAATTATGGTGCTGGAGAAGACCCTTGAGAGTCCCTTGGACTACAAGGGGATCCAACCAGTCCCTCCTAAAGGAAACCAACCCTGAATATTTATTGGAAGGGCTGATGCTGAAGCGGAAGCTCCAATACTTTGGCCACCTGATGCAAAGAGCCAACTCACTGGAAAAGACCTGAATGCTGAGAAAGATTGAGGGCAGGAAGAGAAGGGGATGACAGAGGATGAGATGGTTGGATGGCATCACCGACTCGATGGACAGGAGTTTGAGCAAACTCTGGGAGATGGTGAAGGACAGAGAAGCCTGGTGTGCTGTGGGTCATGGGGTCATAGAGCCGGACACAACTTAGCAATTGACCAAAAAAGAGGGGGCGCTAAAGAGAACCATCAGGGACACCTCCAGGGAAGAGGGGCCCTTTGTGGGGAAGAGCAATGTGTGTGTTTCCATCTTTGATCCCTGGGCACCCCTGTCTGTGGAGGGGGAGTTTTTAAGCCACTGTCCTAGGTTGAGCTTCCCAGGTGGCTTAGGTGGTAAAACGTCTGCCTACAATGCAGGAGACCTGGGTTTGATCCCTGGGTTGGGAAGATCCCCTGGAGAAGGGCATGGTAACCCACTTCAGTATTCTTGCCTGGAAAATCCCATGGATGGAGGAGCCTGGTAGGCAAAGAGTTGGACACGACTAAGCGACTTCACTTTCACTTTCCTTGGTTGAGCTTCTGTCTTTCTCATCCACTTTCTCTTTCTGCTGGCAGGTGAAAGCCCCAGGGTCCACACCTAGGATGTGGGCAGAGGAGGAAGCCAGAGGGTCCTCGGCTACAGGACAGTGGGGTCCTCAGGGTGAGGGCAAGCTTTGCTAGAGGAGGGCCATGTAGGTGGGATCCCAGGAGCCCTCTCTTCTAGGACAAGCCCGAACCCATCAACTCCACCATACTGGCTTGGCCCAGGCTGTCTCCTCCAGCCTTTCACCCCGTCCCCAACCCTCCTCATCATGGCCCCCTCCCCAGCTTCCTGGAGGCCTGGTCCAGCTGGAGGGAATTCTGGAAGCTGGTCACCGATGGGGCAGCTCTGCCTGTCCTGTCTGAAGGTTAATCCTCAACCCCAGAAACTCATCACCCTCTGGGAGCCTTAGTTTCACCATCCGCAGCAGGGATTTTAAAAATGCTCAGCTCTTAGGGTTCCCCTGAGAGTCAAATGCAAGTGTCTGTGAAAATGCTTTGAGAAACAGGATGCCTTAACACAAGGGCAAATGATTACACACACACTTACCTGCTTGAGGGGTCTTTGTAGGATCCCCTAGCACACTTGAGGGACTTACTTAGGGACAGAGGAAGAGGCCTCAGAAAGGATCTGAGTCCCCTGCAGAATTATATGGACAAGAAGGAGAGAGATCAAGGAAATCACCTTGAAAGTTTCAAGCGGGTCAGTTCAGTTCAGTTCAGTCACTCAGTCATGTCCCACTCTTTGCGACCCCATGGACTGCAGCATGCCAGGCCTCCCTGTCTATCACCAACTCCCGGAGTTTACTTTTAAGGTGATTTCCTTGATCTCTCTCCCTCTTGTCCATACAATTCTGCAGGGGACTCAGATCCTTCCTGAGGCCTCTTCCTCTCTCCCTAAGTGAGTCCCTCTAGTGTGCTAGGGGATCCTACCAAGACCCTTGACTCTCTGTGAAGCCTAGGGGAAACTCTTGGATTAAAGCTCCATTTTCCAATGGAGTTTTCACACATTTCAAGGAGGAACCTGTGAGCTAGTGGAGATTTCAAACCAAATACTCAGACACCCCCAGGACACACTGTCGTTGCAAAGCTCTGGGAGGATAAAGAAATGAACAAGTGGTTCCCACCCTCAAAACAATCACAAGTAAATGCAGGGATAACCTACACATAACACAATCTAGGCTACAGGGAAAAGCTGCCAATGGTTTGCCAAGACTGATGAGGGGAAGAAGATGAGAAATCACCAAGACTTTGAGAAGAAAGTAAATTGGAGCTGAACCCAAGGCCTGGACAGGATGTTACGCAAAACTGGAGGTCAGACTCTTGAGAGTCCCTTGTTTTGCAAGGAGATCCAACCAGTCAATCCTAAAGGGAATCAGTCCTGAACATTCATTGGAAGGACTGATGCTGGGGCTGAAGCTCCAAAACATTGGCCATCTGATGTGAAGAACTGACTCATTGGAAAAGACCCTGATGCTGGGAAAGATTGAGGGCAGGAGGAGAAGGGGACAACAGAGGATGAGATGGTTGGATGGCATCACTGACTCGACAGACATTAGTTTGAATAAGCTCTGGGAGCTGGTGATGGACAGGGAAGCCTGGCGTGCTGCAGTCCATGGGACTGCAAAGAGTGGAACACAACTGAGCAACTGAACTGTACTGAACTGGAGGTCAGAAGCAAAGATCAAAGTGGGATATGGGGACTGACATATACACTACTGATACTATGTATAAAATAGAGAACTGATGGGAATATATTGTGTGGTGCAGGGCACTCTACTTCATGCACTGTTGTGACCTAAACGGGAGGGAAATCCAAAAGGGAGGGGATATATTCAGGTGTGGCAGATTCATTTTGCTGTACAGTAGAAACTGACACAACATTGTAGAGCAACTATACTGTGATAAAAATTAACAACAATAAAAAAGAAGCCAAAGGTCAGAGGGAGCCTACGGGGAGAATGTTAATGGAAGAAAACGGAACAAAACAGCCCTGAAATCAGCAAGCACAGCCAATGGACCACGAGAGCTGAAATCAGTCCCTGCAATGATAGGTCCTTCAACAGCATCCTTCTTCTTACACGAAAGGGGACCACGGGGGAGAAGCTCATTTTCTCGAAGTTAGCGTCAACATCAGTGCTGTCCAGTAGACCTCTCTGTGATGATGCAGTGTTCTCTGTGCTGTCCAACAGATGGCCATGACAGCCACAACTAAGCACTTGAGGCAATGCTAGTGCAACCAAGCAACTGAATTCTAGCTTCATCTTAGTTTAGCAAATTAAATTGTAACAGGCACAGGTGCTGGCGGCTACCATAGTGGATAGTGAAGGTTTAGATACCAAAAGGTACTCAGCCTATGCTACTCTCCCGTGGGATGATGACAAGCTGCAGTAGTATCCCCTGGTGCTGGGGAAGAAAACACTCACAGCCACCAAGCGATGCTCTTTCATTTAGGGAAGAGAAAGGTTCAGTTCTACCCTGAACAGATACGAGTGTGTGGGTGAGTTGCTGTTTTGTTATTTTGGCTGGCTTTTTTTTTTTTTTTCCGATAAAAGGCAGATTTCTGTGTTTTTGTTTAACCAAGAATCGAGTCACTGATAAAGTGAATACGTGTCCCTTTGGGGTAGGAAAGAAGCTCCTTAGTCCCTAAAGCCCTTTTTAATCAGAAAGAGAAGAGAGAAAGAGGCTGGAAGTAAACATTCTAATGCTACTGGTCCTTGAGCCCAGAAATTTGGTTCTCAAAGCCTTGAAGAAAATCACATATTTATAAAACACCTGTTTCAACCATTCTCATAGCAGCTTTATTTGCAATGGCCAAAAACATGGAAGCAATGGAAATGTCCATCTACAGAGAACTGGATAAACAAAACATGGTATATACATACAATGGACTGTTACCCAGCCTTAAAAAGAAAGGAAATCCTGACACTAAAGCTGGGATGAACAGCGAAGACATTATACTACTGAAACAAGGGTCATTAGAAAATAAACACGGTGTGATCCCCTGTAGGAGGTACCTAGAGTAGCCGGATTCATAGAGGAATAATGGTTGCCAGGAGTTGCAGGGAGGATGGGGGACTGCTTAGTACATACAGAATTCCAGCTTTTAAAGACGAAGAGTTCTGCGGATTTGGGTGCACAGCAATGTGCCTGCATGCAACTGTACGGTTACATATGGTTAAGACGCTAGATTAGATGTTATGTGTATTTGACCACAATTTAAAACAAACCATTGTGTATCCTGAATATTCATTAGAAGGACTGATGATGAAGCTGAAGCTCCAGTACTTTGGCCACCTGATGCAAAGACCCGACTCATTAGAAAAGCTCCTGATTCTGGGAAAGATGGAAGGTCGGAGGAGAAGGGGACGACAGAGGATGAGATGGTGGGATGGCATCATTGACTCAACGGACATGAGTTTGAGCAAGCTCCGGGAGATGGTGATGGACAGGGAAGCCTGGCGTGCTGCAGTCCATGGGGTCGCAAAGAGTCGGACACGACTGAGCGAGTGAACAACAAACAACAATATGCATACGTATACAAAAAAAAGCAGAGACAGAGAGACAGGAGCTTTAGCCCCACCATCCCAACACCAGTCCTCCAAGAGCCCCACTCCACCCGAAAACGCGCGTCCCTGCCTCCCTCCATCCCGCGGTTGGGGCGGGGGTAGGCGGGTAGCGGGTGGAGTGTCCTGTGATTTTCCGTCTTGTGCTCACAATAATCTCCTTAAGCCGCGCCAGCGGTACCTCGGCGCCCGCCCGGGGTGAGCGGGCGGCCAATGAGCACGCGCCGGAGCCGCACCTCGCGCCCGCATTGGCTGCGCCCTGCAGCCCGCGACCCCGCAGGTTCCCAAGCCGGGTTTAAAGCGGTCGCGCGCGGGCTCCTGCCTCGCCATCCGCTCCCCGCGCGCAGGTCTGCGGGGCGGGGCGGCCTGCCGACAGGCCCACCCCGGGGCGTTCCTGAAGGGCGCCTCGGCCGCCCCCAGCGTTCCCCCAGATGTATTATGCGGTTTCCCAGGCGCGCGTGAACGCGGCCCCCGCGAGCATGCTGCGGCCGCCGAGGCCGGGAGACGTGCCGGTCGGGGCCTCCCTCTACGAGCTGGTGGGCTACCGGCAGCCGCCCTCCTCGTCCTCTTCTTCCTCCCCGACGGGGGCCGCGCTCCTCCCCAAGGCTGCGCGCGAGAAGCCGGAGGCGCCCGCCGACACGCCGGGCACGGGACCCGGGACTGGGGCGCACGCGGGCGGCGGGCCCCGGGCCGATGCCAAAGAGGAGCAGCAACAGCAGCTGCGGCGCAAGATCAACAGCAGAGAGAGGAAGCGGATGCACGACCTGAACCTGGCCATGGACGCGCTGCGCGAGGTCATCCTGCCCTACTCGGCGGCGCACTGCCAGGGCGCTCCAGGCCGCAAGCTCTCCAAGATCGCCACGCTGCTGCTAGCCCGCAACTACATCCTGCTGCTGGGCAGCTCGCTTCAGGAGCTGCGCCGCGCGCTCGGCGAGGGCGCGGGGCCTGCCGCGCCGCGCCTGCTGCTGGCCGGCCTGCCGCTGCTCGCCGCCGCGCCCGGCTCGGTGCTGCTGGCGCCCGGCGCCGTGGGGCCGCCCGATGCGCTGCGCCCGGCCAAGTACCTGTCGCTGGCGCTCGAGGAGCCGCCGTGCGGCCAGTTCGCGCTCCCCGGCGGCGGTCCGGGCGGCGGCGCGGGCGGCCCTGGCCTCTGCACCTGCGCCGTCTGCAAGTTCCCGCACCTGGTCCCGGCCGGCCTTGGCTTGGCCGCTGTGCCGGCGCAGTTCTCCAAGTGAGGGCCGGCTCGGGCGCCACCTCGGCCCGGCCTCCCGCCGCCCAAGCCGAGCAGAGCCAGGAGGGCACTGCGGACCTCCTCGCCCAGAGACAGGGACTGCTGGGCGTCCCCTTCCCCGCCCCCATCCCGGGGAAATTAAAGTGACCGGAGCGGATGTTCGACAGAGCGTCGGGGCTCTTTAGGGTTCTGGGTGGCTTCCAGCTGCTTTGCGCTCACGTGCGCGCTCTCACCTTCACCCCGCGCCCATGTCTCACGGTTCCTGGAGTCGTGCGTTTTGCAAGAGCGATGCGGACTTTAGGGCGCCGGGCTAGCCCGGGTGCGGCGGTGGGCCTACACCTGCCGAGCCAGGGAACCAAGGGGCTGCTCTCGGAGGGCGGGGGTCTGGGGGTAGACTTGGAGGTGTTTCCTTCTCTTCAGCCAGAGGTCACAGGCGCCCTTGTTCACCAGCAGCCAGTCCCGATTAGAGGAGGCTGGCTGACCCTTGGGAAGCCGAGAAAGACCACGCTGTCAGTGCAGACGGCCTCGCGCATAACAGACGGACAGACCGACCCTCGGCGGCCAGGCGGTTGGCATCGCGGTACCGCGGGAGGGGCGGTGACAATTCCCAGGTCGATGAGTGTGCTGGATCGGAAAGCCCGCTTTCATACCCCGTCTATGAGAGTGCAGTTTTTTGAGAATCGCAGAACCGGATGTTTTGTCGCGATGATGCGCTCTTAAATCTGAAATCTTCTGAGAAGGGCGGTTTGGACCTCGAGATTCCTCCTTTTGTCTCCTCTTCCCGCGGGGGTAGCGTAGGCAACATTTGAGCTTGCTTAAAAACAACCACCTTTTCCCCGCAGACGGGCTTCCGGGCGTACTCAAAGAAAATAGGTAACAATGCGTTTCGCGGTTTCTGGCTTGGCAGAAGGCAAGATCTCTAATTAACGTTCTGCCTCGTTAAACAGGGAGGGGGACCAGGGACCCCGCTGCGGTGGCCACGGCGGGGTGGCGTCTTCTGCGTGGTCCCTTCGCGTTCGGGGGTCTTGGACCAGCGCGTGGGGCAGGTCTTCTGGCCGCTTCGCGATGGAAAAACTACATTGGTTTGTTATAGACGTTAGCAAATTACTTCATCCAAGATGACTTCATGATCTTTCAGCAGCTTGCTTTGGATTTTAAGGTTTCGGGGTTGTGGATAGCAGCCGAATTTAACTGGCATTTCCTTTTTTTTTTCTCTCTCTAACTTTGTTTCCCTGCGCTGTGAAGAATCAACAAAATAAACATGTAAGGGCCTTACATTTTTTCGTCTGATTTGTTAATAAAAAAGTCCTGATACCCTGATGGATTGAGAACCTCAGGATGAAGGGTAATAATTAAATGATTCTGATCAAAAGGTTTAAACCTGACTTCCTGGTTTGTAAAAACTAATCCAATGAAGTCAACTGTTGGTCAAGTTGAGGGGCATCTGAAGGGGCAGGCAGGTGAAGGGGTGGATGAGGAGAGAGGGAGGGATCCCAGGAATCAGTTCTTAGCCAAACTTGGTGGGGGTGGGTCTTTTCACACTACAACTTTGGCCTCTGAAAAATGGGTTATGAAATATATTTATGATAAACTTACTTTACATCTCATCATCTTTCTCAGAAATCTACCATTTCTGTCTTAGTGGACAGAAACTCAAAGCTGTGAGCGTTCCCCCCATCATTTAAATCAGGTTGGAGCCGTCTCCTAGGAAATTGTGACCTTGGAAATCATTTTGTTCTAACAGGTGAAGAAAGCTGTTCTGTCTGAAGATGTGATAAAGAAATTGGAATGTGAACTTGCTCACATGTAGTATTTAAATATTCATAGTTACTAATGAAATCCAGCCACATTTAAAGGTAGGGGGACTGTGGGGATGAAGTAGTGTCCCCTTTAACCTGCGGGAAATTAAAGAAAGGCCAGAGAAGGCAATTTACTCAATTTTATCCACACTGGCTAGTCTGAATCATGTATACATTTAGGAAAAATAAGCATTCGCTTTGGGAACACAGATGGGATTGGTGGGAGGGAGTGCCAGCAGGATGGAATTTTTTTCTCTACCATCCTTGATAAGTGTCTGTTTACTCAGGGAGGATGGGCAGGAGAGGATGTGAGGGAAAGTAACTCTATGGTTCCAACCCATTTTGGGGAAGAATATCTCATTCTTCCTGACTCTGCCATCAGAAAAGTCACAGGCTTCTATTATAACTAAATTTGAATTGTAACCTTCTGTGTATTTAATGGCTGTCTTTGCTTACTTTGCATCTTGACGATGGACAGAAAGAAAATGAACAACTAATCAAAACCAGATCAGGTCCCCCTCCCTAAAAAAACATTTCTAGGATATTAGAAATAAACAGTTCCTCCCGTCGTCCCAACTATATCACCTAGATGCCATCCTTACTTTGAAACCATCTCTAAGAGAAGCAGAGAGCCACAGGGCAGAAAGGGGTGTGTGGTCTCCCTCCTGTCTCTTCTTATTAATTGAAGCTTTATAGGGAAAGATAAGAAAGATCACACTACATGTGATTTTTTATTTATCAAAAAATCAAACCCTATCATGGTTTCCAGAACCAAAGATTATGAGTGAATTTCACAAGGATAAGTAGGGCTGTTTTGAGTATCATCAAATTATTTATCTACCTGCATGTAGCATCTTAGTGTGCCAAGGAAGATTAACAGACTCACTTTTAAAAGTTTATTTATTTTTTAATTGAAGGATAATTGCTTTACAGAATTTTGTTGGTTTCTGCCAAACATCAACATGAATCAGCCACAGGTATACATAGGTCAATCCTAAAGGCAGTCAGTCCTGAATATTCTTTGGAAGGGCAAATGCTGAAGCTGAAGCTCTAATACTCTGGCCACCTGATGCGAAGAACTGACTCCTTAGAAAAGACCCTGATGCTGGGAAAGATTGAAGGCAGGAGGCGAAAGGGAAGACAGAGGATGAGATGGTTGGGCATGAGTTTGAGCAAGCTCCAGGAGTTAGTGATGGGTAGGGAGGCCTGGTGTGCTGCAGTCCATGGGGTCACAAAGGGTTGGACATGACTGAGTGACTGAACTGAACTAATACATATGTCCCCTCCCTCTTGAACCTCACTCCCATTTCCCTCCCCTTTCACCCCTCTAGGTTGATACAGAGCCCCTGTTTGAGTTCCCTGAGTCATACAGCAAATCCCCATTGGCTATCTATTTTACATAAGATAAGTAAATTTCCATGTTACTCTCTCCATACATCTCACCTGCTTCTTCCTCCCCGCCCACTCCCCCACCCTCATGTCCATAAGCCTGTTCTCCATGTCAGTGTCTCCATTGAGCAGACTCACATTTTAAAGGAATTTGCATCCTGAAAAACAGCAGCAGCAGGCACTCAGGCGTCCTGAGGAATAAAAGTTAACTATATACAGTGCCCCAAATGCAAAGTTAGACCTCTGCAAAGTTAGACATATGTCTATGGGAGGGCAGTGTATTCTGTAGGCACCATATTTAAGAATGGACATGTATGTTGTAGAGCAAGGAGTTGCTTTTTGAAATCTGCAGGCAGGCTTTTAGCAGAAGGAACAAGTTGAAGCTGGTCTTGGAAGGGCTTGGGAAAGCAAAGAGCGTGTAAGACAGGCTCCTTGAGAAAGATTCACCAGGATTCAGAAGCATGATAGAGAGGAACATGTGGCTTGATGCCCCCAAAAAGGTCACTGCATCCAGTCAACCACCAACTTGTGATCCCAGAGATGAGAGTGAACAGGACCCAAGGGGAAAAGACACAAGGCCCTGAGAAATTATGCTGTTCTATGTGCAGGAGCCCAGCTGAGCAATCAGTAAACAGAGGACATATTCAGTGTGCTGTGGGGTTTCCCCAACCTGTAGTGATGGTCTATTTATAGGTGTTCTCCTCGCAGGGAGACTGGTTATACCAGGCATGAAAATACAACCTTGTAAAATATATAACTTAGAAGGCAAGCGTTCCCATCAAGAAAGAGGCTCCACCCCAAGCATGCAAAGTATTTCACTTTACCAAAGTTCAGATTATCAACAACGATGCTTCCATGATATGGGTCTAATTAAGAGTCACCCATCTAGTCTTCGGAGAAGGCAATGGCACCCCACTCCAGTACTCTTGCCTGGAAAATCCCATGGACGGAGGAGCCTGTTGGGCTGCAGTCCATGGGGTCGCTAAGAGTCGGACACGACTGAGGGACTTCACTTTCACTTTTCACTTTCATGCACTGGAGAAGGAACTGGCAACCCACTCTATTGTTCTTGCCTGGAGAATCCCAGGGACAGGGAAGCCTGGTGGGCTGCTGTCTATGGGGTTGCACAGAGTCGGACACGACTGAAGCAACTTAGCAGTTTAGCAGCATCTAGTCTTTGCTGACTTCCCAGGAGTGCAGGTGAGGCCAGGTCCAAGCTGGCAGTCAGTAAAGATTCTGCCTGCTAGCTGGACCTCGTAAGCCATAAAGGAAGCCAGCCAGAAGGAGGCTGCCACACAAGGATACATTATGATCTTGCCAAGAACAAGGTGCTGATTAGAAAGAGCTTTTTCTCACCGTGTCACATAACACATCTATTGGGAAAATGCCTTTCTTCCAGGAGGATTTTTTTTCCCCTCTAGCTTCCTACCCCTCCCTTCTGCACACTCACAAATATCAATAAGAAGATTAGCACCTTCCCTGATGTAGGCTCAATAAGCCACAGATTGGAAAATGTCATGTTTTTCTAAAACACAGATTGGCTTTTATCAAGCAGATTTTAGTTTCAGGGAAAAAAAAAAAAAAAAGATTTTAGTTTCAGGGAAACATTGTTTCCAAGCAAAGTGCAGCTTCTCCTACCAAATGCAGGATGTGAACACAAGAGTTAGCAAGTTAATTCTCAAGACCTAAACTGACCTCTTTGTCTATGAAAAGTGAAAGAAAGTAAAGTGAAGTCGCTCAGTCATGTCCGACTCTTTGCGACCCATGGACTGTAGTCTATCAGGCTCCTCCATCCACGGGATTTTCCAGGCAATAGTACTGGGGCGGGTTGCCATTTCCTTCTCCAGGGGATCTTCTTGACCCAGGGTTCGAACCTGGATCTCTCTCATTGTAGACAGACGCTTTACCATCTGAGCCACCAGGGAAGTCCTTTATCTATGGGGATATTGCAAATGACTTCTTCAGGCAGTTTCCATTTTGTCCTTTTTTAAACTAAGCCCAGCATAAAAGCTGAAATGCCTGATCTGAAGTCAAGCCAAGTTCTTTCTGCTGGCCCCGCAGTTAGAAAACTTTCCCTTAGGCCTCCAGCTGAGGGTGACAGGCCAGAGCTCAGACTCTAAGATCGGGACAACCAAGACCTTAAACATTACAGGCTGCCTGAGGCCCGGGAGCAAGGCGACGCCTGGATTGAAAGCTCCTGGGCACTTGGCTTTCCTCGATGGCCACAGAGGACAGCGGGTCATTGAGCCGGGACAAAGGCCACAGGTACCAGATCATCGCTGAGTCCTGCAGAGTGCCAATGGGCAACAGAAACTCGGGGTTATCTGTCCACCCTTCTCCCTACTGAATAAACTCACGAGATATGCCCAAGGCCACACAGGTGGTCAGAGGTGGGGATGCCAGGATCCAGTACCTGCTTTGCAGAGACAAAAACTTCTTCCTCAGTTTGTCCCAGTGGGCCTGAAGTCCCCTGGAAACAGGAGTCCTGGTGGGGAGTGAGCTCATCCTTCTTGCCCCTCCCCCTGAAAACCTCTGGCCCACCAGCATCTCTGCTCAGCGCCCCGGTCTGCCCCTGCAGACTGCATCCAGAAGGGACAGATGCAGGGCCAGTGCCCTGCCAGGTGACCTGGGGGCACTTTTAGCCACCTGAACTTTCTCCAGCAGTCTCGCCCGGGAGCCCCGAGGGAGTCCAGGGTGCAAAGCAAACCCTTTGGGAGATGCTCTGATGGTTACAGGTTTGTCATCAGGGCTTCAGAAAGCACTGTTCAGAAGAGGAGGGAATAGACTGCGAACAGACAAGGGTGGCAGGGCGGAGGAGAAAGTGGGTCTTAGGGGCTTCCACCTCCGTGTTTCCATGGTGACACGTGATGTTCTGATAATGATGGACCATGATTTTCTCAACAGCGTGGGCATCCTTTGGGTGGAGTGTTTTTCCTGAGCGTGGACGTTTCTCCAGAAGGCTGTTCTGTAGTAAGTGCCGGCTGCCAGCAAAGCCCGGGGTGGAGGACAGGAACGCGGACCGGGGTACCTGCGCGTGGAGCTCCAGCCAGAGGCAGGTGACGGGGCTGGGAGAACAAGGCTCCCCACAGGCCTCAGTAGTGGGATCCAGAAGGGGTATTGGGTCCCCAGAAGCTTCGAAGTAATGCGGGTAACTCCTTAGAGAATGCCGGAGTCATCCAACCAGGAGACTCAAGAAGAACGAGATCAGATGAGAACGCATCTGTGGGGAAAGTGAGAGAGAGAAAAGCCGCCTCACCCGGGGGCAGGCAGGCGGGAAAGCGCAGTAGCTCCTCGTGGGAATGGCAGAGCAGGGATGAAAGCCACCGTGGCACTGACAAGAGCTCTGTGTGTGTGTGTGTCACTCGGTCGTGTCTGACTCTTTGCGACCCCATGGACCCCGCCAGGCTCCCCTGTTCATGAGGATTCTCCACGCAAGAATACTGGAGGGGGTTGCCATGCCCTTCTCCAGGGGATCTTCCTGACCCAGGGATCGAACCCCGGTCTCCCACATTGAAAGGCAAATTCTTTACCTCTGAGCCAGCAGGAAGCTGAAAGAGCTATGTGGGGTTTATGTGGGTGCCAAGCTATGTTCTAAGCGTTTTATCTAAGTGACTTCATTTTGTACATGCTATATACTATTACCCCATTTTACAGCTGAGAAAACAGAAGCATGAAAAGATAGGAACTAAAGAGGCTGAAGCCCATTCAGGAAAGTCATAGAAGCAGACACTGAAAGATAGGAGGCTTTGCCTGGGGGAGGGAGAGCCCTCTTGATTTCCTTCCTGGTCTTCAGCTCTCAAGCTCGAATTCTTACCCACCTCCCTCCCTCTGGGCACAGGTCTGGCTGTGGTTGATATTCTGCTAATGCGTCTAATCCACGCGATGTTGAGATTCCCAGCACACAGTGAAAAGATGCTCCATCTAACTCCTCTTTCTTGAGTTAGAAATGCCCTGAGATTAGTGTGGTTGTTTTGGGTATCTCACTTGTAGCTTTATTTTTTAGTAGTAATGTTTTAATTGTAATCAAATCCACAGTTGAGACAAAGTCATCTTCTCTGTTAGAAGTTTTATATTTACATTCTATAATGTTCATAGTTTTCAAAGGATTTTTTTTAACGGGAGGATAACTGCTTTACAATGTTGTGTTGGTTTCTGCTGTACAACAACGTGAATCAGCCTTAAGTGTACGTTTGTCTCCCTCTTGAACCTCCCTCCTGTCCCCACCCCATGCCACCCCTCTAGCTTGTCACGGGGCACCGGGTTGAGCTCCCCATACGGCAACTTCCCACTAGTGAGGTTTTTGAGATTACAGCTGGGGCAGAAGGCAGACCTGACACAGCCCGCCCGCACCTCCAAGACCTTAGTGGCCCTGGTCTTTGCCAGGGCTAGTAGCGTCCAGGCAAAAATCAAAAGCAGGGCAAAAGCTTTGAAGGTAGTGATCACTAATTCAGATCTTCAAATCCAGAGTTGAGCCGATGTATTAACAGAATCCATACAGAAAACTTTTCAAGATGACATGATAACGTCTTCTCTACCTCCCTTGCCATTCAAAGGGAATATTTGGTTGTTGCTATTGCCATCATTTGGTTTCGTTTGCTTGCTTGTCAGTTTTGTTACATCACTGCCTGTGCAGTCCTGGCTCTTCATAGTTTTTTTTTTTTTTTTTTTAACTTTATCAGAGACAGTTATGGTCAGGAGGCAAAACCAACAATTTTCACATCACCAGTGGAGGGGAAAAAGATAAAACTGGACATCACAGCATCTCATTTAACAGACAACTTTGGAATTCACTCACGACTGTGTAATCCGTGGTTCCAGGGGCCGTGAACATATCAGAAGATGCCCTTATGTATTTGATACTCACAAAGACCCAACGTGACATAAAGGGAGAGTTGGTGGCTCTGAAACACAAACCATCCCCCGGAAGTGTGTGAGGGAGGTGTGTGCTGAAGGGAGCTGGTGGGGCAGACCCGTGCCCGTGGGAGGGATAGAGACCAGCTCCTCCATCCCCGAAACCCATGCTGTGCTCCAATCAAATGCCAACCTCCTCTCCCATCTCCTTTCTGCCCCAGTGCTCTTTTCCTCGTGCAGAGTCCATGCACGGCCCACTGGTCGTGGCTCACCATCAGTTACTCTACTCACTGGCCTTGGAGAGGCTGCTTGGATGCTTGGTACCTTGTTCTCTTCCAATCTAAGGTCTAAAGCCAGGAGCCACCTCACTGGGGATTCTGAGGCTGTGTTTGTCCACTGTTAGCACAGTGCCTATTGTAATGGTGGTTGTTTTTCCTGATTCTACTTGCTTTCTTCCACGGGCTAGAAATCCACCGTTGACGTGATTATTATACTGATGATGGTTACTTCGGAAAGCAATGCCGTCCCCTCGGTCATTCCCATCTTCTCTTGCAAATTCACGACTAGGGCTCATGACCGCATTGGATGGTGCCAAGTAAAAATCCATCTTGAATGAGTAAAGCTGCCTTCTGCAATCTCCAGCTCCTTCTGGCACTAGCTCAAGCCCAAAGGTGGCTTTCCAGGGGCTTCTCCTAGGGAGCCCTCCACTGGGGTCTGTCTTCCCAAGCTGGCTCTCAGAGCCCAGCTACGACCCACTACAACTGTGGAGCCAAAAAATTCTTCCAAGGTAGAGGGGGCAGGGCTCTGGGATTCTCCTTCCCCTGCCGATCGACTGGCAGACAATGGGTTCTTCAGAAGCCACAACATTTCAGCTGTTTTGGCCACAATGGCCACAAGCTGAGTGGATGTCATTCTGTCCCAGGGTCGCGTCAGCTCAGGGCAGCTCCAAACAGTATCAACTGGTTTGTGGCGAGGGGCGTAAACACCAGGCTGCTTGAATGAAGTCACTGCCTGAGTCATCTCTGTACATGGGAGCCAAAGGACACTCAGGCCAGCGGGGGCTCCAGGGAGGTGCTGGGTCTCCTCCCCTGAGAGTGAGCCCAGCACACTCAACCATCACGCCTCTGTTCACCCGGGGAGCGCCTTCCTGCTTGGTGCAGCTCTTATTTTTTATTTCTCAAATAGTGCTTGTAGTCCTCGAAGGGGGTGCGGCCCAGAGCTAGTTTCTGCCTGCGTTCAGGAGTCTGCCTCATCAGAAATACTTGTTAAGTGAGAAAGGAAGGAAGGAAGACAGGAAAGAGAGAAGGAAGCAAGTGAGAGACAGAAAGAGAGAGGAAGGCGAGAGGGAAGGAAGGGAGAAGGACTTATATTAAATTTTAAATCATCATTATGTTTTGGTTCAAACTCATGAATTAAACGATCATCTTACACTGCTCAACAGGATACAGCCAGAAAAAAACTATTCTGGTGAATTAAGCTTGTCTCCCAAAGAAAAATAAAATAGCTAAGACTGGCTTTTTGCTGCTTGGATCTTAGGAGGAAGTAGGGTGCCAAGAAGCAAGGAGGGTCAGGACTCGGCTGAGGCCAGTGAGGCACTTCTTTGGATGCACAGTTTAACGGAGCCCCAAGAGCTTAGTCATCGCAATAACATTTTAATGCAGTATTTTTTAAAAATTAGAATCGAGGCAAAAATCTACGATGAGCAGAATAGCAGAAGTTTAAATATAGAGAGGACCGGTGTTGCTGATACTTTCCCAGACTCCACAGAGCAGTGTAGGTAGACCATCGACCCCCCTCCCAATTTGAAAGGGCCATTCCTGTGCCACCCACTCCCCACTGTCCCTGCTCTGGTCAGGTCGAGGAGGCTAGAGGAAAACACTTCCAGTGCTGTAGGTAGCTCCCTGCCCACAGATTCCAGGGGCATACCAGGGGCATAAGAAGCAGCTCTGGGCAGCCTGACTGGCATCAGAATGTTCCCAACCAGCGCCCCTCTCCTGAGCTCTGTTACCTTGCACAGCTTTATATTCATAGGTAAACTCTTTAAGCCTTGACGTGCTCTCATCTATGGCAATTTTTAAAACAGGACTCTTCATTACTTTCTGAAATAAGCAAAGCAACTAGATGTACCCATGGTAAATAAATCAGACCATTTCAAAAAGCATACAGAAGAAAATAGAAATTATCTATCATCTCACTGCTCTGAGAAAACCACTGCTAACAATCCCCCAGGACAGACAGTTACAAATGTTCATCTCTAAACAGAGTCAGATATGTGAAACAGATCAGAGTTAAACGAGACAGACCTGTCTTGTAACCTGCTTTATTCCTTTAACAGTACATCGCAGACAGCTTTCTATGCCAATAAATAGGTTCCTATGTCACCATTTTAACCTGGATTGCACTACAAGCTGTTCTGTGATTTATCGAAGTAACTCCTTATATATGAATATTTCATTCTCCCCCTTGGTGTTTTCTACTGTAAGTCATACTGTAATGAATGCATACATTTATGTGCCCTTTAACAGTTTATCCTAGGATAAATTTCTAGAGGTGAAATCAATCATATTGAAAGTTATCAGGGACTTCCCTAGTGGTCCAGTGGTTCAGGCTCTGCACTCCCAAAACAGGGGGTCCATGTTTGATCCTTCTTCAAGAAACTAGACGCTCATGCTGCAACTACAAGTTTGGATGCTGCAACTAAGAACAAAAGGCCCCACAAGCTGAAATGAAAGATCCTTCCTGCAGCAACTAAGCCCTAGTACAGCTAAAAAAATAAAATAAAGTAAAATAAGAGAAGGCCTCCAAGAACCAGCCACACAACAAAAGAATGTATTGTACGCAGCATGTATTTTATTTCAATACAGTAGTTTTTTTTTTTTTTTTTTTAATAAAGGGGGAGTGGGGGAGAGAGAGAGAAAGTTATCACATTGGTAAGATTTTAATTGCATTTGACAAGTAGGTCCCTCCGGGAAGGTAGGGCCAACATACACTCCCACCTTCATGTCCTGAGAAAGTGTGATCTCATAGCCTTGAACTCACTAGGTACTTTTCTTTTGAAATATGTTCGTGTGTCTCTTTGCATCTTATATCTTTTTATGGTTATACAAACAATACAAGATCATTGTAAAATTTCAAATATTATAAATTTACATAAAGTTAAAAAGAAGGGCTCTGGCCCTAAAGCCTCCTATTACCACCCTATACCCTCAAATAACCTGACTGTACTTTTCCCAAAGTTTCTTTTTCTCCCCTTTTAAAAAAAAAAAATTGAAGTATACTTGATTTATAATGTTGTATTTAATTTCTGCTGAACAGCAAAGTGACTCTGTTATACATATATATATATATATATTCTTTTTCATAGTCTTTTCCATTATGGTTTATTACAGAATATTGAATATAGTTCCCTGTGCTATATACTAGGGCATTGGTGTCTATCTGCCCTGTATGTAATAGTTTGCATCTACTAATCCCAAACTCCCAATCCAAAATTTCTTTTCAATATCGCCACAGAAAACATTTTTTCTTTCTTACAAAAATGGTTTATTATTCAGATTTTTTCAGTTCAGATTCTTTTTTGCAACTGGCTTTTTTCTTTCCGTGTTTTTGTGTATACTGTGACTTCTTTTCCTTGTCAGTTATCAGTAATTTATTTATTTACAAATAAATAAATACAGGTCTCATTTTCAGTGGTTTCCAAGTGTTCCGCAGGCTGGACATGCTATAATTCATGGCCCCAGTCCTTGGGGATGAATGCTTTAGTTGTTTTCAATATCTGAATGAATATCTTTGTTCATATGCCTCTGCGTGTGTGTAGGATCTTCCTAAGGTTATTCCTAGAAAAACATTTGTGCCAAAGGTCTTGCACATTTAAAATGTCAATAACTGTTGTCAAATGACTCCTCCAAAGCTAACACTTCTGCCAACAATATCTGAGACTGCCTGTCTCTATGAGATAAACAGGGTCTAGTCCTTCCTTTGGCAGGTGTATTTTGTAGGTATATTTTCTGGAAAGAGGTGAGGACCAGTCTGGTAGAGCCATGGGAACCCTTTGACCCCTTTGCTCACATGGTGGTCTTCACATGTCCTGTCTTCCAACCCCCTCCTATCTCAATCCATGCGTGCATACATTTTCAAGTTTATATAGATATTTTCAGCAATATTTATAGTTGATGCATAAGAAAGGTCCGTATGAACTGACCCACTCTCTACCCAAATCAACCAATTCAAATGGCAAATACGTAACTCACGTTTGTGCAACCTTGGGATTTCTGATTTTCCACATCTGCCAGAGAAGAATAAAAGTTATTCCTTGCAACTCACCACTGGGAGATGGTTTGAAGACCATGCTATTCTTGAACTGCTCTAAGCCTGCGTTGTTCAGTATGGCAGCCGCTGGACACGTACAGCTACTGAGCTCTTGAAATGTGTTTAGCCTGAACTGAGATGTGCTGTAAATGTGGACTACACACTGAATTTGAAGACTTAGTATGAAGAAAAGAATGTAAACCATCTCTTTAATATTTTAAAAATTTTGATTACTGTCGGAAGGATAATATTCTGGACACATCAGTTAAATAAAATACACTGCTAAAATTAATCTCACCTGTTTCTCTTCTTTTAAAGTGGCCACTGCCGCTGCTGCTGCTGCTAAGTCGCTTCAGTCGTGTCCAACTCTGTGTGACCCCATAGATGGCAACCCACCAGGCTCCCTCGTCCCTGGGATTCTCCAGGCAAGAACACGGGAGTGGGTTGCCATTTCCTTCTCCAATGCATGAAAGTGAAAAGTGAAAGTGAAGTCGCTCAGTTGTGTCCGACTCTTCGCAACCCCATGGACTGCAGCCCACCAGGCTCCTCCATCCATGGGATTTTCCAAGCAAGAGTACTGGAGTGGGGTGCCATCGCCTTAAATTTCAAATTACATGTATCTATGTGTGTAGCAGAGAAAGTGGAAAGTGTAAGATTAAAGTTTGGGTATTCAAAAATATAAAAAGTACCAGTTTAGGCCTGGGCATTAAAAGACCATGTTTAGTTTGAATGCAAGGAGATACTTGGAAACTGAAATTAATGAGCACAAGTTACATGCTTATGAGTTTTTCCTTTTTTCTGTTTTGTCAGCCATGACCTCTTCCTTCCAAATAAATAAATAAAACACCTGTGGTTCAAGTTATATTTCTATCGGATGGCACTGTTCTGAGCTGTCTTTATACCTACAGAAACATACCCAGAGTTTGTGGATGGTCTCTTTTTCTCTCGTTCTCTCTCCTTTCTTCCTTCAACTCCGTTCAATAATCTCATTTGCAGAAATCACTGAATTTTTTTTTTCCTGGAGAGTTGACTTTTGTCACTTTGGTTATCTGGTGTATGAAATATTAAAGAGATGGTTACATGGTTTAGATGGTTGGCATGCTTGTAAACTGACGCTCTGAGGGAAAAAACAAAGCCCTGATCTGTAACAGTTGGTAAAGAATCTGCCTGTAATGCAGGAGACCTAGGTTCGATCCCTAGGTTGGGAAGATCCCCTGGAGAAGGGAAAGGCTACCCACTCCAGTATTCTGGCCTGGAGAATTCTATGGGCTGTATAGTCCATGGGGTTGCAAAGAGTGGGACATGACTGAGTGACTTTCACTTTCGTTTCACTTTCCTGGTGTCTGTACTCCCATCATCCGCAGTCAGTTCCAAGCTACTGGTGTGATGTCCTGGAATGTGGAAGAGAGTCAGTGCGCATGTGTTCTGGTGAGCAGGTACCGTAAGTGCCCGTGCACCAGTGCTCACAAATCCTCTTCCTCTTGGGGCTGAACCCCCAGCCACATGGAAGGTGGGGCGTCCACTGCCACAGGATGCCAAAAGTCAAATATATTCCCTCTCCCCAGTGCTAGGCACCGAGAGCTCGGGCTCGTTATCTAGGTGAGGTCAATCAGATCCCCCTGCAGAGGACGATGAATTTGGAGACTGAGGCAGAGAGGCAGGGGCTTGCTAGAGCATATCGGTGGTGGCCACAAGTGACCCACATTCAGTGGTAGGGAGGTTGGTGTGGTTAAACACTGCCTAGGCCAGAGTCCAGCGGAGGAAACCAGCTGCGCCGCAGAAAGTGTCCAGCTGCAATGGTAACAGCAGTGGCATCCAAAGTCGGTTGTTCCTGAGGCAGGACCTTGCTTGTCCCAGCAACCCAGGAATCTGCTTTTTCAGCCTCCACATGGATGCAGTGAGCCAGCCTATCTCCCTCCATTAATTCCTTATCTGCTGGGCTAACCAGAGTCAAGAACTCGCTGTTGACTTGTAACAATCAGTTGGTGTGATAGAGCAGGTGATAAGGCTTAAACACAGAGCAGACATGAGACCGGTTGCCACCAGGTAAGAGTAGTTCTGAAAGAGGGACGCTTGTTTGAATCATCAGTGAACCTTTGAAAGCAGACAGGTTTGGAACTAAAGCAGACTTAATAAACAGACGTGTGTACACTTTAAGCTCATAGCACCACTGTTCACGGCAGCCAAAAGGTGGAAGAGACCCAAAAGTCCACTGGTGGATAAATGCATAAACAAAACATGGTATATGTATTTACACAAACACACAGGGGGAGGGGCACAGAGAGAGAGAAAGAGGAATAGTGTTCAGCCACAAAAAGGAAGGAAATTCTGATACATACAACAACTTGGATGAATCTTAAAAGCATTCTGCTTAGTAAAAGAAGCCAGACACGACAGTGTATAATTCCACTTAAGCCCTCTGTCTCTATAAGTATGTCCCTAGAGTTAGTCGAATTTATAGAGACAGAGGGCTTCCCTGATAGCTCAGCCGGTCAAGGATCCGCCTGCAATGCAGGAGACCCTGGTTCAATTCCTAAGTCGGGAAGATCTGCTGGAGAAGGGATAGGCTACGCACTCCAGTATTTTTGGGCTTCCCTGGTGGGTCAGATGGTAAAGAATCCACCAGCAATGCGGGAGACCTGGGTTCGATCCCTGTGTTGGGAAGATGCCCTGGAGAAGGGAACGGCTACCCACTCCAGTACTCTGGCCTGGAGAACATGGTCTGTATAGTCCATAGCGTTACAAAGAGTCGAACACGACTGAGCAGCTTTCGCTTTTGCTTTCATAGAGAGAGAAAGTAGAATGGTAGTTGCCAGGGGCTGGTGGGAGGTGGGAATGGGGTAGTTGTTTTCTAATGGATGCAGTTTCAGTTTGGGAAGATGAAAAAGTCAACATAGATGATGGTGATGGTTACACACCCACGAGTGCACTTAAAGTCACTGAACTGTACTCTTAAAAGTGGTCCAGTGAGTAAATTTTGTTATGGATATTTTACCATAATAAAAAATAATTGTTAAGAAAGCAGATACATGACTGATTTCCTTTCCCGAGGAAGCTTAGTCAAGGGTGGAGGCTGGGAGTGTATATGGCTTTTAGAATTCTACAGGGAGCACACCTGGTTGAGAATGACTCAGAGAAAGCGATGGCGCCCCACTCCAGTGCTCCTGCCTGGAGAATCCCAGGGACGGTGGAGCCTGGTGGGCTGCAGTCCATGGGGTTGCCAAGAGTTGGACATGACTGAGCGACTTCCCTTTCACTTTTCACTTTCATGCATTGGAGAAGGCAATGGCAACCCACTCCAGTGCTCCTGCCTGGAGAATCCCAGGGACATTGGAGCCTGGTGGGCTACAGTCCATGGGGTCGCCAAGAGTCGGACATGACTGAGTGACTTCACTTTCACTTTTCACTTTCATGTATTGGAGAAGGAAATGGCAACCCACTCCAGTGTTCTTGCCAGGAGAATCCCAGGGACGGGGGAGCCTGGTGGGCTGCCGTCTATGGGGTCGCACAGAGTGGGACACAGCTGAAGCGACTTAGCAGCAGCAGAAGCAGGGGATGGTAGGGGATGAAGAATTCAAAGGGTTCAATAATCTGCCATCCAATGCAGGTGACAAGGTTTCAGTCCCTGGTCCAGAAAGATCTTATGTGCCATGGGGCAACTAAGCCCATGCACTGCAACAACTGAAGCCAGAATGCCCTAGAACCTGGGCTCCAACACAAGAGAAGCCCCCACTACGAGAAGCCCGTGCACCACAACTGGAGAGTGGGCCCCACTCACGGCAACCAGAGAGAGTCAGCACAGCTGCAATGTCCCAGCACAACCAAAAACAAAGACACTTTTGAAAATGATAATAAAATAAAAGATGATAAACATAAGCAGTTGTTAGCATTTGAGAATCAGAAAATTTTATGTAAAAATCCAGAACTTGCATTCCCCTGGAAAAGTTGGAAGGCACAGCCATACATGAGCCCAGCTTCTGCAGGCCCAGAGAGTTGGAGCCACGCAAGGATGACTCTAAGCCACAGTCGTCACCACTCCCTGATGTCTACCCCAGCTCCTCACCTGGTCTTCGAGGTCTTTCGGCTTCCACCCACACTCTAAATGTGCAAGCTGACCAGTGCTGAGAAAGCCAATCCCTTCAAACTCTGTCTTCAAACAGCTTATGACATCATCTCCCTGTTGACAGGTAGATAAATAGGCAGCATTAGTTACATAAGCCAAGGTGACATTGACAGATACCTAAAGCTCCATCCTGGTTAACTTTCTGACTCATTTCTGGGACACACTGTTTTGTTAAACTGTAAACTCAGGTTGGCTCTCCAACATTTAAGGTCTGCTTGAATTGTTTTAAAACACTCTTCCATATTGAATCAAGTGCAGCAAGTCAATCTTGGATCTTAGTTACCGGGGCTTCCATGTCACAGTAACCTGGAATACACAGATTTCCCACGGCCTGCAGAAGGAGAGGCAGGTTGGGGGTTTGGCTGAGAGAGAGACATAGAAATTATGGGTCCTCTCTTTTTTTTCATAAAGCAAAACTTGGCCTCCCCCAACCTCAGCTCCACGAAGAAGGGTAAGAATAGAAAGGAGCCTTTTCTGATTTGGGAGCCTGTATTCAAGGAATTGCCCTGGGAATATCTAAAACAGGTTTGGCTGACAATAGCTGAAATCCTCCCGGGGTGGGGTCGGGAGCCATGCTGCCTCATCGTAGGGTTAATAGATGATAAAAGAAGGAGAAAAGGGAGGGAAGGAGGCGGCAGCAAGGAAGTTCTAATTTTTGTATTTCAGCTGTCTCCCTTTTTTTGAGGCTTTAGCACTTTTTTTAACTGAGGTATAGTTTATGTACCATATTATGTAAGTTACAGGTGTACAGTATAGTGATTCACAATTTTAATGAAACTTATACTCCGTTTACAGTTATAAAAAATATTGGCTATATTCCCTGTGCTGTACAACGTACTTTTGCAGCTTATTTTATTTTTTATAAAGAGCCCTTTTTGAAATAGTCTCATTTATTTACTTAGTTTTGACTGTGCTGGGTCTTCGTTGCTGCTCAGACTTTTCTCTAGTTACAGCGGGCAGGGCTCCTCTCTAGCTGTGGTGCTCGCGTTTCTCATTGTGGTGGCTTCCCTTACTGTAGAGAACGGGTTCTAGGGTGTCCGGATTTTGTAGCTCCAAGGTGCCTGGGGTCCTCCCAAACCAGGGATGGAACCCGTGTCTCCTGCAATGGCAGGCAGATTCTGTACCGCTGAGCCACCTGGGACACCCCTGCAGATTATTTTATACCTAGCAGTTTAAATGTCTTAATCCCCTGTCCCTATCTTGCCCCCTCCCCTCCCCTCTCCACACTGGTAACCACTGGTTTGTTCTCCATATCTGTGAGTCTACTTCTCTTTTTGTTGCAGTCACGAGTGTGTTGTATTTTTTAGACTCTACGTACAAGTGACGTCACAGAGTATTTGTCTTTCTCCACCTGACTTACTGAACTTAGCATAATGCCCGCCAAGTCCACCCATGCCAGCTGTGTCTCTGTTTTTTCACAATATTGTGAAGCAATTTCATCTCAGTTATAAATAAATAAGGGCTTCCCTGTAGCTCAGCTGGTAAAGAATCTGCCTGCAATGCAGGAGACCCTGGTTCGATTCCTGGGTTGGGAAGATCCCCTGGAGAAGGGAATAGCTATATCCACTCCAGTATTCTGGCCTGGAGAATTCCATGGACTGTATTTTCAATTTAATGTTTTGTATTTGTAATTTAATTTTTCAATTAAAAATAAATGTTTGGAGGGGAAAAAAAAACTGTCTCTCTTTTAGTATGAGAGCCCAATACTGCTTTCCTATCTCACCTGACAGGTAAGATTTACAAGACCTGAAAGCAAATTGCTTTAGTTTGTGTGTACAAAAGTTGGTTTGGGGGTCAAACACTTGTGTGAAAGATACATGGACTTTGAAACCCAACTGACCTCAAACCTCTGACGGTTTACAGCACTCACCATTGGCCTGTTGGCCTTTGCAGTATCCCCAGATAGATACACACAGGTTTATCCTGAAGCCTGATTGCCTTGCTCCTGGCAGCTGTGGGCCCCCCAACCCTGCACAGCTCCTCCCCGACACACAGCTCTTCCCCCGACACACACACAGCTCACCCTAGGGCTGCCAGGACCTTCCTGATTTCATCTCAGGCTACCACGTGGAGTTCTAGTCTTGCATCTCTTCTGAGACTCCTAAGTTCCCTGTGGGCCCAGGGATGGTTGCTTTAGAGAAGCGAGTATTATTTATATCATATAAGCAGACTAGATCACGCAATGTCGCTTCAATGATACAAACAGGCTGATGATAGACTCAAAATAATCTTCCAGCTC
This sequence comes from Bos taurus, assembly GCF_002263795.3. Taxonomy (NCBI): domain Eukaryota; kingdom Metazoa; phylum Chordata; class Mammalia; order Artiodactyla; family Bovidae; genus Bos; species Bos taurus. The sequence goes on along the minus strand of NC_037328.1, from coordinate 2,480,365 downwards.
AGTAGAAAGGAAATGTTCCCTTGGGGTGTTCTTTAAGATTGTGTTGGGGTGAAATATGTGGGTAACACACACACCTAGCTGGTAGTTTATCCATCTTCCGTAGGAAGCTTGGGAGCCCCTCCAAAAGGCAAATATTCTGCCCAATACATGCGTTGCATTCTGTTGAGAGCTTTTCACGAACATTTCTCAGGCTGATGAGCCAAAGTCCTGCATGGAAGAGTCCCCCAAACACAGTAATTTCACCCCCTTGGTGCACTTTTCCCCTTTCAGTCTCTGCTTCAGCTCCCATCCTGGCCAGCACCCCCTCCCCTCCCTCACACCCGCCCACACTTTGGGGTCTCCTGCCTCTGCTGTTCCCCTCCTCTGCCCTGTCAACCTCAGGGTCCCTGTCATCCACCCTCTGTCACCCACCCTTTGTCACAGGCCTCCAAGCCCTTCAAGATGCAGATACAATGCTCTTTTTACACCTTCACACTTCTCTTCATCACTCAGCACCCTCCTCCTCCTTTGCGATTCCTCCCACGGTGGAGTCAGATCTAACTTCACCTTCCCCGTTCCAAGGTGCACCATGGATGCTTGTGAAAGGGAGAAAGTGGGAAAGGAGTTGGGATGAGAAAGAGCAGAAGGGAAGCTCGTAGAGTCAAGAACCGACCTGCAATCTTAATCGAGCTCTGTGATCGCCTGTTCACAGAGAAACCAAATTACTCTGAAATTAAATGGTGCCCCAGATTTCTAAAGAATCTCTATCAGGGAATTTGCCTGTTGAACACATTACTGATAGCTCCTTCTGCTACCAAATTTAAGCTCTGAAATAAAGAAATGATGGTAGGATGTTGCTTAGGAATTCCAAGGGCTACAAAATGCAGAAGGGCATTCGTGCTTCCAACATAGGCCGGGCCAGTTCACGGGGCCACGCGGGCACCCAAGGTGCTCTTCTCAGTATTTTATGACCTCATCATGCATTGTTCTGCTTTCCTGGCCCTTGTTTTCATTTACTCCTGTTAGAACCTTCACTGTTTGGTTTCTCTCCTCCAGAAATTAAAGATACTAGCTGGAGATCTCGGGGACTTTGCGGCATTCAGTCAATTTAAAATCAGCTCCAAGTGTAGAGGGTGGTGGATGCAAGATGTGCGTTTTATTTAACAAGCGAAGTTTATTTTTAATGGACATGCTGTTAGGACAAGTCTATAGGGCATTGAGATATTTTTAGCTTCTTTTTTCTATTATCCTGCACAGTTGTGTTTTTTTTTAAGTCTTCTTTTAAAACTGATAAAGGCTTTCAGAGCTTTAAAAAAAATCACACATTTAATCCCATAGCTTATTTAGTGTAAAATAAACTAAAAATAAAACAACAGCTCCCACTAAGAACAGTACTGTCGTCACTCATAGATAATTCAGATGTATCAATTATAGTAAGTTCACAGCAGCATCAAGCTCAAAGGTCTACTGGAATTGAGAGCCCAGAAACACAGCAGCAGGATCTTCAGTGTTGAGTCCCAGTTCTGGGTGAGAAATAGTAGAGTTTGGTGTTAGTTATAACTGCTTGTATCTCATTTATAGTTTTGAACATGTTGTCACTAGAGCTATGGGGGTTTTGATCCACCAAATGACAATTTGTGATGCCTCCTTTTTTTCTCCTCATTTTTATTTTGATTCCCTTTTCCAACCAAGTTCTGGGAGGCTCCTCGGGTGCCGGTGATCCTGTTCAAACCGCGACATGTGTACACAACGATCTCATTGTGTGGGAGCCCCTGGGTAGTTGCGTGTTTGACTAAACAGAAATATCTAATCAGGGGATCACTAAAGCCACTATGAAGGATTGGTCTTTTCTTCTGAGAATCACATTTCCACCATGGTTCCCCCTCCACCTGCAGTAAAATTCGATTTTTTTTTTTCTTGTAGCTCTTGTAAATCACCACTCAGGAAAGGTATAAATGAGCAACCTTGATCTAACCCATTAATTTTACCTTTGAAGATTTTTTTCTGAGGAAATTATAAGATATGTTACTTCGTTGTACCCTTTACATTCATATCCGACTCTCTGCAACCCCATGGACTGTATCCCGCCAGGCTCCTCTGCCCATGGAATTTTCCAGGCAAGAATCCTGGAGTGGGTAGCCATTCCCATCTCCAGGGGATCTTCCCAACCCAGGGATCGAACCCAGGTCTCCTGCATTGCAAGCGAATCCTTTGCTGTCTGAGCCACCGGGGAAGCCCCTTATGATAATATAATATAAGCATGTTATATACAGTGTGTGTGGACTCAGTTGCTCAGTCGTGTCCAACCCTTTGCAACCTTATAGACTGCAGCCCGCCAGGCTCCTCTGAACATGGGATTTCCCAGGCAGGAATACTGGAATAGGTTGCCATTTCTTCCTTCAGGGCATCTTCCCGACCCAGGGATGGAACCTGAGTCTCCTGCCCTGGCAGGTGGATTCTTTACCCTCTGAGCCCCCAGGGAAGCCCCTGTCACGTTAATAAATACCCTCATATGTCATCGAACATTCCTGTAAAAATGTCACGTTTTAAAGATGGAACTAAGGTAACAAGCGTGGCTATTAAATGAAAGGAATAATGGCTACCCACTAAAGTATTCTTGTCTGGAAAATCCCATGGACAGAGGGGCCTTGCGGGCCCGATGGGGTTCATGAGGTCGTAAAGAGTTGGACATAAATGAGTGACTAAGCACTCACACATTTAAATGACAGGCCAAGCAGGTTAAAAAACTGTTTGCTCCTAAAAAATTGTATTTTTCTAAATTATATGTGTTTCTTGGTTGTGAAAAATGTGCCACTGTTACCTAAAATGTTAACAACCAGAGAAACAAACTGAGGGATAAACGGACTGAGAAGTGCTCTACTGTCTTTGGAATTTCTCTCTAAATCTAAAATTATTCCAAAATTAAAAATGTATTAAGAAATAAGAGAGCTTCTTAGTAACTTTATGGCACACCTTTTTCAGTGACTCAATGATTTAGCATTTAAAACAATAAAATCCTTTAAAAATTCAAAAAGTGATGTGTTTGCATTTTATATAGATTATGAGTCTATTCACATGTAAGTTACAGAGGAGAAATATACCTAGAAAACATAGCAAAATGATAAACTCAGCCACATCTGTGGGATTTGGAATGGTTAGTTTTCCTGAATTTTTAAGATTTTTCTGTAATGAATATGATACTTTTAGATGATAATTTATATAACTATACACATCATAGTTATATAATATATAAAATAAAATCACTTTTATGAGGTTTCTGCATAATCAGAAAAAAAAAATGAAATAGGCATGTGGATTGACCAAGAGCCCTGGAAGCAGCAGGAACGCTGAAATTGAACACAGCTGGGTGAAGCTTATTCGCCGACCCAGACGGTGATGTGTGCGCCGCAGCTACTGTTCAAACTCTAGGTAATCTACGTGGTTAATACATTAGACACAAGCAGCTAATAATACTTTTGGAACCACAAAGTTAACTTGGTAATGATAGTATTCCTAAATTAGCACAACGAAAAGCTTAGCAACTATTGCCCATCTATCTAATGAATGGGTGGCGGAAAGAAAAGCCTCTTTTCTTTCTAAAGCTCATCACTAAAATTAGTCGTATCTGTTACCTTAGTTGCAAAAAGGAAAGACAGAAGGCTGTTCATTCAACTAGTATTTTGCTCTCGGAGATCTAAGCTCGAGCAATTCATGGGACAGATAAGGGAAGGAGTCTGTAGACTCACCCTCAAAAGCAAAATTTTTGGAGAAAATAATTTCCAGCTTTCAAGCAATGAATGGTACCTCTCTGGGGTCTAATAATTTTTCCCAGAGAAACAATGAGACAAACAGAAAACGGATGAAGTAACAGCTTGGCAACGTTGCAACTGATCCTGCAGTGGTCGTGAAAATGTAAATAGCAAAAGACGGCAGTAAGAAGACCCCAGACTTCACCTAGAAACAAAACATTCAGCCTGTTGTTTTTTACTGCAGGATTTTGAGTGGAAAAGTAGTCCCAACTTGTCAATCAGCTAAGTTGCCGCGGCTAATAGATTCTGGTGTTTAGGGGGGGTTGACACAGAATTTAATTTAACATCTCACAATACGCCCACATGCCCAGAAAATGTGGACAGCTTGATGGGGTTCACTGAGCCAAAGAAGCAAGACCCAAACAGTGCATTAATGTATAGGGGAAGAATGGTTGCAATCAGCCCCTTGTGAATTGGACAGAGGGCTTGGAGATGAAGCAATTATGAGCCATCGGGGATTAATAGTAAAGTGTGAATACCAAGCTGTATATGTTAGGGGCAGAATATGTTGCCTATAGAAAACAACAAAGGACGTTCCTTACTATTAAGTGAGATTAAACGTAATGGCCTGATTTAATCACAAAGGCAGAATTAAATTCAGATGGCAACTTCAAAGTGGACACAGGAACACAGGCCACTGCTTACATTTACATATAGCTGGCATAGCTTGGCCTGTCATACAATAGGATAAAGTTTCTTTGGCCACTTAAACAATTTTCTATTCTTCACTTTTTTTGTGAACACTCACTGTATTTATTCCACGATTGCATTTAGTTAATAAGAAGGAGCTAAGAGTTCTATTTATTTGTGGATGCTATAATTTTTAATTCTTTCAAATTATGGGGGGAAAACACTGCAAAAGGTCAACAGAACAGAGTGGCTATAATCAGATTGACAATAAGACGAAGAAGAAGAAGAAGAAGCAAAGATAAAACAAAATTTTAAAAAAAGAAAATCTCTGATAGAGTGATCTAGTGTCTTACTTTTTTCTCTGCCTTCGACTTAGAATTCATTATTTGAGATCCAGACTCAGCTCGTGGGAAATGAAGCTTTTCCCTACTCAGGTCCAGGTTTGAGTTACCATCATGGAATCCAAGGGAGTTATTCTTTTTCTTTTTAATTTTAAAATTTACTTGGTTTTTCTTCTCTTTTCAAAGATTTTTTTTAATTCTGTTTTTAGTTTTTGTTGGAGTATAGTAAATTTACAACATTGTGTTAGTTTCAGGTATACAGTAAAGTCAGTTATATATACCCACTCTTTTTTAGATTCTTTTCCCATACAGACCATTACAGTGTATTGAGTAGAGTCCCCTGTGCTATAGAGTATGTCCTATTACTATAGAGTAATGGTCCTTAATACTATTTTTTATCTATGTAAAATAGATACTATTTGACATACAGCGCTGTGTCTATATCAATCGAAATCTCTCAGTTTATCCCTCCCCCTTTCTTATCCCCTAGTAACCATAAGTTTGTTTTCTACATCTGTAACTCTATTTCCATTTTGTAGATAAGTTTGTTTGTACCCTTTTAAAAAATTTTACATATAAGCCATATCATGTATTTGTCAATCTCTCATTTAGTTCACTCAGTATGACAGTCTCTAGGTCCATTCATGTTTAAGTGAGTTATTTTTCAGTACGGACTCCTTCCTTCTTTCTTCTTTGCTACTGAAGGCTAGCTTCCTTCTGCACGCCCATGTTCAAGAGAGTTCTCTTAAGAGGTTTGGGAGATATAATTCTGTCTCAGGGTTTAGAGGAGTTAGTGGGTCCCTAGGAAATTTCAAGCACCCATGACTTTAATTTAAAAGTTAAATATAGTGTTCTATTTATTTATTTATGGCTATGCTGAGTCTTCGTTGCTGGGTTCAGTGTTTCGCCAATTGTGGCCAGCAAGGGTTTTACTCTTCCTTGCGGTTCACGGGCTTCTCATTGCAGTGGCTTCTCTTGTTGGCGAGCACAGGCTCGAGGCGTGAGGGATCAGTAGTTGTAGAGTGGGCTTAGTTGCTCCGCAGCATATGGGATCTTTCTGGACCAGGGATCAAACCATGTCCCCTGCCTTGGCAGGCAGATTCTTAACCACTGGAACACCAGGCAAGTCCAAGTACAGTGTTTTAAAGCCGTGATTGCCTCTATGCAACACTCAAGTAGATAAAAGGCTTTTGAGTTCATAAAAGTGTCATGTAAATTTTATCAATATATGTAATATATAATTATCATTTATCTATATGTGTAAAATAGTTGCATATATAATTTTATATACCTATATAAAATAATTGTAATTTGTGATTACATGTATTATAACGATCATATTATACATTAAATAATGTATACTTGCTGCTGCTAAGTCACTTCAGTCGTGTCCGACTCTGTGTGACCCCATAGATGGCAGCCCACCAGGCTCCCCCGTCCCTGGGATTCTCTAGGCAAGAACACTGGAGTGGGTTGCCATTTCCTTCTCCAATGCATGAAAGTGAAAAGTGAAAGTGAAGTCGCTCAGTTGTATCCGACTTTTAGCGACTCCATGGTCTGCAGCCTACCAGGCTCCTCCGTTCATGGGATTTTTCAGGCAAGAATACTGGAGTGGGGTGCCATTGCCTTCTCCGAATGTATACTTACATATTTATAAATGATGAATGATCCTACCCTTTGAGCCAGCAATCTTCCTTCAAAGAATTTATTCTAAAATGGCATAGCCTAAGGACTCAAAGATTTAGGTATGAGGGCATTCATCACAAAGTTGCTTTTGATATTAAAACCAAATCAGAGTGGACCAAAGTGTCCATCCTTAGGAACGAGATTAAGAAATGTTGCTGTGCATTTACAGTAAAATTCCTTGCAGACATTTTAATAATCTGAATCTGAAATGATTTGAAATAATGACCTGGAGCTTTAGTTGATTAGATAAATAAACACATAAATTAGAGAAAGATGTCATAACATACTGCAGGTTGTAGAATTTCTGTATAGTATGAGTTTAAGTATGTCTAACTGCATGTGTCTATTAGAGAAACATTTAGGAAAACGTGACTGGTGTTTATATCTGAGGGGTTGGATTTTGCTTGAGTTTTACTCTTTTTGGTATTTAATCATTTTTTTATAAACATTTTAAAAAATATTTATTTGGCTGCATTGGGTCTTAGTTGTAGCACACAGGATCTTCTGTTCTGTGGGCTTCTCTCTAGTCGAGGCACCTTGGCTTAGCTGCCCCGGGGCAGATGGAATCTTAGTTCCAGGACCAGGGCTGGAGCCCATGTCCCCTGCACTGGAAGGCAGATGCTTAACCACCGGGCCACCAAGGAAGTCTCTATGGATTTTTTTTTAATCCATTAAAAATTACATTTACACTCAGAAAAAGAAATTTATTTTTGAAAAGGAATTATGTTTTTGAGATGATTCGGTAAACACTTGGAAGTGATTTTAAGGACAGAAGATGAGATTCTCTGTCTTTGAAAATGAAGTTGCTCAGTTGTGTCTGACTCTTTGCAACCCCATGGACTGTAGCCTACCAAGCTCCTCTGTCCATAGGATTTTCCAGGCAAGAGTACTGGAGTGGGTTGCCATTTCCTTCTCCAGAGCATCTTCCCGACTCAGGGACTGAAACCGGGTCTCCGGCCCTGTAGGCAGATGCTTTTACCGTCTGAGCCACCAGGGAAGTCCTTTCTGCCTTTAAAATGAGACAAAATATCACCCATTATTTCGGTTTTGGAGAATTTATCTTCCTCTTTTCATTGCCCCTTCATGTTGACAGAGATTTTCTGAGTTTGACTCACCCTCCTTGGAAAGAATAGGTTGATTGTCTGGAGTGTGTTACAATCTGATTTCAATCTGACGAGATTTAAGGAAAAGGTGGGGAGAGGACAAGTCCCTGAAGAAGAGGCAGGGGAGGAATGAGGTCCGCCTTCAGAGAAAGCAAGCTCGGAACCGTGCAGGGTGTCTTCAGAGCAACACACTATGAACGTATATAAATGAATCAATGCTTCGAAGCTGGGCAAACCCCAGTGACTGTGCCCTGGGAGCTTGCCCAACCACAAGAGTGACTGAGAAAATGTCCCCAACCATAGTCTTCTCGGCTTGCGCCACTTCCCTCTGACCCTTCACCCAAGCTCTGCTCCAGGCAATTGTAAGACGCCCACTCTGCTTAGAAGAGTGAGGAAAATAAGCAAGGTGGGAACGAGCAAAATGCACTTTAGGTTTCTAAGGGCTGCTTGTGACTGACATAGCTTATTTCCCAGAAATGGGAGCAGACCCTAACCCATCTCCCTCCCCACGTGTGTGCTTCCTCAAGCACTTCTGGGCTAAGGGTCCTCTGACTAATGGTACAGTCAGACCAAGCTGGATGGGGGCACCAGTGAATGACGGTTCATAAAGTTTCAGTGTCACCGCTCACCTGGGGACTTCCTCTGCCCATTCTCGAGCACAGAGGGTCAAGTCAAATAGAAATATAGAAATCCAGGCAAACTCGCAAGATTATTAAGACAGACTGAGGCAAGGAAAGCGTGGCATCTCTCCCTCAATGGCTCAGGTGGTGTGACAGCGAACCCTTTTCTCTGCCCTTTTTGAAGTCATATCCTGAAGGTGGAGTGGTTGTCAGATCAGAAATCCCCTCTTAAACCCACCCCCGGGTGTCCAAAAAAGCAACTGCTGCATTTCCAGATGGAATAGGAGTAGAGAAAATGTCTAGTCTTTAGACACACAGAATATAGATGAGCATTAAAAACAACAACAATATTGTTTCTTTCTGACAGAAGAATACTTGTTGTTGTGGTTCAGTTGCTAAGTTGTGTCAGATTTTTGCAATCTCATGGACTGCAGCTTGCCAGGGTTCCCTGTCCTTCATTATCTCCTGGAGTTTGCTCAAACCCATGTCCATTGAATCGGTGATGCCATCCAACTATCTCATCCTCTGTCATCCCCTTCTCCTCCTGCCCTCAATCTTTCCCAGCATCGGGGTCTTTTCCAACAAGTCAGTGCTTCACATCAGGTGGCCAAAGCATTAGAGCTTCAGCTTCAGCATCAGTCCTTCCAATGAATATTCAGGGTTGATTTCCTTTAGGATGGACTGGTTGGATCTCCTTGCAGTCCAAGGGACTCTCAAGAGTCTTCTCCAGCACCACAGATGGAAAGCATCAATTCTTCGGTGCTCAGTCTTCTTTATGGACATCTCACATCTGTATATGACTGTCTAGGTTTGTCATAGCTTTCCTTCCAAAGAGCAAGCATCTTTTAATTTCTTGGTAGCACTCACCATCCTCAGTGATTTTGGAGCTCAGGAAAATAAAATCTGTCACTACTTCCACTTTTTCCTCTTCTATTTGCCATAATGTGATGGTACAAAAATTGCAGGTTTATGTTAAAAGGAAAGAAATGCTGAGATAGCAAGAAAATACACGGCATGTGTGATTCCACTTCCCCGAGATAGCCACTGTTAATCTCAAAACAACATAGGTTGTTTTCCTATGTATATACAGTTAGAAGACATACTTTCACCTTTTACAAAACTAGAATCATATCATTTCATTTCCTTTCTTTTAATGGTCTTAGAAGCTTAAGGAAATATAGTGCGTTGAGAAATTCTGGTAACAATAAGAGTGGTAATATAGTTAGTAACTTGTCATTTGTACTTTTTACACGCTGGGTTATACACAGGACTCTTCTCCAGGGAACTGGAGGTATTTTTAACTTACTCTCCTAATGGACCTGGAGATAAGGAAAAATACACAGCTGAGATGGTCTAAAGAGAAGGGATCGCTTCTTGGAGGCGCACAGTCAAGTCATAACCAGGAGGAGACCTGAGTTCCCACTACATTGTTGGGGACTAGTCACCCGGGGAAATCTGGTGTTCCTCTGGCCACGGGCAGGTAATACCCAACACATACACACACACACACACACACACACACACTCACACACACCCACTCATACACTCACACACCCCCCCACACACACTCACACACTCATACACACTCTCACATATACTCACACACTCACGCACACACCCCCACACACTCACACACACACACTCACACACACAAGGACGGCAGTCACCCCAGAGGCTGGGAGGGAGGGGACCACCGTCCTGGCCTCCCCCAAGGCTGGGTGACAGCTCCTGCAGGCTCGTTGCCCCCCCGGGCCCAGGGCCGGCTGACAGTTGTCACGGCATCAACTGTGCCTTCAGAGGACGAGCAGGGAGACCAATGACTCCACACAAAGGCCTGAAGTGCTCGTGTGAAAGGTCAGTGAGGCCCATCATCTGGGCCCCAGAGGGGACTGAGAAGGCGGTGACTGTGACAACCACAGGCCAGGGGCAGGATCTCCACCTCGGCCTGTGGCCTGCGGGAGGAGCCGGAGGGCCTTGGGAGTGAGGGCAGCCCATGGGGTGCGGGGCCCCCGCCAGATCCTCAGGTCTCAGAGACTCTGCCGGCATCTCTTCCCTCATTCCCCAGGCTGGGCAGGTGGCAGGGTGGCCTGCAAGGCGACAGGAAGCAAAATGATCCGCCCTAGGGGCACTCAAAGCTCTAATGTGAGGCCCCCTCCTTCCTCCTGGGGGGTGGACAGAGCCTGGGGAATCAGGGTGTTCTTTGGGGAACCTCATGAAACAGCTTCCCTGGTGACTCAGACAGTAAAGAACCCATCTGCAATGCAGGAGACCTGGGTTCAATCCCTGGGTTGGGAAGATCCCCTGGAGAAGGGAATGGCTACCCACTCCAGGATTCCTGTATGGAGAATTCCACGAACAGAGGAGCCTGGCGGGTTACAGTTCATGGGGTTACAAAGAGTCGGACACAACTGGTGACTAACACTCATTCACAGGAAACACAGTTTCATGAAACCTGGAACTATTAATATTAATAGTTAATTAATACTATTAATATTCAGTGTCAAATTCAATACATTTTAATGCCACATTTGAGTATATAAATGAGGCAAAGAATTAAGGGAAAAAAAAAACACACAGAAGTTGGAAACATAAAACGGTACAAGGAGAAAAGGCTGCTTATTTACCCAATCATCTCAGTGGGTCGGGGACAAGGCCCACTGTCTGTCATTTCCCCTATGACACTACCGTGTACCCCACCTCACTGAAAGCTGGAGATCTTTCCTTTCACAAACCTAGGCTCTTCCTGTCTTTCCCCATTTCTGCATGGAACCACCACCCAACTGGCTACACAAGCTGCAATCTTCCTTCAGTCAACCTGGAACAAATTCAAAGTGATCTTTTTGTTGCACTAAAGTTTCATTAGCCTTTCCTTTGTTTTTGAAGGGCAGAAAGAATGCAGTTTGTATCTCAGGGCTTAAGAAAATTTCAGAGCTAACTGCGTAGGATACGATTTGAATTTTTAATCAAATCCTTTGCATTTTCATGATAAGAATTCTGTAAGAGCCATTATCTAAGGACCTATCTCGCTTTTCCATAGTGACCCAGGATTTATGACATTTCTTGGATCTTGATTTCACAAGAGGAGATAATTTATGGAAAACCCTTAAAACGTCATCAGCCCCAGATTGCCTTGTCATCCTTTCAGGCTACAACCAACTGACCATTATAATTTCTGCAAATATTAAATCATAATTACTGAATTTAAAAAATAAAGTTTTTTGAGGTAGAAAATGACAGAGATACATGAAATAGCATTCCTAGGGAAGAATCAGGGAGAAGGCAATGGCACCCCACTCCAATACTCTTGCCTGGCAAATCCCATGGACAGAGGAGCCTGGTAGGCTGCAGTCCATGGGGTCGCTAGGAGTCAGACACGACTGAGTGACTTCACTTTCACTTTTCACTTTCATGCATTGGAGAAGGAAATGGCAACACTCCAGTGTTCTTGCCTGGAGAATCCCAGGGACGGAGGAGTCTGGTGGGCTGCCGTCTATGGGGTCGCACAGAGTCGGACACAATGAAGTGACTTAGCAGTAGCAGCAGGGAAGAATAAAGTAAGAAATTTGTAGCATGCCCCTTCTGAGGTTGCCAGGGTTTTACGTAACCCCCTGCTGGCTTCACAGTTGAGTAAACTGAGGCATGAAGACACATATAAAGGTTCACAGGCATTAACAATAAAGCAGCTGAGAGATCCAGGGAGCCAAACTCTTTTGCCAGAACATCAGAACCGCCAGCCGCTGCATATAAAGCTGGGCTGAACCAGCAAAAGTCAAGTGAATGCAGGACTGGACTCCAAGGATGGCCTCGTTTTAAGTGATAAAGGTGGTCTATCGTTATCACTTGACCAATATTTATCACAGTCCTACGGTGGTTCTAGAACCACAGCAAGGAATAACACATGCTCTGTGTCTCCTGGAGCTGACATCTTAGCAGGTGAGATAGACATTAAGCAACCAGCTAGACAGCTTTTACCGAATGTCTATGTGATAACTGCCGAGACAGTGAGCACACATAACAGAGAGATTTCATATGGTCTGTGAGGTCTGGGGTGTGCTACAGCAAAGCTATATCTGATGTAAACAGTGAAGAAAGAGTAGGTTTTAACTAAAGTGCATGTGTTGTGGGGGTGTTGGGGTGTTGCATGAAGAGCGTGGCAGCTGTGGAAAGCTTGGAGGCAGGACGAAGCACTGAGAATTTCATGGGGTCCAAGAGGAGGCTGGTGAGGGACTCGTGTGTCACAGTCCTGCTTACGAATGTGCGTCTTTGGGACTTCCCTGTGGTCCAGTGGCTAAGACTCTGAGCTCCCAATGCAGGGGGTCTGGGGTTCGACTCCTGGTCAGGGAACTAGATCCCACGTGCTACAACTAAAAAGGTCTCACATGCTGCTGTGAAGACTGGAGATCCTGTGTGCTGCAACTAAGACCCAATGCAACCAAATAAATAAATATTAAAAAAAAAAAAAAAACAGAATGTGCGTCTTTAACCCAAAAGCAACGGGGCCACAGTGAAGCCAGAGCAGGTTGGGGCATCTGAGTACACTGGTCATCGGGAACTGGAGCTCATTCCTCGCCCCCACATACTACGTATTGGTTAGCTCAATTTTATTTTAGTAAATGGTTGCCCAGCTTAGATGAGTCACTAGTCAAACATTATTCCATCTGTGACAACAGGGATGGAACTTGAGGGCATTATGCTAAGTGGAAGCAATCAGAGAAAGACACATACCTTACAACCTCACGTATAGGTGGAATCTAAAAACAGAAACAAACAACAGAACTCACAGATACAGAGAAAAGGTCGGTAGTTGCTAGACACTGAGGGAAGGGGTGGGCAGAGTGGGTAAGGGTGGCCAAAAGGTACAAAGTTCTAGTTATAAAATAATTAAGTCCTGGGGGTGCAATGTACAGCGTGTTGACTATAGTTAATAATAAATACTGTATTGCCTCTTTGAAAGTTGCTGAGACAGGAGATCTTAAAAGTTCTCATCACAAGGAAAAAAATAAGTAACTGGGTGGTGATGGATGTTAATTAGACTTACTGTAATCATGTTGTAATATATGTAGATATCAAATCATTATGTTCCACACCTGAAACTAATACATCAATTATATCTCAATTTAAAAATTATTCTATTTTATTTACTACCTGCCACTCTCCCCCAGTAAGTAACCTTTTTTCTTTTTCCTTCTCGTCTTCAAATCTGTATGTGTAAGTCTGAAAAAGAGTGTTAGTCACTCAGTTGTGTTCGACTTTTTGCAACCCCCATGGGCTGAGGCCCGCCAGGCTCCTCTGTCCATGGGATTCTCCAGACAAGAGCAGTGGAGTAGTTGCCATGCCCTTCTCCAGGGTAAGTCTGAGGTCAAGTCCATTTTTCAGGCTCTCACTGTTGAGTAGCTGAGACCCTAAGCGTCAGGCAGGGCTGACAGGGAACTGAGTCCGTGGGCCTCAAGATCAGCCGGGCTTCGAAAACCCAGACACCCAGGCCCGTGAAACCAGACTCTCTGCGAGGTGGGACCCCGGCATCAGTTTTTGTTGTTATATGTGTAGAAGGTGATTCCACCGTGCAGCCCAGTTTGAGAAGCTGTGAACCTAGGTTCTCAACTGCAGGCGTCTGTCCTTCCCCTAACTAGGAGGAAAAAACAGTAGCAGCGACAATCCCCTGAAAGCATTCAGGACTTTCTTATAGCTAAAGACAAAACAAATATAAGGACCGACAAGCCTCAACCAAAGTCTCTCCCAGGCTCAGCAATTCTTTATTTGCGCTGACGGCACTGGCTGGCTTGGGGGTGGGGGACATCTCCAGACAACACATAAGCTGGGCTCAGGCAGTTCCCTACCCCTGCCCAGGCTCCGGTCCATCCGCGAGGCCCCTCGGGCCGCCGATGGTCACTTAGGACTGGGGGAGACGTGGGCTTTGCACGTATCAGCCGGCGGCTCGCAGCCCCCTTCACAGAGCCGGGTTCTCGGGAGCTCTGGTCCCTGCGCCCTGGCGGCCGCCACGCACGTTGTCATTCGGGCATCTGCGCATCCCGGCTCCTCCGACATCTGGCCAAGCGGCGCCTCCCTCCGCGTCCTCCCTCCGCCCTCCCGCCCCTCCCCTCCCCTCCCCACTCCTCTCTTGTTTGGGGCGGTAAGGTCAGGAGTGTTCAACAATTCGACGTGGGAAGTCTCCCCGAGGAAGTGCCGGGTCATAAATTTCATCCAACAAGAGGTCCGATCAAGCTCAGACATTAGGAAACCTCCCAGCCACTAATCACCAGCGCAGCCCCTGTGCTCAGCTCCAGACTCCAGGGCACAGAGGGGCTGGACTGTGGGGGCCCCAGAGCTGATGTGGGTCCATGGGCCCAGTGCCGGGATCGTGTGTGTATGTGTGTGTGTCCCTCTGCCTCTGGCCGACTTTTAGATCCTTTATTTCCACACATGTGGAAGGGCAGTAGTGGAGACTGTCCTGACATGGAAGAGGTGTGTTAAACCCTGTGGGGATGGTTTCAAGCCTAAAGTTTAGATCATGAGTTCAGGACAAGAAACATTTTGAATGAGAGTAAGGATGTGTTGGGTTCTGTGTTACATATCTTGCCATCTGAATGTGCTGATGGTAGACACAGACAGCCCCGGGTTAAGGACAACTTCTGGTCCCCGCCCTGGCTGTGTGACGCTGGGCTAGTCACTCTCCGTCTCTGATCTCTGTTCCTAGCTGTGAAGTGAACGAGTTGGAGGGCGGTGTGGGAGATGGCTGGGTCCCCTTGGTGATCTAAGAGCCTCGGGGTCTTTGTTCCCCCTCCTCTGTGCAGCAAGAACAGTCAGATCACCTTCAGCCTCTGCCCTGCTGTCCTTTGATCAAGGAAATCCTTGCCAGGGACTGGTGCTCTGGCTTAGCTGGAAAGCCCTGGGGTGTCCTGGGGAATTTGGAGAGTCACTCCCGGCACTTTTGTTGAGCCCCTCATGGAGGTGCTCCAATCCACAAAGTAGTGCTCCAACCCTGAAGGCATCTGAAGACCCACAGGGCAATCCTAACAATTGCACTGACTCCCCAGGCACAGTTCTAACCCATTAGGTAAATTAAGGCAAGCTTTACAACAGCCCCAGAGGTAAATTCTATTATTAGCCTACTTTACAGATGAGTAAACTGAGGAGCCTGAACTCTGAGGAGGGGAGTAGAAAGAATTGTTCTCTCAAAAGATTTTTATGATCTGGGCAAAACACTGTTTTGAAGTCAAAATTTTTTAAACACTGAATTATTCCAAGTTTGTGGGGAAAATTAATACATGCTTAGAAAAAAATTAACACACTGAAATATTTACAGGGTTTAAATCTGGGTGATGGAATTGTGGATAATTTATAGGGAATTATGGTTCAGCAAGGTCACTTTCCCGGTTCTCATAGCCAGCAAAGTGCTGGAGTAAAGTCTCAAGCCCAAGTCTACTTGCCTATAAAGTCTACTCAAATAGTTGCTGACTGCTACTTAAATTGGGAAACCATGTGTTAAAAAAAAAATCCACACAAATATGGTACCCTAAAATCAGACTGCAGTGAAGAGGCAGGGAGGGGACTTGAACCCCTGTAACCAGCCCCAGAGACCATGCTCTAAGCTGTAAGAGGCACAGACAGCAGACTTGGGCCCTCTGAAGAGACAGCACCTCCTGGTCTGGGGACTGAGTGAGATGTGTGAGGCATCCTGAGAGCAGGAAGCCAGGACAGGGAGGCAGGCAGGGCGAGGTGCGGGGCAGCTGCCTGGCCCTGCAGGAGAGGGTGTGTCCTTGGAGCACGATGCCCGCTCCAAGCTCTTGGGCCCGGATTTTCCATCAGGCCCCAGAAGAACCATTGTGGGGTAGCACAGAGACCCCTGGGCTTTCCCAGGTGGCGCTCGTGGTAAAGGGCCTGCCTGCCAATGCAGGAGCTATGAGACGCAGGTTTGATCCCTGGGTCTGGATACTCCAGAGAATCATCCCAGCGCATGGACTGAAGCAGGGTCTCCTACATTGGCAGGCGGATTCTTTAACATCTGAGCCACCAGGGAAGCCCTGTTTAGATCTTAGAGCACCCCAATGAGAACTGTGGCTCATGTTCTGGAATCTTTAAAAGAATAAGCCATCCTTGCTGTGGGTGTTGAGTTTTGAAGGCTTTTGCTTAAAACATCTGTATTCTGAGGACAAAATAATTGTTTTGTGATGAGCTCTCTGGATAATTGTCAGATATTAGTAGAAACTCCTGATCACATTTCTTCACTGGTGTTCTCTGCTTTTCTTGACCGGCATTATTTTGCATGTGTTTCAACCAGTCAGGTGGAAATTTCTGCACAGGAAGCATTTTTCATTTTTTGTGGAATGCCATGCTCAAGAGAGAAACCGTTTTAAAGTCAGAAGAAGAAGCCACACTGGCCTGTCGTCCTGTGCCCTGCACACTTGTAACGAGCGCATGCTCGTGGCTGCTACTGCCCTACACAGGGGCTGTATTAATTAGTCTTACACCAAACTTCTGCCCATTCCCCTGTCTTCTGTCTGCCCAGTCTTTCAGTAAGGTGCTGGCAAGGTTCTGCCCTGCTTATCTTGCAAAAGTGGTGTGGATTTCTTCCAAGTGGGAGAGCAAACAAAAGCTGCCTCTACAGCCTTCTGATAATTCAGTCCCATTTGAATCTTTAACTGGAAACATCTCCACACCAAAAGAACACTTGCAGTAGATATCAAGCACAAATCTCTTTCTCTTTTCCATGTTTTTTTTTTTTTTTTTTTTTTGGCCGCACCACGCTGCGGCACGTGGAATCCTAATTTCCCCAACCAGGGATCGAACCAGTGCCCCCTGAATTGGGAAGGGCAGAGTTTAACCACTGGAATGCCAGGGAAGTCCCATAAATGCCTCTTAATCAAACAGTTCCTTGTATCACGCAGGAGGCACAGAATGTTAGGACCACCAGTTGTCCCCACAGAAAAGCACTGGTGAGTCAGTTTATCTAGAAGGGCCCATTTGACTCTGATGTCAGACTGGGAGGCTTCCACCCTTTAAACACTCATGTCTCAGCTTCCCTGCAAAATTAGGAACTAGAAGTTGGCCTGAGCCTTGATTCCCCTCCTAGAATGTGAGATAATGTAATTCTAATGAGGGGATGTGTTCTGCCTAGAATCATGCTATACTATACAATGCTGTACTTACTAAATACACAGAAAGAGAGGGAAAGGAAGAATGAATAATTGCGTAGAAAAATGCCACCGTCTCATGGCCCCAACACTAAACTGGTGCTGGTCCAGTTTCTCCCCAAATGAATGGTGATGCTTCTGAATTCACTCTGGCTGCCCCGAAAGCCCTCTGCCTTTCTACAACTGCAGGAGGCTCGGATGGGGTGGGGAGAGGGCTGGGGGTGGGGAGAAGTGCTGTGCCTTAAGCTTCATCCTGGCTGCACATAAAGGAAGCAAAATCAAAACCCAAGCTGGAGAGAAAAAAAAAAAATCCTAAATTTAATTGGCCAGGAAACAGGATTCCTGGGGCCTCTGCTTTCTGGGCTTCCAGAGAAGGATTTAGGCAGGGGCACTTCCCCGCCCTCAGGATAAAAAAAAGATTAAATTCGGGTTTGGTCTGGATGTACAAATTGCATGCAGGGCATACAGTTACTTTGCATATTGCATGTGCTTTCAGGGAGAGGGAGAAGGGGGAGGGAAGGAGGGCAGGATATTGACGAGGGGGCAAAAACTAAAAACAACTTACTGTTTTCATATGGTGGGCGAAACTGTTTTGTCTCCTTAACTGTGCAGAATGTCAGCGGTGGGCACTGTGTCGTGACAAGATTTTTTTCTTTTTTTTTAAATTAAGCTAAACTCACACCCGAGCTGTAGCTGCCCCGAGGTATTACAGCTTTAATTGTGTTCAGTATGATCTGCCGGACAATATGTCTTGATCAATCTGAATGGCCATCCAGTGTGCGGTTCCCCTTGGCATGGCTGCAAAACCAGCTTCGCTTTAGTGAACCGGTTCAGGAATGTGGGTTAATTCGGCCGACCCTTTTTACCCCCACAGCTCTGTTTTTGTGAGGTTGGCAGAAACTGACACGTTTTCTTTTGCTTAATTAAGTTGTTCAGTAGAAGGCTGGTCAAACAGTTGCGTCTACGTGGGGAGTCCGAAGATACACAGAAAGCTGTGGGCGTCTCCAACATGAAAAGGGGGATTCTGTTATTGTTTGGGTGTAGACGGGTCATTTTTTCAAAGTTACTGCTGCCTGAGTGACCACAGCCCTGCACACAGTCCTGAAAAGACATTAAAGCTGGTTCAATACGACTACCTTGGGTTCTAAAGTTTATTTTTAAAAGAGGGAGAGAGCAAGGGAGAAACGAAATGGTCTCATTTAGGTGGCATTTTCTTTCTTTCTGGCCTTTAAAAAAAAAAAAAAGCTGGGGGGGGGCGGTGCAAACAGCAGGTTCATTTAAATAAGAGATGCCTGTACATTATAAGTTACAGCTGGTGTGCTGAAATTCTCTTTCCACTTGGTAAAACAACACTGGTACCCAGGAAACTTGCCTTGGAGCTAAGGAGTAGGATCCTGTCACCTGTCCGCCAGGCACTGGGGCTGAGAAAATCCATCCACAGCCTCTCAGCCCATGACATTGTGGCTTTCCTTCCCTGCTGATGTTATGACAACCACAAAAAAAATCAGTTTCACAGGTATTCAAAGCAGCTGAAAACTTCATGGCTCAAGTGTGTGCGTGCCTACTCGGGTCCAACTCTTTGCGACCCCATAGACTATATCCCACCAGGCTCCTCTGTCCATGGGATTCTCCAGGCAAGAATACTGGAGTGGGTTGCCATTTCCTACTCCAGGGGACCTTCCTGACCCAGGGATAGAACTTGCATCTCCTGCATCTCTTTCACTGGCAGGCGGGTTCTTTACCATGAGCCTCCTGGGAAGCACACTTGATGGGAGGCCTCCCTATCACATCTCCATCCCTTCCTGAGGCTTCCTATCTTTCCAGTTTAAATCATCTTCATATGCACATGCCCCTGGATTCTATGAATATTATTTGGTTCCACCAAGAGTTTTCCTTATTGGACTTCCCTCGTGGTCCAGCGGTTAAGACTCTGTGATTCTACTGCAGGAGGCTTGGGTTTGATTACCTGGTCAGAGAACTAAGATCCCATATGCTGTGCAGTGTGACCAAAAAATAAGTAAAATTAAATTAAGATTATAATATCCTATCCCCAAAGGAGTTTTCCTTATTGTACGTACTGTGTGATACAATTGAAAGGAGTGTGTGTGCTAAGCCACTTCAGTCGTGTCCGACTCTTTGTGACCCTATGTCCTGTAGCCAGCCAGGCTCCTCTGTCCATATATTCCAATATTCCAGGCAAGAGCACTGGAGTGGGTTGCCATCCCATCCTCCAGATCCAGGGATTGAACCCGCATCTCTTAGTCTCCTGCATGGGCAGGTGGATTCTTCACCACTAGTGCCACTTGGGAAGCCCATAATTAAAGGGAGATGTGGAGGGAACTTGAACTGGGCTTCCGGGTCCTATTGTCAATGATGGTTTGACCCCAAGTGAGTTCTCACACATGCTTTTGTGCCTCAGTTTGTCCACAGCAGCAAGTGTCCAATGCCAGGTACTTCTGAGCTAGCTTGCCTCTCTCCCTCTGCAATAAGTCAGCATCTGGAAAACCACTGTTCCCACAAGCCCTTGGCACCATTGTGCTGATGTTTCCCAGTTATGCAGCCCTGGCTCCAGGCAGCCCGTCAGCCCCTTGGTTATACATCAGGGTTCTGACTGGGGTGCTCAACAGATGTTGGCCCACACTGGTCTCAGCGCAGGGAACTCATGTCTGCTTTAAAAGCCACGCAGTCCAGTTTTCTACCAGGTCCCCAAACGGCAGCTTTTGGGAAGCCCAGTTAAATGCTTCTTCCTTCCAGAGAGAGAAAAGCCTGGATGGGCAAAACCTTAACAGTCTTCACTTTGATTTTTTACTTCTCTTTATACGGGAAAGAATGGGTGAAGATTTGATTGAAGTAGCGAGAATGTCAAAATGATTCTTTAGGGGGGAAAAATCCACTTTGGACTCTAAATTACTTGGATCAGCCATCTACACTGACATCAGTCATCTGTTCATTATGAGCACTGCCCACTTACTCCCCAGACCCTGCCTGGGTTGGTTATGGACCTATACGCAGGACATCGTGGATCCTATATTTAGGTCGTGCACGTCCAGGTGCTCTTGATATATGTCAAGGTCTGGTCCTTCTAACCTGCAAGTAGGGAGGGTAGGGGGCTTTAGAATTCCTAGTTTGTGCAGCCAGTCCCCAAATGACCTGTTCTTTCGAGGACAAAGCCCAGTTTCACACACACACACAAAATGAAAAATGTTTTCCCCTGTTCTGGTAGGGAATGCTTAAGGACCACATAGAGTATTGGTGTGCACTGTCCCTGCCTGACCCCTCGATCCTGGGACCCAGGGTTTGTCCCCCAGTCCTCAGTTGCAAGGGCCCTGCTGGGTGGGTCACTTTCCTTACCTTCAAAAAAGGCCAAATTCAAAAGCTCCGTAGCCCACCCCCCCGCTACACACACACATACAACTTTTCTTCAGCTGACGAACTGGTCCCAGCAGCCCTTCCAGAGAGTGGTTGTCAGAGCCAGCGGAGGCCCGGGCAGATGGGGCTGAGCCGGCCGGGCAGCCAGTGGACGTGGGAGCCGGCCCGCCTGGCAGCCTTCCCGCAGTCTGGAGGTGGTTTGTGCGGCTGGCAGTTTGGTTCCCACTCGAGGTGGCGGGCCCTCTCCCCCTTTCCAATGCCCTGACAGGCCGGGCAGATTTTTTTTTTCTTTCCCCCGGCTTTTGAAAATCCAGGACACACTACCCGCTCTGAGTCGCCAAGTTCCAGCTGCTTAAAGAGAGCTGCCCGGCCACCAACACCATGTCCTTCCACACCCAGGGAGACAGAAGGCCTTCCTCCCCGCGGGCGAGCCCACAAGCCTGCGGGATGCTGCCTCGCGGGTCCCGGAGACAGAGGGGAGGACTTGCAAGGGCTGGCCGGGAGCCATCCCCCGATTCCTGGCACTCACAGTTCCACATGGAGCGCTCTGCGCTCTGCAGGACAAAGAGGAGCCGTTTCTTATCCCGCCCCGAGTTCTGCTGACAAACGGCATAATCAACTGACAGAAAGCGACGGAGCACGGAGCGGTGGCGTTTCCAAACCCCCCCAGTTACGGGGAGGCCCGCCCGGGCGGGGATGGTCACTTTCTGCAGGTGTTCGGCCAGTGTCCCCTCATTTGCATGCATTTGCATTGACTGTCAAACAGTTGGCTGACAGAAAGTCTGAGGAGGTCTGGACACAGCCCAAACCTGTCAGGGGCTTTCTCCTTTGCCAGTCAAGGTTGGCTTGGGCTGCAATTAGAGCAGGAAACGAATACTTCTGACACTGCAATATACCCAGCCACAGCTGGGCGAAGTTCAGCCCAAGAGTGTGCTTCATTTAGACGGACAAGATGCAGTCTGGAAGGAAAAGAGGAGAGAGACGGTGGTGGCGGGGTGTGGGGGCAGTGGTTGTATGGCGTAGGTGGGAGGTAGTGGTCCATGCTCAGAAAGCCATGCTCTCAATGCTGTCTTCACAAGGACAGAAAGAGGCTGCGACCGTCCCGTGTCGCTGGGCTGGGTTGTTTGTTGTTGTTTGGAGCAAGGGAGCCGATTTCCCGCTGCGGTGTGAGGTCAAGTCCATGTGTGAAAGGCGCTTACCAGACACTCCACCTTCTATCCTCAGCCATCAGGCTGCACGGAGGAACTAAATTCCGAAGCTGCATTTCCGAAGCTCTCTCCCCACCCCAGTCAGGCTCCACTGTGCTGTCGAGGCTGACAAATAGGTGGCGGGGCTTCGGAGCGGGTGAGAAAGTTTGAGATCCGGCACAGGCACAGGCATCGTGTTGTTTCCCCACCTCGCTGCTGCCCAAGGATTACAGATCATATTAGCATACGGATTGCGGTGGGAAAGAAAGAAAACTCAGGGCCTTGGCTACTGTAAAGGAGTTGCTGGGGGTGGGGCAGGGCAGGAAGAAAGCCCTCGGAAAGGTGGTGCTGGCGCTGGTATTTTTTAAGAACTCAGGGGATTTATATTTGGGGAGGCCTGCATCCTTCTGAGATGTTGTTTCACAGATTCTTTAAGCGAGACCTAACAATTTATTAAATACTTCATCTCTCAACAGTGGTGGGCACTAGAGTTTCATGAGCCGGAGACAATAGATTCTGTTTATTCGCCAACAATACAGATACTGTTTAGCTCTGGACTGCAAGTGGCTGAGCCATCTGGCTCATATCTCCACAGTAAAACATTGTCTGCGACACAAAAAATGACTACATCCCCAGGACAAACTAGTGTGACCTCTAAATAAAGCCTTCCTCTGAAGCTATGATATCACACAGCCCAGGGGACACCAGCACAATTGAATCTGGTCACCAAAAGCCCAAGTGAGATAGGACTATGTAAATGGAATTTTATAGGAGTCTTTTTGTCCTCCGTGGCAAACCACCCAGATCCATCCACAGCACTGAAACATCTTTTTCATTCACCGCTGGGACAACACTGCGGTTCTGTGTGGGGACTGGCAGCCCTCTTTCTCCAGCCCGACCCAGGAAGTACACGTTCATGGCCAGGGGCAGCACCTGCAGCTGCGGCTTCCAGCAACATTTCACTGATGGAGTCCCCACCTGCACCAGGCTTTTCTCTGATATTTCGGAAACAAGCGGTCCTTTTTCCTCCCTGCCAGAGAGGAGGTCCAAGTTTGCCAGCTTCTTCACAAATAGCCGAACAAGTCACTCGCAGCATTGCGCCACCTGAATGCCCGCTTCACTGGGCAAACAAGCACGCGCACACACACACACACACACTCATTCCCCCATCACCCCATCCAAGAAAGCGGCCATTTCAATGGAAGAAGTGTCACTCTCCGGAAAAGACCCAATTCACTCTCCACAACCAAGACATTTGTGTAGCCTCTGGGTGGGAAAATTTCATGACAGAAATTGAGACATGATGACGAACAGACCAAAAGCTGGCCTGGCTTAAGCATTCCACCTGTTCCAACCCCTGCTGGTTTGGTTTGACTTTTTTTTTTTTTTCAAGAAAGAAACCCTGATTTATTTCTGGGCACAAAACTCTTGTACATGGAATGGCTCACGAGATAAGATCTCTAAATGTTTTCCAAATGCAAGGCAGCATTAAATCATTTTGCAGGCAGACTCACCTAGCGGATGGCGCACATAGCCCAGCGAAGAAACACCACATCTGGGAATAAAGGGAGGAGGGTTGAAGTCATTTCAGATGGACATTTCCCAACCCTGCCATCTTGGGCAAATCACTTAATCCCTTGGTCCTATCCCCATCTGTAAGAAGAGATGACATTCTCTTTTTCACAGGAGTTACATTTGGAAAATGTGTGACACATGCTTAACATAACATCTAGCAGATAGTAATGGTTTATTTACTAAATCGAAGCTATGACAATAATGATAACAGATAATGGTAACATTGCCTCTCTGACTCCTGGCTAGTTTCAGTAGGAAAATAGGTTCCAGGGTATCAATCACCCATTTAAATGCATAATGACCCTTGATAATAGTAATGCCTATTTATTGTCATAATGACATTTGTTATCATCATTATTTAGCGTGCTGTTTAGTTGCTAAGTCATGTCCAATTCTTTGCAACCCCATAGACTGTAGCCTGCCAGGCACCTCTGTCCATGGGATTCTCCAGGCAAGAATACTGGAGTGGGTTGCCATTTCCTTCTCCAAGGGATCTTCCCAACCCAGGGATCAAACCCAGGTCTCCTGCATTGGCAGGCAGGTTCTTTACCACTAAGCCACCTGGGACATAAACCCAAATAATTTGGCGAAGTTTGATTGTCTACTGTCCTACTAGTTGGGTTATCCTGCACCTGTTTCTGGATAGAACTTTCTTCATGCATCATTAATCTGGTCATAATTTTATATTAAATTATTCTTGTGAAAATCATATTCTAAAATATAATGAGAAACCATACACACAATTGCCACGTTAGGTGTAGAGTCTTTGCTACCAGCGTGGTATCGTAAAATGGCCCTATTTACTTTTGTCTTACTTCTAATCAATCCCAAGATTTCAAGTGATTGCAAATAATTTTAGAGTAATCTTTACACTTGTGACAGGTTGATTTCTAGAAATGAAGTCATTTGGTTGAGATGAATGCTGATCTCTCTCACAACCAGTTAGTTGAAAGGATGCACTCCAGACTCAGAGCCTAGGTAAAAATTCTTCATAAAAAATGACCACAAATTCCATATTTAACCAACTGTAGTTTGAGCCTTGGACCCTTTGGTAACAGGGGGACATAGCTATATTTTTTTTTACTTTTATTTTATATTGGATCATAGCCAATTAACAATGTTGTGACAGTTTCAGGTGAATAGCAAAAGGATTCAGCCATACATATTCATGGATCCATTCTCCCCCAAACTCTCCTCCCATCCAAGTTGCCATATACTGTTGAGCGGAGTTCCCTGTACTATACAGTATGTCCTTGTCGGTTACGCATTTTAACCATGGCAGTGTGTACCTGTCGATCCCAAACTCCCTAACTATGAATACATGTATATGCATATGACTGAGTCTCTTTGCTGGTCACCTAAAACTATCACAACATTGCTAATCGGCTATACTTCCGTGTAAAATAAGAAGTTGAAAACAGCACGTTTGACAAGGTGCTGATACCCCTCGTCATGGGGTACATCGACGTCATAAAGAGGAAGGGAAGGGGCACTTGGCCAGCTGAACTTCTTGGATGCCCACTGGGAGAGAGGTCAATGCCAAAGACCGAGGGAGTTACAGCCGGAGAGAAAAAAACAATTCCTTTCCCTAAGGGACTTACTGGGCAGAGTAAGTCTGTGGCTAAAAAAAATGTAACGTGAACAATGATTTGACTCACCCAAGGAGTAGGGTTTTAAGTGTTTGTGGTTATTTATTACTGATTCTGTTGACAACAGCACAGGTCATGGAAAGTAATTCTGAAGAGTCCAGGCTCTGGGGTCCGCATATGGTCAACTCTGCCACTTACTAGCTGTGGAGCTTTGGTAAGCTGCTGCTGCTGCTAAGTCGCTTCAGTCGTGTCTGACTCTGTGCAACCCCATAGACAGCAGCCCACCAGGCTCCCCCGTCCCTGGGATTCTCCAGGCAAGAACACTGAAGTGGGTTGCCATTTCCTTCTCCAATGCATGAAAGTGAAAAGTGAAAGTGAAGTCACTCAGTTGTGTCCGACTCCTAGCGACCCCATGGACTTCAGCCTACCAGGCCCCTCTGTCCATGGGATTTTCCAGGCAAGAGTACTGGAGTGGGTTGCCATTGCCTTCTCCATTTGGTAAGCTACTTACCCAGTATCCCTGGGCCTCAATTTCCCTCTCCGTAAAATGGGAATAATTTTATTATCTATCCCACAACATTAATGTAAAGCACTTCATGCAAAACCTAGTTATCTATCAAGTACTAGGTGGCGTCTAAAGCTGATGCTGTGAAAGTGCTGCACTCAATATGCCAGCAAATTTGAAAAACACAGCAGTGGCCAAAGGACCGGAAAAGGTCAGTTTTCATTCCAATCCCAAAGAAAGGCAATGCCAAAGAATGCTCAAACTACCACACAATTGCACTCATCTCACACACTAGCATAGTAATGCTCAAAATTCTCCAAGCCAGGATTAAACAGTACCTGAACCATAAAATTCCAGATGTTCAAGCTGAATTTAGAAGAGGCAGAGGAACCAGAGATCAAATTGCCAACATCCGTTGAATCATCAAAAAAGCAAGAGAGTTCCAGAAAAACATCTACTTCTGCTTTATTGACTATGCCAAAGCCTTTGACAGTGTGGATCACAATAAAGTGTGGAAAATTCTTCAAGAGATGGGAATACCAAACCACCTTACCTGTCTCCTGAGAAATCTGTATGCAGGTCAAGAAGCAAGTTAGAACTGGACATGGAACAACAGACTGGTTCCAAATTGGGAAAGAAATACGTCAAGGCTGTATATTGCCCCCTGCTTATTTAACTTATATGCAGATTACATCATGAGAAACGCTGGACTGGATGAAGCACAAGCTGGAATCAAGATTGCTGGGAGAAATATCAATAGATGATATCAACAGATGACACCACCCTTATGGCAGAAAGTGAAGAAGAACTAAAGAGCCTCTTGATGAAAGTAAAAGAGGAGAGTCGAAAAAGTTGGCTTAAAACTCAACATTCAGAACACTAAGATCATGGCATCTGGTCCCATCACTTCATAGCAAATATATGGGAAAACAATGGAAACAGTTTAATTTTGGGGGGCTCCAAAATCACTGCAGATGGTGACTGCAGCCATGAAATTAAAAGAAGCTTGCTCCTTGGAAGAAAAGTTATGACCAACCTAGACAGCATATTAAAAAGCAGAGACATTACTTTGCCAACAAAGGTCCTTCTAGTCAAAGCTATGGTTTTTCCAGTAGTTATGTATGGATGTGAGAATTGGACTATAAGGAAAGCTCAGTGCAGAAGAAGTGATGCTTTTGAACTGTGGTGTTAGAGAAGACTCTTGAGAGTCCCTTGGACTGAAAGGAGATCCAACCAGTCATCCTAAAGGAGATCAGTCCTGGGTGTCCATTGAAAGGACTTATGTTGAAGCTGAAACTCCAATACTCTGGCCACCTGATGCGAAGAACTGACTCATTGGAAAAGACCCTGATGATAGGAAAGATTGAGGGCAGGAGGAGAAAGGGACGACAGAGGATGAGATGGTTGGATGGCATCACCGACTCCATGGACATGAGTGTGAGTAAGCTCCAGGAGTTGGTGATGGACAGTGAAGCCTGGCATGCTGCAGCCCATGGGGTCACAAAGAGTTGGACACGACTGAGCAACTGAACTGACTGAGGTGGCTTTTCTGGTGGCTCAGCAGTAAAGAATCTGCCTTCAATGTAGGAGACCCGGGTTCGATACCTAGGTTGGGAAGATCCTCTGGAGAAGGAAATGGCAATGCACTCCAGTATTCTTGCCTGGAGAATCCCATGGACAGAGGAGCCTGGTGTGCTACAGTCCACAGGATCATAAAGAGTCAGACACAACTGAATGACTATCGCTTTCATTTTTCTTTCACTTTTATTATCATTATAACTATTTTGGTTATGTGTCATCCACTCCCCTTCACACACAGGGACAATGTGATATAGTCTATGATTCTGAGGATGTCCTGACCCACCGTTAGATACGTGGGTTTTGAGTCACTCCACCAACAAAGGAATTCGTGCTTAACCAGCCCCAGGCTGATCTGCATCCCTAATCTGCGTTTTCAAGGCAGCAGATTGGGATAGGAGGGTCTGGACCTGAAACAAAGGCAGGCTCACTTGTAAATATCCAGACGGAAACAGGCAGTTCTTTAACCCAGATGTCATTCGATCTGCAGAAAAAGGAAGGAAAAAAAACGCCTCCCCTGCCTACAACCAGGCTCCCAGGTGACCGTGACCCAGGGGATGGTTTCTCCTGCAAAGGACACAGGATTTCCAATTCAGGAGCTGTTTGTGGCAAAGCTGGAGCTGGTCTTGGTGATCAGACACTCTGGCAGCTGCTCCCTCCTCCCCAGTCTTCCAGGTTTGAATCCTAAGATGACTCGCACAGCTACCCTCTTGGAATAGAAACTCAGGTCACCTGGAAAAGGGGACTCAGGGCCTGGAGACACTGAGACACGGACACAGGAGGCTGCGGGCCGCAGGGAGCCACCCTTCCTTCCCCTCACGGTGTTTCTACATCTTTCTGGAAACCCACTCCATTCTCTTGCCTTCATCCCTCCAACTTACACACGACCTCCGCGGGCCAGAGTCTCTGAACCTCAAATTCCACCTGCCTTTTGTGCTGCTTCACCTGATTTCACTTGACGAATTCACTCTTCCAATTACAATCCCCACGAGAGCAATTAAAGGGTACCACTCATGTTTCAAAAGCTGGAAAAACTAGTCAGACACTATGGGCCCCGATCAGGTCAGGTGGTGTAGACAATGGACCTTTAAGCCTATTAGTGGGTTACGAGTGGACAGCCAGTGATTGACATCTCCAGTAACCAATAAAAGCTAGGCAAGAGACTCTGCTCCCTTCTCATTGGTCAGCACAACATCTAGCAGCCCTGAACTGACTGGCTGCTATTCTTATATTAGTAGATGCAGTGGGCCCAGGAGGCGGGTAGAAACCTTCACTGTCTTTTGTGTGACTAAAATGCAATTGTGTTTTTCTGTGATCTAGACTTTTTTCCCATAACTAATTTCTTATCAGATGGAACTTATCACGACTTCCCTGGTGGCTCAGACGGTAAACCGTCTGCCTACAATGCGGGAGACCCGGGTTCTATCCCTGGGTTGGGAAGATCCTCTGGAGAAGGAAATGACAACCCACTCCAGTATTCTTGCCTGGAAAATCCCATGGATGGAGGAGCATGGTAGGCTACAGTCCATGGGGTCGCAAATAGTCGGACGCGACTGAGCAACTTCACTCACTTTTATAACAAAGATGACCCAAGTCATTTTTATGAGATTGTCTGGTTTTTACTACTATCAGTCAGTTCAGTTGCTCAGTCTCATAATCTGACTATTTGCAACCCCATGCACTACAACATGCCAGGCCTCCCTGTCCATCACCATCTCCCAGAGCTTGCTCAAACTCATGTCTGTTGAGTCCATGACTTGATCTAACCATCTCATCCTCTGTCCTCCCTGTCTTCTCCTGCCTTTCCCAGCATCAGGGTCTTTTCCAATGAGTCAGTTCTTTGCATCAGGTGGCCAAAGTATTGGAGTTTCAGCTTCAGCATCAGTCCTTCCAATGAATATTCAGGACTGAAACCTTTAGGGTTCACTGGTTGGATCTCCTTGCAGTCCAAGGGACTCTCAAGAGTCTTCTCCAACACCACAGTTCAA
Organism: Bos taurus; assembly: GCF_002263795.3. NCBI lineage: Eukaryota > Metazoa > Chordata > Mammalia > Artiodactyla > Bovidae > Bos > Bos taurus. Next base: position 2,451,275 of record NC_037328.1, on the reverse strand, counting down.
AAGCATCAATTCTTCAGTGCTCAGCTTTATGTATATCAATGCTTTAGGTACATCTGTTTACCTTACAAGCTGTTTTCATATATGTTTATTTGTTTGCTGCTAAGTCGCTTCAGTTGTGTCCGACTCTGTGTGACCCCATAGACAGCAGTCCACCAGGCTCCCCCGTCCCTGGGATTCTCCAGGCAATAACACTGAAGTGGGTTGCCATTGCCTTCTCCAATGCATGAAAGTGAAAAGTGAAAGTGAAGTCGCTCAGTCGTGTCCAACTCCTAGCGACCCCATGGACTGCAGCCTACCAGGCTCCTCTGTCCATGGGATTTTCCAGGCAAGAGTACTGGAGTGGGGTGCCATTGCCTTAGTAAGGCATATATTATTATTTGTATTCTATAGAAGCCAATGTAGCTCAGAGAGACCGAGGGATTAGCCTAAGGTCACAGAGCAAGAAAATGATATGGAATTAGAATCCAAGTTTTCAGACTCTTCCTTACATATTCTTGAACATTTTGTGGCATAGTCCAAAAAATATTTCTTTTTTTCTCAAGTTTTTTAAAAAGTATTTATTTGTTTATTTATTTGGCTGTACTGGGTCTTAGTTTTGCAGCACACTAAGATCTTTAGTTGCGACCTGCAAACTCTTAGTCGTGGCGTGTGGAATCTAGTTCCCTGACCAGAGATCCAATCCAGGCCCCCTGTACTGGGGAGTGTGGAGTCTTAGCCACTGGCCCAAGAGAGAAATTCCCACTAAATATTTCCTAAATGAACTAGATCTCACTTTTTCCCTCCCTCTGTTTTCCATTTTGGAAGTCTTTGGATCAAAATCAAGTGAAACAAAAAAAAAAAACTGAATTTTTTTTAATAAATAGGAAAAATGGAGAACAGGTATAACGATTCACCAGTGAAACAGTAACCAATTAGCTGAGACTGTCACGCAGAGTAAAGTGTCCCACAGGAACTGGCCCTTGTTGAAGGATGCCTAGTCATGACTGTGCAGGGGAGGGGGGTGTCGTATGTCTTAGTGCCCTGGGAACCCTGTCCTGCCTCCTATCCAGGCTGTGGGCTCCCCTCTTGTGCCCCATTTCCTAGTGCCCCATTTCCTGCTCCTCTCTGACCTCTGAGCCAAGGTGGTGACCCAAGCTATAGGTGGTCAAGATACTTCAGACATTGTCCTCTTCCACGGACAACAAAACAGAGTCGAAACACTCAGACATCTCACGTGTGGTGACCTCAGTGGGAGTCTGCGCCCACATTCTTGCATTCAGCCACATTTTTATGGCCGTGAAACTCATCACTGGGTGGCAGTTTGCCAAAGAGTGAGCAGAATGGGCCCACCTTGCCATGTAAACAAGGGCACTGGCGTATGCGTGTGTGCGTGCTGTCACTCAGTCGTGTCTGGCTCTTCACGACCCCATGGACTGTAGCCTGCTGGGCTCCTCTGTCCATGGGATTCTTCAGGCAAGAATACTGGAGTGGGTTGCCATGCCCTCTTCCCGACCCAGGGATGGATCCCGTGTCTCTAAAGTGTCCTCCATCAGCAGGCAGGTTCTTTACCACTAGCGCTCCCTGGGAAGCCCAAAGCCATGTCGATAGGCCTGCATTTCTGAAATGTGGTAAAAGGAAAAGAGATTTTCTTACTCAGAAGAACCCTGAAGCCATTCAAGGCAAACGACTTGCCCTTGGACAGACAGCTAACTGCTGGCAAGGGCTGGGCCAGATAGAACCTGGGTCTCTGGAGATTGGAACAAAGCCCAGAGCCTAGTTGGAGCCAATGCCAAACGGTTCACTCACCCTAAAGCAATGTGAAGAGCTGAGCTGAGATGCAGAAATTGTCAGAGCATCCTCCTCTCACCTTTCCAAGACTGCTCACTAGCACTCAGAGTCCTTTTTGCTATTTTTCTTTTTATTAAAGTATAGTTGGTTTACAACATTGTGTTAGTTTCTGTGGTGCCGCAAAGTGACTCAGACATTACACACACACACACACACACACACACACATATATATACATATATATTTATGTACATTATTTTTTATATTCTTTTCCTTTATGGTTTTTCTCAGCCCATCTCAAGCCACAGTTCCCTGTGTTCTCGAGTAGGACCTTGTTGCTTATCCATTCTATGTGGAATAGTTTGCATCTACTAAAATCAAACTCCCAGTCCATCCCTCCTCCCAGCGGAATCCTTTTTGGAACTCCTTCTGAAGCCTGGGCCCCCAAGGGAAACACCTGCAGAGTGGGTAAATAAATGAATCCCAAAACAATGAAATCAAGCCAGGGTGTCAGGGCTGGCCGGGGGCTTAAAAACATGTGCATAAGAATTCATTCTGAATCCACATGTGTTGAATCAGAAGACTGTTGTATGTCCCACGCCCCTTAGTTAAGGACTGTAGCCTGCCAGGCTCCTCTGTCCATGGAATTCTCCAGGCAAAAAATACTGGAGTGGTTAGCCATTCCCTTCTCCAGGGAATCTTCCTGACCCAGGGATTGATCTTGGGTCTCCTGCATTATGGGCGGATTCTTTACTGTCTGAGCCACCAGAGAAGCCCAGACCTCTTTCTGGGCGTCAGGAGTTCTGGAAAATGCCTCTGTGTGCAACAGTGATCACCAGTCACTGCAAAAGATTGAGTCCCTGGCCAAAACTGTAACTGGGATGGCGTGATTTTCTGCAGAAACACAGCAGAGAGACAGAATACCCTTTTCTTCCTAGGAGCCTGCAGGGGCTCCCGTCTTTAAGGGCTGCCTGTTTGGGACAGGCCTTCTACATATAAAACTGTCAGGTGACGGGGGCTGGGTGGAGGGCAGGGGGGGGGGCTGGAAGGGGACACCCATACACGACAGACCTTTGCACCCCCAGTGGGCCAGGGTGCACTGTTTATAGGTAGGGGGCTTCTCCGTCCCTGACTTGCCCCAGGTAGGGTGGAACACTGCCTCCTTGCTTTGGCGGCAGATAAGTGTCTGTGGTTGGGAACGGCAGAGATCTGTGCCACAGACCGCAAAGCCACCCAGCCTTGGTCCTGTGACCACAAGAGCCTGCTGCGCCCAGTTTCCAAAGACCCGCACACCCCTGATACCAGCGGGGGCTCCCACGATGTTAGCAAATGAAGAACGCTGAAACAGGGATAAGTTGTCTCCACACTATAGATTCACTTTCCAGCTAGAAGCACAACACATGAACAGCTCCACTCTCCACGGAATAATGGCAGGGTTTGCGTAAAAGCAGTCTTTCACCGTGTGCTTCAGCGTGGGCCGGTGCTGGGGCCGAGAGTCAGTTGACTTGTGCAGCAGGCTGGCTTTCTGGGGCCAGATCTACAAGCAGCCTTGTTCAGAGAGCGCCCGAAGTCTAAGCTTTAAATCTGGAAGAAGTGGGCCCAGGAGACACCTCTCCAGGCCCTCTCTCTATTGGGTCAGGTGTTTCCTCTGTTAGCAGGTATGTTCAAGTTCCCCAGGTCTGGTTTTGGGATGCGGGAAGCAGGAATAAGCCGGATGTCTATACCATATGAACATTTGTCGAAAGCCACTTGCTGGATGCTTTGGCATCTCCAGTCATAACCCAAGTCTGAGGAGCCTCCATTTTCATTTCCGGTGTAAGTACGTGGCACCCACCTTACCTGGCCTCGAGGTCGCTCTGTCCTCCCGTTCCTGGTTCAGTTCCTGGGAGGAGACTGAGCTGCACACCGCAGGCCACTGGGATCCCCTTGGAGTCTCCTTGCTGCCCCACACCCACCCCATCTGGAAATTACTAAGTCCTCACGGACTTTGCCCTTTATTCATCCACAAAGAATGTAAGAATCCGTTTTTTAAGACCTGAATAGAAGCCCCCTCGTCACCATATCAGGGCGGCTGTTCCACGCCAACTCAGTAATTGCCCTGTTTCTAGTGCCTTTTTTCCCTTCCACCAAAACCAACTTAAGCTGATTACCGCCATCTCAAACAGCCTCACTGGGCTCTAGATATATCCATTTAATATGGCCAGGACAAGCAGCCAACTGCTGTTTTCAAAAGACGATCTGACAGATTCTATTCACTTTCAAAGTAGCTCTCCACGGCTGGAATAATTATCTTTCATTTCCCCCATTCTGACACCTTTCAATGATGTGTTGACATCTGAAGAGTTATGGGCAATCTTAGAAGAGGCAGCTGGACTTTCTACCCCCAAAGACACAAATACAGAAAGGATTCCCATACAGCATCTGAAATAACTCCGTTCTTTGCAAATGGATATCCCAATCTGCATGTTAATAGGAGCACATTTATCTTCAACTATAACCTCAGACCCAGAAAGGGGGATGGTATGCATTTAACCAGTTCGCTGCCAGCTCAAGAGAAAACTCACCTTTCTCTCAAAACCTGGCTGTCCTCACTTGACTGATAAAAACAAAACAAAACAAACAAAAACCGTGCCAGTATCCTGAGTTTTCAAACATCTGATGTTTGGTGCTGTCCTGTGCTGAGAAGCCCAAGCAAATGGCGAGAGGCCTCCTCTGTTTTATCCGCTGCCAACGGGGTTTTAAGTGAGCATCACTAGCATAATGACTATTAATAATTTGCACTTCTATAGGCCTTTCTGGAGGGCGTCTCTAAGTGCTTTCCCAGTGAACACAGGCCTCAGGGCCTCTGGAAGGAGCTGGCTAGGGGGATGAGCCTCTTGCCTTAGGTCAGAAACCCAGCACACTCTCTTTCAAACCTGGACTAGATGAGGTCAGGGGAGTTTTTAAAAGGTATATTTTGGGCTTCCCTAGTGGCTCAGAGGGTAATGGATCTGTCTGCAATCCTGGAGACCCAAGTTCCATCCCTGGGTTGGGAAGATCCCCTGGAGAAGGAAATGTCAACCCACTGCAATATCCTTGACTGGGGAATTACATGGACAAAGTCGGACATGACTGAGCAATTAACACAACATAATATATATTTTCCAATCACAAGAATAGACGCCATCACAAGCAGGATGGATATGTGATGCCAATATCTTTGGGTCCTTTTCTTTCTCTTCTTGGCTTTAACTCTCTCCCCGTTTGAAAACTTCACTGGGCAATTCCAGTAGTCTGTCTGGCTGAGTGCTGGGTAGATTTCAGCCTATGGGACTAGTGCTCTGAGTGCAAAAAAAAAAGAGGGGGGGATGGGATTTGCCTGCCATAGTTCTCCAAGATAAATAAACAAAACGACAATAGAAACAGTAAAAAGAACAAGTAGGCTGCAGTTTTCAGCCTGGAGCAGTCACAGCCCGGAGCTTGTCCGCAGTGGTCTGGAGCCCTCCAGGCTGACAGGGATCTACAGGTGTCAGGACCAGGAGAGGGCCTGGCTAGGGAGGACTTGGCAAAGAAACCAGCCCTGGGGATTGGTCTCTCTGAAGCCACTTATTTGAGTTTTTCAGCTCCAGGAAGATCGCCCCCGCCCCCAAACAGGGAAGCCTCAAAGGACTTGAGAAGGCAAATATCCGCTGGTCACTTCTTTTGCCCAGCTTCCAGCCACAGTCTCTCAATCAACAGCGCCCCTTACTGGCCAGTGGATTGTAAAGTCACATGGTTGTGTGTGTGTGTGTGTGTGTGTGTGTGTGTATGCACTCAGTCATGTCCGACTCTTTGCGACCCCATGGACTGTATCCCACCAGGCTCCTCTATATTGTCAACCTGGAAATTGACGTATTTGTTTCAACTCTGCATATAGAATTTGGAGCACAGGAAGAATAGCAGTTCTTGAAATCCCAGTTCAAGACTCCTGACTACCCATCCCTCTGTCTCGAACCCTGGTCACAGGAAAGTCAAGTTTATCTGTGGGAGTTTTATCATCAGGGGAGCTGCTTCTCCCCAGAGACCAATAACCACACACTGTGTGTGATTGTAGCAGATCCAGGAGTCCAGAAGCCTTCAACATCAAACATCCTGGTGGGAGAATCTGGTGCCTGCAAGCAGGGTGAATTTTAATCCTAAGTGGTTGAAGTCAGAGAAAGTGAAAGTTGCTCAGTCTGTGTCCAGCTCTTTGCCACCCCGTGGACTATACAGTCCATGGAATTCCCCAGGCCAGAATCCTGGAGTGGGTAGCCGTTCCCTTCTCCAGGGGGATCTTCCCAACCCAGGTCTCCCGCATTCCAAGCGGATTCTTTACCAGCTGAGCCACCAGGGAAGTCAGAGGGCAGTCATTAAAAACCAAAGAGGGGCTGGCACCTTGCTGAAGTTCTCCAAAGAAACCCTCCCGATTAAAGGCGTATGAGCCAAAAGCAGTGGGTCAGCGGATCACAGGAGAGCAATGGAGCCTGGCAGAGCAGCAGCTGGTGGCAGGGGCAGGGGGGTGGGAAGCTGGCCTGGGTTATTTTGGGTAAGGGGGTTGGCACACAGGGACACAGAGAGGTGGAGGGAGTTTATTTTGATAAACTGAAGTCCTGAAGTCCATTCTCCTCCACATTCATTAGAAGGGCTATTAATATTATCCAAAAGACAAGGACTTCCTTGGTGGTCCAATGGTTAAGAATCTGCTTTCCAATGCAGGGGACATGGGTGAGATCCCTGGTCAGGGAACTAAGATCCCACCTGCCTTGGGGCAACTGGGTCCTCGCACACCACAACTACAGAGCTTGTGCCTCAAGTAGAGAGCCCATGCACTCCAGAGCAACTAGAGAGAAGTCTTGGTGCTGCAAGGAAGAGCCCTTGCAGAGCAACATAAGACCTGACTCAGCCAAAAGAGATAGATAGATTTTTTTTTTTTGAAAAATAACAAGTGTTGGCAAGGATGTGCAGAAATTGGAATCCTTGTGCACTGCTGGTGCAAAAGGAAAAACAGTCAGTGGCTTCTCAAAAAACTAAAAATGGAATTAACATATGATCCTGGAATTATACCTCTGGGTATATACTGAAAACAGGGTTTCAAAGATATATTTGTACACCATGTTACATGTAATAGCATCATTCACAATAGCCAAAAGGTAGAAATAACCCAAAGGTCCATCAACAGATGAATGGATAAATAAAATGTGGTCTGTCCACACAGTGGAATATTATTCAGCCAGGAAAAGGACACAGGCTACAACATCTGAACCTTGAGGAAATTATTGCTGTGGAGTCACTCAGTCATGTCTGACTCTTTGTGACCCCCTGGACTGCAGCATGCCAGTCTTGCTGGTCCTTCACCACCTCCCAGAGCTTTCTCAAACTCATGTCCTTTGAGTCTGTGATGCCATCCAACCATCTTGTCCTCTGTCGTCCCTTTCTCTCCCTGCCTTCACTCTTTCCCAGCATTAGGGTCTTTTTCAGTGAGTCAGCTGTTCGCCATCAGCTTCACTATCAGTCCTTCCAATGAATATCCCAGGCTGATTTCCTTTAGAATGGATTGGTTGGATCTCCTTGCAGTCCAAGGGACGTTCAAGAGTCTTCTTCAACACCACAGTTCAAAAGCATCAATTCTTTGGTGCTCAGCTTTCTTTATGGTCCACCTCTCACATCTGGAGTGAGAAGAACTGATGCATCAGAGGAACTGAAGCATCTCACCTCTCCACATAACTACTGGAAAAACCATAGCTTTGACTATACAGACCTTTGCTAAGTGAAATAAGCAGACACAGAAGGACCAACACAGTGTGATTCCACCAATCCAGGGTACCTTAGTAGAGTCAGATTCATAGAGACAGCAAGTGGCATGATGGTTGTCGGGGCTGGAGGGAGAAGAGAATGGGGCATTCTTGTTTAACAGGTGTAGAGTTTCTTTTACAAAAAAAAAAAAAAAAAGTGTTCCGTGGATGGATGGTGGTGATGGCTGCAAAGAATGTGGATGTACTTAGTGCCCATAAACTATACCATTAAAAATGGTTAAGGGACTTCCCTGGTGGTCCAGTGCTTAAGACATGGAGCTTCTGTGCAGTGGGCATGGATTCCATCCCTGATCAGGGAAGTAAAGTCCTATAAGCTGCATAGTGTGGCCAAAAAATAGTAAAAAAAAAAAAAAAAAGTGTCAAGATGGTAAATGGTATATTATGTATTTTACCACAATTTGTTAGAAAACAAAAACCTTGTCTCTTTACCAGTAGGGTAGGGAGGAGGTGGTTGTTAAAATTAAATGAAATAATTATACAGCAAACACCAAGTATGAGTTTTTGGTACATTATAGGTGCTCAGGTGGTAAAGAATCCGCCTGCAAAGTGGGAAGCCTGGGTTCGATCCCTGGGTTGGGAAGATCCCCTGGAGGAGGGCATGGCAATTCACTCCAGTATTCTTGCCTGGAGAATCCCCATGAACAGAGGAGCCTGGCGGGCTACAGTCCACGGGGTGGCAAAGAGTCGGACACGACTGAGTGGCTAAGCACACAGCACAGGTGCTTAACAAATGATAACTGTCATGATGGTTTTACAAGATGCTTAGGAAATCTTGGATAAATCAATAGATCCATTAGGAGATATATTTTGTTCTCCTTCAAGAAAAGTCTTCTGAGTTTTACATGTTGGGAAATTGAATAGAGGGATGCGGATGCTGAAGGGTTTGGCCAGACTTTTGTTGCAGAGGTAAATCAGGGGTTGCAGACTGATCCCACTGCAAGAGTCCCTCCCACTGCCTGCAAAGCCAGTCCACTAGAGTCATTTCCCTGGCCAAAGCATCGTCTCCAGCAGGCCCCTCTGTAGAAGGACATATGTTAACCTAGAGGGAGAACCCATTAGCACCCTAATCCCCATTAGTAAGGAGTGTGTGGCTGGATTATCTGGCTGTCACCTGGCAGAAAGCAGGATCCTGCAGAGAAGGACGCCCGTCAGGCATATTGTGATGGGGGAGCGGAGGAGGAAAGGCCAGGAGAGCGGCATGTGGTCCAGAGGCGATGACCAGATGGAGACCACGGTCAGCTCCCAGATCCAGAGGAAAAGCCCAAGCTTCTCTCCAAACCAGCTGCTCCAGCGCCATCCACAGTCAGCGCATCGCAGCTTACAGTACATGCCGTCTTGTTGATGCTTCCAATAACTTTGCAAGGCAGGTATGGTTAGCTCCATTTTACAGACAGGAGTTATTCATTGGAAGGACTGATGCTGAAGCTGAAACTCCAATACTTTGGCCACCTTCTGCGAAGAACTGACTCATTAGAAAAGACCCCCATGCTGGGAAAGACTGAAGGTGGGAGGAATTTTCTAGCAGTCCTATGCAGTTTCTCCAATGGGCACGTGGGGGCCAGCCCCCTCTCCCTTCATTTCACAATTTCCAGGCTGCAGCTGCCCACCAACACTTGCCCCAGGGCTTGCGGGTGGACTGTCCCCTCGAGATGGAGCAGGTCTCAGCAGGGCATTAGTTTTGGAGACATTTGGGTCTCAGTGAACTGCAGTACAGACCATCAGAAAACTGCATTTGTCTCCTGGAAAGTTTTATTGAAAGAAAGTGCTATTTATTTTGCTGACTTTAGCTTTCACCTGATCATTATTTTGTTTTGTACATTCCTCTTATTTTAATATGTATATATTATTTACAACCCTTACATAGGTGCTTATGTATCATACTATAATAATATTCATATATTAAATATTATTATATTTTAGAAGATTTCTTTTGTTTTTAATTGAAGTATAGTTGATGTAGAATGCTGTGTTAACTGCTGCTGTACAGCAAAGTGATTCAGTTATACATATATATACATAAATATATATACATTCTTTTTTTAATAGTCTTTTCCATTTTGGTTTATCATGGGATATTGAACATAGTTCTCTGTGCTGTACAGTAGGACCTTATTTATCCATTCCACATATAAAAGCCTACATCTGCCAACCCCAACCCCCTACTCCATCCCTCTCCCAACCCCCTCCTCCTTAGGAAGCATCAGTTCCTAACTCCTAAAACATAGAATAATGAGCAATCAAAGTTATTATTAGTTGTTATGTAAAGTTTTATTTTACCCCTCAACCACCCAGAACATTTTTTTTAATATTTGGATATATGATAAGTACATGTGTCATACATCAAACAAAATTATTTGTTTTAAATACTTCTGTAGAATATGAGAACTTCGTGAATCTTGAGGCACCAGGCGTATCTCATATTCTAGTTTTCCAGAACTGCGAATTCATGGCATCGTAGGAAAGGCCCTCAGCTGTTAGGTTAAGGTTTTGGTCAATCGTAATCCCAGCTCAGCCCTGTAGCCCACTGAATCGCTTTGGAGTTATTGGACTACTTTAGTTTCGTTATTATATCCATAAACCAGCCTACCAGCGGGAAGAGGGAGGAGTCACCACCATTTATTATCTGTGTGTGTGTGTACATACACACCAAGATGATTCCTCCCTTCCAAAGGAAAAGAACTAGCAACTTCATGTGACTTTAAAGCATCTCTCAGAGAGAAGCGAGTCAGGCGAGAAGGATGCTGGCTTAGACGGAGGCAGGTGGGTACAACACTGTCCAGGAGCTGAGCCAGGACCCCAGTGCCCAAGAATCCACGCCTTTGCTTCTCAGCTACTGCTCAGGCAAGGAGAATGTAGCAGTTCACTGCGACAAAATGACCCTTTGAGAATGTTTTGCTTCCCCCAAATCACAGTAACATCATCTTAAGACCAAAGGCCCGTAAAATTTGAAATTTAAGGCCCTTGAAAATTTAAGGGTGCTAATTTTTCCATGGCTAGCTCGTTTCTCAAATGAGTTAGCCTGAAAAACGGAAGCCATTTCTGACAAGGGGCTGAAAACATGTGCTTGGCATGCATTTATCAGCAACATGAGTCCGTGACCAAGGTTTGCACTTCACTCGGGACTTCTTGCCACGCGGCCTGGGTCTGCGCAACACAGGAACGTCCGCAGAGCCTGATTTTATCTCCGTCTGCACCTCATTACTGTGTGGTAGCTTGTTTCTAGCATAACAAGGAGGCCCGTGGTGTCTGTGTGGAACTTACTCCTTAGAGAATGAGAAATCTCCAACCGGGAAAGAGGAGATTCTTGTTAAGCCCTGGAAATAGGCTGAAATGTGAATCTGCGTCCCCTTCCACACGTGCCTAATTGCCCATAAATGTCATTAAATTGAGAAATGTTTTCCACCAAATTAACTTTGACTCATGATGTCTAATTAGCAGGAGAAGCTGGAAGATAACAACTTATCAGTCACTGTTTAAGAAAACATGTTTCAACGGGTGACTTCTGGCTAGCAGCAACGTGAAACCAGGTACTGTAGCTGTCAAAACCATGGGAGAGCCCAGCAATTAAGCACAATGTCTGTTTTTGGGGTCAAGAATTTTACAAGTCCCTCGCAGATATTTAAATATCGTGGTGAGCGTGGTCTTCCTAGGAATCTGTCAGGCACCCAAACGAGGGGGTTGAAGAGGAGTAGAGAGAAAGAAGACCTCGGTGATGAACCTCTTTGGCAAAAACTCAGGGGGCAGAGCCTTTAAAAGGATTGACTCAGTTATTAGTCTTTCTTAAAACTTTAGGAGAAAAATCTCATTGGCGATTTAAAGTAAAAAGTGCACACGTAGTGCTTTTGCTGCTTGCAAAAAGCCTGGTAAGTTCTAGATCCCTGGCATCACAGAAGAGAAAGCTGGGTTCAGAGAGATAAGGTGACCCATTCACGTTAACCCAACTAATAAGTGTCAGAAGCCAGCAACGAGGTGAATTCTCTGTCACTAACACACGTGCTCTTCACACCAGGCTCAGTGGGAGAGTCAATCCTGAAGGAAGGGACGTGTTTTCTACCAGCACAGAAGTACTCTGAAGGCATCAATGAGTTTTAAGGCTCCTCTTTACTCCTCGTAGCTGTCAGACCATCTGGCACTTAGTAGGTACTCAATTAATGTTTGTTGATTGACTGATGAATGGATGAATGAATTTCAGTCTCCTGAGGGCATAACTTGAGAAGCGTTATCAGAAAGTGTTTCATATACCATATCTTTTCTAGCTGCTGGAAATGAAACAGATGGGAAACCTCTGAAATTCTGGGGTTGCTTAAGCCTGAGGGAGCCAAGTGGGCAGCCTGCGATGGGGAGAACAGTGGTGGCCCAAGTCTTTCATTCATGTTGCAGACTTTTTTTTCACACATCACACAAATATCCATCAACATCATGGGTGAGGCAGTTGCCCAAATGGACACACACTCTGCCCTCACAGAACTTAGTGATGGATGTTGCTATTCATTTACTGTCTTGGTGACTCCATAAACTGCAGCACATCAGGCTTCCTTGTCCTTCACTGTCTCCCAAAGTGTGCTCACACTCTTGTCCATTGAGTTGATGTATAGAGACAAATAATCACATTAAAGGATGAGCAAAGGGTTCTGATGGAAAAGAGTGCAGGTCTGTAACAGAAACACCAGTGAAATCTACACTGAGGAAGATCTCGGAAGGCTTCCTGAAGGAGGTGTCCTGGGCACAGGCCTGGCTGTGAACCCAGTTAAGTGCAAAGCATGAGCAGCATCAGCATCACATCCTACCCCATCCCAGTGTTGTCCTAGTGAAAAAGATATTTCTTGCAGAAAGATTGGGAGGGAGGTCCAGCACCTCTGCGGGCTTCCTTGGTGGCTCAGATGGTAAAGAATCTGCCCACAATACGGAAGACCTGGGTTCGATCCCTGGTTGGGAAGATCCCTTGGAGGAAGGCATGGCAACCCACTCCAGTATTCTTGCCTGGAGAATCCCATGGATGGAGGAACCTGGTGGGCTACAGTCCATGGGGTCGCAAAGAGTTGGACATGACTGAGCGACTAAGCATGAATGCTAGCACCTCTGCAGACACCTCATGGGCTGAACGAGGCAAACCTGACACGCAGACCCATCAGTCACACGTGGCGGGAGGGAGGTGGAATACCCGCCTTCTCTCCCCACCCCAAGGGGCAGCTGTCCTTGGTGGACACTGTGAAAGGACCAAGCCTTGATCTAGAAGAGTTGGGAGGGGAGCGGTGCTGAGGGACTGGGGATGGTGAGGACGCAGGCAAGCAGATCCGGCTGGCAGGGGCTTTGGTCCTGTGGGTGTTCGGAGCTGGGAGATCTCCCAGTTAGATGGGTATTCTAGCTCTCTGGGGACGGGAGTGGTGGTTTGTGCAGTTGGCCTGCACTGGCTCCAATTGTGTCTCTTCACAACTCTGTTTTGTGATCCTCTCGGGAGTATTTATACCACAGAAATTAGTAAATGCTAAAAATCAGGGCTTTCTCCACCCCACTGCAGAGAACTAGATGTTAACTCTTTATACCGCACACCACTGGCTGAAGGGAACTTTTATCTTGGAGGGTCTTAGATGCTGAGTTTTAGACTAATCAAGTCAGGGTTCAGAGGGCAAGAGAAGAGAGTTAACAAAGAACCTAGGGTGGAGAGAAGAAGGCAAAGCTAAGGGCTGACCAGGCATTTGGCTGGAAATCCCCCTGGGCTCAATCGTTAAGGAGCCTGGAGGTACAGACATAAGGATGTAAGGGGTTGGAGGCTCAGTCGTGTCCAACTCTTCGTGACCCTATGGACTGTAGCCCACCGGGCTCCTCTTGTTCGCAGAGTTCTCCAGGCAAAAATACTGGAGTGGGTTGCCATGCCCACCTCCAAGAGATCTTCCTGACCCAGGAATCAAACTCATGTCTCCGGCACTAGAGACGGATTTCTTTACCTGCTGAGCCACCTGGGAAGCCCAGTTCTCAGAGCATCATCTGTAAAATGTGTATGGATGGCTGGGTCCTGTCGCTGTTCATCTGAAACTGTCACAACGCTGTTAATCAGCTGTACCCCAGTACAAAATAAAAAGTTTTAAAATAACAATAAATTAAATTAAATGCCCCTCACCAGACAGGTGAAAAAGGGATCTGCTTCTCTATTCTTTGGCCACTGAATAAAATTTGTGCTGATTCGATCGCAGCTTCGAACTCATCACTCGGCCACTCAAACCTGAACCGAGAAAGGACCCCTGCCCTGCCCAGGAACTCTAGGCTGGACTAGAGCCTGAGCAGGGTTCATACGACTTAATTGGAAACAGGGAGTTTAATTCCCTGTGGAGCTTCTGGAGGAGCAAAGACATGTTTTACCTAAAGTGGTTTTGGATCTGGGTCTTGCTCAAAAAAGAAAGGATGAGAGAGAGGCATCCAGGAAGGAAGGGAGGAGGGGAGGAAGGAAGGAAATAAGATGTGTACCATCTTCTAATCTTACAGCTCTACCGTCACCGGTGTTTCTGGACTGTCCTAAAAGGACCTGGAGACTAGGGGATACTCAGGACAATAAATAAATTTATAGGGGCTTCCCTGGTGGCTCAGTGATCAAGAACCCACCTGCCAATGTGGGGGACACAGGCTCAGTCCCTGGTCCAGGAAGACCCCACATGCCGCAGAGCGACTAAGCCTGTGAGCCACAACTATCCAGCCTGTGCCCTAGGACCCGTGTTTCACTGCTGGCCAGAGAACCCTAGAGCCGGTGCTCCGCAGCAAGAGAAGCCTGGGTACCACGACTGAAAGCCGGCCCTGCCTGCCCCCAACCAGAGAAAAGCCCGCAAGAACAAGAGCAGATACATAGGTCATTAAACAAATAGACAAATGTGTGCCACAGAATTCAATAGTCCAAGACACAGAGCTACAAACAGGTAAAGATAAAACTAGCTGGATGAGTAAAACTTGGCAAAGTCCTCCTTTCGAAAGGAGGAGACTCCTCTTTCTAGACATACGTTGTTACGTCAACAACGTTAGAGAAAGGACAGAGGTGCTCAGTTACGCACTCTCTGGGTCAGAAATGACCTCAAGAGAGGAGGGTGGGGTGGCCCCCAGGGGTCTCTGTTTGCCCCTTTGTCTCTGAGCTCCGCAGCCTGGCACATGTGGTTCATAATGTTATCCAAACACCATCACACATGTGGACAAAGGGGCAGCCACAGCCCCAGCAGCGGTCCCCTGTCTTAACATTTAAGGCATCAGGCTGTCTTCAACACCATTTTGATGCTACAAGAGAAGAAAGAAGGGAGGGATAATAAATAATCAGCTTTAAGCACAGCTCTAAACCGCATGCTGGAATATGGGTTTATGATTAGGGAACCGTGCACACACAAAGGCCCCTCTGGAGACTCCCTGGGGCACAAGCTGCGGTCCAGGGAAAACACATGTATAATCGGTGCCCTCCTACCCACAGCAGCAGAAGCGTGAGAGAACTGATTTATTTCAAGTTCTTCAAACCCTGGGGAGATTCACACTCCATGGGCCAGTCTCAAATCTTCCCAGCAAGCCGTTTCAGGTGAGGGATTGAAGCAAAGCAAGGAGCCCAGAATTCTACCAGGGATACCTCCCTTGCTAACACGGTGCGTTCTTAACATTTTGCTCTCCTTTCTAATTCATAAGCGCTCTCACAGGGAGCCAGACAGATCTCCATCCCGTATCTGCTCAGATGAGGAATCCACACAAAGCCCCCGAAGATTTGCAATGGAAATGGCAACCGGCCCTTAACTACAGAGCCCAACGTGACACTTGCCACGGTTATTGCGGAGTCTGATTTGGAATTCAAATTCCACTCAAGACAATCGTCCTTTATTACGTGTCTGACATCATTACCTTGCCTGCTGGCCTGCCATGTCCCATGTACCACTTATCCTGAGGGACAGCCTCATGCTTCACTCGTACACACCAAGGAGACGAACTGACCCAGGAGGGGGCCACTTGGAAAGATCAAAGGAGTGAAACCAAGTCCCACCCGTGCTACCCGCTCCAGGCCACTCCACGGCCCGGCTGGCTCAGGGGTCTTTCTGAGCCACGACACCCTTCCAGAACGGCTGTTTCTGCGGACCAGCCAAGGTACCTGTTGACCGGCCTCTCCCCCTCTCCATTGCAAATCCTCTGTTGCTGTCACTGACACATGCCTTCTGGCTCATCTGGGTGGCCCAGCCTCATTAGGAAGGGATTTGGGGCCTGTTAGTTAATTGAGGCCCGTTCCCGGCCACCTGCCACTCGCAGGCCTCATCTGCACACTAACAGCTCCTAATTGTCATCATACGGCGGGGTCCCGGCAACAACTTGAGAACAGACCTCGAGCAGCGCGCGCAGCCTCCGCACTGGGCCTGGAGCACGGCAACGATTTATCAAGGGGCCAGATGTTTGCAGAGGAAAGGCACCTTGCACCCACAGCGCTGGGGAAACTTGCTGTTCAGCGCACTCTCCGGTGTGATCAGTGTGGCGATGGTCTTCTGGGGAAGACTTCATGTTGGGCGAATAAGAGGCATCGTGTGGACCAAGAGTGGACAAGAGGGCTGAGATGCTCGGCTAGCGTGTCATTTAGAAGCAGCGCCGCCCATCCAGCACTGAGCCCGTGCGTTTGGTCAGCTTCTATTCAGAGACCAAGAAATGTTTAGGGTGTCACAGTGCCATCCCACGCCCAGTCTCCAAAGGGTTTTGAGTAGGAAAAAAATGCAGAGGTGAGTACCAAAACGCGATTAGCCCCTTAGGGATAGAGAAGGGAGGTGGGGAGGAGTCATACGACACAAAGGGAGAAGGTCAAGCACACAGGTGTGCAAATGGGAGAGAGACGGGAAGCAGCATCCAGCTGCAGAGTCCGGACAGACTTCGCTGTAGGTAGAGGAGATGGGGGCGACAGAGGATGAGATGGTCGGATGGTATCACCGGCTCACTGGACATGAGTTTGAGCAAGGCTCCAGGAGATAATGAAGGACAGGGAAGCCTGGTGTGCTGTGGTCCACGGGATCGCAGAGTCAAGCATGAATGAGCGACCGAACGACAACCATAAGACCATAGGTATATCACTAGTGAGTCAGACACGACTGAGCACCTGAGCAGCAACAAGAACACAGGGTACATGAGAGATGGAAGCAAATTCTAAGACATATGATGTGAGGACTACATCTCTCTAGGGAGAAAGTGAGGAAGAAAAGAAATAAGGAAGGTTCCATCATCATGGGAAATTACAGGATTCAGGAGCTTAGGAATCCACCTCCGTAAGGAATCAGTCTGGGTTTAACAGAAATCAGACTATGGCAAGTAAAATGATTAGGATTTGTGTTTGCTTGCTTGTTTATTTTCTAACTGTAAGCGCAACCCCAAGGCACTTAGCTGGGCTTTGGGGGCCTGAGGTGCCTAGGATGCCCCATCACTAGGGTATTTGTCAGGTCTCTCCACCCACAAGTGGGAAGTATTCTTTGCCTAGAGATTTCTGAGTCGTTTCTGACTTATTAGTCCCTCCATGATGGATGAGGGATGGAAAGGAAGTAAGAAGTGAACCCCAAGAGGGGCACAGCACTAAAAGAGAGAGAAAGGAGACAAGAAAATCCAAACACCAGAGCTTGACTATGGAAGGAAAGGTTAGTGAGACACATGGCTTTTCACCCCCAGACTCAGCCCACTGATACAAAGGTTCGTCTGAGCCCCACTGCAGTCTCATCTCCTCAGCCCCAACTCCAGGCTTTCAGAAACAAGTAGAAAGTATAAACCTGCCCTGGCAGTGTGGGTTTTTTTTCACGTAGCCAAATCCTGGAAATCCGTCCCACCTTCATAATAAGAAAGAGAGAAAGAGAGGAAAACTGAGTGGATCCAAGACGGGAAAAGGCCAGGTATTTCAAGTCGCTCCCAGCAGAGACTTCAGAATTCTTGGCAGCCAACACCGAATGGAGTCCGTTCCATCCAATTGCCCCCACACATTGGGGTGAGGGCAGTTATATTAATTAAACACCCCGGAGACCTGGGAGAACAAAGTGCCTTTTTGCCAGAACACTGTGAGTTCCTCACAAATACACCTGTTCTTTTAGTTTCCTTCTCGAATAGATCAAGTGATTCTTAGAAAATCTGATATTCCTGGCTTCCTTTGTAAGTGTCCGTAAAGAACACTTCTAGTCTCCCCCAGAGCCCACATGTACATCCCAGAAGTAAAGCCTGAACACGCCCTCCTAGGTAGGATGAGTTGAGAAAGTAGCATTGACATACGCACACTGTCAAGTGTGAAATAGTTAGTGGGAAGTTGCTATGGAGCACAGGAAGCCCAACCTGGAGCTCTGTGATGACATAGCAGGTAGGGTGGGGGCGGGGAGGGAGGCTCTCGGGGGAGGGGAAACAGAATTATGCCTGATTCCTGTTGTTGTAGGGCAGAAACCAACATGATGCAAAGCAATCATCCTCCAGTGAAAACCAGTCGGTAAGATAAAATGCCCTCCTAGGTAACTCGCTAAGTGCCCGGTCTACACTGAATTCTGCCCAGGACAATGCCAAAGCCAGGCACCCCCTCCTCCACAGTCACATCTTTCTGGGCTTGCTGCTGGCGCTCTGGCGCTCCCCCTCCAGCGTCCCTCTCTAGATGTCACTCACTGCTTTTCCCTGCTCGCCTCCTCCAGCCTGCGAACCCGAGGGGCCCAGTCTATGCGGCTTCCGAGAGCTGGCAGATTTCAGAGGAAAAAAAAAAAAAACCACAAAACCCACCCGAGAAAGAGAGAATGGCAGGTTGACACTGCACTGTCACTGTGAAAATGGGCCCTGCGCCTGACCCGGGCTTGGACACCGGCGCCTCGTGCCCAGTCACAGCTGAGGCTGCATCTGTCACGGTTCACGGACCTGCCGCTCCATGCTGGGGGACCAGATGCCTCTGTTTATACGCCCTCCTCCCGGCCTTCTGCCCGACGGCAGCGAGACAGGGCCGCTAGCCATCACTGGACTTCATCTGTCTCCGTGATCTTGTCTTTCAGCATATCCTTTCCTCCACCCTGGCTCTCTCCACGCACCCCCTCAAATGACCAGAAGGGGTGTTTCTCTTTTGAAACTTTGATTCCGTAGAATAAAGCAGAAGAAAAGCCTAATCAGGAGACTTCAATTCCTGCTCTACGCCAGACAGCCTGCTAGTCCGAAGATACAGCCAGCACCCCCGTTCTGTTGTGCCATCGACTTCTGCCTTTAAGTTTCGCCGGGGTTGTGTGAGACGATCACGCCGAAGGACCAACTTGAAAAACCCACACTTAACCTTGTTGAGTCAAAGTGACCTAGTTGGTTGGAAGTTGGAATCTGGGCGAACGAGAGAGATGTTTGAAGTGGGCAATCAGTCAGCTGTCATTTCTCAAAGGCTCTCAGAATGGTTCGGGTTTAGTATTTTAAGTGGGCTTCCCTGGTGGCTTGGTCGGTAAAGAATCTGCCTGCAAGGCAGGAGACCCAAGTTCCATCCTTGGGTCAGGAAGATCCCCTGGAGGAGGACATGGCAACCCACTCCAGGATTCTTGCCTGGAATAGCCCAGGGACAGAAGAGCCTCGAGGGCTACAGTCACTGCCTCCTATGCTGCCTACCCCGCAGCTGTGGGGAGCCAGGCTGGAGCCCTGGAGCCACTGACTCTCCACTTCGTGGAGCACAGAGAAGAACCAGCCCTATTCTTCTGTTGTTCAGTCGCTCAGTCGTGTCCAACTCTTTGTGAGCCCATGGACTGCAGCACGCCAGGCTCCTCTGTCCTCCACTGTCTCCCAGAGTTTGCTCAAACTCATGTCCATGGAGTCAGTGATGCCATCCAACCATCCCATCCTCTGTCACCCCCTTCTCCAGCCTTCAATCTTTCCCAGCATCAGGGTCTTTTCCAATGAGTTGGCTCTTCACATCAGGTGGCCAAGGAATTGGAGCTTCAACATCAGTCCTTCCAATGAATATTCAGGGCTGATTTCCTTTAGGATGGACTGGAAATAATCCCTGGCTCCCCCAAAATACCACCAGTCAGGTCAGAGAGGGAGACAGCTGGGTTTTCACTGACAGCGCCCTCAGATGCCCAAATGGATGGCGGTCCTTCACATGTCAATGGTTGTCTTTCCTAAAGACACACACCCTCATCACAGGACCTGAAAGTCTTCCCAACAGTATTACTATTGGAAATGCCTGGGACTTACTTCCTCTTCTCATTTCCCCTCCCCTCAAAGACCCTTTCCATCACCCTCTAACCTCCATACTGGACCTTGGTCTTTCTAACACTGAACTTTAGAATGAGTTTTTGCCAATAAATGATATTACACATAGAGGTAGGTTCCAAGCACTAGAGTTTAGCCACATTACAGGTTACAGTTATATGCAGAGTACATCATGAGAAACGCTGGACTGGATGAAGCACAAGCTGAAACCACGATCGCTGGGAGAAATATCAATAACCTCAGATATGCAGATGACACCACCCTTATGGCAGAAAGTGAAGAGAAACTAAAGAGCCTCTTGATGAAAGTGAAAGAAGAGAGTGAAAAAGTTGGCTTAAAGCTCAACATTCAGAAAACTAAGATCATGGCATCTGGTCCCATCACTTCATGGCAAATAAATGGAGAAACAGTGGAAACAGTGACTTTGTTTTGGAGGGCTCCAAAATCACTGCAGATGGTGATTACAGCCATGAAATTAAAAGACGCTTACTCCTTGGAAGGAAAGTTATGGCCACCTAGACAGCATATTAAAAAGCAGAGACATTACTTTGTCAACAAAGGTCCATCTAAGTCAAGGCTATGGTTTTTCCTGTAGTCATGTATGGATGTGAGAGTTGGCCCATAAAGAAGGCTGAGCGCCGAAGAATTGATGCTTTTGAACTGTGGTGTTGGAGAAGACTCTTGAGAGTCCCTTGGACTGCAAGGAGATCCAACCAGTCCATCCTAAAGGAGATCAGTCCTGGGTGTTCATTGGAAGGACTGATGTTGAAGCTGAAACGCCAATACTTTGGCCACCTGATGTAAAAAGCTGACTCATTTGAAAAGATCCTGATGCTGGGAAAGATTGAGGGTAGGAGGAGAAGGGGACGACAGAGGATGAGGTGGTTGGGTGGCATCACCAACTCAATGGACATGGTTTTGGGTAGACTCTGGGAGTTGGTGATGGACACGGAGGCCTGGCATGCTGCGGTTCATGGGGTCACAAAGAGTCGGACACAACTGAGCGACTGAACTGAACTGGACTGAAAGGAAGTGTAAAATCCTTAGATCTTTAGACATGCAGTAGAACCATGAATATATTTTTATTAACTCAAAGTGGACCCTTATGACCATCAGTTGTCTCTGGTAACTTACATGTCATATACATAGGTACTTACATAAGAAAATGAGTGCAATGGTACTGAGGGGGTCCCTGTGACATGCAATCCTTGAATTAGACTTCCACAAGATATCACTCCATGCCCAAGGACCTGGCACAGAGAAGGTGCTCCTTGAATACTTGTTGGTTGAATGAATGAATGGATGCATTTCTAGCTGCTCTGCTGACTAGAATGATAAATAAGACTTACCTAGTGTTTTTAATGAAAAAGATATGGAGTAAATGATTGAGTAAACTTGAGCTGTTTAATCTACCAGTAGACTTCATATCATGGCAAGTCCTGTTTTCTTATACAGACTCAGTGTAAAAAAAGAAAAACAGTTGTGGGGAAGGAAAAAAAGAAAGATAATGGAAAGAGTCAGTTTCTTAAAAATCCCATTGACTCTAGTTCTCCCTAGATTTCCAACATATTTTTCTCAGATGTCACTTCACAAACTTCACTTTAACCTAAAAAATTTCAGCTAAAATTAATCCGCATGGTTTAGCAGGATTCATTCATGTAGCACAAAAGAGTGCTTTTGAGTATGATATTACCTGTACCAGGGCCCCACTGCTCGGAAACCGTAACACACCATTTTCCTTTTGAAAATAGTTTAGCAGCTGAGCCATAGCTCCTTAAACATGGTTCACTCATAGTGACTCCAAAATAAGACACCAACATTGACTAATATCCCCATGACAACACAAAAAAGCCCTGAAAATCTGTGGGAAATCCCCACCCGCTGGGCTTCACTGTGGATTTATTTTTAAGAATCTTGTTCTCTCTAGACTTTCTTTAATCAGCACGTTCCCCCACCCGCTCCTTCCAAAACAAAAATAAAAACAAAAACAAACAACCCAGAATGTATCGTGAGTCATGTTTTTCCTCCTCTCTCTCCACTTCTATTTCTATCTCTTATCAAAGGCAGAGATGTTGGTCTTGGGTGTTGATAAACTGACCCTCTGCCTATAATTCAACATCAAGGACACCTCCCACACTTTTGGGATAGACTTAAAAATGAAAAGAGAGTTTTGATCTAAAGAGCAAGAATACCAGCCTACCAAGAAAACTATCTCACCCCAGACATAATTCCAGCCTGCTCTCACTACAAAGACTTTCAGACAAGAAAGAAAAATATGTATCTTAAATGTAATCCATACTTAGGCAAACATCTGATAAAATGTTTTCATCTGCAGTATAACAAGAAAGGCGCAGACGTCCAGCTGTGCGTGAGCTCAGAAAGTAGTTGGTACCACGTACTCTTCATTTCACAGGTGATGAGACTGAGTTCCATCAAGATAGTGCCGCCTTCTTGAAGTCCCAGGCACAAAGGACTATTTTCTACCGGCCACACTTCTAAGCATTCCTCGAATATTAGAAAGTCAGAAAGTGAAAATGAAAGTCACTCAGTCGTGTCCAACTCTTTGCAACCCCATGGTATACAGTCCATGGAATTCTCCAGGCCAGAATACTGGAGTGGGTAGCCATTCTTTTCTCCAGGGGATCTTCCCAACCCAGGGCTCAAACCCAGGTTTCCCACATTGCAGGCGGGTTCTTCACCAGCTGAGCTACTAGGGAAGCCCATATTAGAAAGTCAGCTTTATGCTAAAAGAAAAAATTCCTTTTCTCTCCTAAGAACATTTCCCCTATTGACAAAGTTTTAGATAAGTATGTACTTGAAAGACCATTTCTTTGGGGATTTATTATAAATTAACAACTTACAAAACTTTTTCTCCCCCTTCTCCCAACCCCCACCTCAGCCTTAATAAGAACAGCTTACATCTTTGTGAACCTCCTGTGGTGCTAAGCCCCCTTTGCACTCTAGGGTGTGGTGGCTCAGTGGTAAAGAATCTGCCAGCCAATGCAGAAGACCCAGGTTCGATCCCTGGGTTGGGAAGATTCCCTGGAGAAGGGAATGGCAACCCACTCTAGTGTGCATCCCACTCTAATTCTCATGGTAACCCTACAATTTGTGGAATATTATTCTTACTTCTACAGATGAGGAAACAAAGGCAAAAACAGCTGAGCAACTTGCCCCAAAGTAGTTAACAAGTGGTAAAATAAGGATTTTCATCTGTTCTATCTTATTCCAAACTCCCCAAAAGACACTAACTCCACATGTGTTAGTGCCAAAAAAGGTCAGCGATGTATGAGGGAAAAGAAAAATACTAATTTTTAATTGTCTGCTATTATGTCCCTCGGAGAAGGCAGTGGCACCCCACTCCAGTACTCTTGCCTGGAAAATCCCATGGACGGAGGAGCCTGGTGGGCTGCAGTCCATGGGGTCACGAACAGTCAGACACAACTGAGCGACTTCACTTTCACTTTTCACTTTCATGCATTGGAGAAGGAAATGGCAACCCACTCCAGTGTTCTTGCCTGGAGAATCCCAGGGACGGGGGAACCTGGTGGGCTGCTGTCTATGGGGTCGCACAGAGTCAGACACGACTGAAGCAACTTAGCAGCATTATGTCCCTTCTTTAGAAACGAACCAGGCCACCTCTTAAGGAATGTCCTTAAAAGCTATGGCATTACTCTTCTATTTACATCCTAACCAACAGAACAGAAATCAGTCTCATGACCTCCTGCATCCGTGTGTGCTCAGTCACTCAGTTGTGTCTGACTCTGTGTGACACCATGGATGTAGCCCACCAGGCTCCTCTGTCCATGGGATTCTCCAGGCAAGAATACTGGAGTGGGTTGCCATTGCCTCCTCTGGGGGATCGTCCCAAACCAGGGATTGAACCCGCATCTTTTATGTCTCCTGCATGGCAGGCAGGTTCTTTACCATTAGCACCTCCTGGGAAGCCCCATTAATCAGCTATACTTCAATACAAAATAAAAAGTTTAATAATGGAAAAAATTAAATGTCTGGGCTGCATTACAGCTCAGCCCTATCCAAATCACACCATCTGGCTCACCACAGCCAATCACAACTCAGTGAGTCTAGCTTCTTGTTTCCCACTCTCTGGAATCGGGGAAAGTTCAGTGACAAGTGCCCAAACAGAGCAGCAGATCTATCTGGAATGGCCATTCCCAGCCTTGGCTTTATAAAACCCAGAGCATCTCCAAATTTCTCAAACAGCATAGTAAAATCAGTGAAATATTTTCACAAGAAAGTTACATCCATGGTGCTTAAATTGAAAATCACATGTGTATCTTTTAAAGCTCTTTTAGAAATGGTTCAAGGTGGTGGGAACTTCCCTGGTGATTCAATGGTAAAGACTCTGCCTACCAGAGCAGGAGAGACAGGTTCAGTTCTGATCTGAGAAGATCCCACATGCCTTGGAGCAACTAAGCCCGTGTGTCTCAACTACTGAGACCATGCTCTAGAGCCAGTGAACTGCAGCTACTGAAGCCTGCGTGCCTAGAGCCCCTGCTCTGCAACCAGAGAAGCCACCACAGTGAGAAGCCTGAGCACCGCAACTAGAAAGAAGCCCCCACTCACCATGACTAGATAAAAGCCCAAACAGCAACAAAGTCCCAGCAGATCCAAAACTGAGTAAACAAATAAATAAAGTTATTTTTAAAAACAAAATAAGGGTCATCGTTACCATCTTTCTAAATTCCATGTATATGCTTTAATATTCTGTATTGGTGTTTTTCTTTCTGACTTCACTCTGTATTATAGGGTCCAGTTTTATCCACCTCATTAGTACTGATTCAAATGCATTCTTTTTCATGGCTGAGTAATACTCCATTGTGTATATATACCACAGCTTTCTTATCCATTCATCTGCTGATGGACATCTAGGTTGCTTCCATGCCCTGGCTATTGTAAACAGTGCTGTGATGAACATTGGGGTACACATGTCTCTTTCAATTCTGGTTGCCTCGGTGTGTATGCCCAGCAGTGGGGTTGCTGGGTGGTATGGCAGTTCTATTTCCAGTTTTTTAAGGAATCTCCACACTGTTCTCCATAGTGGCTGTACTAGTTTGCATTCCCACCAACAGTGTAAGAGGGTTCCCTTTTCTCCACACCCTCTCCAGCATTTATTGTTTGTAGACTTTCTGGTGGCAGCCATTCTGAGCAGCATGTGATGGTACCTCACTGTGGTTTTGATTTGGATAATGAGTGATGGATAATGAGTTTCTCAGATAATGAGTGATGTTCTGTGGGAGAAGGCTAGGGTGGGATGATTTGAGAGAATAGCCTTGAAACATGTATATTACCATATGTGAAATAGATCGCCAGTCCAGGTTCGATGCATGAGACAGGGCGCTCAGGGCTGCTGCACTGGGATGACCTAGAGGGATGGAATGGGGAGGGAGGTGGGAGGGGGGTTCAGGATGGGGAACACATGTACACCCATGGCTGATTCATGTCAATGTATGGCAAAAACCACTACAATATTATAAAGTAATTAGCCTCCAATTAAAATAAATAAATTAATCAAATAAAAAAAGGAAATAAGGGGAAATGTCACCTGTTAAATCTTTGCATTCAAAATTTCTGGTGGCTATTTTGATTTTCGTGAGTTTTTATTCAATCACCACCTTTATTTTGCCTATAGCACTGAAGAAAACTTAGTGAAGACAGGCAACAGTCTTAAAGAGCCATATTTGCTAAAACCGTTGCTCTGCAAAGATGGTAAAATCAGGGGCAACTAGAAGCCACCACTGAGCTGGCCAGAGGTGCTTTAGTGGCCTTGCTCTTTGCAGGATCAGTAATTCTCAACAGCCTTGACTCATGGGGTTCTGATGATGGTGGCGGTCATGATGGTGGGCATAGTGGGCATAAACAATAACATAGTCCTTATTGTTTAAATACTCTTATGTCTGCAAAGCACTTCTGACACTTGGAGGGGTCTGTTCTGTTTTCTTTTGAGGTCTTTTTGCCATGCCTTGCAGCTTGTGGGATCTCACTTCCCCAACCAGGGATTGACCCCAGGCCCTCAGCCGTGAAAGCACAGAGCCCTAACCACTGGACTGCCAGGCAATTCCCCATTTGGAGGTTTTACATCTAATACATTTTCATCAAAATGGTATAATTTTTATTTGCTTCCATTTCTTTCAAGGTCAGGTAGACTTAGCTAAAATCAGGCAGAATTCACTAAGATGGTGTTACTATTGCCAGAAACGAATTTGAAAAGTGGCTCTGATTCCTGGGTCTCCTCTGATAGAAAAGGATAAGAAGTGTGAAGTTCAAACGCATTGACGAGATAACATCAGAACAGTCTCAAAAACAAACAAAAAAATGATAGCTCAAAGGCATCGGGTTGTTGAATCAAACATATAATAATCCAGAGGGATTTATTGCTGCCCTCACATGTTTAGAAACATGAAGTAAAGCTTCCATGCTTTCAGGGATCTCAAAGTAAAACCAGCCTTTTTCTTGGGCTCTTCTTAACCAACCATGGGGATTTCAGCAATGAAGACACATTCCTTGAATAGATGAACTGTAATAGATTAAAAAAAAAAAAAAACAGCGTCCATATTTTTTTCATCTCTTTCCACTTATTTAATTTGAGTTACTAAAATAAATGAGATAAAATATTTCAAACAGTGTAAAGAATTCACATTTTGTCCATTTCTGGTCCCCCCGCCACCCGTACCCCTGCCACGAGGAGTTTGAGGTCGAAATAAAACTCGGTTTGCATCGTCACTTGGAGCCCATAAGATATCTGTAGTCACTGCAGCTCATTCCGACAGAATCGGAAGGAACTGCTGTGAATCTTACAGAAGTCACTGTTCTGTGACAAAGTTCACGGCTCCCCGCACCGCCGGCCTCCACTCCCACCAGAAGCCATCATCCCTGACGAAACCGAACTCTGTCAATTAGGCCGCAGCCCGAATGCTCAGTCCTCTCTGAAAGCACTGCCAGGACGGATCTCTGCTTGGGTCACGTCAGGTCGCAGTATCCACGGGTGGACAAAATGTAGGAGAAATTTTACGGGCCTCTTGAGACGCATCGGATCGGTGCGGAACAAGCTCTGCTCGAAAAGGCGCAGTTGGCGTCAAGTTAAACTCCTCGGCATATGGAAACTTCCCCGAGATTCCTCTCGCCTCCTCAGCAGCCCGTTGCCCCCATCATTCCTCTGCCAGTGCAGACTGCACGCTCATGCTCCTTCAGCTTCATGTCTCAGATAGAACAAAGGAATTTTCGCATTTGGGTCGCTCTCCTTTGTTTAAAAACCACAAGAGCTCTTCAGGAAAAAGAGGGTGGGTGTCAGGGGTGGGGAGCACGATGGAGAAGCTTTTCCAGAAACTGTTATCTTCACCAAATGCCTGTCAGCCTCCAGCAAGTAGGAATTAATTTTGAGGAATGATATACATAAGAAACCACCTGTCAATGCAGGGGACACAGGAGACACGGATTTGATCCCTGGGTTGGGAAGATCCCTTGGAGAAGGGAATGGCAACCCACTCCAGTATTCTTGCCTGGAGAATCCCATGGACAGAGAAGCCTGGTGGGCTACAGTCCATGGGGTTGCAAAGAGTTGGACACGACTTAGCAACTGAACAGGAATGCACACACAGTAAACTGGATCATTTCATCCCCTTGGTGACACTGTTGCTGTGGGAAGACGGCAAAGCATCTGATCTCTGCCTTCGAAGGCAGACCTTGAGGGAGCTTGTCAGAACCCGGAGAGCCCTGAACATCCTGCAAAGAGATTTAGACCTGATCCTCTGTGTGTCGGGAACCGCTGTAGAGCTCCGAGCAAAGAAGCAAACTGTTCTTGGTTTTGTCTGAGTCTTGGACATCGCATCATCAGCTCCTGGACACTGCAACATGACTCCTGGAAACTGGAATGGCTTCTTCACACCCAGGGGGATCGCTTGACAGAGCCTCTAATGTGGAATCCAGAATTTACTTTTTAACTGTGGTAACCACACACACACACACACACACACACACACACACACACAACACGAAATTGACCATCTTAATCATTTTTAATTGTACAGTTCAGTAGTGTTAAGTATTCATGTGGAAACCAGGAATTCTTAACCCTAGTTAGTCCCAGCTCTGTTATTATGCTGTGACTTGGGTCTGTTCTCTGAACCTCAGTTTACTCATCAATGAAATGGGAAGAAGTATTTCTTAAGCACCCATCCAAGTATAATCAAGCAAGTAATTTTAAGTGATACCTGAAGAAACATTATTTACAGTTTAGGTCTCAAAATGCACTTGACATATTTTCAGATGAACAAAGACTCCCAGCTCCTCACTTTCAAAATGAAAAGCTCCAACTCCTTAAGAACAGTTCAAGGACATGGGGCTTTCACCAACAGACTGATCAGCCAGGGAACTTTCTGTTTTCAAAACAATGTTTTGATTCACGGTGTAACATAATATAACATATATTTTCACACCCAGAATCAAATATATATGTATTGAAATATATATTATATATATTGGAATACATATTGTATATAATATAAAATGTTCCAATATTTATATTATATATAAACTTATACATACAGGCTTTCCAGGTGGTGCTGATGGTAAAGAACAGGTCTGACAATGCAGGAGACATAAGAGATGCGGGTTCAATCCCTGGGCTGGAAAGATCCCTGGGGAAGGGAATGGCAACCCACTCCAGTATTCTTGCCTTGAGAATCCCATGGACAGCAGAACCTGGCAAGCTACAGTCCATGGGGTTGCAAAGAGTCGGGTATGACTGAAGCAACTTAGCACACCAACATACACATACACATATATAAGTTCCAAGAGGGCTACAAGAACATCTACTGTCCCACATGATCCTCTATAGTCCATGACCACTCTGACAGTCCTTCCAGTGAGAAGTGGTGTCTACTCTCTTTGAATCTAGACAGGCCTGTAACTCACTTGTAACCAAAGGAATGTGTCAGACGTGATACTGTGTGACTTTTCAGGCCGAGTCACAAAGGGAGATGGAGCTTCCACCTTGTTCACTGGACCGCTTGTGCAGAGCTCCAAGCCCCTACACTTTCAAAAGGGCCCATGAGGCAGCCAGGCTGTAAAGAAGCCCAAACGATCCCACACAGAAAGGCCTCCTGGAGAAGCAAGTGAGAGTAACCAAGAGAGGGGAAGCCAGCTCTCTGACCACCATCTGACTGCAGCCAAGTGAAAGTGAAAGTCGCCCAGTCGTGTCTGACTCTTTGCGACCCCATGGACTCTACCGTCCATGGAATTCTCCAGGCCAGATTACTGGAGTGGGTAGCCTTTCCCTTCTCCAGGGGATCGTCCCAACCCAGGAATCAAACCCAGGTCTCCTGCATTGCAGGCAGATTCTTTACCAGTTGAGCCACAAGGGAAGGCCAAGAATACTGGAGTGGGTAGTCTATCCCTTCTCCAGCAGATCTTCCTGACCCAGGAATCAAACCAGGGTCTCCTATACTGCAGGCAGATTCTTTACCAACTGAGCTACCAGGGAAGCCAAATGAAAGACCCCCAACAAAACTACTCAGCTGAGCCTTTCCTGAACCTGTGACCCACAGAAGCTATGAGAGACAATAAAAGGACTGCTGTTTAACCCAAAATGGTAGTAGTTTCAGAGGTTAAGAATCTGCCTTGCCATGCAGGGCACATGGGTTTGATCCCTGGTCAGGGAACTAAGGTTCCACGTGCCACAGAGGAAGTGAGCCTGTGTGAGCTACAACTAGAAGGTTTGTGTACCACAAGGAAGACTCCATATGATGCAGCTAGGACCCAATGCCACCAGATAAATAAATTAAAAAAAAAATTTTTTTAATAAATAGACCACTAGGGTTTGGGGTGGTGGGCTGCACACCAGTGGTAACCAGGAAAAGTGGCAAGGTGACATCTGAGATATCTGATCTGATAACTGATACCTGAGGCTCAGGGGGCGCTTCCCTAAAGAGCCGCCAGCACCATGGCACACCCTCCACCCCACCCAGCACATAGGCCTCCTCCTGTCCAGTCACTTACACTAGTCCCCGCTTCTCAAGAGCCAGCAGCTTACCCCATCTTCCCCAGCCTACCTCCACCCCAGAGCTTGAAGTCATGGGTCCCAGGCCTCAGTGTGTGTAACAGACACCTGCAAATACCTCTGCCCCTCCCTGCCTCTACCCAGATTCTTTGCTTGCTTGTTTTTGGCTTGGGAGGTGTTGTTTTGTTTTGTTTTGTTTTTTGCCCCACACCATGAAGCATGTGGGATCTTCCCCAGTCAGGGATTGAACCTGGGCCCCTTGCATTGGGAGTATGGAGTCTTAACCATTGGACCATAAGGGAAGTACTCTACCTAGATTCTGACTGAGCAGGCTCTAATGGGAGCTAGGTATTTCTGATTGCAGGTGGAGAAACTGTCCTAGGAAGACCATAAGGCAGGATGAAAGGGACCGCTTTTCTTGAATCCAAGCCTCAAATTCAATCTTCCCTGGTGCCTCAGACGGTAAAGAATCTGCCTGCAATGCAGGAGACATTCAATCCCTGGGTGGAGAAGATCCCCTGGAGAAAGAAGTGGCAACCCACTCCAGTATTCTGGCCTGGGAAATCCCACGGACAGAGGAGCCTGGTGGGCTACAGTCCATGCAGTCACAAAGAATCGGACACGACTGACCAAGTGACTAACAAGCCTCAAATACCTGTTACAAGGAGCGGTGTTGAGGTTAGAAGCTCCCTTCCCCCCTCACAAAAGGGATCTTTTTCTGGATTAATTCTGAAGCTACAAGTTTTAGGTCCCCCAGGAAAGGGTTTTCTCTAAAGATTTGTTGGCCAGAGACTGCTCTCTGGTGTCAGCCTGGCAGAGACATGAAAACCCAAAGCTGGGAGCTTTCAACGGCTCTCCCAGGACATCTGGGTTATCTTCGGCTGAAAGCTAGTGAAACGGGGTCAGCAACTGCTCTGTCGGCCTGCTCCGGGTGCACCCGTCCCCTTCCTGACCCTCATGGGTACGGCCCTTCCCTGCTGGCCACTGTGCGGTGGGAGATGGCCCGTCCTCCCAGGACCGTGGTGCCCAGAGGCGCCCACCCCTTCCTCACTGCTCGACCAACACATCTGCTCTGCTCTGTGGTCCACATTCCATCCAAAACCGGAGGCTCACATTCTCAGAAAGCTTCACTGCTCAGGCTTCCGTGTTATCTCTTAATATGCTGACATTGTATTTTTGACAGTGTTCAGTGGCTCAGTGTAAACAGTTAAAATGTCTTATCCTTTAGGGACTTCCCTGGCAGTCCAGTGGTTAAGATTTTGCCTTCCAGTGCAGAGGGTCAGAAAGTTTGACCCCTGGTCAGGGAGATAAGCTCCCACAGACTTCGCAGCCAAAAAAAAAAAATATATATATACATATATATATATATATATATATATATATATATATATAACAGAAACAATATTGTAACAAATTCAATGAAGATTTTAAAAAATAAATTAAGTAACTGGTACTTCAAAGAAGTCTCTTTCAGCATGTCTTGTTTTAGTCTCTTAATATGTCAGGAGCTTCAGAAAATAAAAGTAGCCCAGCCTTGCTCAAGCTCTGATTCTGAGATGTTTTGTAATTGCATATCTATTTGTCTTATACACATTCTTCCATTTTCTTGGAATAGTTTGGGCCTGACTCCGCCATCAAGACTTCAGCTTGCTGAAGATAAAGCCCAGGGTTCCTTTTTTTCTGTGCAGTGAGTGCTCAGAAGTGTCTGACTCTTTGCAACCCTCTGAACTGCAGTCCCGCCAGGCTCCTCTGTCTATGGAATATTTGCAGCAAGAATACTGGTGTGGGTTGCCATTTCCTCCTACAGCAGATATTCCTGACCCAGGGATCACTCCTGAGTCTCCTGTGTCTCCTGCATGGAAGGAGGATTCTTTACCACTGAGCCACCATGGAAGCCCACTTTTCCCGTATCCCCGTCCGAACCATCTGCTCACATTGCCCACAGAGGTGGTGATATATGATGTACGCCATAGTGTGGTCTTCTTTCTTAACTAGCTGTGGGGCCTCTCTGAGCATCAGGGTCCCTGCGTGTGAAATTGGAGTGATAATATAACCTAGCTGGCAGGGTTGTGGGGGTGACTGAATATGATTCTACAGTCAACACACGTAACATGATCCTGAACACATAGAAGGTGTCCAGTGAATTGCAGTTGCTTGGGGTTGAATTGTATCCCCTAAAAAAGATGTGTTGAGGGCTTCCCTGGTGGCCCAGTGGTTGGAGGTCTGCCTGCCAATGTGGGGACACAGGTTCAATCTCTGCTCCAGGAGGACCCCACATGCCACAGGGCAACTAAGCCCATCACCTCAACTACTGAAGCCCTTGTGCCCTGAAGCCCAAGCTCTACAACAGAGAAGAGAAGTCACTGCAACGAGAAGCCACCCAATACAAAGAGGAGTAGCCCATACTTGCTGCAGCAAGAGAAAGCCATCACACGGCAACGAAGACCCAGCACAGCCAAAAATAAATAAATACATCTTAAATAAAAAAAGACATGTTGAAATCCTAACCTTGGCCCTCTAAATGTGACCTTATTTGGAAATGGGGTCCTTGCTGATGCCATGGAGTTAAGATGGGAGTAACAACACCAAACTGGAGTAAGGTGGGCCCTAAATCTAATGCCAGGTGTCCTCAAGAAGAAAAAAGAAATTTGGAAAAGTGGTTGGGACTCCACACTTTTCATTGTGGAGGGCACAGGTTCAGTTCCTGATCAAGGAACTAAGATCTTGCATATCATGCAGATCATAGCCAAAAGTAAAAAGAAATCTGGAGACACACAGTGTCCACTACTAACAAAGCTAGTGGAGGTGATGGAATTCCAGCTGAGCTATTTAAAATCCTAAAAGATGATGCTCTTAAAGTGCTACACTCAATATGTCAGCAAATTTGGAAAACTCAGCAGTGGCCATACGACTGGAAAAGGTCAGTTTTCATTCCAATCCCAAAGAAGGGCAATGCCAACGAATGCTCAAACTACCATACAGTTGTAATCATTTCACACCCCAGCAAGATAATGCTCAAAGTCCTTCAAGCTAGGCTTCAGCAGTATGTGAACTGAGAACTTTCAGATGTTTAAATTGCGTTTAGAAAAGGCAGAGGAACAAGAGATCAAATTGCCAGCATTCACTGGATCATAGAAAAAGCTAGGAAATTCCAGAAAAATATCTACTTCTGCTTCATTGACTATGGTAAATCCTTTAACTGTGTGGATCACAAAAAACTGTGGAAAATTCTTAAAGAAATAGGACTACCAGACCACCTTACCTGTCTCCTGAGAAACCTGTATGTAAGCCAAGAAGCAGCAGTTAGAACTGGACATGGAACAACTGACTGGTTCCAAACTGGGAAAGGAGTATGTCAAGACTGTATATTGTCACCCTGTTTATTTAACTTATATGCAGAATACATCATGAGAAACGCTGGGCTAGATGGATCACAAGCTGAAATCAAGATTGCCAGGAGAAATATCAACAACCTCAGATATGCAGATGGTACAAATCTAATGACATGACAGAAAGTGAAGAGGAACTAACGAGCCTCTTGATGAGGGTGAAAGAGGAGAATGAAAAAAACTAGCTTGAAACTCAGCTTTCAAAAAACTAAGATCATGGTATTCAGTCCCATCACTTCATGGCAAATAGATGGGGAAACAATTAAAACAGTGACAGACTTTATTTTCTTGGGCTCCAAAATCACTGTGGATGGTGACTGCAGCCATGAAATTAAAAGATTCTTGCCTCTTGGAAGAAAAGCTATGACAAACCTAGATAGTGTATTAAAAAGCAGAGAATATCACTTTGCTGGCAAAGGTGCATATGGTTTTTCCAGTAGTCATGTATGGATGTGAGAGTTGGACCATAAAGAAGGCTGAGTGCCGAATAATTGATGTTTTCAAATTGTGGTATTGGAGAAGACTTTTGAGAATCACTTGGACAGCAAGGAGATCAAACCAGTCAATCCTAAAGGAAATCAACTGTGAATATTCATTGGAAGGACTGATGCTGAAGTTGAAGCTCCAATACTTTAGCCACCCTATGCAAACAGCCAATTCTTTGGAAGAGATCCTCATGCTGTGAAAGACTGAAGACAAAAGGAGAAGGGGGTAGCAGTGGATGAGATGGTGAGATAGCATCAGTAACTCAATGGACATGAGTTTAAGCAAACTCCAGGAGACAGTGGAGGACAGAGGGACCTGGGGGGCCTGCAGTCCATGAGTCTGGCAAGACTTAGTGATTGAACAACAACAACGGAGACTTTACCCATCTTGTTTCCACTGCATGGAGCACCTTTCACCTTCATGTCCAATAATCCAAACCCTGCCATCCTCTGAGCCCATCTCAAATAATACCCCCTCTTCCAGGAAGGCCTCCCCAATTCCTCCCCACCAGAATTCACCTCTTCTTCCTCTGTACTGTGAAGGCACTTACTTGGTTTGTTTTTGTCATTCTATTCTATCTTGCTATCACAGCCGTCTCCCTGCATGGTGCGTGGCGTTTCTCCTCTCTAGGGAGTAAAAGCACATTCATCATCTTCACAACAGCCACTAGGGTGTGGTGGACACAGTTGACTGTCCCAAGACCCACATTCTTTTCACACTTTCTCATCTCTGAACTAGGAAAGTGTCTTACACTGGATAGTGTATTACAATATAACCAGAAGTATTCTCCTTAGTGCTTCTGAGAATAACAGCATGCCTTACAGCCAGCGATGTCTTTTGTTACAGTTAGTCTCTCAGACGTGTCTGAGTCTAGTGCAACCCCATGAACTGTAGCCCTCCCAGGCTCCTCTGTCCATGGGATTTTCCAGGCAAGAATACTGGAGTGGGTTCCCATTTCCTTCTCCAGGGGATCTTCGCAACCCAGAGATCAAACCCACGTCTCCTGCTTGGCAGGCAGAGTGATGTCTTAGATTCCTTTAAATCCAGGAGAAGGTGTCAAACCAGTATTTGCTATAGTGGATGAGTTTAAGTCACTTGAAGTGGGAGAGAGAATCTAGCCCTGCTGTCTGGGTTAGAACACATTTCAGGGCAATTTAGGGCTCCCCCAGGCCCTCTACTTATTTTGCTGCCCACTTGAATGATGATGATGGGGGAGCCTGGAAAGACTTCACATGTTCTAAACCCATCCGGGAAGGGACTCTTGAAGGCATTTTCTCACTGGCAAAATCTCTGTTGCCTCCAGCAGCAATCTCCATCATGGACTTCTTGGTGATTCCTCCCTCTGTTTCCCAACCCTTGCTTCCTGGAGTGTCCCCCAAATAAAGCACCCACACCCAAACCCTTGTCTCAGGCTCTGCATTGGGAGAATGCAACTAAGAGGCCAGTATCACCATGCACCATCTTCAAGGGGGCTATGCCTGCACTTGACAAAGAAGGGCAGTGGCGCCAGGGTCTGTGGGCAGTGCAGGAGGGTCCAGCAATCATGGTGGGCACTGCCTCTCCCGCGTCTCCCTGTTGTCCTGCTCTGTACTTGTTCCAACCCCTCCTGCAGGCAGGTAGAGAGCCAGATTTACCTAGACAATGACAACTGATTTGGGGCCCCATGACAAGGCACTTCCCAGGTGGTCCTAGTGGTAAAGAACCTGTCTGCCAATGCAGGAGACATAAGAGACGTGGGTTCAATCTTAGGGTCAGGAAGATCACCTGGAATAGGAAATGGTAACCCATTCCAATATTCTTGACTGGAGAATCCCGTGGACAGAGGGCCCTATGGTCCACAGGGTCGCCAAAAGTCGGACATGACTGAAGCGACTTAGCACGCATGCTTAGCACCCGACAAGGCACTTAGGGAGGGACCGTCTCTAGGGAGAGCAGGGTAGGGGATGGGAGTTCCGCCTGGTCTGGGAGACAGAGGGCTTTGGGGATTGGAGGGGCACATTGTCCTGGGAGCAGATGGGGCTTCCTGTGCACCAGCGTTCACTAACCAGCTCAGTCGCTGAGGTCCTGGGTCCAAGCATATTCCCTGCAGCCCCGGTGGGGGTGCTGAGCACACATGGCCACACATGGGAGGGAGCCCACCAACCCCGGGTCCAACTTTGAGACCTCAGGCCTGGGAGAAGGAGGGAACAGGAACAGATCATGACCACGCTCCCCCGGTCAGGGAGCAGCAGCTTCCAAGACAGATCTGGTCTTCTTCAGCAGAGACAGGAGGGGAGGGATGCGGCAGAGGGGGCAGTAGGGGAGCCCGGTCCTAACGGGGCTGTGCCCCCACCAACTGTGCTAGGCCCACCGCACCCAGGTGATGAAAGTGGGACCCTCAGAGCTCCAGAGAGACTCTGTGTGTGTGCGTGTGTGTGCATGTGTGTGCGTGTGTGAGACAGGCATTTGACAGCAATTCAGTCACTTCATCTCCAAACCCAGGCACTGGCTGGCACCTCCCACCAGGGAGGCCCTTGGGGACTTGGTCACGCTGAGGCCCCTGCTGGTATCTGCCCTCCTCCTCCTCCTCCTCCTCCTCCTAACCTTCCCACCATGTTCCCTCTCTTCCTCTTTCCCTTCTTCCAAGAAAAGAACTCATATTAGGTGTTTCTGCTACCAAACCAGAAGCTATGTACGTGCCGTTTGGGGACGAGGCTGGAGAGAAACAGCGCAAGCCTTTTTATTCGAGCTGCACACGTCAAGCTGCATCTCTGGTCTGTTTGTGATCAAATGGGTTGTAAGTTGCATATCCCTGATTAATTAATGAGCCACTTGCGACATTTAACTGGGATCAAGGTGCATTTCTAAAGTGTAAGCAAGTGAAAGAAATATCTCCCAGACAAAAAAACGATCCATACACACCTCTGCCAGAAAAGCATTTCAAGGTCTTCGTATCCAGGCTGATTTCCCAGAGCCAGCCGTTCTGCCTCCAAGTCCCCAGTACTAAACCCAGTCCTGGCTCACAGTAGGATTAGTCAGAATTTGTTGGATAAATAAATTGGCCTTCAAAATATAGTCCCAGGATATACACACAGAATAGCTAATATATCCATTTTTATTGAATAGGAAAGCATGTCCCAAGTAGCAAGTCAATAGTGACAAAATAAAGCTAGAATTAGCACCAGCCCACAAGCCAGGAGTGTGGATCCTTGCTGGAGCTGGCTGATGGATACCTAGGATTGATAAAAACCATTCTCTCTTCTTTGGGCATTACATTTTAAAAATATGCTTGAAAAAAGTAAAAATATGTTTGAATTCTTCCACAATACATTTTTTTTTTGGTCCCTATCCTAGGAAAAATTTAGTTGAAACAAAGTAGAAATTTTAGGGAAAGTGACACATACGACTCACAAGGTTGGTATCACACCCTTTTTCAACAGGGACGCTCACCCACATTTCCCCTCTGTCCAGCCAAAGAAGCGTGAAGCTCATAGCACGTTTATTCAGGGATGCTCTTTGGTGCTAACTTGATGCTCCTGCAAACGCGAACTCTAACCCACCAAATATGAGCGATGATAAATTATTACTTCATGACTTCTTCAATGGCAACAGATTAAAAAGAAAAAAATAGCAAACAATCCTAAAGAAAGTGTTTTGGCTTGCGGCTCAGCACTGCGGGAAATCATTAAACCCTTTGAAAGTGAAAGTGGCTTAGTTATGTCCAACTCTTTGGGACCCCATGGACTATATCAGTTCAGTTCAGTCGCTCAGTCGTGTCCCATTCTTTGCGACCCCTATATAGTCCAAGGAATTCTACAGGACAGAATACTAGAGTGAGTAGCCTTTCTCTTCTCCAGGGTATCCTCCCAACCCAGGGATTGAACCCAGGTCTCCCACCTTGCAGGCAGATTCTTTACCAGCTAAGCCACAAGGGAAGACCAAGAATACTGAAGTGGGTAGCCTATCCCTTCTCCAGCGGATCTTCCTGACCCAGGAATAGAACCAAGGTCTCCTGCATTGCAGGCAGATTCTTTACCAACTGAGCTACCAGGGAAGCCCTATTAAACCCTTTAGGAAAACCGATTTTAGAAACAAATCTAGCAGGAGACACTGCTGCTGCTGCTAAGTCACTTCAGTCGTGTCCAACTCTGTGTGACCCCAGAGACGGCAGCCCACCAGGCTCCCCCGTCCCTGGGATTCTCCAGGCAAGAACACTGGAGTGGGTTGCCATTGCCTTCTCCAATGCTTGAAAGCGAAAAGTGAAAGTGAAGTCGCTCGGTCGTGTCTGACTTAGCAACCCCATGGACTGCAGCCTACCAGGCTCTTCCATCCATGGGATTTTCCAGGCAAGAGTACTAGAGTGGGGTGCCATTGCCTTCTCCAGCAGGAGACACAAACCACCAATTTCTAGCAAAGTTCCATTACTTCAAGAAATCTTGTACAAAATGTAAAACAAGGACAGCGAACACGAATGCTCTATCTTCTGACGGCGCTGTTTTAGTGTCTGCATTTGTGTTTATCAGGTGCTTTCAGTTTTGACCATTTGTAAAGGGTTTTATTCTATATCTTTTCCATGCAGTTGTTTTCAATTCTTGAAAACAATTTTAAAGTACCTGGAAATTTAAACCTCGATCATAATTTGAAAAGACAAGTATCATACTGCTATATTTAAAATGGACAACCCACAAGGACCTCCTGTACAGTACAGGGAACTCTGCTCAATGTTTTGTGGAGTCTGGATAGGAGGGGGGTTTGGGGGTGAATGGGTACATGTATGTGAATGACTGAGTCCCTTTGCTGTCCACCTGAAACTATCACAACACTGTTCATCAGCTCTACTCTAATACGAAATACAAAGTTAAATAAGAAAAGACAAGTACCTAAATATTGACTATGTAAATATTCAAATAAGTGCCATTCATATGGGCAGTAAAATAAGTCAGCATGCTTGGGCATTTTAATGGGTTCCCACATGCTCTCTGAATGATTCAAACTGTCTTGTTAAACAGGCAGATTACAACAGATTTTCAAAAGGGAACACACTGCAAAGTCACAAAACTCTTCTTAACCCTGTGATTTGAACAAGCAGAATCATTTCACAAATGCTGAGACTGTATTCCCAAACACATTCCAGAATGACCTTGGAAATTCAGTGCAAAGAATATATTATTTTTGGAGTTTGGGGGAAAGACTTAAAGATAGTTACCAGGGGCTGGGGGAGATAAGAGAGATATTATTTAAGGATACAAATGTGTAGGAATTCCCCAATGGTCCGGTGGTTAGGGGGCTTCCCTGCTGGTTCAGATGGCAAAGAATCCACCTGAAATGCAGGAGACCCAGGTTCCATCCCCGGGTTGGGAAGATTCCCTGGAGAAGGGAATGGCTACCCTCTTTAGGGATCTTCCCTGTAGCTCAGATGGTAAAGAATCTGTTTGCAATGCAGGAGACCCAAGTTCGATCCCTGGGTCGGGAAGATCCTCTGGAGAAGGGAATGGCAATCCACTCCAGTATTCTTGCCTGGAGAATCCCATGGACAGAGGAGCCTGGCGGGCCACAGTTCATGGGGTTGCAAAGAGTCGGACACGACTGAGCGACTAACACCACCACTACTCTCCGCTCTAGTACTCTTGCCTGGAGAATTCCATGGCCAAAGGAGCCTTGCGGGCTACAGTCCTTGGGGGCGCAGAGTCAGACACAACTGAATGACTGACACTTTCACTTATTTTTTTCACTTTCCAGTGGTTACGACTTGGCACTTTCACTGCAGGAAGCCCAGGTTGAATCCCTGGTAGGGGAACGAAGATCTCACAGGCCTCCTAGAGTGGCCAAAATAATAATAATAATACAAATTTGCAACTAGTATATAAGTAAGTCCTGGAGATCTAATGCACAGTGTGATGATTATAAATAACAATGTTAATTGTTCAGTCATGTCTGACAACAAATATTTTATTAGAAATATCAAATTTGCTCAGAGACTATATCGTAAATATTCTCACCACAAAAAAAAAGAAATAACTATGTGATGCCATAGAGGTGTCAACTGACACTACAGTGGCAATTGTATTACAATATATATATGGATCAAATCAACATGTTACGCAACTGAAACCTACACAGTATCACATGTCAAGTATGTTTCAATTAAGAAAGAAAAAAATTGCACATTTATTATTATTTTTTTTATCACTGAGACAGAAGCCATGTGAAAAACAGAGTTCAACTCCAAAGACTGGACCTAAAATTAAAATTTGTTTTCAATCGCCACCACATTAAATGTATCCATATACACACTTTCCAAATAAACACTCAAAATGAATGATTGTGAAGGAGCGCTCCATGGACCAACCAAACATCAGCCTTATCGAAAGCAGTTGATTTGTCTGTAAAGACGGAGCTCTCCATGGGAAGTTCCACCAAAGGCTGGAACAAACCGGGCCATTTCGGTAAAAATCGTTGCTGTTCAGTCGCTCAGTCATGTACGACTCTTTGCGACCCCATGGACTACAGCATGCCAGGCCTCCCTGTCCATCACCATCTCCCAGAGTTTGCTTACACTCGTGTCCATTGAGTCAGTGATGCCATCCAACCGTCTCATCCTCTGTCGTCCCCTTCTCCTCCTGCCTTCAATTTGGTAAAAAAATAAAAAGTGATAAACCCACCTGGGAACGATCAAACAGGCTGTGACTTTGCAGGACTAGCAGATGGTCCCCAAAAGGTCACTGCAACCTTTCCCATCTCAGTGAGTGGCAGCTGTGACTTAGGCCAAAACCTGGGAGGCATCTTCCTCTCTCTCTCTAACCCTGCATCCAATCTGTCGGCAAATCCTAAACTTGAAAGCGTATCTCTCTCCTTTGGCACCAGACTGCCTCCATCATGGGTTGCATGCACGCTCCCCGGAAAGGCCTGTCCCAGTTGGTTCTGTCCCCCCGTCACAGGGTCCCCACCTGGCTGAAGCTGACGCCTGAGGTCATGAAGGAGCAGACCTACAAACTGGTCAAGAAGAGCCTGACTCCCTCACGAATCGGGGTGGTCCTCAGAGACTCACATGCTGTTACACAGTACATTCTGTGACAGGCAATAAAATCTTGAGAATTCTTAAGTCTAAAGGACTTGCTCCTGATTTTCCTGAGGATCTCTACCATTTAATTAAGAAAGCCATTGCGGTTTGAAAGCATCTTGAGAGGAAAAGAAAGGATAAAGATGCTCAATTGCATCTGATTCTGATTGACAGCCCTATTCACTGGTGGGCTGGATATTACAAGACCAAACAAGTCCTTCCCCTCAACCGGAAATACGCATCTGCAGCCTTTGGCTTGATTGCATAAACTTGTCTGTTGTACTCAAGCAATAAAACTAGAAAGAAAGGGGTTTCCCAGGTGGCTCAGTGGTAAAGAATTTGCCTGACAATGCAGGAGATACGGATTCGATCCCTGGGCCAGGAAGATGCCTCAGAGCTACTAAGCCCAAGCACTACAATTACTGAGCCCACGTGCCACAAGCCTGAACACCCTAGAGTGTATGCTCCACCACAAAAGAAGCTCCCACAGCGAGGAGCCTTCACACCACAACTGGACTGTCACCTCACCTAGCAGCAACTAGAGAAAAGTCTGCACAGCAATAAAGACCCAGCACAGCCATAAATAAAATTATTTTTTAAAGGACTAGGAAAAAAAAAGAAAGAAAATATATCCAAAATATGACCACTTCTCACACCTCTATCCGGGCCACCACAGTGTGATGTCTGGATTCTTCCCGAAGCCTCCCCCTGGTCTCCTGACCTCTTCTTACCTATGATATCAGGGATTATTCGTGAGAAAAAATTAATAAGTGAACAAATGATCATGGAAGCAAAACAAGAACTGAAGAGGAATATTCCAAGAATCCTTCCAGTCCCCCTCCCCACGTCCTCCTCTCACCATGAAAAAAAAATAAATAAATAAAGGTGATCTGGGAGAAGAAGGAACCATAATCTTGAGAAAGAGTGGACTTTTCCCCAAAAATTAGATTAACAGTAAACAATAAATGTAGACACTGACTGAGATCTTCTATGTCCCAAGCACCATGAGAATAGCTTTCCCTGCCTCTTCTTGCTTCTTGAAACCAACCCTAGGAGGTACTCACATCTCCTTTTGTGAGTGTGCAACTTTAGTCTTTGGTAATTCTTCTGCCACCAACTGCAACACAGTTCTAGCACGACTAGCCAGTCACTTCCCCACCCTGGCCCACTGCACCCCGAGTTAAAGTCTGGGTCCTCCACAGGACAGCCCTTCCCTCACACTCTGGCCACACTCCTGGGGGGGTCCCAGGCCATCCACACTTCTGAGACTGGCTACAAATTCAGAGCTTCCCACAACCCCTCGGGTTTAGTAATTCCCCAGGAGGACTCACAGGACCCAGGAAGGTGCTCTACTTACAATCACTGTTTTATTATAAAAGAGCCAGGCCAGGCCCAGCCAAGTGAATGCTCACATAGGCAAAGGTCTGAGAAGTCCAGATGCAGAGCTTCTGTGGTCCTCCCTGTGGTCCTCCCTGTGGACGCAGGCACACCACCCTCCTGGAACGTCAATGAGATCGCCAGCCACCAAACTCCATCCAGCCTCAAAGTCCAGAGTTTTTCACCGGAATCTCATTACGTCAGCCTGATAGACTGACTCATTGCCCATGTGGGCAATCAATCTCCCACCTCCCTCCCTCTCTCCCTCTCCCTCCCCACCCCTACCCCTGCCAAGGTCAGACCGGCCAGACCCCAACTCTCATCACATGATTGGTCTTTCTTGTGTCCTATCCTTGGGTCATCATAACTCTTAGTATAAACTCAGGTGTGATCCAAGAGGCTCATGAGTAACAAAGGCTCTCCTGTCACCTGGGAAATTCCAAAGAATTAGAGACTCCTTCTTATGAACTAAAAATGAAAGCCAGCCAAACACTTTATTATACAACAGGGTTGTTGTTGTTTAGTCACTAAGTCGTGACCAACTCTTTGCCACACTATGGACTGTAGATAGCTAGGCTCCTCTGTCCATGGGATTCTCCAGGTAAGAACACTGGAGTGGGTTGCCATTTCCTTCTCCAGGGGATCTTCCTGACCCCAATATCAAACTGGTGTCT
Source organism: Bos taurus (assembly GCF_002263795.3). Lineage (NCBI taxonomy): Eukaryota > Metazoa > Chordata > Mammalia > Artiodactyla > Bovidae > Bos > Bos taurus. Next base: position 2,408,538 of record NC_037328.1, on the reverse strand, counting down.
TCTGCATTGGCAGGCGTATTCTTTACCACTGAGCTACCAGAGAGGCCCCTTGTCTACAACAGGAGTGTCACCTGAATTCTCTTTCAAGGCCCCATTCAGCTGGCAGAAAGGCACCTCAGTCCACTTCCTGGGTAAATTTCCTCCAGGAGCCATTCCTATCTGGGGAGGAGGAGGCTCCTAGGGCCCCCAGGTGACAGGAAAGGAGGGTGCATGCATCTGGGCTTTTGTCACCTCTGCTCCAGCTGCCGGATCATGTAGCCCTTGGCCTTCCAGGGGACATTGTGAGGCTCCTAAAGCAGGGACCACCTACATGCCTGCTGACACCCACAATCTCATTTCTCTCTGGGCACTTGCTGCCTCTGCTAGAATCTGGAGCACGTAGCCAAGCCCTGTCCTCATCCAGCCCATAGACCTTTCTCTTAAGACCCATCTGGATTCAGCCAGTGGGGAAGAGGGGTAGAGGACCCTTTTTCTCTCAGGGACCGCAAATATTCATGCACTCACTTCTCCTATTATCCTTTCCCTACAGCCACGAGAATCCTTTTCTAATTCAGAAGGAAGGGGTCTGGGTTCTTACATCATTATCCCTCTCCTAGATCTGAGAGCTACAGCTGCATCAGTTCCATTCCTCACCAAGGATTGGCTTTTGAAACCCAAAGGCCTGTTTTTCATCAGACATCACAGTAGGAAGTTCCTGAAAGCCTATTTGTACCATGGAATCTCCCCCGGAGGAGCAGAAACTGCTTCTGATGCAGAGAGAGACCTAGAAGATGAGAGCCATATGAGGTGGTTCCACGCTGTCCCCAGGCTTCCCTGGTGGCTCAAATGATAAAGAACCTGCCTGCACTAAAGGAGGCCTGGGTTGCATCCCTGGGTTGGGAAGACCACCTGGAGAAAGGAATGGCTACCCATTCCCATATTCTTCCCTGGAGCATTCCATGGACAGAGGAACATGGTGGGCTGCAGTCCATGGAGTCCCAAAGAGTTGGACATGACTGAGTGACCAACACACACACACACACACACACACACACACACTCTTCCCAGGTCAGTGTGATCCACTCCAGTTTTTCTGTGAACTTATCTTTACACTGACCACTGCTAAAATGTACTTAGTCCTCTCTTTTGTTGTTGCTGCTATTCAGCTGCTAAGTTATGCCCGACTCTTTGGGACCCCATGAACTATAGCTTGCCAGGCTCCCCTGTCCTCCACTATTTCCTGGAGTTTGCTCAGATTCATGTTCATTGAGTCAGTGATGCTATCCAACCATCTCATCCTCTGCCACAGCCTTCTCCTCTCTTTCAGTTCAGTTCAGTTGTCGCTCAGTCGTGTCCAACTCCGTGACCCCATGGACTGCAGCATGCCAGGCCTCCCTGTCCATCACCAACTCCTGGAGTTTACTCAGACTCATGTCCATCAAGTCAGTGATGCCATCCAGCCATCTCATCCTCTGTCATCCCCTTCTCCTCCCACCTTTCCCAGCATCAGGGTCTTTTCCAATGAGTCAGCTCTTCGCATCAGGTGGTCAAAGCATTGGAGTTTCGGCTTCAGCATCAGTCCTTCCAATGAACACCCAGGACTGATCTCCTTTAGGATGGACTGGCTGGATCTCCTTGCAGTCCAAGGGACTCCCAAGAGTCTTCTCCAACACCACAGTTCAAAAGCATCAATTCTTCGGTGCTCAGCTTTCTTCACAGTCCAACTCTCACATCCATACATGACCACTGGAAAAACCATAGCCTTGACTAGACGGACCTTTGTTGGCAAAGTAATGTCTCTGCTTTTAATATGCTATCTAGGCTGGTCATAACTTTCCTGCCAAGCAAACATCTCTTAATTTCATGGCTGCAGTCACCATCTGCAGTGACTTTGGAGCCCCAAAAATAAAGTCTGCCACTGTTTCCACTGTTTCCCCATCTATTTCCTCTCTTGAAAGACTAATTTTTTTAACTTTTTTATTTTGTATTGGGGTATAGCCGATTAACATACAGTGTTGGCTATTAATAGTTTTGGGGGAACAGTGAAGGGCCTGAGCCGTATAGATACAGGTATCCATTCTCCCCAAACTCCTCTCCCATCCAGACTGCCGCACAACATTGAGCAGAGTTCCCTGTGCTATATAGCTGGTCCTTGTTCGTTATCCAGTTTAAATACAGCAGTGTGTACATGTCCATCCCAAACTCCCTAACTATGCCTACCCCCTACCCAGCCTTCTCTTCTCCCGGCAACCATAAGCTCGTTCTTGAAACCTGTGAGTCTGTTTCTGTTTGTAAAGACTAATATTTTTACACACTTTACATTTTCCAAAGTACTTTCTCCTACCTCGCCTTACCTTGTGAGGTAGCAACTAACTGGTCATCTCCAATGAGAAAATGTGCTCGGGGTCTCAAGTGGCACGTGGAAATGCGCTGAGTTGCAAAAAGCTGCCAGCCGCATCATGCACTAGCCGAGTGATCAACTCAGTAACTTGCTGAATTGACAGATGATGTATGGAAGTCTTCATCTCCCTGTAGATTCACTAGAGTTCCGTTCCAGTCTTTTCACTGCAGTTAATCCGTTGGCCCAGCACAGCTGTATGTTGGCCCTGCTGCGGCTTCGCGTTTCTGGGTCAAGCACTTGCCCATCACGTTTTTACATATGAACGCATGAGTTCGGCCCTGTGTATGAGTTTCCCTGTCCTCTCTGTCTGCAGACGGACGTCCTGCCCCTAGTGTGTCTCTGCTTTCGGTGGAGAAGCCAAAATCTGTTCAGACCCAGACTGAGGAATCTATTTCCCAGTTTCTGCAAAGAGTTTTTCTGTGAATTAATTTTCTGACAACTGAACTGGAGCCCCAATAACCAGCAGGACCAGGAGAACTTGAAGGCAAAATGCAATGCTGTTTGGTGCGGAGGATGGGGGATAAACTAGGAGTTTGAAATTAGCATATAAAGACTGCTCTATACAAAACAGATAATCAACAAGGACCTACTATATAACATGGGGAACTCTACTCAATACTCTGTAATGACCTATATGGTAAATGAACCTGAAAAAGAATGGATGTATGTATATGCATAATTGAATCACTTTGCTATATACCTAAAATGAACATGATATTGTAAATCAACTATATTCCAAGATAAAATGAAAATTAAATTTCAGAAGAAGAAAAAAAAAGTGCTATGCTGTGGTCCTCTGATCCTGTCGCCTCTGTTGAGCTTACATGGTGTGAGCCCCTGGCTATGCATTGCGGTGCTCATTCAACCTTCATGTTCTGGCCTGTGTGGCCTCCGTAGGGGTTCTGGAACCTCCAATTCAGCCTTGGGCATCACCCCAGGCAGGCCTGCTCTGAGCCTTCCTGTATTTGCACTCCATCTCCCAGCACCACTGGACAAGCCATTGGGTGCCTAATAAAGGGCCTGCCCTGATGATGAATAATGGTGACATGATGGCGATGGTGATGGTCACAACTGGGAGAAGCTAATGGAGTTAGGCAGGGGATGTGAAACAAAATGGGGAAGGCAATGGCACCCCATTCCAGTACTCTTGCCTCGAAAATCCCATGGACAGAGGAGCCTGGTAGGCTGCAGTCCATGAGGTCACGAAGAGTCGGACACAACGGAGCGACTTCACTTTCACTTTTCACTTTCATGCACTGGAGAAGGAAATGGCAACCCACTCCAGTGTTCTTGCCTGGAGAATCCCAGGGATGGCGGAGCCTGGTGGACTTCCGTCTCTGGGGTCGCACAGAGTCGGACACGACTGAAGCGACTTAGCAGCAGCAGCAGTGAAGCCAAACAGCAAGGCCTCCTGATGCTGAAATTCACACACCTGTTGACTCCTACCTAGGGTGGCATAGAAAAAACCCTCCCAGGAGACAGCCCATCTCTCTATGTCTGTAGAAGAGTATTTTGGAAAGAGTTTCCCAAAAGTGTGCTTCCAGACTCAGGGTACATGAAAGGGATGAGTATATGCCCCTTTTTAAAAAAAGCTGCTTCTAATAACGATTCATCAGAAATCTATAGGAATGAGAGGGTTGTCACTATAGTGCATTTAAGATGGCCATCCTCTCTTCCTGCGCCTCCATTGAGGGGTGGAGTCTATTTCAGCTTCTCCCATTGACTCTGAGCTGGTCTTAAGAGCGGCATTGACCAATAACACAGGGGCGGAGTCACCTGGCACCCATTCCGGGTCCTTTGCTCTCGCTGCTCATCTGCTATGTCATAAGGCGGAGTCCTGGATGGTGAAGCCGTGTAGAGAGAGGACAGGGGGATGAGTGGGTATTTTGGACATTTCAGCCTCAACTGGATGCAGCCACATATATGATCCGATCTGACATTGCCTGGAGCAGAGTAGCCTGCTAAGCCCCTTCTCAGCTCTTAAACCATAGAACCCGGGGAACTAGTACGTTGTTATTGTTTGAAGCCAGCCACTAAATTTTGGGGTGATGTGCTGCACAGAAATATGTCACATGACAACAGGACACTAAAAGAATCCATTGCAAACTCTGCAGAATCAGTGCCTCTAGAGGAACTCCATTAAAAAGCCCTTCCAGTCAGGCCTGGTCCATCTTAGGGACAGATGTGAAGAGCAGTGCAGTCAGAGGAACCTTGGTTCTGGTTGAACTAATTGCCCCTCGGACTCCTAGCCAGGCCCAAGCATTCCCCAGGCATGCACTCAAATATTTATGGTGGCCGGCATATGATATGGATGAATGGAGTGGGTGGAGTGTTTGCAAATCAGTTACACAGGAATGAATATTCTTCACTTCCAAAAGGACCAATGTCTTCGCCCATTTTTCTTGAAAGAGACAGCTTTCCCTGGGTATTCTGTTGTCACTTCTGCTAACGGCATGCATGCTCAGTCACGGAGTTGTGTCCAACTCTTTGCAACCCCTTGGACTGCAACCTGCCAGGCTTCTCTGTCCATGGGGTTTCCCAGGCAAGAATACTGGAGTGGGTTGCCGTTTTCTCCTCCAGGGGATCTTCCTGACCTAACGATGGAATCTGTGTCTCCTGCATTGCAAGTAGATTCTTTACTACTGAGCCACCTGGGAAGCGCAAATCCTGCTAGAGTCATAGGTAAAAGAGAAACAATCTCTACCATCAGACAAACAACAGTTCAAGGGCAACTACAAATGACAAATGACCCTGGCTTCAGGCTCAGGGAGGTAATGGGGTGGTGGTGTAGTGGTTACTGTGGTATGCTGCCCAGATGCCCTATGGGATGAACACACTGCTCGGACTGTGGATGCTGGTGGCGCTCTGCAAAGTCATTCTCTGGGAACCGTCCTCAGCTGAAAACTGCCATTTTGCCCAAGGTCACACCCCTTCCTGGGGATAGCCCATGTCCAGGGATGGTCAAAGTGGGATATAAAGTTCTGCCTCCATTCTCTTGAGACACGACAGGCCTGAAAGACCATCTTACCTCCTCCTCTGGGACGGGCCGAGACCTTGGTTGTGACTGATTCACCTCACTGTTATTCAGTTTCTCCAATCAATCCTTCCTCCTTCCTGCCATTACCAGTAACGATCCAGAGTTGTTGTTATCTGTTTGTGACCCCATGGACGATAGCCCACCAGGTTCTTCTGTCTTTGGGATTTCCCAGGCAAGAATACTGGAGGGTTGCCATTACCCTCTCCGGGGGATCTTCCTGAATCAGGAATCAAACCTGCGTCTCTTGCATTGGCATGGGGATTCTTTACCACTGCGCCACATGGGGCCATGTTCCTGAGACCACTCTCCAAAATAATCCTGACTACAAATCCCCCTCTCAGTTGGTTACCCAGGGAGTCCCACTGAAGACAGGTGGAGACTAGAATGAACAGAAGTGGGCAGCTTTCAATGACTTCAGCCATTCTTCCCTGTAAAAAGAGGTTCCAAATATATTTGAGAAACAAGCGGTTAGACAAGATTAAGCGAACACCTTTAAGACTTTTCAGAGTCTTTCACATTAATATACTTTTAAAGTTTCTAAGGAGATTTCCTGTTTCATGTTAAGCAAAATTAATTGATCAGTTCAGTTCAATTCATTCATTTAGTCATGTCCAAATTTTTGCAACCCCATGGACTGCAGCACGCCAGGCCTCCCTGTCCATCACCAACTCCTGGAGGCTACTCAAACTCAATGTCCACTGAGTCAGTGATGCCATCCAACCATCTCATCCTCTGTCGTCCCCTTCTCCTCCTGCCCTCAATGTTTCCCAGCATCAGGGTCTTTTCCAATACGTCAGCTCTTTGCATCAGGTGGCCAAAGTATTGGAGTTGCAGCTTCAGCATCAGTACTTCCAATGAATTTTCAGGACTGATTTCCATTAGGATGGACTGGTTGGATCTCCTTGCAGTCCAAGGGACTCTCAAGAGTCTTCTCCAACACCACAGTTCAAGAGCATCAACTCTTTGGTGTTCAGTTTTCTCTATGGTCTACCTCTCACATTCATACATGACCACTGGAAAAACCATAGCCTTGACTAGATGGACCTTTGTTGGCAAAGTATTGTCTCTGCTTTTTAATATGCTGTCTAGGTTGGTCATAACTTTCCTTCTAAAGAGCAAGCATCTTTTAATTTCATGGCTGCAGTCACCATCTGCACTGATTTAGGAGCCCAAGAAAATAACATCTGTCACTGTTTCCATTGTTTCCCCATCTATTTGCCATGAAGTGATGGGACCAGATGACATGACCTTCATTTTTCTTAATGTTGAGCTTTAAGCCAACTTTTTCCACTCTCCTCTTTCACTTTCATCAAGAGGCTCTCTAGTTCCTTTTCACTTTCTGCCATAAGGGTGGTATCATCTGCCTATCTGAGGTTACTGATATTTCTCCCAGCAATCTTGATTCCAGCTTGTGTTTCATCCAGCCTGGCATTCCACATGATGTACTCTGCATATAAGTTAAATAAGCAGGTGACAATATACAGCCTTGATGTACTCCTTTCCCAATTTGGAACCAGTCTGCTGTTCCATGTCCAGTTCTAACTGCTGCTTCTTGACCTGCATACACATTTCTCAGGAGGCAGGTAAAGTGGTCTGGTATTCCCATCTCTTTAAGAATTTTCCACAGTTGGTTGTGATGTACACAGTCAAAGGCTTTGGTGTAGTCAATAAAGCAGAAGTAGATGTTTTTCTGGAACTCTCTTACTTTTTCGATGATCCAACAGGTGTTGGCAATTTGATCTCTGGTTTCTCTGCCTTTTCTAAATCCAGTTTGAACATCTGGAAGTTCATGGTTCACATATTTTTGAAACCTGGCTTGCAGAATTTTGAGCATTACTTTGCTAGCATGTGAGATGAGTGCAATTTTTCAGTAGTTGAAGTATTCTTTGGCATTGTCTTTCTTTGGGATTGGAGTGAAAACTGAGCTTTTCCAGTCCTGTGGCCACTGCTGACTTTTCCAAATTTGCTGGCATATTGAGTGCAGCACTTTCACAGCATCATCTTTTAGGATTTGAAATAGCTCCACTGGAATTCCATCACCTCCACTAGCTTTGTTCATAGTGATGCTTTCTAAGACCCACTTGACTTCGCATTCCAGGATGTCTGGCTCTAGGTGAGTGATCACATCACTGTGGTTATCTGGGTCATGAAAATGTTTTTTGTATAGTTCTTCTGGGTATTCTCACCACTTAATATCTTCTGCTTCTGTTAGGTCTATACCATTTTTGTCCTTTATTACACCCCTCTTTGCATGAACTATTCCCTTGATATCTCTAATTTTCTTGAAGAGATCTCTAGTCTTTCCCATTCTATTGTTTTCCTCTATTTCTTTGCACTGATCACTGAGGAAGGCTTTCTTATCTCTCCTTGCTATTCTTTGAAACTCTGCATTCAAATGAGTATATCTTTCCTTTTCTCCTTGGCCTTTCCCTTCTCTTCTTTTCTCAGCTATTTGTAAGGCCTCCTCAGACAACCATCTTGCCTTTTTGCATTTCTTTTTCTTGGGGATGGTCTTGATCACTGCCTCCTGTACAATGTCATGAACCTCCATCCATAGTTCTTTAGGCACTCTGTCTATCAGATCTAATTCCTTGAATCTATTTGTCACTTCCACTGTATAATCATAAGGGATTTGATTTAGGTCATACCTGAATGGTCTAGTGGTTTTCTCTACTTTCTTCAATTTAAGTCTGAATTTGGCAATAAGGAGTTCATGGTATGAGCCACTATCAGCTCCTGGTCTTATTTTTGCTGACCGTATAGAGCTTCTCCATCTTTGGCTGCAAAAAATATAACCAATCTGATTTCAGTATTGACCATCTGGTGATGTCCACGTGTAGAGTCTTCTCTTGTGTTTGCTATGACTGGTGCATTCTCTTGGCAAAACTCTGTCAGTCTTTGCCCTGCTTCATTTTGTACTCCAAGGCCAAAAATGCCTGTTATTCCAGGTATCTCTTGACTTTCTACTTTTACATTCTAGTCCCCTGTGATGAAAAGGACATCTTTTTGGGGTGTTAGTTCTAGAAGGTCTTGCAGGTCTTCATAGAACTGTTCAATTTCAGCTTCTTCAGCTTTACTGGTTGGAGCATAGACTTGGATTACTGTGATACTGAATGGTTTGCCTTGGAAATGAACAGAGATCATGCTGTCATTTTTGAGATTGCACCCAAGTACTGTATTTTGGACTCTTTTGTTGACTACTAGAGCTACTCCATTTCTTCCAAGGGATTCTTGCCCACAGTAGTAGATATAATGGTCATCTGAACTAAATTTACCCAATCCAGTCCATTTTAGTTTACTGATTCCTAAAATGTCAACGTTCACTCTTGCCATCTCCTGCTTGACCACTTCTAATTTACCTTGATTCCTGGACCTGACATTCTAGGTTCCTATGCGATATTGCTCTTTACAGCATCGGACTTTACTTCTATCACCAGTCATATCCACAACTGGGCATTGTTTTTGCTTTGGCTCCGTATCTTCATGCTTTATTTCTCCACTCTTCTCCAGTAGCATATTGGGCACCTACCAACCTGAGGAGATCATCTTTCAGTGTCATATCTTTTTGCCTTTTCATACTGTTCATGGGGTTCTCAAGGCAGAATACTGAAGTGGTTTGCCATTCTCTTCTCCAGTGGACCACGTTTTGTAAGAACTCTCCACTATGACCTGTCTGTCTTAGGTGGCCCTACACAGCATGGCTCATAGGTTCACTGAATTAGACAAGGCTGTGGTCCACGTGATCAGTTTGATTAGTTTTCTGTGACTGTGGTTTTCATTCTGTCCACCTTCTGACAGAATAAGGTTTATGGAAGCTTCCTGATGGGAGAGACTGACTGTAGGGGAAACTGGGTCTTGTTTTGATGGGCAGGGCCATGCTCAGTAAGTCTTTAATCCAATTTTTTGTTGATGATCAGGGCTGTGTTCCCTCCCTGTTGTTTGAACAACAGCAACAATTGATTAATTAATTGATCTGCTCAATTAATTGATGAAAGAGCCTCTTTTTCATGCATATCATCACTGAACCAGGTCTTGCAAGGTTTCAAGAAAAGTAATAAATCTAGAAGTTTATGTGAAATCTTGTAATATTTAAATGCCAACTTGTTTTTTCATTATCTCATTTGCAATCTCTGAATTCAAGTCTCTACACCAAAGACCATAAGATGGAATTATGAAATATAGCCAACTCCTTGAACTCAGTACGTGAAATCTAGAATCCGTCTGCAATGCAGGAGACTCAGGTTCTTTTTTTTTTTTTCTGCGGCCCTGAAAAGGGCCTTTAGTTTTTCTAAACGTTTCAAGCTACTTTGCTCAACCACCAAAACCGTAAAGGGTACAGCCCTGACGTTTGAGCGCGTAGACCACATCCATGGCGGTAACAGTCTTGCGCTTAGCGTGCTCCATATAGGTGACCGCGTCCCGGATCACATTTTCCAGAAACACTTTCAGCACCCCACGAGTCTCTTCGTAGATAAGACCAGAGATACGTTTGACGCCTCCATGACGAGCCAGACGCCGGATAGCTGGCTTAGTAATACCCTGAATGTTGTCCCGCAAGACTTTGCGATGGCGCTTAGCACCCCCCTTGCCAAGGCCTTTGCCACCCTTCCCACGACCAGACATGGTTGCTGTCGCAATGAGACTCAGGTTCTATCCCTGGGCTAGGAAGATCCCTTGGAGAAGGGAAAGGCTACCCACTCCAGTATTCTGGCCTGGAGAATTCCATGAACTGCATAGTCCATAAGGTCACAAACAGTTGGACATGACTGAGCAACTTTCACTTTGCTTCGCTTCCCATCCAACCTCTTGAACTCAGTAAGCACAATCTACATACTCCTACATTTCACATTATCTCCTCAAATTCTCAGATGATTGATCAGATGTGAAAAGGGATAGTAACAGGGTTGACCTTTAGGTAGGTTAGCAATTTCATTGTACATCCACTGTTATTATGGACTAATGTTTGTGTCCCTGCTGCCCTGTAGAATTTGTAAGTTGTTGCCCTAAACCCTGATGTGATGGTATTTGGAGGTGGGACCTTTGGAAAGTGACTGGGGTTAAAAAAGTCATGAGGGTGAGGCCCTCATGATGTAATTAGTGCCCTTATAAGAAAAGGAAGAGACACCAGAGAGCTTGTTCTCTCTCCCCACTTGAGCTCACACACAAAGAAGAGGGTCATAGGAGTATGTAACAAGATGGTAGTCCCCTGTAAGTCAAGGAAAGAGACCTCAGAATGAAACTCATCTTGCCAGCACCTTGATCTTGGACTCCTCAGTTTCTAGAATAATGACAAATACATTTCTATTGTTTAAACTACTCAGCCTTTGGTATTTTGTTATAGAAACCCAAGCAGAACAAGAATTGCCTGTCACTATTCTTCATAAGGATGAGGTGATTAGATATCAAATAATATCACCAACTCAATGGACATGAATCTGAGCAAACTTGGGGAGAGAGTGGAGGACAGAGGAGCGTGGCGTGCTGCAGTCCATGTGGTCACAAAGAGTCATATACATGACTTAATGACTAAACAACAACAGTTCTGCATAATTACACTGTATCATTTAAATCCTGGGTCATTTACCCTCTTTGCACACACTGGAAATTCCTGTATCAGAATCTGAGGTGGGTCATCAGGCACAGCTCCTACCTACAGGGTGAAGACACTCCAGCTACTCAGCCTCACCATCCCGCCCGCTTGCCTTGTACTGGTTATTTGAATAGAAAGTCATGCCTTCAAGTCTGAGTGGAACAGAAATGATTGTCCTTGTGAGCCTTTCCCAAGTTGCAGATTGACATGCAAAATAAATATTGCCATTGCTTTCAGCCTCTAGGTTCTGGAGTGATAGCTTACACAGGAACAGACGCCCAGAACAAGAACTCCACAGACAGGAGCATAGCACACAGTGCATTGCAGGGGTGCTGCAGTGGAGGCCTGCGCCACTCCTGCTGGGCAGAGACCCCCAAAGTTCATATCGGGGACACTGGACACCGCATGCAGTGCTAGAAACTCTGCCAGGGCTGCCCCCAAGGGTCCCTGCAGATCACACTTCTTGGTGTCGGCTGGTCCTGAATCAAACTTCAAGTTGGGACGTTTGATTGGTGGGGCCAGGTCTCAGGTGGCACCGAGAGGCTGGGAAAGCAAGTGTCTGGGTGCTTCCTGGAGGAGGAGCAGACTCAGGGGATGGAGATATCTCCAAACAAGGAGAGGATGCTCAAAAGAGCCCAGGGCCAGAGCGCTCCTGTGGGCACCTCACCCGGAGGCCGTGGCCAGGGACTTAATATGCCTGTGATCTGACACTGTCAAACCAGAGGACCACCACCTCGCAGAACTCTCCCTCAGGGTGAAAAACATGTGTGAGGGTCTGAGCACGAGCCTGGCACAAAGTCAGTGTGCTACAGGTGAGGCTGTCAGAGAGCTGGCGTTATTAGCAGACCCAGGAGACTGTAGCTGATCGAACTCTGTAATTCTCACACTCCCTGTATCAGAATAGCTGTAGGGCTTGTAACTAAGCAGATTCTCAGGCTCTCCCTGGGACTGACTAAATCAGTATGAGGCCGGAGAACTAACATTTTAACCCCTTCTCCAGATGATTCCCTGATGTAGTTAGGCCTTCTCTCCCCAGCATTTGTTCATCCATGCATCCATTTATTCAACCACCAACTCCCAACAGTAAGCTCTAGGCTGTGCGAACAGGACTAGACAGATTTCCAGAAAGTGGGGGTCTGACTGCAAGGTGGATGGTAAGCGTGGCTGGTGGAGAGAACAGGTGCTGTGGGAGGAGATGGGGGGGTGGGCGTGCCTCCCGCCCTGTGCCTGCTTCTCACACTTCCCCTGCAGGAAAGACCACCTCTGGCAGCCATGTCCCGGTTCATATCCAGCCACCCCTAAGGCCTGCCTCAGCCCCACGCCAAATTCTTGGGACAAGCATCTGCTGGGCTCACCTGATTGAGGTGTCCTCCTGGGGCTGCAGGAAGTCCACCCTTCTGACCCAGCACCCTGTCATGTCGGAGGAAGAAATCCGCAGATGCGCGACCCATGTAGGTCATCAAGGCCTTTACTCCAAGGTGTGCTCCAGGCACTGTTGTGGCCAGACAAGGAAGAAGGGAAGGTGAGCAGGTGGCTACTGACCAGCTGTGTGACCTCAGCCAAGTTTCCTAACCGCTCTGGTCTCAATGTCTCTTCTCTAGAATGGGATTACTAGTGAAAAAGTGAAGTCTCTCAGCCGTGTCCGACTCTTTGTGACCCAGGCCAGAATACTGGATTGGGTAGCCTTTCCCTTCTCCAGGGATCTTCCCAACCCAGGAATCGTACTGAGGTCTGGTATCTAGTTTGTAGTTGTAGTTTGTAGTTTGTGTTGTGAGGATTAGACAGACTAATGGATACAGTTGACAACCATACTTGCTCACTGAGGGTCATCATTTTGTAAATTATCTCCTTCATCGCTCTGTTTAGTGATACTCTTTCCTTCGTGGCTATTATCACTGTATGACCTAATGATATACATTTGTTCCTTTGCTTGTTTGCTCTCTGCCCTCCTTGGACTGTAAAGTCAATGCAGGCAGAAGTTTATTCTGTTATCACTGAATCCTCAGCACCTAGCGCATGTCAAGCACTTGGTAAACGTTTGCTGAGCAAATTATTGAAGAGGCTGATAATGTCATAGTTAAGATAGGGCCTCAAATAACACTAAGACAAAACAGAATACAGACTTGTGGACTCAGGGCGGGGACGGGAAGGTGGGATGAATGGACAGAGTAGCGTGGAAACATATCCACGACCATATGTGAAAGAGAGAGCCAGTGGGAATTTGTTGTATGACTCAGGGAGCTCAAACTGGTGCTCCATGACTACCTAGAGGGGTGGGATAGGGTGGGAGGTGGGAGGGAGACTAAGAGGAAAAGGACATGTATACCTACGATTGATTCCTGTTGATGAATGGCAGAAACCAACACAGTATTGTAAAACAATTATCCTTCAATTAAAAAATAAATAATAATCCAGAATGCAGGGAGGCTCATGGGAGAGAAACACAAGCTACAGGGTTTCCAGGGCAAGAGAAATAAATCACGTCAACTGAGAATTCTAGGAAAGGCTTTGCAGAAGGGGCATCTTGGGGGAGGTGGATCCCAAAGGGGACAGAGGGTCCCAGGGGATGAAGATGTGCTAGGAGGTCTGACTGGAAGGGGAATTAATAACAGCAAAATCAAGGGAAGGAAAGCCAGAGAAGGCTTAGGAAATGGCCAGGGGCGTCCTTGGGCTGGTCCTCAGGGGCTGGGTGAGGCTGAGGTCACAGAGGCCAGTTGCCACAGTGAGTGGAGATCTGACACAAGAGTCCAGTCGTGTGCTCCGAAGGGTAGAGATGTCCTCTGGGTCCCAGTGCAGGCGCTGTCTGGACCCGACCCTTCCTGTGTGCGCCTGCAAGTTCAGAATAACGATCCATGGCGCCACGGCCACGGCTGAAAAGATCCCAGTAGCTTTTAGTCTTTTCCACTTTTAAGAATGTAAAAAGAGCAGAAGTTGGGTTTTCAGTTCTGATTTCTAAACCACAGAATACATCCCACCTTTAAAGCAATGAAATTGTGAGTTGCTCAGTCGTGTTAGGCTCTTACGACCCCATGGACCGTAGCCCGTCAGGCTCCTCTGTCCATGGGATTCTCCAGGCCAGAATACTGGAGTGGGTTGCCATTCCTTTCTCGAGGGGATCTTCTTAACCCAGGGATCAAACCCACGTCTCCCACATTGCAGGCAGATTCTTTACCGCCTGAGCCACCGAACCTGCCTGTAGAGCAAAGAGGCTCCCCCCAAATTATTCAGCACTGGAACCGAAAAGCACACTTCCAAAATGCCCAGTATGGTTGTTCACCCACACAGAGAGTTTCAAGTTCTACTTGACCAGTCGGAGGAAACTGCCTCCTCAAAGGAACGTGTGAGGGACAGAGTGGGAATGACTCGCATGTGTGTTTTCTCCTACGTCTGAGGGGGAAAACTCAAATCTGTCACTTCTGAGCATATTCACCCAAAGGGACTCTGCATTGTCTGTTTAGAAGGCAATACCAGTACCAGCTTCCTTGCCAACGAACTGATATTCTGACGAGTAGGGTACAAAAAGTGTGCCCTTTCCATCAGTGTGTTTAATACCACAGATGCAGTGAAAGTTAAAACAATTACCTACGAATGACTGTGTATGTTTCTGTCATCTAATTAGGTAATCTGCCCAGGTGTTTAGCACCAAGGCCTCTATGCTTTAATTGGAAAAAGTCAAGGACAGAAACTAATTAGCAGCATTAAACCAAACCAGAAGTCTAATGACATTAACCACCAGTCACCATTGCAATTGGGAGTCTTTATTGTAAAACATTTTCAAAGTGGGGGAAGGGGGAAAGAGAATGTATTTTTGAACTTTAGAATATTGACTTCTAACCACCAGTTCCTGTTGACTTTGATCCACTCACTCAAAGAAACGGAAAGAATCATGATTACGGAAAAGGCAGTATGGAATAAGTGAATGAGTACCCCTTCCATACTTTTTTTTTTTTGGCAAGAAAAAATTAAATACTATTTTAAACTCAATAGCCCCCAGTTCTGTTTATTCATCCTTACCTCCTTCCTGGAGTCCCCTCCAAATAATAGATGATTATCTACCTTCACCTGGAACTTTCAGAGGGCACAAAGAATTTTATGACCTTAACCTCTAAAATTTCCCTTTCGTTCTAGTTTCTATTTCAAATCGAGAGAGGAAAATAACCAAATTCCATCAGAAGAATCCCTAATTTCAAAGTGGCTAATGGATTATTGGGTTTGTAGAAAGAACCACCGGGTTGCTATTATTATGGCCTTTTTCTGTTCATATCTTTGGCTCTTTTCCAGAATGTTTCATTTCTTGTAATGTTTTTTAAGAGAAATGGCAGTTTGAAAACACAGGTAGGGTCAGAGGAGAGTTTTGTTTGGGGTTTTGTTTTATCAGCTAATATAAAATGACATTAGTACTCTGATATCTTAAGTGATTAATTAGATAAAAAGCAAAATGAAAAGGCCCAATCTGAGACGAGGCTGAAGACAAATGAAGCCTGCTCCAAGGATTAGGAAAGTCAAACAGGACCCTACTGTGTTGGAAGGAGTGCATTCTCCTGTTGCTCCTCTGCCCCGCTCTGACCTGGGTTTCGTGACTCTTGCCAGCCAAATCCCTCCCAGTGAGCGCTGACTAACTCAGACTTGGGCCCCGCCAGGAAAAGGAACTTGGACCGTCATTCTGAGACCCACTTCTCCTCTGATTCTCTGTTCCCCATTCCCCACCATCTCTACCCCCACTCCCCCAAACTCCTCCCCAAACTCCCCCTAAATAGAACAAAAGTTAAAGAAGAAGAAGAAAAAAAACTAACTTTTCAATGAATAAAATCTAGGGATGTACATAATTCAGTATCTACCTTTTGGAGGAAAAAAAAAATTTTTTTTTTTTTTAAGTTTTCAACTGCTTTCGCTCTAGAATGAAAATTGACTCTGCTTCGTGAAAACATCCCTGTGTCCCAAGCACTGGCCCTCTAGAGGCTGCGGCTTAGAAACCAGGGTATAAATAAAAGCTGTGTATAAGGTAGTGCTGCGGCCGAGCAGTTGCCTTGGGAGGTGCTGCTGCTTTGGTTTGGGGTTTTTATGTTATTGTTGTTGTTGTTTTGTTTTGTTTTCATTCTCTCTTTGTTTGACACATGCCAGGTTTTTCCAAGCTAGCTACCAAACACAGCTCACGCTGAAGGGTTAAAATAATGGGGTCATTATTGGACTATTCCCGAGAAACGGCCAGAAGAGACGCACAGCCGACTGGCTGCAGCTGCTAGGCGGCCCAATTGCCATCCACAAGGGGACTGGCTTATTGCTATATCACCATCTCCCACCTTGACAAAAAAGAAAAAAAACACACCCATTTCATTTGGACTGTGTACTAAGAATAATTGCCACCAATATTGATTGGCCCTTGGGGACCCAGCTGAATTTAAAAATTGCAGACTGTGAAATCCCAGCTGATATAGCCTCGTGGAGCTTGCTGCTTATTTGTGACATGTTCCTATGTTTAAACTTACCCACAAAAACTGTGAAATTAATATCCTCACGTTGAGTACAATATGGTGACACACCCAGCTGACATGCGCAGCTATTTTTGTTCCTATTGTTTTCATGCTGGCTTCTGTCTGTAAACACAGCAGACCTTTCTGATGATGAAGCATAAGTCCATTTGTTTCCTGGAGTCTCCTTTTCCGACCATTTTCAGGGGTTGGGCCAACACGTGAAGTTTTTCAGTTTCTTTGGCTGCACGTTTCGCTGTAATGAGTCAACGCAGCAGGGTCTCCCGGTGGCCTCTGGCCTGGGGTGAACTGACTGCTCTGGCCCCATTCAGCTTCTCCTTGGCTATGCCTGCCTCTAGCACAGGCAGCTTGAAGCTAGACATTCCTGTTAAAAGCAGGGGGGAAGATGTGTTAGTTTGCCTAAATCCACGTAATGAAGGATGACTACGTAGACTTGCACGTACATGGATTGCAAGCTTCAAATATGTCAAGGATGGAAATTTCAAATGTTTCTGAAATGAGTCACAACTAAAAATGAAAAGTTAATCCTACGTATCCTTCCTTCTTACGTCATGAAGATGTACACTTTCAACCAAGCAAAACAAATAAACAACTCTGATGGTGAAATTTTCAGGGCGCCACGGATTGTTACTTCGACATAAATAAAAGCAGCAGAGAACGTGGGCACTCTGTTTTTCTCTGTCTAGAAGCTCTTTGTGTCGTGTGTTATTATCGGAGTTACTGCAAAATTTCATTTTTCTTCGTTGCCATTCCAGTCTCCTTCCTTCCTCATGTAATATACAAATTAAACAAGAAATTTTAAAGAATGTGGGCAATACCATTTTTTTCTAAAAATACATGTAGAAAAAAGAACTGGAAAGAGGTACCCTAAAATTCACAAAGTTCCTCCCTGTCTGGTGTGATTATTATTGTCTTCTTTTTGCTTATCTCTATGTCCTCAATTCCCCACAATATATATGCATCGATATTATACTAAGCAAAGAATTATTTTAAAATATATAACTGCTACAAATAGCATGACTTCTACAGTTAGTGTGCAAATTATATAAAGTTTCTCTTCTAAGCTACTTAATGTGAAAACTATATTCATCAACCAAAAAAAAAACCCCAAACTGGTATCAAACTTCCTACTTAAATATTATGTTTAAAAAATTCACCTGTAAGTTAATTTTTTTCAAATTCATGCTGATATAACCTGAGTTATAAAAATTAAAATGTGGGTAATTAAAATGTAAGTGTTCTTTCTTCTTCTTGTTTACTTTTTTGGTTGGCTGGTTAATTGCTTTTGTTTGATCTTTGGTGGTAGTTTTCCTGTTTTCCATTTTTATGGAATATTCTACTTTCATCCTGAAGTTTCCATCAAAGAGTACAAGTTTCACATATTTAAGTCCATAACTGATGAGTAGAAAAGCCTGTAGAATGTGAAAAATACAAATGCAATACACACATCAATTTAATTCACAATCCCAAATTTTGAAACTAGTTTTTAGAATTGCAAATCAGTTGACCCAACAGAAATACTCTGGCACACCAAACAAGAGCAGACAGGGGGTCTACGCCTGTTTGCACCTCCAACAAAGCCACAAACTAACATAAACAGCAAATTAATTTCTTTTCAGATAGGCCTACTCATGTTCACTGAAAACAGAGCACAAGAAACAAAGATAAAGTATATTCCTAATTACATGGGGGAAATTGTCACCTCCAGGGGTACTTTAGAATCCATGTCTTTGCAATTACTTTCAAGCTGAGTTCACAGTGCTGGCATTACTTGTACAAAATACTTCGATCAAAGTTATCCCATTGTCTGGCTCACTCCAGGCCCACCCCAGGACCCGTGACACATACAGAGAAGAATCTAGAAATTCATTACAATAGGCCACCGAGTCCCTGCTGCCAGCCACTGCCCTGAGTCAGGAGAAAGAGAGGAAGTTCTATTTCTAACACCAGCTGTGACCTCTCTTAAGCCGCACTTGTTGTCGTGTGGGCTTGTGGTTGTGGCGCAGCTGGGGAGGATAGTGGGAGGATGGAGGGAAGGGATAGTTGGGGAGTTTGGATGGGCATGTGCACACTGCTGTATTCAAAAATGAATAACCAACAAGGACCTACTTTATCGCAGAGGGAACTCTGCTCGATGTTACGTGGCAACCTGAATGGGAGGAAAGTTTGGGAGAGAATGGATACATGTATATGTATGGCTGAGGCCCTTAGCTGTTCACCTGAAACTCACATTATTTGTTAATTGGCTATACTGCTGCTAAGTCACTTCAGTCGTGTCCAACTCTGTGCGACCCCATAGACGGCAGCCCACCAGGCTCCCCCGTCCCTGGGATTCTCCAGGCAAGAACACTGGAGTGGGTTGCCATTTCCTTCTCGAATGCATGAAAGTGAAAAGTGAAAGTGAAGTCGCTCAGTCGTGTCCGACTCTTTGCGACCTCATGGACTGCAGCCTTCCAGGCTCCTCCGTCCATGGGATTTTCCAGGCAAGAGTACTGGAGTGGGTTGCTATTTCCTTCTCCAGAGGACCTTCCCGACCCAGGGATGGAACCTGGGTCTCCTGCATTGTAGACAGACGCTTTACCATCTGAGCCACAAGGGGAGTCCTATTATTATTATGACATTATTATTATTATGATTATAGTTCCACCTCACATCATCAGCCTTAGATGCTGGAGGGTGGGGAAAGTGAAAGTGTTAGTCGCTCAGTGGTGTCCAACTCTGTGAGACCCCATGGACTGTAGCCTGCCAGGTTCCTCTATCCATGGGATTCTCCAGGCAAGAATACTGGAGTGGGCTGTCATTTCCTTCTCCAAGGGATCTTCCCGACCCAGGGATTGAACCCGGGTCTCCTGGATTGCAGGTAGATTCTTTACCATCTGAGCCACCAGGGACTACAGGAGGTTGGGGACCCCTGGTCTCAATGACCCTTAGGGTAAGAGAGCATCACTTTATCCTTTTGACCATGGACGCAGTAGTCAAATGTTAGATAAGCAGTTGATTAAACAAATGACATTAATTTTGATTAAAAAAGTGTGGAAGGGGTTTCCCTGGTGGCTCAGTGGTAAGGAATCCGCCTGCCAATGCAGAAGATACGGGTTCAATCCCTCGTCTAGGAAGATCTCAAATGCTGTGGAGCAACCAAGCCTGAGTGCTGCAATTACTGAAGCCCGCACAGAAACAAAGACCCAGCACAATCAAAATTAAATAAATAAATATCTTTAAAAACGTGGAAGGGTCATGGCTTGACTCTGAGCACAGGTAGAGGGATGTTGTGCCCTGTGTTCTGGGAAGTGGTGGGGCGGGCCCCTGGGCCACTTGCCCCCTTGAAAACAGCACTCAGGAGACGGCAAATGACACGTTGTATAGAGTTTGCCTGCAAATAAATCAGGAGATTCTCCCACAGATACTAGATGGACAAAGGAACGATTGGCAATTTTTTTCCAGTGGGTGATGACTGATACAGTCACAATGCAATGTGTAACTAGAGGTATTCTAAGACGTGGGTGTTTTGTATTTTGCTTTTTTTTTTTTTTTACAGGAAAGACTTTTTAGGAGAATTTAGCTCAGAAAATTCTTTTCTGACTGCAGAAGACAGGTTCAGGAGAACCCTGTCCAGCCATCACCCGTGGGGATAACACAACAAGGTCGTGAACAGCCACTGCCTCCCGGGTTCCACTGGCCAAGGCCTGCGAAGCAAGCTGTGGGTTGATGGAGAAAGGAAATAGTGATTCTGCAGAGAAAGCCACCTCCTCCAGCCATGGCCTGCTCTGGGCCCACTGCTCACAGCTAAAATACAGGACACCCAGTCCAATTTGATGGGTATATGTTACATTTCAAATAAATATGTATTATTTATTATGCATATGGCCTGCTCTGGGGCCACTGTTCACAGATACAATACAGGACATCTAGCCCAATTTGATGCATATATGCTACATTTCAAATAAATATATATTATATATTATGAAATATTATATATAATATATTTCAGATAAATGGTGAAATTTTTTTAGTATGAATATTTCCCAAATATGGCATGGGATGTACTAAAATACATATATATACTGTAACTTAGGACAAAGATGTACTAATGCATGTATTAAATTATATATACATATATTATAAAAAGTTAGTATATTATGCCAAAAATTTATTACAGATCTGAAATTCAACCTCAAATTCAATTCAGAAATGCAGGGCATCTTGTCTTTTTATTTGCTAAATCTAGCAACCCTCCCACACAGTGACCCACGTAGTGACTTTAGAAGAGGGCCACAGAGGGTTTTCCCAGCCCCTCCCAGACACGTGCCCACCTTCACCTCCCTCCCCTCTCTGCTCAGAGGCCCGGCTGGTGGAACAGCCCTTCCCTGACCATCCCATATGTCACTGCACCCTTCATTCCCACACTCCCACCTTCTTACCCTGCCTTATTGTCTTCCATTGCTTATCTTCTATGACATGAAAGTGAAAGTGAAAGTCACTCAGTCATGTCCCACTGTTTGTGACCCCATGGACTGCAGCACACCAGGCCTCCCTGTCCATCACCAACTCCTGGAGCTTACTCAAACTCATGTCCATCAAATCAGTGATGCCATCCAAACATCTCATCCTCTGTCGTCCCCCTCTCCTTCTGCCTTCAATCTTTCCCAGCATCAGGGTCTTTTCCAATGAATCAGTTCTTCACGTCAAGTGGCCAAAGTATTGGAGTTTCAGCTTCAATATCAGTCCTTCCAATGAACACCCAGGACTGATCTCCTTTAGGATGGACTGGTTGGATCTCCTTGCCATCCAAGGGACTCTCAAGAGTCTTCTCCAACACCACAGTTCAAAAGCATCAGTTCTTCTGCACTCAGCTTTCTTTATAGTCCAACTCTCACATCCATACACAACCACTGGAAAAACCATAGCCTTGACTAGACGGACCTTTGTTGGCAAAGTAATGTCTCTGCTTTTTAATATGATGTCTATGCTGCTGCTGCTACTAAGTCACTTCAGTCGTGTCCAACTCTGTGCGACCCCACAGGCGGCAGCCCACCAGGCTCCACTGTCCCTGGGATTCTCCAGGCAAGAACACTGGAGTGGGTTGCCATTGCCTTCTCGAATGCATGAAAGTGAAAAGTGAAAGTGAAGTCGCTCAGTCGTGTCCGACTCTTAGCGACCCCATGGACTATAGCCTATGAGGCTCCTCCGTCCATGGATTTTCCAGGCAAGAGTACTGGAGTGGGGTGCCATTGCCATTGCCATACATGTCTCTATGTCCACGGAACTCTCCAGGCCAGAATTCTGGAGTGGGTAGCCGTTCCTTTCTCCAGGGGAATCTTTCAACCCAGGGATCGAACCTAGGTCTCCCTCGTTGCAGGTGGATTCTTTACCAACTGAGCCACCGTATATATAAGTAAAGTTTATTTTCTACCTCCCATGATCAGCTCCATGAGGCCAAGGTCATGTCATCTTTACTCTCAGCTGTTCAGCCGCATCACAGACCTCACTAAGGATTTACGGAATTACATGAACGGGAGAGATGAAAACAGAGACTAAACTAAGGTAAATGTTTCCAGGCACCTCAGCTCCCTGATAGATGTGTGTCCTAGCCAGCCTTCCTCTAACATTTGTGGGGGCCCAGCTTACCTGCTCCAGTGTTCTTGCCTGGAGAATCCCAGGGACGGGGGAGCCTGGTGGGCTGCCGTCTATGGGGTCACACAGAGTCGGACACGCCTGACGTGACTTAGCAGCAGCAGCAACAGCTTACCTGGGGAACCCGACATGTCAGACACTGTTTCCCTGGGTCCAAGGTGGGCCAGAGGTTCTGCCTTCCTCACCGGCTTCCAGGTGCTGCTGATATAAAAAAGGGTGTCATTTAAGGGCATGTGGCTGGAGGTACCGGAAGATTCTGCAATTCTGTTACATTTTAGGAACCTGCAATAGAAAAACATCTAAGTTCCTTGAGAAAGAATATTTCTCAAAAAAGTAGGAATCCAATCTTCCTGCATACAGTAGACCCCAATTTTATAAAAGAAAACATTTGCTTGCGTTAGATTCCCTTATTTCTGAAGGAAAAAAACAAATACAGAACTAATAAACGCCACCTCTCCAAGGTGAATGGGGGAAAAGATGCCACTGTCACTGGGGAGGGTTTTTTAAAAATTTATTTTTTATTAATTTTTATTGGAGTTTAGTTGCTTTACAACACTTAATTTTTACTATACAGCAAAGTGAATCAGCTATATGTTTACATATATCCCCTCTTTTTTTGGATTTCCTTCATGTTTAGGTCACCACAGAGCACTGAGTAGAGTTCTCTGATCTATAAAGCAGGCTCTCACTGGTCATCTATTTTATACATTGTATCAATAGTGTATATATGTGAATCCCAATGTCCCAGATCATCCCACGCACACCCTGGGATAATGTCTTCTATTCCATCAGCATCTCAAGAGAAGTTTTACCTGGTGCCAAGAGCAGAGGCACAGGCCCTGCCTTGAATTCCGAACGCCTGGAGAACCACACTGAGCACACGTAACAAGGCCCTCATGAGAGAGGAGGACTTGCCTCTCTCACTCCCATCAGCTCTCAGTCTCCCTGGAAAGTAAGCAAAAGCTTACTTAAAAAAAAAAAAAAACAGGTGATTTCCACAGAGGAAACCTTCTAAAAGACTGAATTTTGATTCTGTGCGTGCCTGCGGGGATGTTCCTACTATATCCACCCCCAATGTGTTTCACTTGCCATGAATTAGGAAAGGGGCTAAAAATGGCTACCTGGGAAGTATTTTCATTATCAGCCTTCTATCCACGAGCACCTTTTTAAAAACCCACATGTCGTCTCAGCTGTGATCATTTAAACAGAAATCGTGTTTACGTTTCCCAAACAAGTCAGTATAGAATACAACTTCACCCATACCAATCATTTTCCTTCTTTCATTTGTGTGGAAGAGAAAAATAAATCATCCATTGAAACACAGATACATACAAATGCCTTGTATAATAAAAAACCAAAATAGATCCAACCTGGCCTGTGATTAGAAATAACAGGCATTTGAAATTCAATGACGATATAACTCTTTGGAAACATCACCAGTTTAGGTATATTCAATGATTCATTCTGTTTTGTTGTAAACACTATTAACTGCTTAATATCATTCGGACCAGGAAACCCTTAGTGAAAATTACAAAAGTGTATCATCTGGGAGACCTGTATTCAGCCTTGCTTCTGTGGTTTGGCTTCAGGAAAGAGTTCTCTATCTCTGGATCTCAATTTCCTTGCTTGGAAAAATGAAAGAATTGAACCAGATTACCTAGCAGTAACTCAGTCTATCATTTCATACTGCCTGGAAAATGAGGTGAGGGCATCCCAAGCCATCCTTCCTTGAGAAACAGCGCCACCTCCAGGTCACAATCACCATAGCGGAGAGCTGCTGGGGGGTTGCTCCTCCTGGAGACAGGAGTTGTTCACCAGACCCGCAGAAACCCACCCCACGGTGTCCTTGGGGATGTGATCACACATTTGCAAGTCTGCCAGCTGGGTTAAGATCAATGTGTGTGGACATGGAGCCAAGCTGAGCTAACTGGGCCACAGGGGACAGACGCATGACCTTGGTCTAATTATCACAGCCCCCAGCTCACAAAGTTCACCCACGGAACAATTCCTGGAAAAGAATGCAAGCCAGGAACACACGGGATTAACTAAAGCCCATAAAATAATGATAATGGACACATCTTTTCTGTACGTGATTCCACTTTAGACAGTTTCCACCTGCTCTTATTTTAGCAAGACGTCACGGGGAGAGAGCACTTGTGAACTTTTATCAAGAAAAATTGTGTGGCGGACTCCTAAGCAAACACCATTCTTTTCCCGCTCAGCAGAATATTTATCAAGCCACCACTTAATGCCAGCCCAGTGCTAAGGGCTCTCATAGAATTATTTTTATTGAATTTCCACCACAGCCCTTGTGTGGTGGGAATTAAGATCCCTGTGTTTCAGCACAAGGAAATCGAGACTCAGAGAGTCAGAGAAATGACAATCCCAGCCTTCGAGCTTGAAGGTGCAGACACTCGTGTTCACATAGTGCTCCAGAGTAAGGACGGAGCACAACCAACCAAGAACGTGACGGCAAACACCCCTTTTCAAGGCTTATCTGTCAGCACAGCGCTGTCCCGCTAAATGTAATCAGCAGTTTGGAAGCAAAGGCAGTTCAAGAACTCAATTTCTTTCTTTAAAGTGTGATCTGCACTCAGAAAACAGCCCTATCTTGGCCAGTCATACTCGGCCTCAGCTCCCTAAGCTGCATGAATGAGGCTCAGTGTAAGGTGTGATATGGTGATTCAAAACGATGACTCCTCTTAGAAATGGAGGACAGAATATTTATAGCAGTCCCTTTGAACCTTCCTACACTGCTGATGGGAATGCAAATTGGTGCAGCCACTATGGAGGACGGAGTGGAAGCTCCTTAAAAAACTAAAAATAGAACTACCATATAATCCAGCAACCCCACTCCTGGACATATATCCAGCTAAAAACATGGTTTGAGAGGATACATGCAACACCCGCAGTGTTCATAGAGGTACTGCTCACAATACCCAAAACGTGGAAGTGATCTAAATGGCCATCGACAGATGAGTGAATAAAGAAGATGTTGTATGTATACATGAAGAAATATTACTCAGCCGTTAAAAAGAATGGAATGATGTCATTTGCAGCAACATGGACGGACCTAGAATTATCATGCTAAATGACATAAGCCAGACAGAGAAAGACTAATAGCATATGATAGCACTCATATGGGAATCTCAAAAAACAAATAATACGAAGGAACTTGTATACAAAACAGAAGCAGTCTCACAGACCTGGAAAAAGAACTTACGGTTAACTTGTGGGACAAGGGTAGTTGGAGGGATAAATTGCGAGTTTGAGACAGACATGGACACACTGCTATATCTGAAATAAATAACCAACAGGGACCTACTGTATAGCACAGGGAAGTCTGCTCAGTACTCTGTAACAACCTAAATGGGAAAAGAATTTTAAAAAGAATAGATATGTGTGTGCATAGAACTGAATCACTTTTCTGTACTTGTACACCTGAAACTAACACAACATTGTTAATCAACCATACTCCAATATAAAACAAAGATTTTTTTAAAGATTGTCCCTTTGATATTATCCCATCATTCCCTTGGAGAAGGCAATGGCACCCCACTCCAGTACTCTTGCCTGGAAAATCCCATGGACGGAGGAGCTTGGTAGGCTGCAGTCCATGGGGTCGCTAGGAGTCGGACACGACTGAGCGACTTCACTTTCACTTTTCACTTTCATGCATTGGAGAAGGCAATGGCAACCCACTCCAGTGTTCTTGCCTGGAGAATCCCAGGGACGGGGGAGCCTGGTGGGTTGCTGTCTATGGGGTTTCACAGGGTCGGACACGACTGAAGTGATTTAGCAGCAGCAGCAGCAGCAGCAGAATTCCCTAAATTTTCTTGATGGGGAAAGGGGCAGAGCACCCCCAAGACTGTGGAAAAGCATCGTGGCTAGAAATACCATGTTCCCTTGCATCCCTGAGGTGAGAGGTGCAGAACTCTGAGCCAGGGCGAGGTGCTCCAGACTGCATATCTCAAGCTTTCCTGTATTCACACCCGCTGAGATGACTCCAGTTGGAAAGATTGGGTTTTCCAGTCTATCTCTCTGACTACGCTTTACAGAATACTGGGCAATAAATACAAAGTAACTAAATATTTCCTGACGTATTAGTAAAAATATGAATTTTTACTAATATTAGCAAAATATTAATTTTTTTCGAACTCTGACGTTGCAGAATATTCTTGAGAGTCCCTTGGACTCCAAGGAGATCAAACCAGTCAATCCTAAAGGAAATCAACCTTGAATATTCACTGGAAGGGTTGATGCTGAAGCTAAAGCTGAAGCTGCAATACTTTGGCCACCTGATGCAAAGAGTTGACTCATTAGAAAAGATCCTGATGCTGGGAAAGATAGAAGGCAGAAGGAGAAGGGGATGACAGAGGATGAGATGGTTGGATGGCATCACTGACTCAGTGGACGTGAGCTTCAGCAAGCTCCAGGAGATGGTGAAGGCCAGAGAAGACTGGCATGCTGCAGTCCACGGGATGGCAAAGTGTTGGACTCAACTGAGCAACTGAACAACAACGACAAATATTAGTAACAAAAAAAAAGTATGATCTATGTGCAGAAAATGGAAATTATGCAAGTTGGGGTGACTTGGCATCTTTGAAGCGGCAATGAAGTTACCTTAGGACAGAGCCCAAGGAAGGAGCCTGGCTGAGGGGGTGAGGGAAGTACTGGTGAACTCTGGATCGTGGGTAGAAGTGGGAACACGTTCAGAAGGAACAAATCAGCAGCGTGGAGTTGACCTTTGGGAAAGGAGAAGTTAAAATATGGCAGCTGAACCACAGGCAGAGGCCAGAAAAAGAAAAATGGCATAAGCAAAAAACTTCTCAGTTTTAAGCATCTCTTCTTATACTTGGAGGAAATTACGTTGTTCAAGGGTTGTGTGATCACCAAGTTACAGCTAATAAGAAATTGAGAACCAAATGCTTGATGGTTGTTGCTGTTGTTGTTCGGTTGCTCAGTTGTGTCTGACTCTTTGCAGCTCCATGGACTGCAGCATGCCAGGCTTCCTTGTCCTTCACCATCTCCCAGAGTTTGTTCAAACTCATGTCTACTGAGTCAATGATGCCATCCAACCATCTCATCCTCTGTCGTCCCCTTCTCCTCCCGCCTTCAATCTTTTCCAGCATGAGGGTCTTTTCCACCTCTTTGCATCAGGTGGCTTAACAGTTGGTATACAGTTTTGTTTTGTTTTGTTTTGCATGCAATTAGAATGTGTCAGTTCCATGGTGTCTCGGAGGTTAGGGCTGAGAAGGAGGAAACAGAAGGAAGCCAGGGTGGCAGACAGCTAATGGTCATGCCAAAGAGGCAACGACCGAGGATGAACTAGAACAGAAAAGCAGAACTGTGTACAAGACATCTGTCTCTGAGAGAGTATTGTGCTGAGGGCCCCAGCAGCAGCAGCTGTGTCTGAGCTAACCCTGCTTGGAACCAGGTAAGATCTTTCTCAAGCCCCAGTGACGATGATGGTAGATTAGCAATCTGTTGTCGTCTGTCAATATCATCCAAGAGTCTAACCTTGCTGGCTTCCTCTTTTCCTTCTTTCCGCTCTTTGACCCACGACCCAAGCTTTCCTTCTACAATTTCTATTCTGCAGGAGGCTAGGACAACAGAGAGTGAATATCAGTTATCACTGTTTGTAAAATAAGGGTTAATAAGCTAGGACAGAGAGTACCGACAGTCGTTTCTGCAGCATCCAGAGCATGGTCGTCAGGGCGTTGTTTTCTGAGACGGCTTTATTTTGTTTGTGGTGGCATCTGGAGGACTGATGTAAGTCCCAGAGAGGTGGAATGTTAGAAATTAAGAGTATGTATCCCCTTTGATGGCTGCAAGTAGTGTGCACAGAAGTGAGTGCTAAATGCATGTTATAATGAAGCCTGCATTCAGGCACAGCTGTTCCCATAGACAGGTCCCTGTGTTTTTGAAAACAGATCCATTCATTCAGCTAACGCATTTAGCTGAACACCTTCTATGTGCTATGTGCTGGGCGTAGGGGGATGACAGCAACAGACCCAGGTCTCAGGTGACTCTAATGGGATGTAAGCAGATGAGGCATTTGGTTGGATCTAGAGGAGATGAGCGGAGAAGGCAATGGCAACCCATTCCAGTGTTCTTGCTTGGAGAATCCCAGGGACGGGGGAGCCTTGTAGGCTGCCATCTATGGGGTCGCACAGAGTCAAACACGACTGAAGCGACTTAGCAGCAGCAGCAGCAGCAGCAGAGGAGATGAGAGCTTATGCAGGGAAATAAGCGATACCTCCCTAAGGGGTAAGGTCAGTGGTTGGAGCGGGGCTTTACCTGGGCAGAGAGTCCAGGACATGTAAAAAGATGAGGACCATTATCTATGAGGAGCAGCTGGTAAATGACCAAGAGGTTTTAGCCCTTTGTGACCCGTCGTATTTTCAGTTCCGTAAACCAGCCAGACTTCAGGTCCCGCCAGCCCGAAGGTCCCCTTGTGCCAGTTTGGTAAAGACATCTCCTCTGGACTAGGACAACCAAAGAATGGGCATCGTCTCGGGAACTGAGTAAACCCACGTCCCCATACGTGGAATCGAGCCCTGCATGCCATTCCCGAGTCTGCTCTGAGGGAGCTGCTGCCTTAGACATTTGCCCAAGGTGAAAGGCTTCCCCACACCACACCCCCTCTGCCTCCCCTCCCAAGCCTCGCCTTAGAGATGACTGGTAAACCTGCCCAGCCCCTCACAGCTGGAAGTTGCTCCCATTTTTCCAGGTTCATGTCACCCTGTATTTCTCCCTAATTCGCCTCATCACGATTACAGCACGTGTGTGTGTGTGATTGTCCTCCCCATGAGCACATAAGCTCCCAGAAAGAAGGATGTGTGTCCGTCACGCTCATTGCCATAACTCCTGCGTGTGGGCTGCACTCAGTAAATGCTTCCTGAATCTGTGGGTGGTGGAACGGAAGGGAGGCCCAAGTCAGGACTCATTAGAAGCTTCCTTATCCTTCTAAGCAGAATAGCTTGACCACACTCCTCACTCCATGAAGACTGGACATGCCAGGCGGTCCTATTCAAAATGCTGAGTCTATGCATCAGACAGGATCATGGAGACTGAGCCTGGACAGGTTCTGGGCTCTCACCCTCTGTTTTCTTATTTGCTCTCTGAACAGCAGAAGACAACTCTCACTTTGCAGAAATAATCTACAATAGCCAAGTGACCACGGAACACAGGCTGCCAACCGTTTCCATTTCATGGTGTCTGGCCACTACTCGCTTATTTTAAAATTATTAATTGGACACCTACCGTGTGCTACCAATCTAGGGGCTGATCTTTCCATTCTCTTGGTAGCTTTCAGGAACACAATTTGCTTGGGTTGCCCTCTGTTTTGTAGCGATGGAAGAGATGGAGACTTTCACCCTCTAACTGTGATGCACCTGACTTAGTCTCCAGACTTGCTGTCTCATTCATAGAACTTTCCACGAGAAGGAGGGTGAGGTCAGTAGAATGAATCTGACTTACAAGGAATGTGTGTTGAATAACCACAAACCAAGGCCAAACAGTGATTTCCTGCATAGTAAAAAGTACTTGCTTGAGGACTATTTCTAGGAGCACTAACTAGGTTAAAGATTTGCAGTTTCATAAAGGAAGTACTAGAAGAAGATTTTATGTGATTGCAAACTGATCTTCAATGGGACACCCCGAATGGCCACATCTTCTGTAAGGGGTTGGTGCATAGTCTTTCCCCCCAACTTCCTCCCGAGACTGCCCAGGCCACCCAGCCTTCCCCAGGGCCTCCCCACCCCTTCCTCCACACCTGGCACAATAGGAAAACCCCCCACCCCCAGTTGCTGAATATTTTAATAGCACCCCTACTTATTTTTGGGGCTCCAAAATCACTGCAGATGGTGACTGCAGCCATGAAGTTAAAAGACGCTTACTCTTTGGAAGAAAAGTTATGACCAACCTAAACAGCATATTAAAAAGCAGAGACTTTACTTTGTCAACAAAGGTCCATCTAGTCAAGGCTATGGTTTTTCCTGTGGTCATGTTTGGATGTGAGAGTTGGACTGTGAAGAAAGCTGAGCGCTGAAGAATTGATGCTTTTGAACTGTGGTGTTGGAGAAGACTCTTGAGAGTCCCTTGGATGGCAAGGAGATCCAATCAGTCCATCCTAAAGGAAATCAGTCCTGGGTGTTCATTGGAAGGACTGATGTTGAAGCTGAAACTCCAATATTTTGGCCACCTGATGTGAAGAGCTGACTCATTTCAAGACCCTGATGCTGGGAGGGATTGGGGGGGAGGAGAAGGGGATGACAGATGATGAGATGGTTGGATGGCATCACCGACTCAATGGACATGGTTTTGGGTGGACCCTGGGAGTTGGTGATGGACAGGGAGGCCTGGCATGCTGCAGTTCATGGGGTCGCAAAGAGTCAGACACAACTGAGTGACTGAACTGAACTGAACTGAACTTACAGGTGAAGGAATCTGTAAAGAATTCGATGAGGATTCTATATTCTTGATTCTATAAAGGATGCTGTAAAGAAGCATCTAAATACTTGGTTCTTAATTCTATGGTGTCCAAACATGAAATGCATTGTTTTCAGGGCATTTGGTGTTTATCACAGCAGAGGGAGCCCTTCCCTAGCTTAAAGGATGCTACAGACACGAACAAGATGGCTACTTAGCTGGCCAACTGCCCAAACGGCGTACCACAGACTGGGCGGTCTAAACAACAGACATTTATTTGCTCCGTTCCGAAGGCCAGAAGTCTGAAATTAAGGTGTCAGCAGGGTTGATTTCCCCTGAAGTCTCTCTCCTTGGCTTGTAGATGACTATCTACTCCCTGTGTCCTCACAGGGGCTTCCCTGTGCGTGTCCTAATTTCCTCCTTTTGGGCACCAGTTGTATTGTATTAGGGCCCAGTCTACTGACTTCATTTTCACTTAATCACCTCTTCAGAGGCCCTGTTTCTAAACACAGTCACATTCTGACGTCCTGGGGGTTCGGACTTTGACGTATGAATTTGGAGCGGGGTGGAGTGGGGTGGGGGGAGGGATACAATTCAGCCCTTAACAGCTAGCCATCCTGCTTTCGGTTTTGTTATTGCCAGGAGAAATATCAATAACCTCAGATATGCAGATGACACCACCCTTATGGCAGAAAGTGAAGAACTGAAAAGCCTCTTGATGAAAGTAAAAGAGGAGAGTGAAAAAGTTGGCTTAAAGCTCAACATTCAGAAAACGAAGATCATGGCATCCAGTCCCATCACCTCATGGGAAATAGATGGGGAAACAGTGGAAACAGTGTCAGACTTTATTTTGGGGGCTCCAAAATCACTGCAGATGGTGATTGCAGCCATGAAATTAAAAGACGCTTACTCCTTGGAAGGAAAGTTTGACCAACCTAGATAGCATATTGAAAAGCAGAGACGTTACTTTGCCAACAAAGGTCCATCTAGTCAAGGCTATGGTTTTTCCAGTGGTCGTGTATGGATGTGAGAGTTGGACTGTGAAGAAGGCTGAGTGCCAAAGAATTGATGCTTTTGAACTGTGGTGTTGGAGAAGACTCTTGAGAGTCCCTTGGACTGCAAGGAGATCCAACCAGTCCATTCTGAAGGAGATCAGCCCTGGGATTTCTTTGGAAGGAATGATGCTAAAGCTGAAACTCCAGTACTTTGGCCACCTCATTCGAAGAGTTGACTCGTTGGAAAAGACTCTGATGCTGGGAGGGATTGGGGGCAGGAGGAGAAGGGGACGGCAGAGGATGAGATGGCTGGATGGCATCACTGACTCGATGGAGGTGAGTCTGAGTGAACTCCAGGAGCTGGTGATGGACAGGGAGGCCTGGCGTGCTGCGATTCATGGGGTCGCAAAGAGTTGGACGTGACTGAGCGACTGAACTGAACTGAACTGAAAAATAATTTTAATATTTTAATACATTATTAAACTATATCTCTTTATACATTACATATGTATTACATATGGATGCATCTAAGTCACTTTAGTCGTGTCTGACTCTGTGCGACCCCATGGACTGTAGCCCACCAGGCTCCTCTGTCCATGGGATTTCCCAGGCAAGAATACTGGAGTGGGGTGCCATGCCCTTCTCCAGAGGATCTTCCCAACACAGAGATCAAACCCACATCTCTGGCAGCACCTCCATTATAGGCAGATTCTTCACTATTGAGCCACCAGGGAAGACCATATGTTATATATATTACATATTATATATTCATTTTGTTTATATTACATATGCATGTGTGCATGCTTCAGTTGACTCTGTGTGACTCCATCAACCATAGCCTGCCAGGCTCCTCTGTCCATGGGATTCTTAAGCCAAGAATACTGGAGTAGGTTGCTGTGCCCTCCTCCAGGGGATCTTCCCAACCCAGGGATCGAACCTGTGTCTATTCAGTCTACTTCATTTGCAGGTGGGTTTTTACCATTAAGGCCACCTGGGAAGCCCACTTAATATATATTAAAAATAAATATGTGCATTAAAATTTTCATTGCTTTCTAAAAATTAAATCACCTATGCTGTTTTTACTCCCATAATGATGAACCTGTGGGTCAAAGGTCTTCACCCCACCACCATATTGGCAAGCATCAATGGTGTGCTCAAATTAATATAAAGCCCAGACCCAGTCACTCTTAGGAAAGCCACGCAAGTTCCCGTATCTAAAGATACAGAAGAAAGTAAGTTCAGGACACAAGCAGGGCAGCTGGCAGTCATCTGTGGAGGCCCAGTCGGGTTCCTGACTCACCAAATGGGGAGTTGCAGATGGTAAGGCCAGGGTGGTAAGCGCCACTGCGGACATCCTCAAGCCCAGTCTTGGGGACTCTCTCTTCCCTCCCAACTCCCCCTTCCCTACCCATGCTCCCCCTAAGGCTGGAACAATTCTGCTGCTTGGCTAGCCTGGGGTGACACAAGAAGCTTCACTGAGCCTGGGGTGGCCTCATTCATCCTGCAGTTAGACAATAGCAACCTGCCTACAATGGAGCGCCCTCGCTCCCCAGGCAAATGGAGTCCAATAATACACCCTTAATTTAGAGCCTCTGAGAAGGAACAAAGGCAGGGACAGGTGTCCTGGGTGGTCAAGCTAACTGGTCCCTAGGCCCACCTTGGGTCCCACCCTGCCATTTTAAACTGTGATCTACCCAGTCTAAAGAGTTATCTTAAGGATAACAAATGCCTCCAAAGTCATCTTACTAAGCAATCAGTTCATTGCAAACAAACATCATTAGAAAGATTCTGTATATACAGCTTTATGCCTCCATGTATCAGAGACTTCATGCAAAATACACCATTACCAGGGGCTTCCCTGGTGGCTCAGATAGTAAAGCATCTGCCTGCAATGAGGGAGACCTGGGTTTGATCCCTGGGTTGAGAAGATCCCCTGGAGAAGGAAATGGCAACCCACTCCAGTACTCTTGCCTGGAAAATCCCATGGATGGAGGAGCCTGGTAAGCTACAGTCCAGGGGGTCGCGAAGAGTCAGACACAACTGAACAACTTCACTTTCACTTTCACTACTACTATCCCAAATATGACCTGAAAAGAACAATCCTCTGCTAAAAGCAGGGGTGCTGCTCAGCTTTGCCTCTTTGTGACCCCATGGACTATAGCCCACCAGGCTCCTCTGTCCACAAGATTTTTCAGACAAGAATACTAGAGTGGGTTGCCATTTCCTTCTCCAGGGGATCTTAGGATTCTTTGCTAAAAGTGCCCTTGGTGTACCATAAGGTTACTTGTACTTACTGGGCACATCAGGACATTGGAGGTAGAGCTTAATTGTTATAAAAGATGGAAAGCTAGGGAACTTCCCTGGTGGTTCAGTGGTTAAGAATCCACCTTCCAAGGCAGGGGACAAGGGTTCCATTCCTGGTCGGGGAACTGGATCCCGCAGGGCAGCTAAGCCCGCCTGCCACAACAAAGATCCCATGTGCTGCAACTAAGACCCAACACAGCCCAAAATATAAATAAATTAATTAATAAAAAAGATGAAAAACTAGAGTCTGGGTCCGGAGGCAGGGCAGTCTTTCCAAACCCTCAGGGCTGTGGGATGAGGGGCAGGTCCAGTGAAGTGAGAGGGGAGCGCTGAGTCAAGGCTGGTTCCCTCAACCGTGCATTCTAGACCCCAGAAGTCGGCTAGGACCCCGTGCCTCTGCAGGTCCATGTGTGGTGGGCTCAGGCCCGTCACTGTCATGACCTTTGAGGTCAGCCCACTGGGCCTGCATCCTTAGAGTTCTCTGAGCTCTGTCTGAGCAATCTGCTCACACAAAAAAAGCCCTTAAGGATAACAAATGCCTCCAAAGTCATCTTACTAAGCATTTCAGAAAGAATCATGGCAGAAGATGAAGGGCTCAGTGGTTCCATCACAAAATCCACAGCAAACAGCCTCACAACACGTGCTTTGAAATATTGATTCTCCAGTGCCCTGCAGGGGGGTGGGTGGGGTGTTCCTCTCTGATGTCCGAGTGCCCCCCGTCTCCCCACTTCTCACACACTGTGCACACCCCATTGGAGCCCCATCTTCCATCCTGGAGCTCCCCCACCTCCAGGCTACCTCGAAGCCTATCCAGCTCCACAGTGGCACTTGCAGAGAAAGCCAGCTCTCCCCAGCCCCCAGGCCACCTACCATTCTCCACCCCACCTGGGGGCTCACCCAAGTGAAGTGAAGTGAAAGTCGCTCAGTCGTGTCCGACTCTTTGCGCCCCCATGGACTATAGAGCCCATATAATTCTCCAGGCCAGAATACTGGAGTGGGTAAGCCGTTCCCTTCTCCAGGGGATCTTCCCAGCCCAGGGATCGAACCCAGGTCTCCTGCATTGCAGGTGGATTCTTCTGAGCCACAAAGGAAGCCACCAGGGGGCTCACCCAAACCTTCCCTTTAAAGATCAGCTTAGGTTACGTACAGCTTTTACATTTTCTGTTCTCTTAACAACCCATCTAACCATCAAATGTCTGCTACATTGTGGTCACAGAGGGAACTCTGGAGCCAAACCCTAAAGTTAGAATCCTGGCTTGACTACTTACTGTGTGACTTTGAGCCAATTACTTAACCTCTCTGGGCCTTTGTTTTCTCATCTGTAAAATGAGGAGAGTGATAACAGCATCTGAATCTTCTTTTAAATTACATTTTTTATTTAATTTTTAAAAATTTTAGACCATTGTCTAAGATTACTTTCAATTTACAGTTATTACACAGTATATTTCCTGTGTTGTATAAAACATAACACATCTTTGAAACTGTCTTATAGCCCCTCCCCAGCAGTTCCTGGCTCTTTGGGTTGAAGTGAAGGGAGGACTTAGCATGTGACAGGCTTGTGCAGCAAGGCCCATGTGGAGTAAGAGTGTCTGGAGACCGCTGTGTGGCAGGCACACAGCAGAGGGACAAGTCAATACTCCACGTGGTGTTAGCTATGTTCCTGAAAGTGTGGCATTCCCTCGGCTTTACGACTGAAAAGAAATGCACAAACCGAAAAACTGAGAATTATGTTTCATTTGGGGTTCTCCAGTGGCTCAGCAGTAAAGAATCTGCCTGCAAAGCAGGAGATGCTGGTTCAATCCCTGGGTCAGGAAGATCCCCTTGAGGAGGGCGTGGCAACCCACTCCAGCATTCTTGCCTGGAGAATTCCATGGACAGAGGAGCCTAGCACGCTATAGTCAGAGATCACAAAGAATCGGACACGACTGAAGCAACTCAGCACGCACACATAGGAAGTAAAGCTTGCTACTGCACAACTGGAACAGGCCCAGCATTTGAAGAGAATAAAGCTTTCCCCTCTTTAAAAAAATGATAGGGCATTCCAAATACAAAATAGGGACTAGCCTTTCCAAGTGGCTAGGGCCCTGGAAATTCAAGTTCACTAGCCTTATGGTGCAAATAATCAATAATCAATCTCTAATAAGGAACAGAAGAAAGTTTTATTTGAGCCAAACTGAGGATGGTAGCCCTGGAGGCAGCCTCTTGGTAGCTCTGAGAAATTGATGCGTAGAATCATGGTCGTCAGCAAATTCATACCTTATCAGAACAAAGGACATACATCTAACGTGACAAGGAACATTCCTTTGAGGTTTCAAAAGAGACAACTTTTTACAGAATTGTGTGAATCTGGACAGATGTTTCATTTCTGCAACTAATCGGTGAAATAGAATGAATGCTAAATTTTTCATATTAGAAGCTCCAGTCTGCTTTGGATCCATAAATACTCATTGCCAGTATAACTTTAGTTCAACAAAAGGATTGTATTGTATGAAGAGCCGATGAAAAAAATCCCCCTATAACATTTTTTAAAGAAAATACTTGTTGCGTAAAGAAAAATGTTGTATAAGCTATAAATTTTTTTATTTAATTTTTTTTAAAAAAGAGACTGCTTACTACATATACAGTGAGCTGGCTGGGCCCTAGTGTCTGGGAAGGGAGTCTTATCTTCAGGGGACTGTTAACATGGACACATAGGAAGGGGGTCATTTATCCTCTCACCAAACTGGACATTCTTGACCTTGATGGTTAGAGACGTGCTGTGTACATTTGACAGGCCTTGAGTCAGGCCGTTCTAGTTCATACAAAGTTCAGGCCAAACCACATATTAATGTAAGACAGAATGACTTCCCATAATCCAATACTTGAACATTTTCCCCATCAGACTTGAGGTAAAGTCACTTCTGATTACATCCTAATACATTCATGTCACATACACTGTGCATGCGTGCACACACACACACACACACACCCACACCATTCACCACATATACATACACACATACTGCCACACACCATTCACCACACACACACACACATAAAATACACACACCACATACACCATTCACTACATGCACACATATACTCCCCTACACCATATACCACACACACACACCATTCACCCCATTACATACATACATGTACTCCCACACACCGTATGCCACACACATACTATACCACACATAAAATACACCACACACACCATTCACCACATATACACACATACTCCCACACACCATTTACTACACACACCACACTCACACACCACACACCATTCACCACATACACACACACCATACCACACATAAACTACACACACCACATACACCATTCACCACATACACATACACACATATTCCCATATGCCATTTACCACACATACACACACCACACACACTCCCACAGACCATTTACCACACACACACCATTCACCACACATACATACACACACATACTCCCACATACCACTTACCACACACACCACACTCAAATACCACACACTACACACCATTCACCACATACACACACACCATACCACACATAAAATACACACACCACACACGCCATTCACTACCCATACATACACATACATACTCCCATACACCATTTACCATACACACCACAATCACACACCACACACCACTCACCACATACACACACACCATACCACACATAAACTACAGACACCACACACACCATTCACCACATACACATACACACATATTCCCACATGCCATATACCACGCGCACTCCCACACACCATTTACCACACACACACACACCACTCACTGCATGTACACCATGCACTGTGCACTTCAAACAGGTCAATACTTGTCCTTACTATGTACAATGTACTCTGCTATTTTCCACTCCATTTCTTGTTTTTTTTTTTTTTTCTGATGTTATCTGAGACTCACTAAATTGATTTCATAACCCACAAATAGGTCCTGAACCAGACTTTGGAAAAACAAACTTGGAAGGAAGCAGAGGAAACCCACAGGTTGCTGTGAGGTGAACGTTGATCTGCTGGCTGGCTGGGCTCCCAGGGCAGCCTGGGTCACAGCTGTGGCACACGGGCACCCCCTCCCCACGGTGGCTGCCCCAGCCAAGAATGGGCAGGGGCAGAGCCTCCCAGCTGACCAGGACAGTTGGTGGCGGGGGCGGGGGGTGGTCCTTCATCACATTCGCCTAGCTAATTTTAACCTAAGCTGTAAACTCCCCATTTTTGTTTTTAATCACCCCCTCACACGAAGTGGCCTGTGGGTTTCCTCTGGGGTTCCCCTATGGCTCAGCAATTAAAGAATCTGCCTGCAGTGCAGGAGACATAGGAGACATGGGTTCAGTCCCTGGGTGGGAAAGATCCCCTGGAGGAGGAAAACGGCAACCCACTCCAGTATTCTTGCCTGGAGAATTCCATGGACAGAGGAGCCTGGTGGGCTACAGTCCATGGGGTCGCGAGGGTCGGACACGACTGAGGGACTAAGCGTGCACGCCTGTGGGTTGCCTTTGCCTTCCACCAAATCAATGTTTTACAGATTACAGCCTGGAGTCAATTAGCGGATCATGAAATCACTGTAGTGAGTCTCAGGCAGTAGGAAAGAAGAAATGGAATAGAATAGCACATTTGCCACGTAGTAAGGACAAGTTCTGACTGGTATGAGGTGTTTCTACTATTAATATAACTTTTATTCAAACTAGCTATTAAATAAGTGAAACTATAAATGCAGGACAGAGAGAATCGGTCACATCCAGTGATTCAGACATAGAAACACAGAGTGGAGCAACTCTGGAAACTACAGCCTGGAATGTAAAGAGAATATCCAACTCCCACAGCTGTAACTAAATCTGCCAGATGATGACTCATCGAGAGCACAGTACTTTGGTTTTGGGATGATTTTTTTTTCCTAGAAAATATTCAGTCCAACAGATGATTCTGAAACAGGAGGGAAGCAGGTAAGATACAGCCTTTGAAAGACTGACACAGCCCTAGGACATAACATAAACTAATTAGAACCAAATGGGTCCAAGACGGCGGATGAGTCAACTTCCACTAGACTGTGAGCCTCGGTGTATGCTCACTGTACCACATCAGCAAGCTGGATGACAGACCCACAGGCACCGCAAACAGTTCCAAGGTCAGCCGTCAAAGACCAAAAAGTGGGCAGTGACCCAGTTCCTGGAAATCTCCACCCCCTTCCCCAAGGAGCTGGAATAATCCTCCCACTCATTAGCCTATGAAGTTGCAAGTAGTGTAAGCGTAAGTCGCTCAGAAGTGTCTGACTTTTTGCAACCCCATGGAGGCCAGGCTCCTCTGTCCATGGATTCCCCAGACAAGAATACTGGAGTGGGTTGCCCTTCCCTTCTCCAGGGGATCTTTCCGGCCCAGGGGTCAAAAGCGGTCTCCTGCATTGCAGGTAAATTCTTTACCATTGAGCCACCAGGAAAGCCCTGAGGGGGAAGCACTGAGCCTATGAAGTTACCCAACCCATAAAAGCTAACCACACCATATTTCAAGGCTGCTCTCACCTTCTGAGATGTCCCCCACTCTGTCTGTGGGGTGTGCTTCTCTCTAAACAAATCTACTTCTTGCCTATCTCTTTGTCTCTCACTGGATTCTTTCTGTGGTAAGACTTCAAGGATCTGAGCTTCATTAGGCCCTGAAACCAGGTGTGTGATCTCAGTTGGAAGACTGTGGGTTTTGGCTGAGTTCAGGTCTTCGCCACGTGGGTTTGAGTCCTAAACTGAGTTCTGTCTGGATTTGAGTCCCCGCACATGAGTTGAAGTCCCAATCTGAGGTGAACGGTTTCAATGCCTCTTGTTTCCAACCGACCTA
Organism: Bos taurus; assembly: GCF_002263795.3. NCBI lineage: Eukaryota > Metazoa > Chordata > Mammalia > Artiodactyla > Bovidae > Bos > Bos taurus. Next base: position 2,368,846 of record NC_037328.1, on the reverse strand, counting down.
AGTAGAACTGGGCTCACAGTCATGAAATGATTCATGCTTCAACAGAGCCACTTCAAAAGCCGGCAGGCCAAGGTCATTCTTTGCTCTTCTTAGACGCCTGTTTGGGCAGCCAGCCACTGCTCAAAAACATGTAGGAACTCCACCTCTGGAATTTCCCTCAATGCTTAGAGAACTCCTGATACTCTGACTGGGTTGACATGGCTTCTGGGACTGATCCTGTCTCTGCCTATCACCCTGGGGCAAGTGGACTAGAGTCCAGCTTTCTTCCGTAGATAATGCCTAACAAAGATGGTCAAGCCCTCTCCCCCCGACCTCCACTCTCATGATGGAAAAATGAGCTCACAGGTCAAAAGAGCAAAAGACATTTGATAAGCATAACAATTTCCAAAACAAACACTGGATTACAGATTCCATCAGAAACAGAGATGTTGTTAAAATGCAAGAAGTTAGGTTTGGAAGGCATCACCGACTCAAACGGACATCAGTTTGAGCAAACTCAGGGAGATAGTGAAGGACAAGAAGGAGCCTGGCGTGCTGCTGTCCGTGGGGTCACAAAGAGTTGGACATGACTGAGCGACTGAACAACAACAAATAAATTATCGAGAAATAAGGGATGAGGGGCAGTTAAAGATGGAGGTGTAAGAAAATACTGAACTTCCCACATTTCATAGACACAGGAAATTTACAGACGAAGATGAATCAATTCCCTTTGGAAAAAATCTGAAAACTGGCTGAACAACTCCTCCACAACAAAGGGTAAACAAGGCACAAGAAGTTGGGAGAGGCAAGGATGTGGTCTCACCAAAATCCCCACGCTTGGTGCGGAGACCCACCGTCAGGACGGAGTCTCACAAATAACAGAGCTTCTCCCTGAGGAGTGAAGCGGCTCTGCCCACATCAGGCACCCTGACCTTGGGACCAATCTCTGGTGGCCTCAGCCCAAAATAGCTTCCAGTGGGGCTTGGGTTCCCAGCCAGAGACTAAGGCCTAGTCTTGGTGGTTAGAGTACCAAATTCTAGCCATTAGACCTGTGGTCAATGACGAGAGCCTTGGCCCCTCAGCTCTGCAGGAAAAAAAGTCCACAAAGACAGAAAGTAGGGAAGCAAGTAAATATTAGGAGGAAAAAGTGTACAGTACGTGTGGATAGACATACAGGCAGACTCGGAGAGAGAGTCACTGAATCGCACCCTTGTGGCTGTTTGAATTACTTTTATGGGGCATTTCTTCCAGATTTCCTTTGGCGAATCATTTTTGATTTGCCCTGGTCACAGTTCATATTTGGGATATCTCAAGATCATCCCATGTGTGCAGTCCGCTCTTAGCCAAAGTGGATATTACTGCAAAGGCCTGTGGGTAGCTTAGCATCACTTGACATCCCTCCCTTTTTGACCTCCAAGGAGCCCTTCTGCGCATGTGTGGTCGGGGAGGTCTTCTGGCTTCTCAAGAATGAGAAATATGTGGTCTGGGCAGTGCCCAGCCTCCTCTCTCAATTGTCCTGCTATTCTCATCTTACCTTTTCATACTGTTCATGGGGTTCTCAAAGTAAGAATACTGGAGTGGTTGGTCATTTCCTTCTCCAGTGGACCATGTTTTATGAGGGAAAACCACTAGATCTTCAGGTATGACCTAAATCAAATCCCTTACGATTATCCAGTAGAAGTGACAAATAGATTCAAGGGATTAGATCTGATAGACAGAGCACCTGAAGAACTATGGACGGAGGTTCGTACAGGAGGCTGTGACCAAAACCATCCCAAAGAAAAAGAAAAGCAAGAAGGCAAAGTGGTTCTCTGAGGAGGCTTTACAAATAACTGAGAAAACAAGAGAAGTGAAAGGCAAGGGAGAAAGGGAAAGATCCGCCCAACTGAATGCAGAGTTCCAGAGAATAGCAAGGAAAGATAAAAAGCCTGCTTAAGTGAACAATGCAAAGAAACAGAGGAAAACAACAGAAAGACTAGAGATCTCTTCAAGAAAATTGGAGAGATCATGGGAACATTTCATGCAAGGATGGGCACAATAAAGAACAGAAACTGTGACGACCTAACAGGAGCAAAAGAGATTAAGAAGAAGTGGCAGGAATACACAGAAGAACAATACAAAAAAGGTCTTAATGACCTGGATAACCACAATGGTGTTACCACTTACCTGAGCCAGACATCCTGGAGCTTGAAGTCAAGTGGGCCTTAAAAAGCATTACAACTAACAAAGCTAGTGGAAGTAATGGGATTCCAGCTGAGCTGTTTCAAATCCTAAAATATGAAGCTGTTAAAGTGCTGCACTCAGTTTAGTTAAGTCGCTCAGTCGTGTCCGACTCTCTGCGACCCCATGAATTGCAGCACCCCAGGCCTCCCTGTCCATCACCAACTCCCAGAGTTCGCTCAGACTCACATCCATCGAGTCAGTGATGCCATCCAGCCATCTCATCCTCTGTCGTCCCCTTCTCCTCCTGCCCCCCATCCCTCCCAGCATCAGAGTCTTTTCCAATGAGTCAACTCTTCACATGAGGTGGCCAAAGTACTGGAGTTTCAGCTGTATTCAATATGTCAGCAAATTTGGAAAAGTCAGCAGTGGCCACAGGACTGAAACAGATCAGTTTTCATTACAATCCCAAAGAAAGACAGTGGCAAAGAATGTTCAAACTACCACACAATTGCATGCATTTCACATGTTAGCAAAGTATTGCTCAAAATCCTTCAAGCTAGGCTTCATCAGTATGTGAACCAAGAACCTCCAGATGTACAAGTTGATTTAGAAAAGACAGAGGAATCAGAGATCAAATTGCCAACATTAGTTGGATCATAGAGAAAGCAAAGCAATTCCAGAAAAACATCTACCTTCGCTTCATTGACTACAGTAAAGCCTTTAACTGTGTGGATCACAACAAACTGTGGAATATTCTTCAAGAGATGGGAGTACCAGACCACTTGGCCTGCCTCCTGAGAAACCTGTATGTCGGTCAAAAAGCAACAGTTAGAATCGTACATGGCACAACTGATTGGTTCTAAAGTGGAAAAAGAGTACATCAAGACTGAACATTGTCACCCTGCTTATTTAACTTATATGCAAAAGTACATTATGCCAAATGCTGGGCTGGATGACTCACCAGCTGGAATCAAGATTGATGGGAGAAATATCAATAATCTCAGATCTGCAGATGACACCACCCTTATGGCAGAAAGCAAAAGAAACTAAAGAGCCTCTTAAGGAAGAGGAGAGAGTGCAAGAGGAGAGAGAAAAAGCTGGCTTAAAACTCAACATTCAAAAAATTAAGGTCATGACATCTGATTTCATCACTTCTTGGCAAATAGAAGGGATAAAGTGAAAACAGTGACAGATTTTATTTTCTTGGACTCTAAAATTACTGCCGATTGTGATTGCAGCCATGAAATTAAAAGATGCTTATTCCTTGGAAGATAAGCTATTACAAACCTAGACAGTGTATTAAAAAGCAGAGACATCACCTTGCCCACAAAGGTCCATCTAGTCAAAGCTATGCTTTTTCCAGTAGTCATATATGGATATCAGAGTTGTATCATAAAGAAGATTAAGCACTGAAGAATTGATGCTTTTGAATTGTGGTGCTGGAGAAGACTCTCAGGAGTCTGTTAGACTGCAAGGAGATGAAGCCAGTCAATTCTAAAGGAAATCAACCCTGAATATTCATTAGAAAGGCTGGACTGATACTGAAGCTGAAGCTCCAATATTTGTCCACCTAATGCGAGGAGCCAACTCACTAGAAAACGCCCTGATGCTGGGAATGATTGAGGGCAGGAGGAGAAGGCGGACTGAATCCGCCTACAATGCAGGATACCCCGGTTAGATTCCTGGGTTGGGAAGATCTGCTGGAGAAGAGAAAAAGCTACCCATTTCAGTATTTTGGCCTGGAGAACTAATCCATGGGATCGCAAAGAGTCAGACAGGACTGAGCGACTTTCACTTTCATTTTGGAACTCCCCAGGTGGCGCTAGTGGTAAAGAACTCTGTCTGCCAATGCAGGAGACTTGGGTCCAATTCCTGGGTCAGGAAGATCCCCTGGAGAAGGAAATGGCAACCCTCTCCAGTATTCTTGCCTGGAGAATTCCATGGATAGGGGAGCCTGGCGGGCTACAGTCCATGGAGTTGCAAAGAGTCGGACACGACTGAAGACACTTAGCACAGGAGAAGGAGTGGCAGAGGTTGTGTTGGTTAGACAGCATCACCAACTAAGCTGACATAAATTTGAGCAGCCTCCTGGCGACAGTGAAGGACAGGGAAGCCTGGAAAGCTGCGGTTCACAAGGTCACAAAGAGTTGAACAGGACTTACTAACTAAACAACAGCAAACTTACATTGTACGATAATTATATCTCAATGAAACTGGATAAATACTAAAAACAAAATAAAATAATTAATTGATTTGAAGCAGGACAAATATGGACCCATGATAAGAGAATGTCATGAACTGGAGTTGGTGATGGACAGGGAGACCTGGCGTGCTGCAGTTCATGGGGTCACAAAGGGTCGGACACAACCAAGCGACTGAACTGAACTGAACTGAACTGAATGATTATGATTATTTATTCCCACTCAGTGTACCTTGGATCTAATTTAAAATGAAGCAGAAAAGAAAGAATACTTTTAAAATGAAAGAACATGTGGAATAAAAAAGCAGGGCAGGGGAAGCCCTTGGTTTCCAGATAGCATCAAAGAAGCAGTGACTGATTTCTTCAAGACAAACTCATCACCCTGGAAAACTTCCAAAATGTAAGAGGAAATTAGCATTGATTCTTAGAAAAGCTCCCCTGTCCATGGTATTCTCCAGTCTAAGAATACGGGAGTGGGTTGCCATGCTGTCCTCCAGGAGATCTTCCCAACCCAGGGACTGAACTTGAGTCTCAAGTCTACTGCATTGACGGGCGGGTTCTTTACTACCAGCGTAGGAACCCCTAGTCTGAACATATCTGGAGAGATTGGCTGTCACTTCCACGCACTCAGACCTCAGGCTCTCTGGTTTTGTATTGCCTCCGCCTTCCCAGTGCTTCTGCATCCTTTCCATCAACCTTCAAATACACTTATGGCTCTCCCATTTGGGGGACAGAAAGGCTAAGAGTGAAGCCGGACCTCTCTCCTCCCTACAGCCAACACTTGCAGCACTAGCTCCGTCCCACGCCTTCCCAGCAAAACTTCTCGCAAACCGGTCCCCTCCATTCTCGATCTCGGCCCTAAGCCCACGCTCTCACCCTCCACTGGGCAACACGTGTGCTCCGCCAGGTCACAGGAGACTGCTCAGCGCCTGACTCTCCTGACATTTTGGTGCCCTTTAACTCTGGGCCACTTCCTCTGTGCATCCTCTTCCCCTGGCAGCTGGGACAGCACCCTGATTTTTTTGCCATCTCCCTGACTCTCCTCTCCTGTCTCATCCACAGGCTCAACTTTCTCTGCTGTCCCCTACATGTTAAATGTTGCTTGTGGCTCTGTCTTCATGTCCCTGGGTCCTACTCCCTCGTCTCTCTGGAGTAGCCCATTTGCTCTCGGGGCATCGGTTGCCCTTATTACACCATTGCTGCTGTTGTTTCTCAGACAATAAGTCGTGTTTGACTCTTTAAGACTCCATGGACTATAGCACACCAGGCTCCTCTGTCCTCCACTGTCTCCCAGAACTTGCTCAAGCTCCTGTCCATGATGATGCCATCCAACCATGTCATCCTCTGTCACCCCCTTCTCCTCCTGCCCTCAGTCTTTCTCAGCATCAGGGTCTTTTCTAATGAGTAGGCTCTTCGCATCAAGTAGCCAAAGTATTGGAGCTTCAGCTTCAGCATCAGTCCTTCCAACGAATATTCAGGATTTGTTTCCTTTTGGATTGACTGGTTTGATCTGGTTCTAGTGATCGTGGAGGCTGGTGTCCTGCAGATTTAGGGAAGAGATGATGTTGCCGCTTGAGTGAGAAAGCATTCTAAAGGCAGAATTCCTTCTTCCCCAAGGGACTTTCAGTCTTTCCTCTTAAGGCTTTCAAATGACTGGATTGGACCCATCCTCATGATGGAGGGTGATCTGCTTTACTCAGAGTCTACTGATTTAAATATGAATCACATCTTTAAAAGTACCTTCATACTATATCTAGACTGAGATTTAATGTAAAGCTAGGTACCATGACCTATGTGAATAATCAAAAAACAATCTATAATAAGAATAGAAAAGAGTTTTCTGAGTCAAATCAAAGACTAGCCTGGAAACTATTTTCCTAGATTAATCTGAGAAGCTGCTCCAGAGAAGCCTGGTTTTTCAGCACAGTCTTATATCTTGTCTGAGCAAAGGAGATTAAACAAATTAGGGGTATATTTCTCCAAGGTAAAACACACACACACAGATGAGCACACATACAGCAAGTCAGCCTGGCCTTGGCACCTGGGAAGGTTGTCTTAGCATCAAAGGAGCACCAGCATTGGTGTCCTGGGATGAGATGCATTTCGTCTTTATTCTTAACATGGACATTCTTTAGTTTTTCTTTCTGATGCCCTTTTCTCTAATAATTAAAGCATATGTACAATGTATGTTTGATAGACCACAAACAGATTGTTTTAGTCAGCATAAAATTCAAGATAACTCATGAATAAGTCAGAATGACTTCCGTATATCTCACTATGTGAACATTTATTTATCACCCACCATAGCCTGGGTACCTTAACCATCACACGTACCATCTTAGAAAATGGTACCACCGAATGTAAATTGGTACAGTGGCTATGGAGAACAGTATTGGAAGTTCCTTATGAAACTAGAAATAGAGTTATCATATGATGCTGCAACCCTATTCCTGGGCACATATACAGAGAAAACGATAATTTGAAAAGATATACGCACTCCAATGTCCACTGAAGCACTAATGACAGTAACCAGAACACGGAAACAACCTAAATGTCCACTGACAGAGGGACGGATAAGGAAGATGTGGTACATACATACAGTGGAATACTGCTGCTGCTAAGGCGGTTCAGTCGTGTCCATAGACGGCAGCCCACCAGGCTCCCCGTCCCTGGGATTCTCCAGGCAAGAACACTGCAGTGGGTTGCCATTTCCTTCGCCAATACATGAAAGTGAAAAGTGAAAGTGAAGCTGCTCAGTCGTGCCGACTCTTAGCGACCCCATGGACTGCAGCCCACCAGGCTCCTCCATCCATGGGATTTTCCAGGCAAGAGTACTGGAGTGGGGTGCCATTGCCTTCTCCCACAATGGAATACGACTCAACCACAAAAAAAGAACAAAACAATGCCATTTGCACCGACATGGATGGATCTAGAGATTGTCATACCGAGTGAAGTAAGTCACAGAAAGATGAATGTCATGTGATACTGCATACATGTAAAATCTAAAAAATGGCACCAGTGAATTAACTTACAAAACAGAAACAGTGCAGACGTTACAGGTACAGAAAACAAACCTATGGTTACCAGGGGTGGCAAGTGAGGGGAGGGATGGATTGGGAGGTGGAGACTGACATATACACACTACTCTATACAGAATAGGTAGCTAGTAAAGACATACTGTAGAGCCCAAGGGCTTCCCTGGGGACTCAGATGGTAAAGAATCTACCTGCAATGCGGGAAATGTGGGTTCCATCCCTGGTTTGGGAAGGTTCCCTGGAGGAGGGAAAGGCTACCCACTCCAGTATTCTTTTCTGGAGAATCCCCATGGACAGGTAGTCTGACAGGCTACAGTCCATGGGGTCACAAAGATTCAGATACGACTTAACACAGGGAATTCTACTCAATATTCCATAATGACCTAATGGGAAAATATGTAAAAAAGAAGGAATATATGTATATGTTTAACTGACTCACTTTGCTCTATACCTAAACCAATACAACACTGTAAATCAACTATACTCCAATAAAAATGTTTAAAAAAGAAAAGAAAATGGCACCACCAAACGAGAGATGTCTAATCTAGGATGCTGGGGGTTTGCCTTGTCTTCTAATGTAACCCTCAGTCCACACAGTCAATCTAGCACCCAGTTCTATTTATTCTTCTTCCTAATATTTCTAATCCATCCCTACTGCCAAAATCCTGGTCCAGCAAGAACCTCTGCACTGCACTCTGCATCCAGTCTCTCCTTCTTTAGATCTGTCCTAGACACAGCAAGGAGAGAACTTGTTAGTCTGTAAACTGGATTGTGCTAATTTCCTGCTCTGGACTCACCACGAAGGCCACGGCTGTCACACAAATTGAAACAGGCGTGATCTCTCACTGACTCAGACATCACAAATGGTGTTATTGGTGTGTGTTTCCAGAGTGGAGAACCCATGGTAAAGTTCTGAACAAAACAAAGCACAAGCTTCACTCAATTTACACAGCAGTTACATTTCTGGGAAATTCAATTATATTAAAACTATATGTCTAAGTCTGCTCAGGCTGGTATAACAGTATGCCATAGATGGAATGGTTTAAACAGCACGTCTTTATTTCTCATGGTTCTGGAAGCTGGCAGCCCACAATCCAGGTTCTGATGAGTACGGTTGCTGGGGAAAGTCTTTCTCTTCTTGTTGTTTAGTCGCTAAGTCGGGCCCAGGTTTTTTGCAACCCCATGTCTGCCCGCAGGCTCCTCTGTCCATGGGATCCCGCAGGCAGGAATACTGAAGTGGGTTGCCATTTCCTTCTCCAGGGGATCTTCCCGACCAGGGATCAAACCCATGTCTCCTGCATTGGCAGGCGAATCCTTTACCACTGAGTCACCCAGGAAGCCCCTTCTTCTTCTTAAGAGGGCACTAAGCCCATCAAGAGGGCTCATAGCATTTGTCTTGGGGCCTCTTTCTTTTTCTTTTTTACTATTTACTTATTTATATATTTAGCTGTGCCGGGTCTTGTTGTGGTACTTGGGATCTTTCATCTTTGTTGCAGCATGGAAACTCTTAGTTGCAGTCCATGGGATCTGGCTCCTTGACCAGGGATCCAACCTGGGCCCCCTGCTTTGGGAGCAGAGTCTTAGCCACTGGACCACCAGGGAAGAAGTCCCTGTCTTGGAGTTTCTTATAGCCTCCCTCTGTGAACACTGATGGAATTCTCCCTGGGACCTAGGATTGAGTCCAGGCACCTTGATCTGCCAGCCTCATATGAGTGCCCTGTCTTCCTGGGCTTCTCTCCTAGAAAGGCAGGGTCTCCTGGATATCCATCAGCTTTCTGTGCACAGAGTTCTCCCAACACATGGTCAGGAGCCATTGGGAGAGTTAGGGTACATGAGAAAACAATGAGGTTTAGGCTTTAAAAAAATCAATCTACATTTCATTTATGTAGTAATTCACTAAATGATACATTTAGTAATGCATATGCAAAATTAATTCATTGCCACAATACAAAGTCTCAGGAGTCTTTAGGAATCACGTGGTCTATCAGCATGTTCTAGATGAGCGAGTTGTCTCAAATTCCCCGCTTTCTTTTTTCTTTCCTTTCCAGCCTTGGTGGCTCCCATTTCCCAAGCAAGCCTGGGGGATGATGTCAACCCCACTCAACCACAGTGGCCACAGGGCCCCGGCATACTACCCCACTACCCCATGCAGGTGTGTAAGGGTGTGCGTGTGGACAGAGCCAAGCCCTAGGGGGTAGTGCTGGCTTAAAAAGAGGGTGAAGGAGGAAGGAAATGATTCACTCCGAGAACCGGACGTGGGGAAAGAGGGTCATGTGCTTATGGTCTAGTCCCCTAGCTGAGGTTGGGTGACAGAGGCCGCCCACTCTGCACGAGTCACACGGGGCCCCGAGGTGTCAGGCTGCAGTGCTCTGAACAATTAGCGGAGGCAACCTGCAGCTGGGTTGAAAGAAGCAAGCCCCTCGCTACCTCACTTCCTCCACCTGCCTGGGCGAAGGTGGGCAGCTGCATGGAGAGGCTAAATGTGGTCAAACTACCCAGGCTTGGGGTTTCTGGCCCGAGACCCAGGGGAGGAACTGACCCCCAACACGCTCACACGTGCAGCTCTGAGGGAGAATTCGCAGTGCACTGTGGGCGAGCATCGAGACTCTCGGTCTGGAGTCACCGAGCCCAAGCTAGAACTCAGCATTCAACCACACGAGTCAACTTGACCGAGGCTGAAACCAGAATCCCGTTCTCTGACTCCCTGATTTCCCATTCTTTCCACTGAACTCTTCCCCACGCCGAGGAGAGCAGAGAGGTGTAGGGCTGTGGGGTTTTATGAAAGGAAAGATCCTTCACAGATCCCCTCCCGTCTGGAAGCCTTTGACATGTTAAGAGTACTCCATGTTCAGAAATTCTCTGTCTACAAACCACCTTCATGACCCTGTTCACACACCTTGTTTTCAGCAGATGACTTTGCCTGACAACTTCTGCTTTTTGTAGAAGTTGTCAGGCACTCTGTTATCTTTGCCACCAAGTCTACCCACTATGCCTTCCTTTCTCCTGTTATGAAAGACCTTTAAGGGGTCCCCTCCACCTAAGACAGGCCTCCGCCACTCCCAGTGTTCCTCCTATCTCAACAATCTCACTCTTTATCTCTTCCCCACAATTGATTTACCACTCTCTATGGGACCATTTTCAATAGACTGTGAAAACATATAGTATTCTTCCGCCTTAAAAACAAAGTGAACTCAAGTGAAAGTCACTCAATTGCGTCAAACTCTTTGTGACCCCAGGGATTATAGAGTCCATGAAATTCTCTAAGCCACAATACTGGAGTTGGTAGCCTTTCCCTTCTCCAGGGGATCTTCCCAACTCAGGGATCGAACCCAGGTCTCCTGCATTGCAGGCAGATTCTTTACCAGCTGAGCCACAAGGGAAGCCCCATCTTAAAAATACCCATCCCTTAAAACAACAATGAGATAGCACTACACACCCACTAAAATGGCTAACATGCGAAACACTCACAGCAGCAAATGCTGGTGAAGATGTGAGGATGTGCAGAAGTGAAAACTCTCATTCATTGCTGATGGGAGTGCAAGATGGTATGGCCACCTTGGAAGACCATTTGGTAGTTTCTCCCAAAACTAAACATAACTCTTAAAATATGATCCAGCAATTGCAATCTTTGACATTCACCCATGAGTTGGAAATCTTCACACCAAAACCTAATAGCCACAAAACATGGATGTGGATAGCAGCTGTATTCATAATTACCAAAATCTGGAAGCAATCAATATGTCTTTGAATAGGTGAATGGATAAACAAATTGTGGTACAAATGGTGGAATATTACTCAGCACTAAAAAAGGTACTATCAAGTCACAACAAGATGTGGAGAAACCTTAAATGAATGTTGCTGAGTAAAAGAAGCCAGTCTGAAAATGCTAGGAACTATGCGATCCCAATTGTATGTGATACTAGAAAAAGCAAAACTTTGGAGACAGTAAAAAGATCAGTGGTTGCCGGGACTACAGAGGAGAAAATGATGAACAAATGGAACACTGGGCACTTTTAGAAACTATTCTGTGTGATACTCTAACGATGAATACATATCATACCTTTGTTACAACTCTACAGAATGTACAGCAGGGAAAAAAGGTACAGCATGAACAGTAAGTCCCAATATAAACTAGGGACTTCAGTTGATAACAACGTATCAACCAAAGCATAATAGGCTCACCAAGTATAACATAGTCGTGTTGGACTCTATGCAACCCCATGGACGTAGCCTACCAGGCTCCTCTGTCCATGGGATTTTCCAGGCAAGGGTACTGGAGTGGGGTGCTGTTTCCTTCTCCAGGGGATCTTCCCAGCCCAGGGATCCAACCAGGTCTCCCACCCTGCAGGCAGGCCAGGGCAGCCCAATTATAACACATGTACCACATTGTTACAAGATGTTACTAGAGGAAACTGGAGGGAGGGGAAATAAGAGGTTCCATTCTGAAGAGCCTGTTCCTAAGTCCAATTTGTTCATAAGTCCAACAAAGTTAGTCTAGGTACCCAACTAACCCTTGGCTTTAACGTACTGTACTATGATAGGTTTGTGATGCTTTTCACATAAATAATACATAAAAAAATAAACACAAAAAATAAAGAAAAAAATTTAGTCTTACAGTATGGTACTCTGAAAAGTGCCCGCTACATCACCACTGCTTTTACACTTGCTTCTGGACATTCTGGGCTCAACATAAAGACTCTGCACTTCTGTGCTCTATACAGTTGCTGTTCTTGTTCAGGCACAAGTCGGATCTGACTCTGCAACGCCATGCACCACAACCCACCAGGCTCCTCTGTCCGTGGGGTTCTCCCAGCAAGAATAATGAGGTGGATTCCCATCACCTTCTCCAGGGGATCTTCCCAGACGAGGGATCCAAACTGTGTCTCCTGCATGAGCAGGAGGATTCTTTACCACTCAGCCAGCAGGGAAGCCCGCTCTGTACAATACTGTGCAGGAAAGCACACAGAGCACCACCACTTGTAGGAGGTGCACGCGCGTGGCGGTGCACACCAGACACACGAACTAACATGTGATTGGAGGTGGCAACGCACGTTCACGTCTTTGAAAGTTTGCAGCTTGAAGGAGACTTACTGTAAATCTAAAACTGCAGTTATTTTTGTTTGTTTAGAGTTTGTACCACCACCACCCCAACTTCCCCACCCACTGGAACATAAGCCCAGAGAACAGCAGGAACTCAGCCTGTGTCATATACATTAAGTCCCCTACGTACGGATGAATCCTGTTCATTTGTAAGTCCAGTTTGCTTGGGTAAGTCCAGCAAAGTTAGCCTAGGTACATAAAAAACAAAAAATACACACATATAAAAACAAAGAAAATGTTTTTAGTCTTACAGTACATTACTTTGCCAACAAAGTAATGTAGTCAAAATCTACAAATCTAGTCAAAACTATGGTTTTTCTCGTAGTCATGTATGGATGTGAGACTTGGACTAAAGAAAGCTGATCACTGAAGAATTGATGCTTTTGAACTGTGGTGTTGGAGAAGACTCTTGAGAATCCCTTGGACTGCAAGGAGATCCAACCAGTCCATCCTAAGGGAGATTAGTCTTGAATATTCATTAGAAGGACTGATGCTGAAGCATAAACTCCAATTTTTTGGCCACCTGATGTGAAGAGCTGACTCATTGGAAAAGACCCAGATGTTGGGAAAGATTGAAGGCAGGAGAAGAAAGGGATCACAGAGGATGAGATGGTTGGATGGCATCACCGACTCAGTGGACATGAGTTTGAGTAGGCTCCAGGAGTTGGTGATGGACAGGGAGGCCTGGCGTGCTGCAGTCCATGGGGTCGCGGCAAGTCCAAAGAGTTGGACATGACTGAGCAACTGAACTGAACTGACAGTACCTTGAAAATTACAGAAGTACTGGCTACATCCCCACTGCTTTCACAAGCGCTTCCAGGCATCCTGGGCTTGACATAAACATAGTGTATTACTATACGCTATAGTACTGTACAGTGAAGCACAAAAAAGCACAATCATGCAGCAACATATACCAGACATATGACTAGACATGTGAACACACATTTGAGTCTTTGAAAGTTCACAGCTTGAAGGTTTGTATGTAGGGGACTGACTGTTCTGTGCTGTCTCTGAAACTTACAACAGGGCTTGGCATCAGTGAATATTCCTGAATAAATGAACAAATGTGTATTTTTAAACATATAGTAGACTTTATAGGAATATAGAGCATATACTGGGGATTCCCAGGTGTCTCAGAAGTAAAGAATCTGCCTGCCAGTACAGGAGACACAGGAAACTTGGGTTCAATCCCTGGGTTAGGAAGATCCCCTGGAGGAGGAAATGGCAAGCCACTCCAGCATTCTTGCCTGGAGAATCCCAGGGACAGAGGAGCCAGGCTCCATGGGGTCACAAAGAGTCAGACATGACTGAGCAATTGAGCATGCACATGTTAACAGAAATTACAAAAAAAAAAAACCCCAAAACCCAGGGAAGGCTGTCTCTTTAAAGAAAAATGGGAGGAAACATTGGTCCACAGATCATATAGGACAGAGAGGTCCCATAGTCCCCTTCCCCTCCACACAGTTTCCCCATCTTTAACATCTTGCACTAGTGTGGTACATTTGTGAGAACTGATGAGCCAATATTGATACATTGGTATTAACCACATGTTATAACAGTCACATTAGAACTCTCTATGTGTCTTATACAGCTCTATGGGTTTTGATGAAGGTGCAATATCATGTACCCACCTAGGCTAAGAATTCCAAATTCTCAATCCTAGTCTGGTTCTCAAGCCTACTTTGTCTCTTCAGATTGTGTTTTCCTGCCTTCTGGCATGCCTCATACTTTTTGTAGAGAGCTGGACATGATGTGTCAGATAACAGGAGCTGAGATAAATAATCATTCACTGTGAAGCACCATGCTTATCTGGCTAAGAGTTTGTTGTTTAATGTTTGCTGCACCTATAGGTGTCTGATGCTTTCATTTTATCCCGTGTCCTCGTGTTTTGTCTTCCCCGTTGCCTCTGGGTTTCCCTACAAGCTCCTTCTTAAATAGAGTTGTAATCCACTGGAGTCCTATGGGTGTGGTGAAAGGTTTTGTGGAGGGGAAACATTCAGTAACCTCAAAGTTAAATTTCAGAGCCTGTTTCTCTTTTTAATGAGCCTGAACCTCTGGACTGTGACCTTCAGAGGAGCTTCCTAGCCTCTGCCCTGCTAGGTTTTTTTCTCCCCTAATGTCAGAAAAGCTTGCAGGGACTGGGTTGTCTAACTGTCTTTGAGCTGGGTCAAACTGGTGTTGTTGTTGCTGTTGTATAGTCACTCAACTGTGTCCAACTCTTTTTTGACTCCCTGGACTGTAGTCCACCAAGCTCCTCTGTCCACGGGATTCTCCAGGCAAGCATACTGGAGTGGGTTGCCATGTCCTACTCCAGAGGAACCTTCCCAACCCAGGATCAAACCCTCCCTCTGGCCAAATAGGAAGGAAGCTTTCTCTGTTGTTCACCATGAGAACCTGGTGGGACACCTGTGAAAAAAGCTCAAGAAAGCACAAGGACTCCACTAAAACTGGGTCTCAAGGAGTTTCTGACTCTCAAGCTATTAGTCAAGTATGGTTTGCTTTCCTGTTTCCTGAGGCTTCTGTTCCTTGTCCACTGATTCTCTGAGTCGCATTCTGACATCCTCTTATGATCATCTCTGTGCATTTCATATGGAGAGGCATTAGCAAATGTTAGTTTATTTGATGGATGAAAATTTTCCTTTTAATTATCTACAAAATATGAAACACCTTTGTTAGAAAGCTGAAAGTGAAAGTGAATGCTCAATTAGAATAACCAATATAGTAAGTATATTTTTTCCTTCTCTTTCAAAAGGATTTTAACATTTACATTTCAGTAGCCTTAATGTTTCGGAGAAGGCCATGGCACCCCACTCCAGTACTCTTGACTGGAAAATCCCATGGATGGAGGAGCCTGGTAGGCGGCAGTCCATGGGGTCGCTAAGAGTCAGATAGGACTAAGCAACTTCACTTTCACTTTTCACTTTCATGCATTCGAGAAGGAAATGGCAACCCACTCCAGTGTTCTTGCCTAGAGAACCCCAGGGACGGCGGAGCCTGGTGAGCTGCCGTCTATGGGGTCGCACAGAGTCGGACATGACTGAAGTGACTTAGCAGCAGCAGCAGCAGCAGCAGCAGCAGCTTTAATGTTTAAAATATACATGTGTTTTATTGTAAATTACCTCATATTCTAATTTGGAAATTGACAGGATATAAATAATAGGTAAACAAAACAATGAGGGACTGCCTTGCCTCTCTACCTGCCCCCAAACACATTGATCAGTGGTTGTTCAGTCACTAAGTCTTGTCTGACTCTTTGCAATGCCATAAACTGCAGCACACCAGTCTTCCCTGTCCTTCACTACCTCCCTAAGTTTGCTCAAACTCATGTCCATTGAGTCAGTGATGCCATTCAACCATCTTATCCTCTGTTGCCCCCTTCTCTTTCCGTCCCCAATCTTTCCCAGCATCAGGGTCTTTCCCAGTGAGTCAGTTCTTTGCATCAGGTAGCCAAAGGATTGGAGCTTCACCTTCATCATCAGTCCTTCCAATGAATATTCAGGGTTGATTCCCTTTAGGATTGACTGGTTTGATCTCCTTGCAGTCCAAGGGACTCTCAAGAGTCTTCTCTAGCACCACAGTTCGATAGGCAACCAGAAGTCAAGGGGCAAGACCCACAGAGAATGGGGAGCCAATAGTTGCAATGTAGACACAGGACTGCTTGAGCCTGGAACTATACCAAGCCTTTACAACTCAATGGTATTTTTATCCCAGTTTTATTGATTGGAAAATTATGATCTGAGCAGTTTTGTAGAACTTTGTGGGGGAGGAGTGCAGGAGAGAATTCATTACCTCTTTTTTTCACTATTCACTCTTTTATTCATTCATTCAACACATTTTTATTGAATGGATTAAATTGAGTGCATTGTTCTAAGTGCACTGTCCTAGCCCCTGAGGATACAACCGCCAAAATCCTTCGTCTCTTTTTTTGGGTTCCCAAATCACTGCAGATGGTGACTACAGCCATGAAATTAAAAGACGCTTGCTCCTTGGAAGAAAAGCCATGACCAACCTAGATGGCATATTAAAAAGCAGAGACATTACTTTGCCAACAAAGGTCCATCTAGTCAAAGCTATGGTTTTCCAGTAGTCATGTATAGATGTGAGAGCTGGACTATAAAGAAAGCTGAGCGGTGAAGCATTGATGCTTTTAAACTGTGGTGTTGGAGAAGACTCTTGAGAGTCCCTTGGATTGCAAGGAAATCAAACCAGTCAATCCTAAAGGGAATATTCATTGGAAGGACTGATGCTGAATCTGAAGCTCCAATACTTCGGCCAACCTGATGCAAAGAACTGACTCATTGGAAAAGACCCTGATGCTGGAAAAGAGTGAAGGCGGGAGGAGAAGGGGACGACAGAGGATGAGACGGTTAGATGGCATCACTGACTTGATTGAGTTTGAGCAAGCTCCAGGAGTTGGTGATAGACAGGGAAGCCTGGCGTGCTGTAGTCCATGGGTTCTCAAAGAGTTGGACACGACTAAGTGACTGAACTAAACTTTCCCTATAGAGCTTACATGGGTGGGGGCAGAAGGCATGGTCTTAGTAAAGTGTGCCTGCATGCTAAGTCGCTTCAGTCATGTCGGACTCTTTGCAACCTACTCGACCATAGCCTGCTAGGCACTTCTGTCTGTTGGATTCTCCAGGTGAGAATACTGGACTGAGTTGCCATTTCCTCTTCCAGGGGATCTTTCAAACGCAGGGATCCAAAGTCTCCCATGGCTCCTGCATTGCCGGCAGATTCTTTATGGCTGAGCCATCCCAGAATGTTCAGTTCAGTTCAGGAAGTTCACGTACTGTTGAAACCTGGCTTGGAGAATTTTAGCATTAACTTGCTAGCGTGTGAGATGAGGGCAACTGCGAGGTAGTTTGAACATTCTTTGACATTGCCTTTTTTGGGGATTGGAATGAAAATTGACCTTTTCCAGTCCTGTGGCCACTGCTGAGTTTTCCAAATTTGCTGGCATATTTAGTGCAGCACTTTCACAGCATCATCTTTCAGGATTTGAAAGAGCTCAACTGGAATTTCATCACACCTCCACTACCTTTGTTCGTGGTGATGCTTCCTAAGGCCCACTTGACTTCACATTGCAGGATGTCTGGCTCTAGGTGAGTGATCACACCATTGTGGTTATCTGGGTCATGATACAGTTTTTGTACAGTTCTTCTGTGTATTCTTGCCACCTCTTAATATTTTCTGCTTCTGTTAGGTCCATACCATTTCTGTCCTTTATTGTGCCCATCTTTGCATGAAATATTCCCTTGGTATCTCTACGTTTCTTGAAGAGATCTCTAGTCTTTCCTATTCTATTGTTTTCCTCTATTTCTTTGCATTGATCACCGAGGAAGGCTTTCTTCTCTCTCCTTGCTCTTCTTTGGAACTCTGCATTCAAATGGGTATATCTTTCCTTTTCTCCTTTGCCTTTAGCTACTCTTCTTTTCTCAGCTATTTGTAAGGCTTCCTCAGACAGCCATTTTGCTTTTTTGCATTTCTTTTTCTTGGGGATGGTCTTGATCCCTGCCCCCTGTACAATGTCATGAACCTCTATCCATAGTTCTTCAGGCACTCTGTCTATCAGATCTAATGCCTTGAATCTTTGTCATTTCCACTGTAAGGGATTTGATTTAGGTCATACCTGAATGGTCTAGTGGTTTTCCCTACTTTCTTCAATGTAAGTCTGAATTTGACAATAAAGAGTTCATTATCTGAGCCAAGGTCAGCTCCTGGTCTTGTTTTTTGCTGACTGTATGGAGCTTCTCCGTCTTTGGTTTCAAAGAATATAATCAATTTGATTTTGGTATTGATCATCTGGTGATTTCCATGTGTAGAGTCTTCTCTTGTGTTGTTGGAAGAGGGTGTTTGCTATGACCTGTGTGTTCTCTCGGAAAAACTCTAGCCTTTGCCCTGCTATTAACTTCATTAGCCTTGCACTGCAAGGCCAAATTTGCCTTTTACTCCAGGTATCTCTTGACTTCCTACTTTTGCATTCCAGTCCCCTGTGATGAAAAGGACATCTTTTGGGGGTGTTAGCTCTAGAAGGTCTCGCAGGTCTTCATAGGACCGTTCAACTTCAGCTTTTCAGCATTTACTGGTCGGGGCATAGATTTGGATTACTGTGATGTGGAACGGTTTGCCTTGGAAAGGAACAGACATCATTCTGGCCCCAGGGTGTACACGCGGGTAAAGTATAAGCCCCGGTGGCTCCGCCCGCGCGGTATCCGAAAGCAGCCGGGCGCGCGCACCAGCGCCGGAGACTTGCTCCACCTCTCTGGGCGGAGACCCCGAGATCCATCCGGGGCGCCCCGGGTGCGGAGGCTGCGGGCCACCCCTACTCCCCTTCTGCTACCCTTTGCCCGGCGCCGGCGGTCCCTGCGGAAGGGGCCAACAGCAGCCCGCATCGGGGTCACGAGCGCCGAGCCGGGGTGCGGAGGGGCGGCGGCGGAGTCCGGCTGAAGCGGGTGGGCCCGAGGCTGGCACCCGGAGGGCAGCGGCGAGGCCACACTGCCAAGGTAACGCGGGCCGGCGTGGGCGGCGGGGATCACGGTGCGGGGGAGGCTGGGGAGGGCACCGGGCGACACCGTCTCTGCGCCGCCGTTTCCCGGAATCCCTCTCCTGGAGCCTATCTGCCCGGGACTCCTCCTACCGCCTGCGCCCCGGATCGCAGGGTTTTTCCGCGCGCGACACCGCACCCCTGCCCGGGGGCGTCCCCTCTCCAAGCTCCCCGCAGCCCTGGAGGGTTCCTGGGGAGCATCCACTGACTGTCCCCTGCGGCCGCGCTGCCCTCGGCCCTGTCCGGGCGTCCTCCGTTCATCGCCCCCCACGCAGCCCCCAGGGACCCGCACCTGACCTCCCACAAGGGCCCTGGCCGCTTAGAGGTGAGAGTCAAATTCCTTAGGGTCCACAGCGCCCTGCAAAACTGGGTTAACGGCTCGGGTCTCCGGTTCGGGGTCTTCCGTCCGCCCTCCAGCAGAACACAAGGTTAGGCATAGTTTGTCCCCGCGCCGGAGAGGAGTACGGAGGGACCCCCGAAGCTGAATGGTCCTACGGCCTTACAAACCCATCGCTTGGAAGCTGGAGTGGGGACAGGGCGATGGACAGCGTCGCGGAGACAGGAGTGGACCCGCGTCCGGGGTCGGGAGGGAGTGAGGAACCGGGTGCGAGTCGACGCTTCACGTTTCGACTCTGACCGATGGAACCAGTTAAACCCAGTTAGGACTTGGATCCTTCAACCCACTTAACGTAGCGAACGATGGCTGTGAGGAACTCTAGCTATCCTGTCTCTCTTTGTGTCTCTTTCTCTTTCTCTTTTAATATTTGTTTGATCTCCTTGCATTTGTTTGGCAAAAAAAAAAGTCTTAGAAACTGAGTGGAACGAGGTAGGAGTTGCGGAGGCAGGTGCTGCCAGAGTCCTGGAGTCCCAGCCCCGCCTACCCGCTCCTGGTCTCAGGCAAACTGACCCCGAGACCAACTGGGCTGCCACCTGCCCCGCATCTTGGCCAGGTTTCAAAGTACCCGCCTCCTGCTGTCCTGACTGGGAGAGGACAGGGGTGAAAGCAAAACCGCAGCAAAATTTGCTCTAAAGAAAACATCCATCAGTGTGCCCTTAGTTGGTAAGATTTGACCTCTTTGTGGCAGAAAGTGAACTTCAGAGTTCTCTAGTCCATGAGTTGGATCATCAAAAATCTGTGTGACTCTTTTATCCTTACCTGTATTTCTTCTAATGTTTCTCATGTATTTATTTCAAACTTAAAGACAATCTGCCTGAGATTTGGTTCCGGAAATGTGACACCTGGTAATTTACCTTAAAAAAAAAAAAAAATAGAGGAAGAATCATTGCCTGGAGGTACTGTCTTGAAAGTGAAACTTTTATTAAAATGTATTTTCCATCCTCCTCCACTTGCATACACAGAGCATGTTGGACTTCCTGTGACATTTACAAATCTTCAAACTGTTGTAGTCTGAAGCATGTGTATTCTTTGATGGCCAATCATATTTTACCAAAAGTAAGACACAATGATGGATATAAGGTGTACTTTAAAAACTTTTATGTCACTGGGTAGGAAAAACCACTGTCAATTATGGTATGTGATGCCACCATACAGAGCACCCTGATCTCACAGATGTTCAGATGTCAGAAGGAAGTGTGTGTTTTATAATTTGTGAGATAGGCTCTCTTGGCAGAGCTTGATGATACTTTTCCCTGAGAACTTTTCATTGCTTCAAAGAATGAAACTGGTGGTGTGCAGTTCAGGAAGAATAAATGAAAACAGTTTGCTGGGAGAGCAGTTGGCCAAAGTAAGGGTGGTAAGAAGTGGAATAAGGAGAATATGAAAGAGGGAAAGAGAGAGGGAGAGAGAGACATGGATGGATGTTGGGTAGGGAGTAGTTCAGAACCATTGAGAATCTTTTCAAGAACCAGCAGGAAAATGAATTCATTCAGTATCCCCATGAGCCAGGGTTTAACAAACTGGTACATGGGAGAGTTATTCTTAAACCTTGTTTTTCTGAAACACTGTTGTTTTAATTCTGAGGTTTTTTTAAATATATTTAAAATTTGAGTGTATCCGACCACCAGAAAAAAAAATGGTAGGGAATCCACAAAAATCCTAAAAGTGTTCCCTAATAAATAAGAAAGAACGAAACCATGAGTTTTAGCATGACTTCAGATCAGATCAGATCAGTTGCTCAGTCGTGTCTGACTCTGCGACCCCATGAATCGCAGCACGCCAGGCCTCCCTGTCCATCACCAACTCCCGGAGTTCACCCAGACTCACGTCCATCGAGTCAGTGATGCCATCCAGCCATCTCATCCTCCGTCGTCCCCTTCTTGCCCCAAATCCCTCCCAGCATCAGAGTCTTTTCCAATGAGTCAACTCTTTACATGAGGTGGCCAAAGTACTGGAGTTTCAGCTTTAGCATCATTCCTTCCAAAGAAATCCCAGGGCTGATCTCCTTCAGAATGGACTGGTTGGATCTCCTTGCAGTCCAAGGGACTCGCAAGAGTCTTCCCCAACACCACAGTTCAAAAGCATCAATTCTTTGGCGCTCAGCTTTCTTCACAGTCCAACTCTCACATCTATACATGCTGTTTCCTTTTCGGACAAAGGAGCAGCAGGCGCTTTCTGCTCAGGGGTGGGAGGGAAATATACTTGGGGTGGGGCGGGGGGTGCTGTACAGGACAGGAGAAGCCAGCACCAGAGTCAGGGGACCCCACAAAGGCCCCATGGTTGACCCACCCCTCCTCGACCATGCCTGCAGGACAGTTAACCGGGTGTTCCAGGAGGAAGCAGAGCCCAGACTACACTTCCTTGATAGGCGCGCCCACATCCCAGCACCTATGCCTTGGGCTAGAGAAGCTGCCCAGGCTTCACAGAACAAACTGGAATCAGGCACAGTTTTTAAAAGGAGGTCAGGATTTCACTCCACTGTATCACAATTGCAGGAGACAAAGGAATCAAAGTATGAATGAGGTAAGCAGAAATGGTGTGAAAAAAAAGAAAGGAAAGAATATGATAATTTGCAGGATTAGTCACTCAGTTGTGTTCGACTGTTTGTGACTCCATGCACTCTAGCCCACTAGGCTCCTCTGTCCATGGAATTTCCAGGCAAGAATACTGGAGTGGGTAGCCATTCCCTTCTCCGGGGGATCTTCCTGACCCAGGGATCAAACCCCGGTCTCATGCACTGCAGGCAGATTCTTTACCACCTGAGCCACCAATGATAGCTTGCAGGAATCTTACTAAAAAGAAAATATTACTCTTGGGACAGAAGGCCATTTTTTACAATAGCTTTTTGTTGTTGTTGTTGTTTAGTTGTTTAGTTGTGTCTGACTCTTCTGCAACCCCACGGACTAAAGCCTGCCAGGCTCCTCTGTCCATGGGATTCTCCAGGCAAGAATACTGGAGTGGGTTGCCATGTCCTACTCCAGGGGAATCTTCCCAACACAGGGGTCAAACCCAGGTCTCCTGCTTTGCAGACAAATTCTTTACCATCTGAACCACCACAATAGCTTTAGATCCTTCAAAAATTGATTTAAAAATATGAATTCAATAAAAGAAACTCAAAGATAAGAAAAATTTTAATTGAGATGAAAAGAAGATTGCAGACTTACAGGAATACACTGAAGATCATTGAAACATATTACAGAAGAAAAAAGAGGAAAAAATAGAATAGATCCTGCTGAAAGTAAAAATATTTTAACAGAGGAAAGGCTCTTAATTCCAAAAATTCAGAGACAAACGTGAAGTCATTTATTAAGAATCCGATGTGGAAAACAGATAAAGCACAGTCAGGCATTAGGATACTTGAGTTTCCTGACATAGTGAAACCAACAAATGGGACTGAAAATGCAAACAAAAATGAGATAAATTTTATTGAAATGAAGAAAAAATGGTCTTTAGGCCAAAAGAGCATGACATTTTCCAGGAAATTTTCATATAGGAATGCTTAGTATCTTCAGTAGTTTAAATGCAAAGGAAAAGAATTATTATTATTTAGGAATTGAAAAAAGAGTAAATAAAGGAGAGAAAAATCACATCAAGTTGCTCTCAGATGTCTCCAGGGCTGTGCTAGATGCCAGAGGACGATGGTTCCAAGGGAAAAGTTCTAGGGAAAGAAACTTTTTCCCAAGAGGGTGTGTCATCTAGCTAGAAGATGTCATTCAGATTGAAAGTCAACAGAAAGGGGCTTCTTCAAAAGAACAAAGGAAATTCAGCACCCATGAGCCCTTATGGAAAAAACAAACTGCTGGAGAATAAAATCCAGCAAATAGTAAATAAAGAGAGAAGTCAAAGTAAAGAACTCAGGCACCAAGAACTCATGATATAAAGGACTGTTGGCCACAATAGAGAGTCCAAGTGCCATAATGAAGACCCAGCACAGCCAAAAAAAAGAAAAGGACTGTTGATGAGTATTTATGTAAATGTGGAATTAATATAAAACATCTTTGGAAATTGTGGAATAAAATGTGATTATTACGCAACTCTAGGTACACACACACACAAAAAAAGTGATCAGGTAGGGGCAGAAGAGGAAGATGGAAGGAAATATGAGAGTGGGCCCTATAGTTCTCATCTTTGAAGGCGTGGATCAGTAAACAGAGATGTGAATATTGTATTCCAACTTCCAATGCCTTTGTAATTTTTTTAACTTTGGAGGGATATTTTAGGGAGTTATTCTTTCTTATGAAAATAATTGAAATGTCAACAATTGTTCTGCCTTTGCTTCAGTTTTTTTCCAAGTAAAATTAAATTTAGACAAAAATACCCTGTGTGTGTATGTGTGTGTGTGCTGCATGTGTGCTGCGTGTGTACATAGAAAGATCTCTGGGATTATGTTGTTCATTAATGTAAATGATAGAACTATCTGGATACTGAGATTTTACTTTTATGCCTTATTTTTATTATTTTTTTTTAATGAGTGAGTTGAACTATTCTTACCAAAACAAGAAGTAAACCAGAAACAAATATGCCAAGACATTAACAATGGTTGATGCCCGGTAGTAAAAACAAAGATGCTTGTTACTTTCTTCTTTGTGCTTTTTTGTATTTTTCTTTAATTTCAGGGGGAGGGGGGATATATGTCATTTTATTTGTAGAGTTTTTCTGAATCCATTCATTCACTGACCAGCAAAGATGTGCCAGGTGTCAGGCTGTGCCGGACAGAAGAAACAACACAGTTCTGCTCTCTACCCGGAGAATAGCAGGCAGCAAGTTCTGTGAGGGTTGTCTGTCTGTCTGTCTGTCTTTGTTAGGAGGAGTTGGAACTCAAAGAGTCACTTTGCCACAGTAGCATCTGTTTGAGCTGGGCCTTGAAAATTAGTAGTGTTTGTCTGGGGATCAGTGACAAGGACTGTTGGGGGCGGGAGGAAGGGAGAGGGGGTCGTGGTGATAGGAGGTTCAGAGCAGGTGTGATTTGTGGCTCAGAGTTCAGAGTGAGACACTTGTGTGGCCACTTGAACAGTGGTGTTGGAGAAGACTCTTGAGAATCCCTTGGACTGCAAAGAGATCCAACCAGTCCATCCTAAAGGAGATCAGTCCTGGGTGTTCTTTAGAAGGAATGATGCTAAAGCTGAAACTCCAGTATTTGGCCACCTCATGTGAAGAGTTGACTCATTGGAAAAGACTCTGATGCTGGGAGGGATTCGGGGCAAGAAGGGGACGACGGAGGATGAGATGGCTGGATGGCATCACTGACTCGATGGACGTGAGTCTGGGTGAACTCCGGGAGTTGGTGATGGACAGGGAGGCCTGGCGTGCTGCAGTCCATGGGGTCACAAAGAGTTGGACACGACTGAGTGACTAAACTGAAACTAGATCTAAATGCAAATATAAAAGCATTTAAGCCTGATGGTGAATCACCAAATAATAATACAGAGTTGGCATTTCCTAGCACATCTTGGGAGAATTCCTAGAAGTAGGTGGAAGCAGTAAACTCAGGCCCAGACTCAGGAGGGGAGCAAAGAGGAAGAGAGGGTTCCCATGGGCACACAGCCAGGGCCAGGGCCACTGCCCACAGCTGCCGGGGACCCTTCTGCCCTGGCAGCCCTGGGCACACATGCACTTGAACTTGAAGGCTGCCCACAACCCTCAACTGCTAGCCACCAGCCTGAGATGGACTCTGGACAAGGCAAACCCTGAGTCTCCCCTTTCCAAGGATCTGCCATCCCAACCCATAGCATGCTGGCAGACAGTGAAGAGTCTTTAAACCTCTGCTCCTGGCCCTGCTATGTACCCCGATCAAGACTGACCTTGACATTTAGCTCCCGCCAGACCAGGTAGCCACCCACTAGGCAAGGCGGGCCAGGGATAGCTTCCACTCTGCCTGGCCCAGCCTCCCTGCACACACGCCAGGAGGGCATCAATGCACCATGATTCAAGATGGCCACAGGAGAGCAATAAACCAAGGGTGGGACCCTTCTTGTGTGCAGGGCCCCTAGGGTAGCTGAAGCTGGCTCTGGCTGCAGAGATAAGAGTAACCAGAGCTTTAGGAAGGCTGAGCTGCTTGGAGTCAGAAAGTTTTAAAGAGCTTCATGAACAGTTCCAGGCGGGATGCCAAGATGGGAAATTAGATTTTCCAAGGAAGCAAGAATCTGCTATCAGAAATCTAATTGGCAGTGGAGTATGAGTCACCAGGAACAAAGAAAGGGAGGCAACGTCCTGTGGCCCAGAGCAAGAGAGAGGGATTCTAGTTGTGTGGTTGTGTGTGTGTACTTTCAACTGCTGAGGAGAGGGAAGCTTCTGCAGAGGCAGAACAAGGGCAGAAATGTGCCGCCATCAGAACAAAACAGAGAGACCAGAGGCCACAGGACAAGTGGTCAGGAAGAAGCGAGTCACCCCCAAGGTGGTATTCCACGGTCTTGGTGCTCCCAGCATCTAGAGAACATCCACGACCAGGCAAGCCCTCTGCTGAGGAGTGATGATGGCAGATAACATCGCATGTCATAAAGACATCTCTGTGGTTGTTCTAATGATGGTACACTTCCCAGATGGCTCAGTGGTAAAGAATCTGCCCGCCAATGTAGGAGATGCAGGGGTTGTGGGTTCCATCCCTGGGTGGAGAAGATCCCCTCGAGGAGGAAATGGCAACCCACTCCAGTATTCTTGCCTGGAGAATCCCTTGGACAGAGGAGCCTGGTGGGCTACAGTTCAGGAGGTCGTGAAGAGTCAGACACTACCAAGCATGCACATGTCACGGGAAAAGTTGAGGTGCCTGGATAGCTCATGGGTGGCAGGTGGCAATTTTGTCTTGGAGTCTTTGGGCTTGATAGCGTGATAGTCGAGGGGACTTTTTAATGTATTCTTAGCTTGAATTCACGTCTGCTACTCGGGGGTCATTTTTCACTTTGACTTGGGGCTTGGTGCTACCCTAGTGTTTGCGGGGACAGGAGAACACCCAGTAGTCTGGATGGAGACAGAGATCTGGGGGAGAGAAGGAATGAGACCGACTGGGGGCTCCGTAAAATGTTTCAAGACTTCCTTTCTCACCTTGGAGTGAAGAAGACTAACTTACTCAAAATGCAGATGCTAAGAAAGAAAATACCTTTAAGTCTAAAAGCTCAGAAGTTTCCGTTAAAAAAGAAAAAAAAAGCCGTACAGGCAAATCAAAGGACAAGTGACAATGGCGGAGAAAAATAAAAAAAGATGTGACTCATATCACAGAGGGCCAGTTTGCCTCGTACTTAAAAAGTTCCTTCAAAGTGATGTGAAGAAAGAAGTCTTAAAAAGAGGGGATATATGTATACGTATAACTGATTCACTTTACTGTACAACAGAAACTAACACAGCATTGTAAAGCATTTATATTCCAAAACAAAAATTTAAGAATCAATGTAAAAAAAAAAAAAAGCAACGACTCAAAGATAGACAGTTAACTCAAAAGGAAACACCTCTGCCATATATGCTCGGTCTTACTTAGAATAAGAGAAGTACAGAATTAATATAAGTCTGAAGACAACTTGGCATTTGATTTTGAATTTGAATTTTGAATTTGAATTTTGGCATGAATTTGATTTTCAGAAATCCAAGAGCTTGATAGTTATCATTATCATAATCATTATTTATCATTATCATTCCCTACAAGCTCTTTCTTTGTGGGGAAGCAGAAATTCTCACACACTGCAAGAGGTTGTGCAAACCACTACAGCCGTAAGGGCGAGAGTGTGGCCATCTCTATCAAAGCTGCAAATGCAAGGATGTCCCTGGTGGACCAGTGGTTAAGACTCCGTGCTTTCATTGCAGAGAGGCTTTCATTGCAGAGGGCCAGGGTTCTATCCCTGGTCGGGGACTAAGATCTCACAAGCCTCACATTTAGTGAAGCCAAAAAAAAAACACAAAGACGTGCATGGTCACTTTGTGCCTGGTCTCTTCTGTCTGCCCCTGCAAACCAAGCCTCCACCTTCCCCACCTTTTACTGTGCCTTGGGATCCCATCTTGTATAGGTACAGCCACCAGCTGCCTTGTCCTATGGCTTCGATTGGAGTCAACCAATGGGGAGCCCCAAGGGAGGAGAGGGAAGACAGTGAGGAATATCTGTGCTCCTCACGCTGGACTCTCTCCTTTCTAATTCCAGGCTTGGGACGTTCCCTCTGTACCTCAAGCCCACGATGATAACAGCCCTCACTGCTGTTACTTTCAGATGCTATGCTCATCCTTATGGTTGGCCTGTAGCCTGCTCACACATTTGTATTAAATAGTCCCTTGATGAAAATCTTCCTTAACTTAGCCAGAGTTGAATGTGTTCTTACCTGCCGGGACCCTGACTGAACCCCCTTTGGCCTAGCAGTACTATTTCTGGGAAGCTTTCTCACACTTAGACTTGACATGCTCAGAATGAGGCATTTTCAAGAGAATCCATTGCAGAAACAGTTGGAAGTCACTCAAATGTTCTTTGTGGTGACTAGTCATATAAATCACGGTACGTCCACAGAGTAGACTATATGTAACTACATTAAAAAAAAAAAAAAGAAAGAAATTCTCTTTGGTGCAGATACAGAAAGAGCTCCCAAATTTATTTTTAAGTGGAAAAAAGCAGGAATTAGACAGGCAGTGTATATGCTACGTGTGTACTAAGTCGCTTGAATTGTGTCCCACTCTGACCCCATGGACTGTAGCCCACCAGGCTCCTCTGTCCATGGGGATTTCCAGGCAAGAGTGCTGGAGTGGGTTGCCATGCCCTCCTCGACCCTTGGGTCAAGAAGATCTCTCTTCTGTCTCCTACACTGGCAAGCAGGTTCTCTACCACTAGCGTCACCTGCTATCTCCGATTTAGAAAAATAGGGTTGGGGAGAATAAGAATACATTTTTGTATTTGCTTATGCATGAAGGTGAACATGAACTTGGGCAAACTCCGGGAGACAGTGAGGGGCAGGGAGGCCTGGCGTGCTGCCATCCATAGGGTCTCAAAGAGTTGGACATGACCAGGCGACTGAACAACAACATGTATGAAGATATTCTGAAGGACTAACCAAAAAATAAAAATAGTTTTCCAAAGGGAGCGAGACACTTCAAAATTTGCTTTTTCATATATTTAAATTTTTGGAACCAAATGGCTATTGGTCCCACAAGCTGAGATAAAGCTCCTTGTGTAAATGGGGTGAATGATCCAGCTCCCAGAAGGGCAGAGAGGAAACCTGGAATCAGGAATTTCCTGCTGGGGACTTCCCTGGTGGCCCAGTGGTTAAGAATCCACCTTGCAATTCAGGGGATGCAGTTTTAATCCCTGATCAGGGCGCTAAGATCCCACCCACATGCCACAGGGCAATGAAGCCCACAGACCTCAACTACTGAGTCCAAGGGACACAACTAAAGAGTCCGTATGCTGCAACGAGATAAATCCCACGCGCCACAAGTAAGACCCAGGTCACTTCAGTTCAGTTGCTCATATGTGTTCTTCCCATCGCGTGGCCAAAGTATTGGAGCTTCAGCTTCAGCATCAGTCCTTCCAATGAACGTTCAGGACTGATTTCCTTTAGGATGGACTAGTTGGATCTCCTTGCCATCCAAGGGACTCTCAACAGTCTTCTCCAACACCACAGTTCAAAAGCATCAATTCTTTGGTGCTCAGCTTTCTTCATGGTCCAACTCTTATATCCATACACGATTAATGGGAAAACCAAAGCTTTGACTAGACAGACCTTTGTCAGCAAAGTAATACCTCTGGTTTTTAATATGCTGTGTAGGTTAGTCATAGCTTTTCTTCCAAGAAGCAAGCATCTTTTAATTTCATGGCTGCAGTCACCATCTGCAGTGATTTTGGAGCCCCCAAAAAATAAAGTCTGTCACTGATTCCATTTTTTCCCCATCTATTTGCCATGAAATGATGGGACCAGATGCCATGATCTTAGTTTTCTGAATGTTGAGTTTTAAGCCAACTTTTTCACTCTCCTCTTTCACCTTCACCAAGAGGCTCTTTAGTTCTTCTTCGCTTTCTGCCATGAGGGTGGTGTCATCTGCATATCTGATATTGATATCTCTCCCGGCAATCTTGATTCCAGCTTGTGCTTCTTCCAGCCCAGCATTTCTTGTGATGTACTCTGCATATAAGTTAAATAAGCAGGGTGACAATATACAGCCTTGAAGTACTGCTTTCCCAATTTGGAACCAGTCTGTTGTTCCATGTCCAGTTTTAACTGTTGCTTCTTGACCTGCATACAGATTGTCTTTGTCTGTTGTCTTTGCAGTTTAATTAGGTACTTCAGAATTCTGATCACCTAATATTGATTTCTTTTCAGATGTGAAAGGAAAGGAAGGACACATAAAACAACAAAAATGCTTTTGAGCCAGAATGTGTCAGCGATTGGACCACTGAATTTGTATCCCATGGGTGAGTGTCACTTTTTCTCACAGCTCCATCTACAGGGATCCTGTTAGGAAGTAGCCAGTTGATTTCCTGGTCCTGAGGACACAGTATGAGCTGCCCAATGTCAAGAGCCAAGTGGAACTTAGATAGGAATTCTGTGTTGATGGTTTGATATACAATGGGTTTCTGTTCTACTGGTGTTTTAGGAAAACAACTAAATAATCATAGGCTTGAGGCTCAATAATGAAGGGAGCTAGCTTCATTGTAATTTGAAGAGGAATTCCCCTTAATACTCTCATTCTAATCCAGGGTGGAGTTTATCACTCCATTCCTATATTTGGAAAGAGGCCAGACCCCTAGGACTTCCCTGGCAGCTCAGTGGTTAAGAATTTACCTGCCAATGCAGGAGACCTGGGTTCAATCCCCGGGTCGGGCAAACTGTAGGACAATATCTATGTATCCTAAGTGTAAAGAACGATTTCTTAAAGCTTATAAAGCACACATCATGACCAAAAAAGGTGTTCTATGAAAATTAAATGTTTTTCTATTCAACAAAGGGTAATAATGAGATA
Source organism: Bos taurus (assembly GCF_002263795.3). Lineage (NCBI taxonomy): Eukaryota > Metazoa > Chordata > Mammalia > Artiodactyla > Bovidae > Bos > Bos taurus. Next base: position 2,338,502 of record NC_037328.1, on the reverse strand, counting down.
ACAGATCAGGAGAATATATTTCAGTTCAGTTTAGTCAGTTCAGTTGATCAATCATGTCCGACTCTTTGCGACCCCATGAACTGCAACACACCAGGCCTCCTTGTCCATCACCAACTCCCAGAGTTCACCCAAACCCATGTCCATTGAGTCAGTGATGCCATCCAACCATCTCATCCTCTGTCATCCACTTCTTCTCCTGCCCCCAATCCCTCCCAGCATCAGAGTCTTTTCAAATGAGTCATTCTTCACATGAGGTGGCCAAAGTATCTGATCTCCTTTAGAACGGACTGTTTGGATCTCCTCACAGTCCAAGGGACTCTCAAGAGTCTTATCCAACACCATAGTTCAAAAGCATCAATTCTTTGGCACTCAGCTTTCTTCACAGTCCAACTCTCACATCCATACATGACCACAGGAAAAACCATAGCCTTGACTAGACGGACCTTTGTTGGCAAAGTAATGTCTCTGCTTTTGAATATGTTATCTAGGTTGGTCATAACTTTCCTTCCAAGGAGTCAGCAAGCATCTTTTAATTTCATGGCTGCAATCACCATCTGCAGTGATTTTGGAGCCCCCAGAAATAAAGTCTGACACTGTTTCCACTGTTTCCCCATCTATTTCCCATGAAGTGATGGGACCAGATGCCATGATCTTAGTTTTCTGAATGTTGAGCTTTAAGCCAACTTTTTCACTCTCCTCTTTCACCTTCACCAAGAGGCTCTTTAGTTCTTCTTCACTTTCTGCCATAAGTGTGGTGTCATCTGCATATCTGAGGTTATTGATATTTCTCCCGGCAATCTTGATTCCAGCCTGTGCTGAATGGGAAAGACTAGAGATGTCTTTAAGAAAATTAGAGATACCAAGGGAACATTTCATGCAAAGATGGGCTCGATAAAGGACAGAAATTGGTAGGGACCTAACAGAAGCGGATGATATTAAGAAGAGGTGGCAAGAATACACAGAAGAACTGTACAAAAAAAAATCTTCATGACCCAGATAATCACGATGGTGTGATCACTTACCTAGAGCCAGACATCCTGGAATGTGAAGTCAAGTGGGCCTTAGAAAGCATCACTACGAACAAAGCTAGTGGAGGTGATGGAATTCCAGTTGAGCTATTTCAAATCCTGAAAGATGATGCTGTGAAAGTGCTGCACTCAATATGCAAGCAAATTTGGAAAACTCAGCAGTGGCCACAGGACTGGAAAAGGTCAGTTTTCATTCCAATCCCAAAGAAAGGCAATGCCAAAGAATGCTCAAACTACTGCACAATTGCACTCATCTCACACGCTAGTAAAGTAATGCTCAAAATTCTCCAAACCAGGCTTCAGCAATATGTGAACCATGATGTGCAACCTGGATTTAGGAAAGGCAGAGGAACCAGAGATCAAATCGCCAATATCCGCTGGATCTTGAAAAAGCAAGAGATTTCCAGATAAACATCTATTTCTGCTTTATTGACTATGCCAAAGCCTTTGACTGTGTGGATCACAATAAACTGTGGAAAATTCTGAAAGACATGGGAATACCAGACCACCTGATCTGCCTCTTGAGAAACCTGTATGCAGGTCAGGAAGCAACAGTTAGAACTGGACATGGAACCACAGACTGGTTCCAAATAGGAAAAGGAATACGTCAAGGCTGTATACTGTCACTCTACTTATTTAACTTTTATGCAGAGTACATCATGAGAAATGTTGGGCTGGAAGAAGCACAGGCTGGAACCAAGATTGCCAGGAGAAATATCAATAACCTCAGATATCTCAAACCTCTCCAAAAAATTCCACCTGGAATAGATCCCCTGGAGAAGGATACAGCAACCCATTCCAGTATTCTTGCCTGGAAGATCCCATGGACAGAGGAGCCTGGCAGGCTACAGTCCATGGGGTCACAAAAAGTCAGACATGACTTAATAACTAAATAACAAAAAACTCCTATCTCCCTCCTCATCATAAAACCAAAATGTCACCCCTGAACTTTGGTTTCCACATTTCATTTATTATCATTTTTTTTCCATCACCCTATTCATTTGTGCCTTCTCTTTGCCTTTGTTTTGGTTCTATTTCAGTATCACTGTGTCATCTGTTCCATAGTTTACCAGTAAGGTATCCATGGTTGGGACACTTCTCCCCCAAGAAATGTCATGCATTGGGAAGGATGTGACAGTGAGCATAGTAGGGCCTCAGCTACTAAAATACGCCAACCCTGCCCTCCCACTTCTGAGTCGTGGTGACATCAGAAAACAAATGAGAATCCCCCTTCCCTTCACCGAGACCTTTCTCCCTCCACCAACCTTGGTAAATATCTTCGCCTCGGAAGTTTTAAAATTAGCAACACGCTTATTCACATTCTGAGAATTGTTCCAGATGGATGACTGCTTCTCAGGATGGTTCCCCAACCAGCCAACTCTCATTACTAGTATCAGTTCCCAAACAGCTTATTTTGGATCCACTGAGGACGAAACATCCTCGGAAGATGCACTGCTGATACCATCAACTCTTTAAGATCATTTTGTGTGCTCATTCAGTCGTATCCAACTCTGTGACCCCCATGGACTATAACCCGCCAGGCTCCTCTGTCCATGGAATTTTCTAGGCAAGAATACTGGAGTGGGGTGCCATTTCCTACTCCAGGAGGTCTTCCCAACCCAGGGATCAAACCTAAGTCTCCTATGTCTCTTGCATTGGCAGGTGGATTCTTTACCACCTGGGAAGCCCAGAACCATTTACTTGACCCTTTTTCTTTAGCACAAGAAAGTCTTAGTCCAATATTAATACACGTGTGTGGAAGAATGCCAGACTCAGAGCGACAGTCATAAATTGAGCCTGGAGAGAGTATTGTTTGCTTTTCTAACATGTTTTTCTTCTTTCCAGTGCACATCAGCCTCGTGTTTGGTATTTCGTATGTTGCGCCTGGTAAGAGATTTTCTTGACTTAACAAAATTTTGTCTAAGGGTGTGAGTGGGGGAGCAACCATTTAGAAGTCAAAAAATGTGGGAAATTGGATTTCTGAGTCCAAATCTGTTGCCATTTTGTTTGAATCTTTTTCCTCAAATACTTTCTCTGTAGAAGGAGAATTTAGCCAATTCTGATTTTCACATTTGTCTCATAAAACTATTACAGGAAATTAACACTAGAGTTAATTTTTAAACCCCTTAAAGGAATTGTTCTTGTGGTTGTCGTTTAGTCGCTCAGTCGTTCGATTCTTTTGTGACCCCATGGACTGTAGCCCACCAGACTCTTCTGTGTATGGGATTCTCCAGGCAAGAATACTGGAGTGGGTTGCCACTTCTCCCCCAGGGATCTTCCCGACCCAGGGATTGAACCAGGGTTTCCTACGTTGGCAGGTGGGTTCTTTCCCATTGAGCCACCAGGGAAGCCCCTTAAAAATATATCCAGCTCTCAATATTCTCACTAATAGAAGAATGAGGAGACTGTGCCAAACAAAAAAATCTTCCAGAAATCATTTCTCTTTAATTTACAATTTTCTACCTGTTACCTGGTACCTGGTACCAGATAAGAGAAAATACGTTTTTTTAAACTAAATTTCTTGTCTACATATAAACCTTCCCACAAAACTTCGCTATGGGTTAAATATGTATCCAGCCTTGTGATGAGCACTGGGGGATGAAGACTTAGCAACCAAGAGGTAAAGGTCCTAACCACAGGAAACTAAGATGCTCTTTTAAATTTTAACCATATAAGGCAGAGTTGACAAATGTAACTGTAAGGTTTCCTTTGCCACTGCCATATCCCAGCTGAGTTGCATAACTCAACTTCTCAATTTCACAGTCTGTGAAATGGGTCTGTGAGTCAAATCTACTCCAGCATAGGCATGGGGATGAAATGCCTGGAAAGATCCAATCTGGGCACACAGTCTTCACCTCCCCTGTGTGATGGGGAACAAGCACAGTAGGAAATTCATGGGAAGGAAAGCTTGCCATGGGCTGAGCTATGTAGGGGGGACCAGAGGAGGGGTTGAGGATTGACTTGAGAGCATGAGGTAGCCCGGGATAACATAGATCATTTTGATCCAAATTGCTGCTGCGAGCCTGTGATAATTGGGTGAGCCCAAATTCTGGTTTCCCTTGTAGCTCAGTGAGTAAAGAATCTGCCTGCAATGCAAGAGTTCCAGGTTCGATCCCTGGATTGGGAAGATCCCTTGGAGAAGGAAATGGCAACCCACTCCAAATGCCTGGAGAATCCCATGGACAGAGGAGCCTGGTGGGCTACAGTCCATGGGTTGCAAGAGTCGGATATGAATTAACCACTTAAAGCACTACCACCAAATTCTCTTTACACGGTGCTGAGTTCCTGTATATTACTTGTATTAGCTCATTTCTAGTGTTCAACAAAACCATTTCCTTTGGGTTTCCAAGATCCCAGCCCTCTTGGAGGGGCTTCTCTGCTAGAAATGTGGGAGTTCAGATCCCAAGGGACAGTTTGAACCATGGCCAAGATAACAACACTGGGTTCCAGATTTCAATCTTTTTTTTTTTTTTTTTTTTAACTTCTGTTCCCTTTAGTTCTTTCAGATGAACATTGCACTTTAAAGATGAGATTCCGAAATTTCCAGTCAGTCTTATCATGGGAATTAAAAAACCATTCAATTGTACCAACTCACTATACATTATGGTACACAATCATGAGGTAGGTTTGACATTCTGTTTTTCTCTTGCTAATTTATATCATGTTCCTATTATGTGGAGAGTAGGGAAGAGGTGACCTTACTTGTCATAGAGCTTTTCTCTCTCTCTCCCCCTCACTCAGCCCCTCTCAGTCTCAGTGTTTTATTCAGAGCTTTAAAAGTCCAAGACAAAAGACTCCTCCATTTTTAATTGCACTGAATGCCTGAACACCCCAAAGTTATTTTTGACACACTTGTACTTAGAGAACCAATGCCAATTTCTACAGTCAAAGCCTCAGATGCAAAATAATTATCGTCATTATTCACAATCACTTCCCTAGTTCAGTAAGTCTGGGCATTGAAAGTGCTGCATCGTTCTGAGGACAGAAGTCCAAAGACCTGCTGACCATATTGATAGGTTATATTTACTCCTCTCTACTCAGGGAGGCACACGGGACATCAGAAACCCACCTGGTCCCGACGAGGACAGGCCCAGGTCCAAAGTCTGGCTCGGTCACTAACCAGCTGTGGCCCTCGGCACAGAGCTCAGCCTCCTTGTGCCGATCCTCCTGCTCAGGGGTGGCTGCAGGGAGTCATGCCTAATGGATGGTGTCCTCTTCGGCTCTCTTATTCCCACATCCAACAATCACACTCCTAAGCCTTACTTTGGTCCAGTTGCCCCTAGGAGTGTCCTTAGTTGGCTGTTCATCTTATTGCTCTTACTGCTGCTATCTGACCTGCTGAAGGACCTCTGGTGGGTGTCTCTTAGTTGTTGGTGTTCAGTCGCTAGGTCATGTCTGACTCTGCCACCCCACGGATTGCCACATGCCAGGCTTTCCTGTCCTTCACTATCTTCTGGAGTTTGCTCGAGTCCTGTGAGTCCGGGATGCTATCTAACCATCTCATCCTCTGCCGCCCTCTTCTCCCTCAATCTTTGCCAGCATCAAGGTCTTTTCCAACGAGTTGGCTCCTCGCATCAGGTGACCTTAGTCCTTTCAATGAATATTCAGTGTTGGTTTCCTTTAGGATTGGGTTCTCTTTGTTACCTGCTAACACTGTAAGTTTCTCCCTGCCTTAGGCAGTCACGTGTATCATCCACCTGCCTTTCTGAAGCTCAAGAGAACAGATGTCTGTGTTCGTCCCATATAGGCTGACTTAGGACCAGACCGTGACATCCTCAATCTGAGAAAGAAGGAGTCTCAGGGAGGGGCAGTCATGATTGTCCTGTAGAATTAAAGAGATCTGGGGCCTCTTCCATGAACACCCAACATTTGCTAATTCATTCACCCAGCAAATATTTACTGAGCACCTACCACATGCCAGGGGTAACACTCGGAACCCAGATCCCTGTTTTCTTGGGGCAGACATTCCAAAAGTAGGCAGAGGTCTCAGTCAGCAAAGATATAACAAGCCAGGTGGGGGCAAGTGGTATGAAGAAAGATAAAGACAGGAAAGAGGGATCAAGAGAGAGGGGTAAGGTGTTCCACTTGAAATAAGGGGGTGAGAGCCGGTGACAACATGGAGATACTTCCCTTTGCTGTCTGCCTGAAACTGTCACAGCATTGTTAATCAGCTGTGCTCCCATACAAAATAAAATGTTTAAAATTTCAAAATTAAAGGAAAGAAAACCCACAAGGGACCTTTGAGAGCAGAGCCACACAGGAACATGCAGTCGGGGCTTCGGGTTAATGGACCCTCATCACATACAGGCTAACACTTTCTTTGACCATCTCTTTGCCTTTCAAAGTAAACGAGAAGATATGAAGGTCGTCAAGGACTGTATAAACGTCACAAGATCGTTTTGTGACCTCACAGACGTGTGGGTAAACACGACGGACATGTACATCCCCCAGGTGGTTGGATTCAGAGAGAATGCAAAGCTGGTCATTTGTATGGGCTCTTTCTTCCTGGTGCCAGACAGTGAGTTTGTCTTGTTTATTACCTTCATCATCATCGCTAAGCACATCGTTACTTGCTTTGCCATAAAGCAAGAAGTTCTGTAAAGGTGTTTTAGACGCAGGGCTGGGTTCACCTCCCAGCCCTGCTACCTCCTATCTCTGTCACCCTGGAGTGGTTACTTGGCTTCTCTGAGCCTCCGTTTTCTTCTCCAAAAAAGTGGAATGATAACCTGTTCTTTGACAATAAGGGCTCTCTGTGCCTGTATAAGGCCGTCACTCAGGCAGGAGCAGCTGCTACGTTTTTTTGAAGCTATTATTCATTAAAGTATAGTTGATTTAGAATGATGTGTTCACTTCTGATATACAGTAGCTGCTACTTTTTGCTTTGTTTCACAGCCTGACAGGAAGTGTGGAACGGGGTTCAGAAAGGCCTGTGTCTGAGCTGTCATAACTTTGGGGGTCTGTGTTTTCCTTAATACTGCAGCCCCTCCCCCAGATCAGATCCCAGTAGCGCTGGCATGTGTGAGCACCCAGGTGTGTGTGCACACGGGGCCCAGAGAGAGAAGCCTGGATGCCAGGAGTAGGCGTGCCCACTCTTCCTTTCCCTACCGTGGGAGGCGGCTCCTTCTGGCCTTTGTGTTAACAGCTCCAGAGCAGCTGGCAGTGGCTCTCTGCCAGACTCCATCACATCTCTGGTATCCTGATCTTGCAGAGGGCTTTGCAGGCAGCTCAGTGGTAAAGCATCTGCCTGCCAAGCAGGAGACATGGGTTTGATCCCTGGCTTGGGAAGATCCCCTGGGGAAGGAAATGGCAGCCCACTCCCGTATTCTTGCCTGGAGAATCCCATGGGCAGAGGAGCCTGGTGGGCTACAGTCCATGGGGTTCCAAAGAGTCAGACGTGCCTGAGTGACTCAGCAGCAAAAGGAGCCATGTTAAAGGCTGTGTGGGTGTGCACGCACACTCATCTGTGCTTCCAAAGTGATGATAGCTGAATCCCATGGAGCAAACTTGGATACTTAGAGATTCTCGGAATTGTGGGACTGCGTGTTTGTGTACATGTCCTCGTAGAAAAGAAAGAAAAGCCCAACTTATAGAACATGGTACTCAGACTACTCAGACCATTGAAGAATGTATATTAACACAGTTATGAGATATCTTTTTTCAAGACTCAAATGGTAAATATAAAAAGTAAGTAAATACCCAGACTTAGAAGAAATGCAGAGAATATAGCTTGACACAGTCTTTCCGAAGGTATTTGGCAGTATGTGTTGAAAACCTTAACCTGGGCTTGCTCTAATCCCAAATTCCTCCAAGAATTTGTCCTAAAGAAATGATTACAGCCAAATGCAAAGACTGAGCTCTGTTAATACTCACTGATATGCAGATTCCATTCAGAAAAATTAGAGCCAATCTAACTGTTTAAAAGAGTGAATCAATCTTTTGAAGACTGAGAAAAAAACTTCACCCTTTTTGAGCCATATATGGTCTCTGTCACATAGCCTTAATTCATTCACAACCCTTTCAAAAATAAAAACCATTCTCAACTTTCAGGCTGTGCAAAATCTAACCCACAGGCCCTAGTTTGCCAGCTCATAGGCAAACATGCATTTAATATGTTTATGAAATAAGTGAAAATATACACCATGTAAAACAGTATGATTTAATTTTAGTTTCGGTACATGTGTACACTAGTTCAGTTTTATATGTGTGCGTGTATTTATCCACATACTGCATACACAAAAGAGGATTAACCGCATTCAAAGACAATTGCCTGTCTGTATTTTCTGATATTTCTGCAATGGTTATGTATTGTTATTATATTATTATTAGATGAGAAGTCATTTTTCACTCTTATGTTTCGAATACAACCTGAAAATTGTGAAATACTTTCACCCCAAAATCTGTCCTCCATTTCTTGTGGTAATAGTAAACAAATCACTTCACTTTTACTGTTCTCAGTTTTTCACCAAATAAAATATGCATATATATAACCCATGCCTCGAGGGCCACAGGAAATCAAAAAGAAAGCTGTAAAGAGGTATGGTTGTATCAGGACAATGGTTATCATTACGGTTATGCTATTTATTGATTAACCTTGGGGTTTATTTCATTTTCTAAACAGAGCCTTTGGACCCACCAGAGTTTGAGATTGTTGGTTTTACAAACCACATCAGTGTGAATGTGAAATTTCAATTCGACAGTCCCGGGATACTAAGTGAAGAATTACAGTTTTACTTAGCATTTATTGAAGAGCATGCAGGGAACAGTGTTAAGAGGGTAAGTGGTCAAAACAGTTCTGACTTGGCAATGAATACATTGCTAAAAGACACCTGTGATGATTTGGACAATCAAAACCGAAGGGTCTGGGCTTCATTGCTTTTGAGTTCAGGAAAGACGTCTCCAGGGTTTTCTATAAAGGGGAGTAGGGAGATGCTATGATAGCTGGAAGGGGAAGTGGGGTCTATGGAGGGACTTTTTAGATGGAAGAAATGACAGCAAGTCCCTATGCGGAGGGAATGTCCCAGGTGGTAAGGGGAGTGGGGGAGGGGAGTGATGTTCTGGAGATGAGTGGGCAGACTGTCATGACCTTGGGCAGGGGTTGACCTTGGCTCTGAGCAGGAACTACCCATCTGAGTCATAGTGGGGGAGGCAGAGTCCACGGCCACCAAGGGGGAAGGAGCTTCCAGTGAAACAGGAAGCAAGCGTTGCAGACTGCAGATCACATGATGACCACAAAGATCATCCCATGTGTGGGACCCAGAGTTCTGGTGCCCAGCTACGCTTTGGTGGTTTCCCTTCCAGGCCAGAGCACTCCCACCAGGGCACTTCTGCTCCGTCCCGCCATGCATGACCTTTAAGTTTATTGCGGGGTGGGGTGAGAAAAAAAAATTCCTCTTCCTTCCAAATAGAAACTTGCAGAAAAATATTATAGAATGCTGTATTTGAGCTGGTGGAAAGCTTCATTTATTAAACCTTTGGTAAGAATGTACTTTAAAGACTATAAACCATTCTACAAAAGTTATTTTTCATGAAAGAACCTCTTCAGATCATCTCTTTAATTCCAAAATGGAACAGAAGTAGCCAGGGAAGAAGAGGCAAGGTGTTTTTAGGGAAAGGACAGGGAAATTAGACCTCAGCTTCAGTTCTGCCACAGAACTGTGTGGCGTTGAGGAGGTTACTAAACCACTCTGAGCTACAGTTTCCTCATCTGGAGAACGGGAATAATGCCTACTTTTCAGACTCTTTTGATCATCAGATGAATTAATATATATGAAAGCAGTTTCTGAAGTGTAGATTCATATCATTAATGAAGTAGGATAATCTTATTTTCTGATTTTTGCAAGGTGATCTTGAGTAACATCACCTTACAAAAATGACATCCTGGAGACCTTTATTCCTCATTGGGTCTTTTTCTCCTCATTTGTCAAAGGAAGTTGCTAGACTAGATTTCATGGTTAAAGATGTGTGTGTTTATACATGTGCATGTAATTTTGAATAAATCATTTGCCTGAGTAACTTATAAATAACTTTTTCTTGCCAAGCCTATGATATTTCTATCTGTGTTTTTAAGATTTGAAGACCAATTCTCAAAGACTCTCTTAGGGCTTGCCTCTAAACGAAATTCTCACTTAATGTCTTACTGATGTTTTTTTCTCTTTTGCACATTTTTACAGCATCAACCCCAAATAACTGGAAACATCACCAAAAATTTCAATTATGTCATCGACAAGTTAATTCCAAACACAAACTACTGTATATCCGTTTATTTTGAGCCTAAAGATCCAAGAAAAATAAACAGATCTCCCTTAAAATGTACCCTCTTTCGACCCAGACGAGAATCAGGTATGACAGTTTTTGAAAATTCATGGTTTGCTTAATCTGAAAATCGCAAAGCACTAATGATATTTCATCCGACAAGGCACATCACAGAGATGTCTTCTGTTGGTCAGACTCTACCATGTGGTAGAGCTGCTTTTATGTTGCCATCCCATGGGGACAGTCAGGTAACTTCCACTTCAGGAGGCTAAAGTGGAAATGATTTATTTCTGGGGCAGGATCGGGTTCAGTTCTGTGTGGCCTTGGTTTGGCCGTTATTCAAGTCAAGTGTTGGAGGAGGCTTGGTTCCTGAAGCAACTGCCTGCAGAGGTGCCAAAGGGTAGGACGACAGTCGCAGTGAGGTCCACAGACATGGCCTGGCTCTCCAGAAGGTTGGCTGTAACTCATGGATGAAAATGGAACTTGCCAGTGTGGATGAGCTGGTCACGGATGAAGGCTGAAAGCCCTTCTGTGGCCAACGCGTCAAAACAGCATACAACCTCCTCCCCGAACCTTCCTTCGAATGGAGGAATTTGCAGGAAGGACAGTCAGCCTTAGGAACATCCACTGCTCATTATTTTCTCAGGAAGCCAATTGTTTTGCCCAGAGTGAAAATCTATGAAAATCTCCCCCAAAGAAGCCTTTCTGAATTTCCCAATCCCAGTGAGAGTTTCTTTAGTGCTCTGATTTACCAGAGTCAAAATAAGATGAGATTTAGAAGGGAGTGACTGTAAGTGTGATGGCTTCTTTGCGGATGAAGTGAGCTCCACTAATGAGCAGCTGACATGTCAAGTTGCCTGGTGTTTGCTATAACTCCAGGCAGTGTGAGTTGATTCACCAGTGTTACTCAGAATCAAATGATACACAGATCAATTTTAAAGGAAAAACTATTTCACAGCTTTAACTTAAATGTAATGTCCGTTATATATGGGTAAAACTTTGCCCATATTTAACTCAACATTAAAAAAACTAAGATCGTGGCATCCAGTCCCATCACTTTATGGTAAATAGGTGGGGAAACAGTGGAAACAGTGACAGACTTTACTTTCTTGGGCTCCAAAATCACTGTGGATGGTGACTGCAGCCATGAAATTAAAAGATGCTTGCTCCTTGAAAGAAAAGCTATGACCAACCTAGCAGCTGACAGAGGTCTGTATAGTCAAAGCTGTGGTTTCTCCAGTAGTCATGTACGGATATGACAGTTGGACCACTAAGAAGACTGAATGCTGAAGAATTGATGCTTTCAAATTATGGTGCTGGAGAAGACTCTTGAGAGTCCCTTGGACAGCAAGGGGGTCAAACCAGTCAATCCTAAAGGAAATCAACCCTGAATATTCATTGGAAGGACTGGTGCTGAAACGGAAGCTCCTATCCTTTGGCCACCTGATTTGAAGAGCCAACTCATTGGAAAAGACCTTGATGCTGGGAAAGATTGAGGGAAAGAGAAGGGGACAATAGAGGATGAGATGGTTGGATGGCATCCAACTATTGGACATGAGTTTGAGCAGACTCTGGGAGACAGTGAGTGAAGGACAGGGAAGTCTGGCGTGCCATAGTTCATGAGGTCGCAAAGAGTTGGACATGACTTAGCAACTGAACAAACCTAAAACTGCATATAGTCTCTTCATGCCTATGGCTCTTATAAAAACGTAAACCCAAAATGAATGAACATAATTTGCGTCCTAACACCAATTCCTGGTATATTATAAAAGATTATAACTCAGGAACAGGCAGAAGGAAGAGATACACAGGGCAAAACAATAGGCTTCCTGAGAAAATAATGAGCAGTAGATGTTCATATCCGTTGACATTTGGAAAGTTCCCCTGGCAACCAACCCTGTGATGTAGAGGGTTGGAACTATCAGCCCCACCCCTTGACTTCTGGGGAGGAGAGAAGGGCTAGAGGTTGAAGTGACCACCAGTGGCCAAGAATTTAATTGGTCATGTCTATATAACGAGTCCTTCTTAAAAACCATAAATGATGGGGTTTGGAGAACTCCCAAGTTGGTGAACATACTGAGATGCTGGGAGGATGGCGTGCCCAGAGACGGCACAGAAGTCCAAGCTCCATCCCGCATACCTGGCCCTGTGTATCTCTTCCTTCTGCCTGTTCCTGAGTTATAATCTTTTATAATATACCAGGAATCTAGGGAGTAAACTGTTTTCATGAGTTCTGTGAGCCATTCTAGCAAATCATCAAAGCCCATAGATAGCCCTGTGGGTTCTGCACTAACTCCTGGTACTATCAGAAACGAGTCGAATCTCTGGACACCTAGTTGATGTTGAGAATTGGTGTTAGGACACAAATTATGTTCATTCATTTTGGGTTTCACATAAACCAAGTGAAGTTCAGAGGGGCTTGTTCTGAATAACAAAAAAAGCTCCTTTCACTTTCTTTGCTCTTTTTAGGAATTTCTAAGGGTTTCAGACTTGAGGACAAAGACCAAATATGTACTTCTTATTATAAATCAGAGTGTCACAGCAATAAAAACTCAGATTAGAAATAGGACATGACGGACCGTGGTTGGCTGAAACTCAGTCTGCCCTTAGGTGAACCTGCTCCTGCTGCTGCTGCTAAGTCGCTTCAGTCGTGTCTGACCCTGTATGACCCCATAGACGGCAGCCCACCAGGCTCTGCCATCCCTGGGATTCTCCAGGCAAGAACACTGGAGTGGGTTGCCATTTCCTTCTCCAAGGCATGAATGTGAAAAATGAAAGTGAAGTCGCTCAGTCGTGCCTGACTCTTAGCGACCCCATGGACTGCAGCCTACCAGGCTCCTCCATCCATGGGATTTTCCAGGCAAGAGGACTGGAGTGGGGTGCCACTGCCTGACCAAAGGCACTGGAAGGTGATGTCCTTGCTCTGTGGTGACTCAGTGTCTCCCCTGACTCTTCCCTGTTTCACCTGCTAAGAATGGTCATATGGCAACATGCTGGCCCATCGCTTCATGCTTCCGTGGTAGGAACACATCACTTTGTATACTTCAGCGTCTGTTCTTTTATCATTACATGAGACAGTTAAGGTACAGGTATGCCTCGCTATCCAAATATTTCATGCCACAATTCTTGTCTGAAACTTCAGGAACCAAGTAGGTTCAGATCATGTGACCCCTCTCACTGTGTAAACTGGCCATGTGAGCCACCCTCAACCAGCTAAACCCAGGGACCAGGTAGGTTTGGATGGTGGGGGATTCTTAAAGGGTGAGCTAGAACCAGAGTTAAGTTACTGGGATATCAGTGGTAAAACACTGATATCTTAAAGCAGTATTGATAAACGGGGATTTATTCCAGAGAAATGGAGAAATGCCTCCCTCTTGTCAAATCTTAAACTAATCAGCTGACTTTTTTTCAGTAAGTTCCCCAGGGAAAGGTGTCCTCATCCATTTGACAAATGTTTATTGGGGCCCACTATGGGCCAGATACTCTTCTAGATACTGGGGATACAGCAGTGAATAAAACAGATAAAAATTCCTTAGTTTATAGAGTTTACATTGGGAGACAAAAGAACAAGATTCAAAAAAATAAAATATGTATTGTGTTAAGGGATGGTTAAGTATAATACTATAATACTCTGGAGAAAAATTAAGCAGAAAGGGCAGGGGAGGGGTAATGTCTGGTAAAGGATGGTCAGTTCAGTCAGTCAGTTCAGTCACTCAGTCGTGTCCGACTCTTTGCAACCCCATGAATCGCAGCACACCAGGCCTCCCTGTCCATCACCAACTCCCGGAGTTCACCCAAACCTATGTCCATCGAGTCGGTGATGTCGTCCCCTTCTCCTCCTGCCCCCAATCCCTCCCAGCATCAGGGTCTTTTCCAATGAGTCAACTCTTCGCATCAGGTAGCCAGAGTACTGGAGTTTCAGCTTTAGCATCAGTCCTTCCAATGAACACCCAGGACTGATCTCCTTTAGGATGGACTGGTTGGATCTCCTTGCAGTCCAAGGGACTCTCAAGAGTCTTCTCCAACACCACAGTTCAAAAGCATCAATTCTTCGGCACTCAGCTTTCTTCACAGCCCAACTCTCACATCCATACATGACCACTGGAAAAACCATAGCCTTATTAAGTTAAATAAGCAGGGTGACAATATACAGCCTTGACATACTTCTTTTCCTATTTGGAACCAGTCCTAACTGGTTCTAACCAGTTAGATTAGCCCATGTCCAGTTCTAACTGCTGCTTCTTGACCTGCATACAGATTTCTCAAGAGGTAGATCAGGTGGTCTGGTATTCCCATCTCTTTCATAATTTTCCACAGTTTATTGTGACCCACACAGTCAAAGGCTTTGGCATAGTCAATAAAGCAGAAATAGATGTTTTTCTGGAACTCTCTTGCTTTTTTGATGATCCGTCAGATGTTGGCAATTTGATCTCTGGTTCCTCTGCCTTTTCTAAAACCAGCTTGAACATCTGGTAGGTCTCTTTAACTTGAATATATGTATATAAAATTTGACTGCATTGAGTCTTAGTTGCAGTGCATGGTTGCCCCATGGCATGTAGAATCTTCCCAGACCAGGGACTGAGTCTACATCCCCTGCATGGCAAGGCAGATTCTTTACCACTGGACCACCAGGGAAGCCCCAGGTCTCTTTTAAATAGGGTGGTGTCATGTTTACATTCCCTGGAAGCAGAGCCAAAATAGAAATTCTAGTTCAAGGGACTCAGAGGGGTGGGACCCACGGGTCAAGATCCCATGACATCATATTGCTCCTCCAAAGAAACCGCGTAGGTTCACAGAATCCTCTTCAGGAATGTAAGCTCTATACATGTAAGGATTTTGTATTATAAAGGTGTGCCTTTATGACTAGATCTGATTCTATAGCTGCCATTGATATGACACATCTTCATTCTTTTTTTTTAATTTTTATTGGAATATAGTTGATTTGTAATATTACTCTAGTTTCAAGTATACAGCAAAGTGAATTGATTATACATATGTATATATACACTCTTTTTCAGATTCGTTCCCCGTATAGGTCACTACAGAGTATTGAGAAGAGTTCCCTGTGCGTTATAGTAGGTCTTTATTAGTTAGCTACGTTATATATAGTAATGTGTATATGTCGATCCCAGTTTATCCCTCTCCCACTTCCCCCTTGGTAACCATAAGTTTGTTTTTTACATCTGTGAATCTATTCTGTTCTGTGAATAAGTTTTATTTGCACTATTTTTTTAGATTCCACATATAAGCGATATCATATATTTGTCTTTTTCTATATGACTTACTTCACTCAGTATGACAATCTCTAGATCCATCTGTGTTGCTACAAATGACATTATTTCATCCTTTTTTATGGCTTGGTAATATTCCATTGTATATATGTACCACAGTCTTCTTTATCCATTCCTCGGTGGATGGACATTTAGGTTGCACCATGTCCTGGTGATTGTAAATAGTGCTGAAGTGAACACTGGTGCATATATCTCTGTGTACATGCCCAGGAGTGGGACTGTTGGATCATATAGTAGCTCTATTTTTAGTTTTGTAAGGAACCTCCATACTGTTCTCCTTAAGTTTGTACCAGTCTGCATTCTCACCTGCAGTGTAGGATGGTTCCCTTCTCTCCACACCCTCTGCAGCATTTATTATTTGTAAATTTTCTTGATGATGGCCCATTCATTCTTGATGGGAATGAAAGGGGTTCATGAGTCTTCTGCCGTCTAAGGGCTCAGATCTTCACCGAGTTTCTTTCTGTCCATTCTTTAACCTTTTAAAAGACATTAGAAAGATATGAGCCATCTTTAGTTGTTTTTCTCCTGTATTGTTTTGCTTGAGGCTGTGGTTATAGGATTAATATTAATAAAAGATTTTCTGGATATTAAAGACAGCCTTAATTCTATAAGTACTGATTTCTTCTCAGCCTAGTTGGACTTACAGGAAAAAGCTGTTTACATTCAGAAAATTGAAATTTTCGAAAAGTTATTTTGACAAGAAGCTAAAGGAGAACTCATAACTGGACAAAACAAGATCTACCACACCCCAGTTCTGGGTTCTGGCATGGCCAGAGTCCAGCTTCCAAGTGACCCGATTGTCATCTTCAGACAAACTCCCTTTTTCAACTCCCTCTGGAGACCTGGCTAGTATGACTCAGAAACAGTTTTTTGTTTTTTCGTTTTTTTTTTTTTTTTTTTTTGGATAATTTATATTTAAATGGTCACATGTGGCTAAACCACCACATTATTGGACAATGCAGTCATAAAGAATAATTATCAACTGGAAGAAATTTTACTTTTAGAAACTGAATTTTAACATTTTTTAAAAATGTATACTTGGATTACTTTCCATTCTTTGATATTAAACAGTAGATTTTCCAACTTTTGCCCCCATAATAAACCCTTCCACCACCAGATTAATATACATTTGTTCCCAACTGTGAGTGTTCAGTGGATTTACTTTTAAATAAAGCCATTTAATTTTTCATCAACAGAGTCATCAGAATCTGCTACAATAGGAGGAATAATTACTCTGTTTTTAATAACTGCTGTCTTCATAAGCACTGTAATGATACTGAAACGGATTGGCTATATATGCTTAAGAAATGATTTCCCCAAAGTTTTGGTATGTATTTTTTTTTCATTTCTACCTTTATTTTTCATTTTGACTTAAGAATTTTTATTATATACTTAAATATCTTCATAGAAGAAACCCTATTTTCTCAAAACATCAAGGTGTTGTATCACTCTGGGTTCTTTACCATTCCTATAAACCTATATATTGCATTTTCTGCTTTCTTTTCATACTTTGTCCACATATGATTTTCCATCGTCACAGTGTTCCATTGTTATTAATGTCTCCTTTTTCCTTAATCATTTCTCAGCTGTCGGGCATTTGGATTGATTTCCTTTTCATTATTTCTTTTCCTTTCATTTCTTCGGCCATTAGGAGTAACACAATGAACATTTTAATACAGGTTGTCATTTTAGTTTGGATTACTTATGTGGAATATATACACAGAGTGAATATATCTTATATGAAAATATAAAGAACCGATTTATAATGCTAGTGTCAACATCGTGGTGTACAGCTTTCTCCAAAGCTTTGCCTACATTGATTAATCTTTTTTTTCTACTTGTACTCATTTATCATAGTATAACGGTCCCCCAGGGGTCTCTTATGTGTGTCCTTCGTAAGTGGAACCAGCCACTTGGTCTTGTGTTTTCTCTGTGTTTCATGAGGCATATTCTTCCCGCTCAGAATCTTTGGCACTCAACCAAGTCTAGGTACTGATCTTACATATTTCTAACACCTCCTCACATGTTTTGATTCAACCACTTTGCCCATCATTTTTCATTTTCCCTGTCCTGTCACTTTCCTTCTGCATTAGAAGATATTCAGATAGTTCCTTCTACATTAGAAGATATTCTATGTTTGAACTCATTCACCTTCTATTTTTTAAATAGCCACAAATAAATCTCTCTCTACAGGTGGTAAAAGTATAGTCCTTTTTTTTTATTCTTTTGTTTCTTTAAATGTTTTTAATTGAAGTATAGTTTATTTGCAATGCTGTGTTCAAGCATTCAGAAACTGATTCAGTTTAATAATATATATATATATAAGAATTTGAAAAAGAATATATATAATTTCTTTTTCAGATTCTTTTCCATTATAGCTTATTACAAGATATTGAATATAGCTCCCTGTGCTATACAATAAGTCCTTATTGTTTACCTACTTTTATACAGTAATGAAAAAGTAAAGTGAAAGTGTGAGTCGCTCAGTCATGTCTGACTCTTTGTGACCCCACGGACTGTAGCCCATCAGGATTCTCTAAGTTCATTTGTATCATTTTTTTTTCCGACTCCACAAATAAGTGATAGCGTATGATATCTGTCTTTCTCTCTGACTTAATATGTCTTTCTCCACTTAATATGATAGTCTCTAGGTCCATCCAAGTCTTTGCAACTGGCATTATTTCACTCTTTGTTATGACTGCTATTCTCTTCTTTTTCTTGTTCTTGTTTGTTTAGGTTGAGTTGGGGGATGGACTGTTTGGGAGGAGGGGTGCTTGTGGAGTTTTTCATTATAATTAGTATTTGAACCTAGGTGGCATTTGGCTGTGGCTTACGAGAAGTAAATGGCTCTGTGTTGGATTTTATCCATACTGTGATCCCTGTCGTGGCTTTTTTTTTTTTTTTAATCTATCAGTATAACTTAATCTTTTGTAGCTTTAACAGTATATCTTTTTGAGTTTTTTATGTTACTGTTCAGTTGCAGGCTTACTCTCAGCCTCCACTCCAACTCTTCTGTTGGCCATGTATAGCTGTGGCTTTGAGCTCTTAGATAAATCCCACTCCAACTGATGTTTCTCATGCAGCCTTGAGATATAAAAACCCCTAGCACTACACCCATCATGTCCTGGATAATTTTCTGCCTGAATTACCTAAACTCATTACTAACCCTTCTCCCAGGTCTCCCTGGGTTTTTCCTGTCCTTAAAATGAACCCAAATTATATGCCAATTATATTTATACCAGTTATTATGTTATCTCCAAGTAATGAAAGCAAGTATAGTTATCTTGTGTCTGTCTGCTATTTCTCCAGTAAAAAGTGTTGCTCTGTGTTTAAGTACAAACTCTAGGAACAGTAAAACAGAACACCCTAGGTCTAGTATGTTTGTGTATGTATGTCTAAACAAGAACAGAAGTTAAAAATTTTAAACTGTCTTTTCTTTCCTCCTCCTCTCCCCCCACCGCCTTCCCCCTTCTCTTCTTTTCCTCCTCCTACACCTCCTCTTTTGCATTTAACAAATATGTGTTGTGTATTTACTGTATATCCACATGTGCTGGGTGCTGGGGATCTAGAGGTGAATAAAAAAAACAGAAAAGATGCCCTTATGGAGGTTAAAGTCTGAAAAATGGGGGCAGAGACAATGATCATTATTAGATGATATGACTGGCTAAGTAAGAAATTCAGAATCTAGGGATGAGGTATTAGGACTAATAAGTTGAGCCACATTAGCCACTTATTTAGACTAATAAGTTTGTTACACACAAAGTAATCAACATAAAACCGCTGCTTTTTATACCCTAGCAACAGTCACTTAAAAATAAATATGTTTTTCTATTAAGTTGCTTTTCAACATCCAAGAAATTGAGTGCACAAGTCATAGCAAAAAACTGAATTTTCACGAACTCAACAAACCCACATAAGTCACATCCAGATCAAGAAAGAAAACATGACCAACCCCTTCCAGAAGTCTCTCTTCCACCTCTCAGTCACTGCCCACACCCAGGATAACCACTCTCTACACTCTAACAGCATAGATTAGTCTTACCTGGTTTTGACCTTAGAATCATACAGTTCAATGGAATCATGCAATTTAAGTGAAATCATACAGTTTTTAAAACGTCATTACAATAGTAATAAAAATATTTGTTAAAGTATTTAAGGAAGAAATCTAACAGAAGATGTCACAAGCCCATTGTGGAGAAAATTATCAAACCCTGTTGAAAGGCATTAACAAAGATCTAGTCAAATGGGGAGCTCAGAGACAGACTCACATATGTGGAAACAAGGTTAGGCTTAGGGTTTTGTAGGAATTGCTGTGGGGAAAGGATTGAGGTCAGTAAATGCTACCCATGTGGGGAAAAATGAAATCAGATTCCTACCTCACACTATACACAAACATCAGTTTCAGGCATATTAAAGACTGTAATATGAACAGCAAAACTATTAAAAGTTTTAGAAGGGCATATAGGAGTCATACTTAAAGATAAGGAAGATTCAGCAGAAACCATGGAGAAAGAAAATTGATATACCTTCTTAAATTAAGATGGAAATTTTCTTTCCATTAAATGTCATCATAACAAGAGTAAAACGTTAAACCACAGACTAGGAGAAAATCCATGCAGCATAAACAATCAACAAATAATTAACATCTAGGTTCTATAAGTGCTCACTCAGTCGTGTTCAACGCTTTGTGGCCCCATGGACTATAGCCTGTCAGGCTCCTCTGTCCATGGAATTTTCCTGGCAAGAATACTGGAGCAGGTTACCATTTCCTACTCCAGGGGATCTTCCCAACCCAGGGATCGAATCCACATCTCTTCTGTCTCTGGCACTGGCAGGCAGGTTCTTTACTACTAGGGCCACGTGGGAAGCCCAAGGTTATACAAACAGCCCCTATAAATAAATAAGAAAAATTACGAAACAACCCAATAGAACAATTCATCCTAAGGCTGTATCTGAATAGAGTCAGGGAAAAGTAGGCTTGTCACATTGGGCAGCTTGACCAAGACAATGGAAAGGAGAAGGATGCTGATGATGATTCACGGTTTGCAAAGGGAATCTCGCGACCACCCTCCTCACCATGACCTCATTGTAGCCAGTCTCCTTAGCCCACCTCACCTGTTGTATCTTGAAGGTGCTGGGTTAGAGCAACCTCCAGTCTCTCTGTTCCTTCTCAACTCTGACCCTTTAGGGGTCACCTGCATCTCTAAGGTCCTCCAGTCCAGGGACCTCTGACCCCAGTGGGATCAGCTCCCTAGAATCTCTCCTTACTCACAGTTTCCTGACACCCATAAGAATGTCAGCAATCCGGAGGTGAAATCTATCCAGTTGAAATCTATCCATCTATCAAAACTACTGACGGATAGATTCCCCTAACAAGCAAGAAGCAGCAAGGGGACAGCAGTGGGAAGGAGTGGGCCAGTCTCTACTGCAGGCAGCCTCCTAGTTTGAAACCCAGCCTCCACCACTGAGTGTTCCTTGCAACTTGGGCAAGTTTCTTAACCTCTCTGCATTGTAAAGTGGAGCAAGACTAGTAAGCCTACTTTATAGAGAAGTCGTGAGGATGAAATGAATTATAACGTGTAGTTTACTAAAAGCAGTACTCCGCAAACAGTAAACCCTGTGTAACTGTCCGCTATTGTTGTAGTTGCTGTCATCATCTTCATGGCCACCTTTCCCATCTCTGTGCAGTTAGTTAACTCCATTAAGTTTTAAGATGTCAAAAAGATAGAGAACAAACACTCAGGACTGATCATTCTCTCTCTCTTTTTTTGTTTTTCTTTAAAGAATTTTTATAAACTGTCAGTCTGGGTGTTTGCCGAGCTGCCCCCGTTGGAAAAAGTGGCTACCGTGGAAGTCATTCACGTCAACAGGAAGAAGAAAGTGTGGAATTATAATTATGACGATGAAAATGACATCGAAAATGAGGCAGCTCCCCACTTAATTTCAGGTGGTTACACCAAGCATGGACTAACGGGCAAGCTGTGTCCAACTTCCACCACTTCACCCAGCTTGGAGGACTGCAGCTTGGAGGACTGCAGTGAGCCCAGTGCTGAGGAGCCGTATCTGCCTGAGCCCAAGGGGGACGCCGAGACCCCCATGGCACCAGGGCCCGGCCCCTGGCAGTCGGAAGGCACAAGTGGGGGCTACCAGACGAGAGGGACTCTGTGGCAGGACCCCACTTCCGAGGAGGACAGTGACTCCACGGAGGGGTCTGAGGGCAGAATCGTCTTCAACGTGAATTTGAACTCTGTGTGTGTGAGAGCCCTTGAGGATGACAAGGACTCAGAAGTCACTCTAATGTCCCCATCTTGTCCAGAAGAGACAGTCGAGCTGGAGGACCTCAACGAGACAGAATCAAGCGTTTTGGTGGCCAGTGAAGAAGGGACACAGCTGCCCTTCACCAACCCCTCTACGGAGTGCCCGAGGCCCCAAGATGCTCCTTCTGATAAAAGTGACACTTCCGAGTCAGATGTTGACATGGGGGATGGGTATATAGTAAGACAAGTGAATCTAAAAAAATTTAATTAACTTGGACACACGCTGCCTCTGGACATCACCCCCCACCCCCAGCACCTGCACTTGCTCCTTTGGGGCCTCCGAGTGTTCTCCCTGGGGAGGAGTAGGACACTGGTGACATCATCTATGCAAATGCTCACTCTGGGGGGAGGGGAGGTGGGAAACAGAGCATTCTGCTATTATTCAGTGCACTGTTTACCTGTTCAAGGCAATTTGCCTTGATGGGGAAAATGCCCTGCCTGTTCCCTTTCCTGTCATGGATGTCTAATGATTCTGCATCATGTTTCCCAGAGTAAAGAACAAAGTTCCCTGTGGTTTTCAGGCAATGTTCCAGGGCCCTGTAAGATTTCTGGGAAATTATTAAATCGGGTCAGTGTGGAGTAGGGAGAGAAAAGGAAGACATTCAGCAGAGTTCATAGCAGGAGCAGTCAGCAGTGGTTTTTTTTTTTTTCCCCCACAGGCTTGAGGAAAGACCAGAAAAGCCACAGAAAAAGAGAAGGGAGGGTGGGCAGTTAGAAAGCAAGGACACGCACGAGGAAACAGAAGCACATGCTCTGGGTTGGGATTGGAAAAAAGGAAGCCCCAACCAAGTCTGGGGCACCCCTAGATAATATTGTGTCGCCTACACTCTTGAGAATTCAACTCTCAGCCCTCCTCAATCTGAGTGAGGAAGACAGACACACACACACATAATAACTCTGGTGCCAGACAGGTGACTAATAGAGAAACATTTGCATAAGGGAGAGGGACAGGGTCTGTGTCATATTTTAAGATATAATTTTGTACAGTGGTTGGTAAAAAATAAAACATACTTTTTAATATAAACTTGGAAATGTTTCCACATTTGTTTCTTATTAGACAGGAGATATATGCAGCAGATGTGTAGTTCTGCTGGCATCTCTGGGTTACACAAAACTCCCTCTACTTCGTGGCCTCTGGGAGCCAAAGGGACCTTCTGCCTCCCTGAGCTCCTGTTCCTGTGGAATGTTCTAGCGACAGAAGTCAGCCAGTGTCTTGCATCACCTAGTACTTACCCTGCTCTGGGTTTTCCAACCTCATCACTGCTACTAACGCATTGAAAAGGAGGAAATTAAGCCTTTGTCAGCAGTCTTGTGAGAGAAATGATTCTGGTCACGTTAATGACTTGGTTCTCTGTTGCCGCTTATCCCTGAGGGGAGAGGGGAGTTAAAGTAAAGAAGATCCTCTCAAGCTAGATTTGCTAATGGAATGCTTTAAAATCAGTTTATTTGCGGGGGAGAGGCGATCATAGAGACTGCAACCGTTCACTGGAGAAAATTTGGGGAATACGGTACAGTGTTAAGAAAAACCTGAGTCGTTGGGAAAGACCCTGATGCTGGGAAAGATTGAAGGCAGGAGGAGAAGGGGATGACAGAGGATGAGATGGTTGGATGGCATCATCGACTCGATGGACATGGGTTTGGGTGGACTCCAGGAGTTGGTGATGGACAGGGAGGCCTGGTGTACTGCGGCTCATGGGGTCACAAAGAGTCAGACACGATTGAGCGACTGAACTGAACTGAACTGAACACTATATGAGTTAGCATTTACCTGGACAAAAACTAATATAACAGCAAGAAGGGAGGGAAAAATATATTTTAAAAAAAGAGAGACAGAGGATGAATTAGAATTAGCTCAAAATGAATTGCTGTATTTTCTGATAGACCTCTGTATTCCCAAATATTGAAGATCATTCCTCATCTTCTTTGAATAAAGTACAAAGCAGGAAAAACAGAAGAAGAAAAAAAAAAAAAAACATCACCACCCTTAATCCCACCACCCAGATACCAACTCTGGGTTGGCTCTGTGTTAGTCTATCAGTCGTATCCGACTCTTTTGAGACCCTACGGACTGCAGCCCCCCAGGCTCCTCTGTCCACGGAATTCTCAAGGCAAGAATACTGGAGTGGGTGGATGGCCATGCCTTTCTCCAAGGGGATCTTTCTGACCCAGGAAGCAAACCCGGGTCTCCTGCGTTGCAGGCACATTCTTTACTATATGGAGTGTATTCATTTAACTTGAGGGCTCCTTTCAAAGCATGCGTTTAATGTAATCGGGGACACTGCATGTACAGTTTCGCACCCTGTTTTACTAACGGTGTTTTCCACTCACCCGCAGGGGAAAAGTCCCCTTTCACCTCCTTTTCTGCCACAGTCAAGCGGCTGACAGCGGCCCCTGGAGCAGGGAGCGAGAGGCGGGGCCCAGACGGGGGCGGGCCCTGCAGGGCGGGGCCTCTATCGCCCCGCCCCTCCCCCGGTTCCCGGAAGCAGCCTCGGAGTTGGCAGGCTGGCGCGCGTACGTGCGACCCCGGCGTAAGGGGTCGGGGGGTGTGCCCCGGTGCCTGGCGGCTGTCCGCGGGGCTCCCCCGCTTGAGCGCCCTCCTGGGTCCCGGCGCGACTATGGCGCGCAGCCTCCTGAGCTGGCTGGGCGGCTGCCTCCTGATGTCAGGTGAGGGGTCTGCGGGGAGGGGACGCTGGGTAGCCTCCGGGGCGTCGGCTCGACCCCCGGGGCTGCCCGCGCTGGGACCCCGTCTCGCCTGTGGCGCTGCGTCCCGACTGGAGGAAGTGAGCGCGGGAAGCGGGAGGCGTGGCTACGACGCCGGGCAGCGTTGACCCCCAAAGACAACCCCCCCGCCCTCCCCCGAGCACACCCCCAGAGGCGCGCTCAAAGTTTAAGTTCCTGGGCGGGCTGTTAGGCCCAGCACTCCAAAGTCTGAATTCTGCCCCTCAACTCCTACAGCTCTAGGGCTTCTGAGTTCTAAATCCAGTGAAACCTTTCCTGTCCTGCTCCAAACTGTGTGTGTGTTAGTCACTCAGTCGTGTCCGACTCTTTGCGACCCCATAAACTGGGGCCCGCCAGGCTTCTCTAGCGGTTCATGGAATTCTCCAGGCAAGAATACCGGAGTGGGTTGCCATTCCCTCCTCCAGGGGATCTTCCCGACCCAGGGATTGAACCCTGGTCTCCTGCATCGCAGGCAGATTCTTTACCACTTGGGCTACAGGATAGTCCGCCAAACTGCCTGCCCAGGTTCAAATAACACTATGGATCCTTCCTTCCTTTCTGATGGATCTCTCATTCTCCGGTTTCCCTCCCACCTATATCAGGCTGTTTCTCCCTGGGATTCTCCACCTCTATCAGCCAAGTTCATACCCAGTTCTCTTCTCTCGTTCTCCTACACTACTACCTCTCTAGGGGCTACCAGCAGAACTTTGGCATTAAATACCAACTCTGGGCTTCCCTGGTGGCTCAGATGGTAAAGAATCTGCCTGCAATGCAGGAGATCCAGGTTCCATCCCTGGGAGGGGAAGATCCCCTGGAGAATGAAATTGCAACCCACTCCAGTATTCTTACCTGGAGAATTCCTTGGACAAAGGAGCCTGGCCAGCTGCAGTCCATGGGGTGCCAAGGAGTCTTAACACTGTGGCGGGACTAACACTAACACTGGACTTCCCTGGTGGCTTGGTGATAAAGAATTTATCTTGCCAATGCAGGAGGTGTAGGTTTGATCCCTGGTTAGGGAAGATCCCCTGGAGTAGTAAATGGCAACCCACTCCAGTAATCTTGCCTGGGAAATCCCATGGTTAGAAGGAGCCTGGTGGGCTACAGTCCATGGGGTTGCAGAAGAGTCAGACACAGCTTAGTGACTGAACAACAACAACATGGGCTCGTGACTTTCAAATTTCTATCTGTTGGTGCTAGTTGGGTGATGGTCCGGTGGCAGTTATTATACTCTTCTCTGTACTTCTGTGTATGTTTGGCATTTTCTGTTAAAAAGTTTAACAACTATTTCTATCTCTAGCTCAAATCTACCCTCTGTGCCCCAGGCTTATTCATCCAGCTGTCTCTGACATTCCTACTTATGTATCCTTCAGTATCTCAAACCTAATGCAAATCCTAAAATTGTTGTTTTTGTTCAGTTGTGTCTGACTCTTTGCAACCCCATGGACTGCAGCACACCAGGCTTCTCTTTCCTTTCCTTTGCTGTCTCCTGGAGTTTGCTCAAACTTATGTCCATTGAGTTGGTGATGCCATCCAACCATCTCATCCTCTGTCGTCCCCTTCTCCTGTCTTCAATCTTTCCCAGCATCAGGGTCTTTTCCGATGAGTCAGTTCCTTGCATCAGGCGGCCAAAGTATTGGAGCTTCAACTTCAGCAACAGTCCTCTCAGTGAATATTTGGTGGTGTTTGATTTCCACCCCCAGCCCCAGTCAGAGCATAAGGTGCTTAAGCAAGGAGTGGCTATTAACATCTACTTCTTCACACCGAATGTATCAGGAAGTCTAAAGTTTATACATCTGGAAATAGATTTAAAATCTACCCCCTAACACCTTTCTGTTGTTGTTTTAGTCACTCAGTCATGTCCTACTCTTTGGTGACCCCATGGACGGTAGCCCACCAGGCTCCTTCTGTCCATGGGATTTCCCAGGCGAGAATACTGGAGTGGATTGCCATTTCTTTCTCCAGGGGATCTTCTTGACCCAGGGATCAAACCCACGTTTCCTACATTGGCAGGTAGATTCCTTACCACTGAGCCACTTGGAAAGCCCTCACACCTTTCTGCCACCACCCAAATTCCAGGTCACCTCATCCATCCCCACGTCTCTATTGCTGTCCTCCCCTTAGCAATTTCTTCTCTTCAAATACCATCTCAGACTCCTCAGCACTGCTAAAGCGTGTCTCCCTCTCCCACAAGCCCATGTGAAGACTTTGAGCCAGAGTACATGACCTGAGTATTGGACATGGTTATTTTCTTGGGCAACTATTTTGAGAAAGAGAGTTGCCAACTTTTTTCCCTTTATGTTTACAGCATTAGGAATGGTTCCACCTCCTGAAAATGTCAGAATGAATTCAGTTAATTTCAAGAATATTCTACGATGGGAGTCACCTGCTTTTCCCAAGGGGAATCTGACGTTCACAGCTCAGTACCAAAGGCAAGTCTGGGCCGCTCTTGGCAGGAGGGCACCAAAGGATGGTGGCCTTGGCAGGGCTGGTCACTGGGCTGGACCAAGGAGAGAGCCTGACTGCTGTCACCCAAGTGACCATAACAGCCCAGGGAGAGCATTTCCCCTGGCCTTTTTCATTCTGTCCCAGAATTCTTGTGAAAGCTCTGTTCCCTGAAAACAGACAGTAAAATCCTTTCTCCTGTTTCTTGTGATGGTTCATGGTGTGACAGACATTTTAGCCTATAGATCGTGGGTGTCATCAGCCACCAAGGCAGCTTGCTGCAATGTGAACTTATCAGGCTTATCACTGTTGATGTTTTTTAAGAGAAAAATGCCAATGATGAGACCATCTTCCAGTTATTAGAGTAATATTGCTGAAAATGAGAGTGTTAGTTGCTTAGTTGTGGACAACTCTGTGCCACTCCATGGACTGTAGCCCCCAGGCTCCTCTGTCCATGGAATTCTCCAGGCAAGAATACTGGAGTGAATAACCATTCTCTTCTCCAGTGGATCTTGCCGACCCAGGGATCGAACCCAAGTTGCCTACATTGCAGCCAGATTCTTTACCGTCTGAGCCACCAGGGAGGCCCAGAGTAATATTGCTTAAAGCCAACAGTTTGTAAGTGGGAGCTATCCAAGAAAACCGAGGTATGCAAAGCAGGCAGGAAGCCCCTTGCTAGCTTACCACTCACCCGCCTAGGTTATAAACTGCATACCTCAGTGCTGGGAGGTACAGATCATTTGCATAGTGGGTGCTCAGCTACTCTGAGGTGGTGTCCCGAAACTGAATTGTAAGAGAGCTGCTGGCTGTTGAAAGCTGTCTCCTCTGAAGACAGCAGAGGCTTAAGAAGAAAGGGTGAGTGTGACCTCAGTGATGTTCCGAGCTCCCAGGACCTGCCCTCCCTGTCAGTTTCTCCCTGTGCCGGGCCTGCCACCATATGTCACAGGCTGGGCTGCAGGTGACGCATCTTTGTGACGGGTGCAAAACAGCAACAGGAGGCCAAAGGGCAGTGAGCCGCACACCTGCTTCCTGTGTGGCTCAGAAACAGATAAAGGCAGATACACGCCCTCAGTGAGCTGGGAGGGGGTGCAGACACCCTCCGTGAGCCGGGAGAGATGCAAGTCTCAGATGCTTTGATCCTACACTCCTCGTTTTACCACCATATCCAGAGCTTGCTGAGTCAAAGAAGAAGGAGAAATATAAATAAGATCACCTTTGTTTACACTTTTTTTTTTAACTTTTTAGTTCAAAATAATTCCCAAGTAATAAAACATTTCAAAATATCAAGTATAATGCAGAAAACTTCCAAATAGCCTATATCCACATTCACCAGTTTTTAAGGTCTGCCATAGTGTCTCTAGCAGAGACATTACTTTGCCAACAAAGGTCCGTCTAGTCAAGGCTATGGTCTTTCCAGTGGTCATGTATGGAAGTGAGAGTTGGACTGTGAAGAAAGCTGAGCGCCAAAGAATTGATGCTTTTGAACTGTGGTGTTGGAGAAGACTCTTGAGAGTCCCTTGGACTGCAAGGAGATCCAACCAGTCCATTCTGAAGGAGATCAGCCCTGGGATTTCTTTGGAAGGAATGATGCTAAAGCTGAAACTCCAGGACTTTGGCCACCTCATGCGAAGAGTTGACTCATTGGAAAAGACTGATGCTGGGAGGGGTTGGGGGCAGGAGGAGAAGGGGACGGCAGAGGATGAGATGGCTGGATGGCATCACCGACTCGATGGACATGAATCTGAGTGAACTCCGGGAGTTGGTGATGGACAGGGAGGCCTGGCGTGCTGTGATTCATGGGGTCGCAAAGAGTCGGACACGACTGAGCGACTGAACTGAACTGAACTGAACTGATAGTGCCTCTGTCCTACATAATGCCTTCTGCCCCTTGATATGTCATTGTGTGTTTCATAAGAGCAAGGATAACCTTTTACATTACTGCAGCAGCAGCATCAAGATTTGGCAGTTTCGCCAGTGGTGCTGTCCTGGCATCTCAGTCCATATTCCAGTTTTGTCAGTCTCCCCGAGGACTTAAGATGGGTCAGCCGGAGACTTAATTTTTTTCCCATGCTGTGTATTTTCTAGCCTTGATTGGTTAATTTCATCTCTGTGTTTTCTCCACTCTGTCTTGATAGCTCTGGGGGTTTCGTTGTGGAAAATTAGCTTTCCTCTCTGTCTCTCTCTCTCCCTATAGTGTATTTCTTATTGTTCTGTTCTTTGTTTCTTTGCCATTGGAGTAGAAGGGTTTGGTTTTAGATGTTTGTCTTTTAGATGAGAGCTGCAAATAACTAAGAGTGAAACCTGGATTCCAGTCTCCTGAGCATAGATGTGTAGACCGAGCCGGGCCTCTGCTGGGGAAAACAAAACATACGCTGGGTGTGGAAGAAATTTGACCCTGAAAAATGTGTTTACCCTTCTATGGCTCTAGAAAACATTTGATTAGAATTCAGCCTGAGTGGTCACACAGCACAAATTCTCATTGTCTGTGTGCATTGCATAGGGGTGGCCAAGGGTGGGGCTTCAGAGAATGTACTGGTGGTTTTAATATGGAAACATCTAAAACAACTAGGTGTAAATACAGGGAACAGATCACATTAACTAGTTAATGGAAAGAAAGGTATGTGTAGATACTATTTAAAAATGACCTAATGAAAGGGAAGTCACTGCAGAATAACCTGAAAGACTCTGTGTTCTGCTCAATTGATGCTTTAGTTTAAATGTATGGAAGAAATGGCTACATGTGGGAAAAGCCCCTTCAAGGAATGACCCCTGGATTTTCCCAATGATGGGATGTTAAGCAGCCATAAAAAGTTGATTGATTGAGAAAGTGTTTATGGCCTATTTAGTGAAACAAGCAGACAGTAAGCCCAATTATCTCTGCCTCCTGAGAGTGGGGTGGAGTGTGCAGGTGGCGCTCTGAAGTCAAGCAGACCTGAGTTCCATGAGCGAGTTTCTAGACTTTCCACCCTGTTCCTTGTCTGTAGAATAAGGGTGATGTCATTTCTGCCCGCCTGTGAAAATTCAGTGAGGTAGTACTGTTGAAGTAGCACACTGCTGGACACCTGCATGCTGACAAATGTTGGTTGTTACTATTTTTATCACCTTCGTTGTCACCTCTGAGAGCAGCTAGATTGTTTTTGGCACCAAGGCAGGAGGGTGCCAATCAGACAAAATTCTTACTTTTTGCAAGACAAGATCCTGGATTTCCTTACATCAGGTGGCACTGATTATAGTTCCTGAGGCTATTATGAGGTTAAGTTACATCCCTTTCCTTCCACACCATGTTTCTGCCACCCTCCCTCTGGGTGTTGGCCTGGAGATCTGAGACCAGTGAGTTCTTCTTATAATTTTTCCAGCATAATTGAGCCATAGTCACATATAGGGCATTATTTGAAATCGTTGTGATATACCTATTTTGGCTAATGTGTGTATATCAACATTTCACAAACTATGCCCCACAACTTTCAGAGATACATAATCAAAAAGGGAAGCTTTCTTAGTCAAATATGTTGAATACTCAACCCCTTTTTGGAGAAAGCAATGGCAACCCATTCCAGTACTCTTGCCTGGAAAATCCCATGGACAGAGGAGCCTGGTAGGCTGCAATCCATGGTGTCACTAAGGGTCAGACACGACTGAGTGACTTCATTTTCACTTTTCACTTTCATGCATTGGAGAAGGAAATGGCAACCCACTCCAGTGTTCTTGCCTGGAGAATCCCAGGGACGGAGAGCCTGGTGGGCTGCCGTCTATGAGGTCGCACAGAGTCAGACACGACTGAAGCGACTTAGCAGCAGCAGCAGCAGCAACCCCTTTTTGGAAAGACACGTGCTCTGAGAAGTTCTGTTGAGAAGAGACATCTATTCATGTTTCACCTTGTTTTTGCCCCAGATTGTTTGACCATGGGATGGATTATTTTTGAAATGTCTTAATGATACGTCAAGGATCATTAAGGTCCCACGGAGCACAGTTTAGAAAATGCGCATATACAATGACAACCTCAGAGAGACTGAAACTGAGACTCCCAGCCACCAGGAGTGGTTGGCCAGACCTCCAGGAGCTCCCTGGTGGCTCAGCTGGTGAAGAATCCGCCTGCCATGTGGGAGACCTGGGTTCAATCCCTGGGTTGGGAAGATCCCCTGGAGAAAGGAACGGCTACCCACTCCAGTATTCTGGCCTGGAGAATAACATGGACTGTATAGTCCGTGGGGTTGCAGAGTCGGACACAAGTGAGTGACTTTCACCAGAAGCTCAAGAATTCCAAGGTCCAGTCCCTTTCGTATCTAAAATGCTGCCTGACTAGCTGTGCTTATGGGCAGGCATGGAATCCAGGCAGTGTCCAAGCAAGTCAGAAGCAAGGTCAAGGGCCTGCTTTCCTGCTTCTGAAGCCTGAACAAGACTTCTTCTGTTTTAATTTCCCAAATAGAATTCTCATGATTTTTTTTTTTTTTCTCTGATTTTGTAGTTACAGGAAATTCCAAGATACATGCACGAGTATTTTGTTGACGGAATGCGATTTCTCAAGTCTTTCCAAGTATGGTGACCACACCTTGAGAGTCAGGGCTGAATTTGCTGATGAGAGTTCAGAGTGGATAAACATCACCTTCTGTCCTGTGGATGACAGTAAGCCGCCTTAGTTTTCATCTCATTGTAATGTCATCACCCTGCCTTGATTATTTCCCCCTTGGTTGGCCCATGGGCAGAAATTCTTTGAGTGCCCACCAAGTGGATGGCCTTGGATGAGGAGCAAAGGGGTTGTAACAAAGAAGGCTGTGACCTTAAGGGAGTTTGTGGGAGAGACAGGCCAGGATCAGCATAAGGCAGAAAACACAGTACAGGTTTCTGCTTCTGCAGTGAGCAGACTTACAGGTTCCTGACTGGTTCCAGATCCTATCTTAGGGCCATTTATGGAAGTTCTCTTTAGCAACTGATGCCAAATATCAGTAGATATGCGGTTTGCCCCAAGGCCACAGGGGTGATGAGCAAGCAGCACAGGAATTCACACCCAGGCTTCCTCTGTGGCAGGGCTTTCAGCAATGACAACCCCGCATCCGATATTTGCCTCTTGAAGTTTATATGATGGGAGAGTGCTTCAAAATGTCACGTGAACCTATTTATACTTGCTTCGGTAAAACACATGATGAATGTTCTTATCTGGTCTTCAACTTCTAGCAGAGTAGAAATAGGGTAGAATGCTAACCCAGGCCTATTCGCAGCCCCCCAAATGTAACAGTCGCCACACAAGAATACAAGGTATAACTCAAACAGCATGATTGCCAGGGGCCATTCATGATTCATTCCACAGTTCTTATTGAGCACCTTCTGTGTGCCAGCACCTACTGTGTGCTGAAGCTACCGCGGTGAACAAGACTAAAACCCCTGCCTCGTGAAATGTACATTCCAATCGGGAAGACAGACGATAAATAGACAGGTACGTATTTTATGACAGATACTGACCGTGGCTCTAAAGAAAATAAAGTAAGATGCCAGGACAGGGAGTGGTGGGAGTGCTTTTTACATAGCATGGTGAGACAGTTCTCTCTGAGGTGGCAGCAATTGGCCAGAGACCCAAATGAGTTGAAGGAACGCATCATGTGAATGTCTTGTAAAAGAGCTTTTGGGAGAGGGGAGTAGTTTCAGACTTTGTTGGAAAATGTATTTGTTGGAAAGTGGTTTAATTATATAGGTTAAACACTAAAAATAGAAATACCATCTCTTGCTTCCAACCCAGCAATGGAAATAAAGAAAACTCAACCCAATCAAAAAAAATAAAAATAAAAGGGAGGTGGGAAGAGGAATGAGCCATTAAAAACAAAAAAAGCAGTCTTTACAGAAAACACAAAGTAATGTAGTTGGAGTAATTGCAAATATATCAGAAATCACAATAAATATGAAAGGACCAAACCTGATTAATAAAGGCAAAGGTAAAAAGGTTTTTTTTGTTGTTTTAAGAAACAAAATCTAACTGTTCTTAGCCACATCGGTCAACATCACCACAGTGGTGTATCAAGGACAGAGTATTTCAGTAGCCCAGTTGGGCTGCCCAGTTACGAAAAGTCAATGTTGATGTTTTTAACATGGGAATTTTGATTGTCATTTTGCTTTGTTCTCGTCCTCAGCCACTATCGGACCTCCCAGAATGCAAGTAGAAGCACTTGCTAATTCTTTACATGTGCGTTTCTTTGCCCCAAGAATCGAGAATGAACCTGAACCGTGGACCATGAGGAACATTTATAACTCATGGACTTACCATGTGCGATATTGGAAAAATGGCTCTGATGAAAAGGTAAGTGCAGTGAATCATGCGCATTGCAGAGGCCAGCTCCCTGTCCTTTGCTCAGCTGGAGCATGGCTGGAGGTCATGATGATGGAGAAAAGCTTTGCCAGGTGGCAGCACCTTATGGTCCAGAGGCTCTCAGGCCTGGTCCTTTGAGCTCCAGAAGCTACCCATTCTGTGGGTGACTGGTATGTCTGGTCACACTTCCTGGACTTCAGGGGCAGACTTCCTGGGTGGTCTGGTGCAGGAGAACAAGCCTTTCTCTCCCCAGAGGGAAATTGCTGGAGAAGGCCAAGCTGACTCAGCAGCTGGCTGGGGGAACTTGGGATCACCAGAATCAGGTGACCAGTGAATGACTACTGTTTCATGGCATGAGGGCCCACATACACCACAGAATAGTCAAGTCCATGGTCAGGGCAGCCCCAGCCCTGGATGAATGGTGGGTGTCACATTTTATAGGACTCACCCCACCTCTCCCCATTGCTTTCTTCCTCTTTCAGGAACAATGCTTTTCAAAACATGAGCTGGGAGTGGAAAGACCCTGCTGGCATGTTGCCCCTGCCACTGTGTGACTCTGGTCACATTCTTGACCTCAGCTTCTCAGGTCTGAAAAATGGGCATATAACCCATTTCATTAATAAAGTGGGGATAATAACCTACTTTGGGGCTTCCCTGGTGGCTCAGCAGTAAAGAATCTGCCTGCAATGGAGGAGACCTGGGTTCGATCCCTGGGTCAGGAAGCCCCCCTGGAGGAGGCCATGGCAACCCGTTCTTAGTACCCTTGCCTGGATAATCCTATTGACAGAGAAGTCTGGCAGGCTGCAGTCCATAGGGCCGCACAGAGTCAGACACGACTGATGCATCTAAGCAGCAGCAATAACTTACTTCACAGGGTTGTTGAGGAATTTAATGACATATGAAAAAAAGTAAAAAGAAAGGTAAACGTGTCCCATTGCCTGAACAATGTGTTATGGGTCAACATGTGAGATTCCCTTCCCCTTGTGTAGACAGGTTAAAATGCTGTTTTCATTCATCTTTGATCACCTTTAATTCTTTCAGTGCTTCTGAGCCAAATGTCATTTCTGGTCCTAAACTGACTTACATATATGTTATGTAAGTTATGTTACATATATGTTATCTCCTCTACATTAAATCACTAATGCTCATGCATTTGGCAAGAACAGGTCACCCATATGTATTATCTGAAGTGAGAGTCACTCAGTCATGTCCGACACTTTGCAACCTCATGACTATATAGTCCATGGAATTCTCCAGGCCAGAATAATGGAGTGGGTAGCCTTTCCCTTCTCCAGGGAATCTTCCCAACCCAGAGATCAAACCCAGGTCTCCTGCATTGCAGGCGGATTCTTTACCAGCTGAGCCACAAGGGAAGCCCAAGAATACTGGTGTGGGTAGCCTATCCTTTATCCAGTGGATCTTCCCAACCCTTGCCAGGAATCGAAACGGGGTCTGCTGAATTGCAGGCAGATTCTTTACCAGCTGAGCTACCTGGGAATCCTGTATTGTCCGAGGAATGATGTAATTAAATTTATATCTACATACTCTGTAGTCCCCCAAAATCTCAAGTTAATTTCCCCCCAAAAAGGCTCCGTTGTGATCAATTCATAACGTATACAAATATCAGATCACACTGTTGTACACCTGAAACCATTAAGATATTGTGTATAAACTACACTTCGATTTTTTTAAATGCTTTGTTAAATGATACAGGATATCTGCCTTCTTCACAGGAAAGATGATTTTGCTTATAATCAAGACCCTGGGATTTCATGTACCTAGGAAGCAATACAGAACAATAAGTTTTATGATCACTTGTTGAACACAGGGGTCCCTGCTAAACTCTGAGATACAAAGATAACTCCTGGAGCTAGCAGCCTACTGTGATTTTTTTTTTTTTTTTTTAATTGGAGGCTAATTACAATATTGTAGTGGTTTTTGCCATACATTGACATGAATCAGCCGGGGGTGTACATGTGTTCCCCATCCTAAGAATCAGATTCCACAGTTACCCAGGGCCTGAGTGCCTCCTGCCCCAGGCACGAAGTGCAAACCTAGTCTATCTTTAGCTTCTTATCTAGAATATGCCCTCAGGACTGGCATCTGGTTACACGTTTGTCCCTTCCTTCTGCCTGGGGTTTGAAGACTTCGGTGTGAACACACAGAGATCTGGAAAGGCTGCATGCTCCCCAGTGCACGTCTCTCACCAGCGCCTGCAGGGCCACCTTTGCCAGTTTATCTTGCTATCAACTCAGTGTTTTGTCTCTTTACCCCTATCCCCACCCTCACCCTTCTGGTAATTCACGTGTTGAACTCCAATCCCCAGTGTGATGGTGTTAGGAGGTAGATCATAAAGATGGAGCCCTTGTGAATGGTCTTAGCACCCTTTGAAAGGAGGCCCCAGAGAGCTCCCTCACCCCTTCCACCTCTTGGGGAGGACTCAGCAAGAAAACCTAGTTATGAACCAGGAACCTCCTGAGAGGCCAGATCTGCTGGTGCTTTCATCTTGGACTTCCCAGTATCCAGAGCTGTGGGAAAGAAATGTGTGTCAATAAGCCACCCAGTCTTCTGCATTCTATTTACAGCAGCCTGAAAGAAATAGGATTAAATGGTTCCCTTTTAGAATGCAGGTGTCTCTGAGAGAGTGCCACCAGTTCGGGTCCCTGAGCTAAAAACATTAAAAGCTTCTAGAAATTCTTTCTTCCTGGCGGGAGACAGCAGGGAGATAAAATCAGAAGTTGGGGCTTCCCTGGTGGTCCAGTGGTGAAGAATCGGCCTTGCAATGCAAAGGATATGGGTTCCATCCCTGGTCCAGGAAGACCCCACGTGCTGTGGAGCAACTAAACCATTTGCCACAACTCCTGAAGCCCGTGTGTCCTGGAGCCTGTGCTCCACGAGAGAAGCCACTGCAGTGAGAAGCCCATTCACCTCAACGCAGAGTAACCCCAGCTTGCCAGAACTAGAGAAAGCCTGAGCACAGCAACAAAGACCATCACAGCAAAAATATAAATAAATCTTTTTAAAAAAAAAGAAAAAGAAGAAGCTGTCCAGAAGTTAAAAAAGAAAAAAGACTTCACATCTCTTCTCTATCTACTTTTGACGTGTCAGCCTCTGAGTTTAGCCTTGAAAAAAATGCATTGAAAGGTTTTCGAGATAATTGGGTTTCTGGAAATGAAAGCCAGGGATTTTTGTTTTTATTTCTGTTTTTAATCATTAGAAGTTATACTATACTCTTCATGTTTCAATTGGTAAAATCCAGTTCTTGCCTTCAGTGAGCTCAGCTTCTAATACAACAAAAGAATAGAGACAAGCTATCAGCAAACCCAGCACCCAAAGAAAAGTAAACAATTACTAAAGTAAAAACAGAGTCTTTGTTCAGTTTCTATTGAAACTCCTATTCACATGGCAAATTTTTCATAAGGCCCTTTTATAAGGAATTTGTAACCGTGCTGGAAATACAGGCTGTATGTATGTACTCTTTTAATTCCCTTTATTTTGCTGGAAACTATTGTTACCAACTCCATGCTCACTCTGCTCACCACACAACACGCCAGTAAATCAGAGACAAGATATTGAGCCAAGGAAAAATGACTTTATTTGAAAAACCAGAAAACCGAGAAGATGGCAGACTAATCTCTCAAAAATAAACTTCTTATCAGGCTCTGGACGCCAGGTTCTTTTATAGAGTAGAGAGGGAGAGGAAGTGAGGAAGTAAAAAGGCTATTAATCTTGCAAGTATCTCCTGGAATGGCCAACCTTGGAGGGGTTGGGGGAGGGTGTGTGTTCATTTCTTCCTTCCTATAGTCAGCTGTTCACAGGTGGACAGCATCCTGAATAAAGAAAGACACTTTGGTTTAATAGTAAAGGAGAGGGGCAGGGTACCCGCAGGCAGGCCATTATGTATAAATAGTATGCTCGTAGTGAACAAAAACAAATAGTATCCTCGTAGGAAGCAAAGGTTAAAGTCAAAGAAACAGATGCAATGTGGAGTCAGATTTTCTTCCCTGCAACACTATTTTGGTTTCTCAAATTCAGAAATATGTCATCAATTATGATATATTCAAATTAAACTAAGATGAGTCTGGGATGGCCCCACCAGAGGCAGTCTATGGTGTATATCCTTGAGGTGAGATGAGCCGCTCGGGGAGGGCAGCCCAGGTGCGTGAATGGAGAAGTGATTCAGAGGAGAACCCCAGGCAGCTAGGGCCAGAAATCACATTGGGTCTTACTGTAGATGGCTGGTGTGTTCATTTGCCAGGGCTGCAGTAACCAAGTACCATAAACTGGATGGATGAAGCAATAGAAATGTGTCGTCTTGAGGTTCTGAAGGCTAGAAGTCCAAGATCAAGGTGTCAGCAGGATTGGTTCCTTCTAAGGACCAAGAGGAAGGATCTGTTCCAGGCCTCCCACCCAGCTTCTGGTGGGTGCTGGCCAATTTTGGATCCTTTAGTATATAGAGGCATCAGCCCAATCCCTGCCTTCATCTTTATGTGGCATTCTGTGTGCCTGTCTGTGTCTAAATGTCCTCTTCTTTTAAGGACACCAGTCATACTGGATTGGGGCCCATGCTAATAACCTCATTTACGTTGATTACATCTAAAAAGACCTTCTGTCTAACCAAGTCACTTTTGAAAGTACTAGGGTTTTAGGATTTTGATGTAAGAATTTGGGAGGACAAAATTCAACCCATACAACTGGTTTATCTTTAAAAAAAGAAAAAAAGAATGCGGGATGGTTTGCATATCATTTAAACTAGGGAATTCAGGGAATAAAGCAGTTTGCCAGGACCATGGTCAGTCCTTTCCCTTCCCCCTCCTCCCCACTTAAAATGATCTCAGGGTCACCTGAGGTGACGTGGGAGGAGCATCTGCTTCCTTTATCCTCCTATTTTGAGCCTGAAGTAAAGATTATAACCAGTAAGTGGCAGGTGGCGGGGTGGGGTGGGGCGATGGGAAATGATGTCCCTTCACTGCTGAGGCATGTTCTTAATTTTTTCTCTGTTACTAGTTTTCAATTTCTGGTCAGTATGACTTCGAGTTCCTCCGAAATCTTGAGTCACAGACAACTTATTGTGTTCAAGTTCGAGGGTTTCTTTCTGATCGGAACAAAGCTGGAGAATGGAGTGAGCCTGTCTGCGAGCAAACAACCATTGACGGTGAGTCTTGAGACGCACCATCTGCAGCTCTGTGTCTCTGAGCACCCTCCTTTTTTTTTTACATGTGGGTAATGGTGGTGGGGCCCCATGCTGCAAGGCTTGTGAAATCTGCATTCCCCAAACAGGGACTGAACCCGTGTCTCCTACAGCAGAACAGAGTCCTAACCCCTGGGCCGCCAGGGAATTCCCTCCTCTGAGCATCTTAAGTGGCTTTAGAGACTTCCACCGAGTGTGCCGGCTGAAAGGCTCCTTGGAGATTATCACCCAGCTCAAACTCCAGTTCATCTCTGACTGATCCACCAGCTCAGATGCATACAAGGAGGTCTGATCCTGGCTCTTTTCATTTATGGAGTCCCTTTGGAAAGCAAAGCAGTGATCTGGGGATTGCAGAATACAGAGGAGAGCAATTGTAATAAAAGAATTCCGTCTGGAGTTTGAGGGAGACTGGAAGCCTGTATTTGTACGGTTGGGTCGCTGTCCTGTGCAGCTGAAACTGTCACAACATTGTTAATTG
Source organism: Bos taurus (assembly GCF_002263795.3). NCBI lineage: Eukaryota > Metazoa > Chordata > Mammalia > Artiodactyla > Bovidae > Bos > Bos taurus. The sequence continues at coordinate 2,299,490 of NC_037328.1, read as the reverse complement.
GCTATGAAAGTGAAAGTGAAGTCCTCAGTCGTGTCCGACTCTTTGCGACCCCATGGACTGTAGCCTATCAGGCTCCTCCGTCCATGGGATTTTCCAGGCGAGAGTGCTGGAGTGGGGTGCCGTTTCCTTCTCCAGGGTATCTTCCCAATCCAGGAATCGAACCCAGGTCTCCCAAATTGCAGGCAGATGCTTTACCGTCAGAGCCACCAAGGAAGCCAATAATTAGCTATACTCCAATATAAAATAAAAGGTCTGAAAACAAAAAGCAACAAGAATGATGCCCAGCAACTGAGTATCCATATGCAAAAAAAAATATTTCCTCCAGAGAGAGGGGAAAACTTTCCATCTTCTGTGTCACTGCAGTCCCGAGGCCGCTGTGTTGCTGCCGTCATGATACTTCATCACTTCAGCTTATCAAGTTCTTCCCGAATGGGGGTTTTTGTCATTGGACGTATTTCTTGCCCAATTTTGCGTTGTCTTATCAAAGAAAAACTGATCTGCTAGGAAGAGCTTCAGGATCTTTACCAGTTTGTTGTTTAAACCGTTGGTGTGTCCAGGATATGCCTTTCTCTAGACCCCTTAACTACTTAATGGTCACCAATCCATAGGAACACACTGGACTGTTTTGTAAGCTGTTGTGTTTGACTGTCCGCAGAGTCACCGTGAAAGACTTTTTGGCAAATCTCAGCTGAAATCAACACCCCGTGCCACGTGCTTATTGTCCCAGCTGTGTCCCATGAGCGCTTATGGGGCGTTTCTCAGAACAAGAGCCCTGTGGTCAGATGGGCCTGGACACGAAGGCTCACCCCATCTCCCTCTCAAAAAAACACTCTATATATGAGCATTTTTAGCATATTTGATCTTTCAGTACCTTTTTTGAGAAGGAGCATTTCCAAGAACACAGCTTGAGAAAAACAAGCCCACAATAGAATGGGAAAGACAAGATATATATTCAAGAAAATTGGAGATATCAAGGGAATATTTCATGCAAGGATGGGCACAGTAAAGGACAGAAACAGCAAGGACCTCACAGAAGCAGAAGAGATGAAGAAGAGGTGGCAAGAATACATAGAAGACCTGTACAAAAAAGATCTTCATGACTGGGATAACCACGATGGTGTGATCGCTCACCTAAAGCCAGACATCCTGGAGTGTGAAGTCGAGTGGGCCTTAGGAAGCTTTACTACTAACAAAGCTAGTGGAGGTGATAGAATTCCAGCCGAGCTGTTTCAAATCCTAAAAGATGATGCTGTGAAAGTGCTGCACTCAATATGTTAGCAAATTTGGAAAAGTCAGCAGTGGCCACAGGACTGGAAAAGGTGAGTTTTCATTCCAGTCCCAAAGAAGGACAATGCCAAAGAATGTTCCAGCTACTGTACAGTTGTGTTCATTTCACACCCCAGTAAGGTTATGCTCAAAATCCTTCAAGCTAGACTTCAGCAGTATGCGAACCAAGAATTTCCAGATGTACAAGCTGGGTTTAGATAAAGCAGACGAACCAGAGATCAAATTGCCAGCATACATTGGATCATAGAGAAAGCAAGGGAATTTCAGAAAAACATCTACTTCACTGACTATGCAAAGCCTTTGACTGTGTGGATCACAACAAACTGTGGAAAATTCTTCAAGAGATGGGAATACTGGACCACCTTACCTGAGAAACGTGTATGCTGATCAAGAAGCAGCAGTTAGAACCAGACATGGAACAACTAACTGGTTCAAAATTGGGGAAGAAGCATGTCAAGACTGTATATTGTCACCCTGCTTCTTTAATTTATATGCAGAGTATATCATGTGAAATGCTAGGCTAGATGAATCACAAGCAGGAATCAAGATTTCTGGGAGAAGTATCAACAACCTCAGATATGCAGATGATATCACTCTAATGACAGAAAGTGAAGAGAAACCACAGAGCCTCTTTATGAGGGTAAAAGAGGAAAATGGAAAAAGCTGGCTTGAAACTCAGCCTTCAGAAAACTAAGATCACGGCATCCAGTCCCATCACTTCATGGCAAATGGATGGGGAAAAAGTGGAAACAATGACAGAGTTTATTTTCTTGGGCTCCAAAATCACTGCAGATGGTGACTGCAGCCATGAATTTAAAAGACGCCTCCCTGGTGGTTTAGATGGTAAAGAATCCGCCTGCAGTGCAAGAGACCTGGGTTGGAAAGAACCCCTGGAGGAGGGCATGGCAACCCACTCCGTATTTTTGCCTGGAGAATCCCCATGGACAGAGGAGCCTAGCCAGCTACAGTCCATGGGGTCACAAAGAGTCAAACATGACTGAGCATTTAAGCACAACGCAGCACAGCTCCTTGGAAGAAAAGCTATGACAAACCTAGACAACATATTAAAAAGCAGAAACATTAGCTTGCCAACAAAGGTCTGGATAGTCAAAGCTATGGTTTTTCCCAGTAGTCATGTATGGATGTGAGAATTGGACCATAAAGAAGGCTGAGTGCCAAAGAATTGATGCTTCTAAATTATGGTGCCTGTGAAGACTCTTGAGAGTCCCTTGGACTGCAAGGAGATCCAACCAGTCAATCCTAAAGGAAATTAACCCTGACTATTTATTAGAAGGACTGATTCTGAAGCCAAAACTCCAATGCTTTGGCCACCTGATGCCAAGAGCTGACTCATTGGAAAAGACCCTGATGGTGGGAAAGATTAAGGGCAGGAAGAGAAGGCACTGCAGAAGATGTGATGATTAGATAACATCCCCAAGTCAGTGAACATGAATTTGAGCAAATTCTGGGAGATAGGGAAAGACAGGGAAACCTAGCATGCTGCAGTCCATAGAATCTCAAAGAGTCAAGCACAACTTTGCCATAATTTCAGCCTTCCCTAGTGGCTCAGTGATAAACAATCTGCCTGCCAGTGCAAGAAACGCATGTTTGATCCCTGGGTTGGGAAGATCCTGGGAGAAGGAAATGGCAACCTGCTCCAGTTATTCTTGCCTGGGACATCCCATGAACAGAGGAGCCTGGTGGGCCATAGTCCAAAGGGTCACAAAAGAGTCGGACACAACTTAGTGACTAAACAACAAACAACAAGTAGCCACTTAACAATCCATTTTTGTATTTTTTTCTGGACACTGAATCAGGCTTACCAGCCTGGAGTCTCCTGATTGAAGTTTCTTTCCCTTGTTTTCTAGTTGAACAAAGTTACTTGCCCAAATCCAGAAATCTCTCATCTCACCTGGTCACGTGACTTTTCCAGTGTCATCCAAAAGTATTCTGCAGTAATATTAAGCACGGTTTCTCAGGATGACAGAGCCGCATAGAAGATGGAGTCTTGCTGTCTCTCTAGAGGGGATTCCCTGCCTCTCTGTTTTTTCTGTAGCCTCCAGCTAGTGCCGAGGCACTGCTGTCCAAGGCTAAGTTCCCCCTGCCTGTGTTCCACCTTGTGGCTGAGCCTCTCAGCAAGTGCCTCTAAATAACAAAAGCCTGCCTTAATAAAAACCAAAAAAAAAACCCTTTTTTTTTGGCTGCCCCGCAAGGCTTGTGGGATCTTCGTTCCCCAACCAGGGATTGAACCCAGGCTCTTGGCAGTGAAAGCGCAGAGTCCTACCCACTGGCCCACCAGAGAACTCCCAGAAGCCTACCTTTTTATTCCACTCGTGAATCATTTGTACCTGAATGAGAATTCTGTACCCTGGGAGCACCCATCACGTTTAAATCACTAGAATCCTGACTTTGGGATCTTCGCTCTTTCCTCTTAAACACCTGCCAACTGCTTTCTCCAGGCCTGAGTACGTGCCTGGTTCCGTGTCCCATCCTTCCCTGCTGTGAATTCCAACACAGTGAGTGACTTGGGGCAGATCCTGAACTGCCCACTGCCTCCGTTGACTCATCTACAAGATGAGAGTAATCAAAGGTGTCACCCAGGACAGTGCCAGGCACAGAGTCAGCCCGCAATACAGGTTAGGTGTCATTACTGTTATTAATAAGGACATTATTCACATCATACTTTTAGGGACTTCCCTGATGCTCCAGTGGTTAAAAATCCACCTTCCATTTCAGGCAATGCAGGTTTGATCCCTGGTTGGGGAATGAGGATCCCACGTGCTACAGGGCAGCTTAGCCCTTGAGCTACAACTACTGAGCCCATGTACTCTAGAGCCCTGCAACTAATACCTGACAGCCAAATAAATAAAAATTTTTTAAAAATAAAATCACACCTTTAAATATTACTTAAGGCTTATGTCATGAAACATGGCATGAGGCACACACTTGGACCAAAAAGAAAAGTATTTCAAATATCTTCTAACTCTGAACAATCACTCATTAACTAACAAAATCCAGACATTTTATAAAAGAAAATAGCCGACTGAAAACCTGCTTTTGTCAAACATCAGTTTAGGGTTTTGTTTGTTTGTTTGTTTAAATGTAGTTCTGTTGAAACCTCACAAGTTTTCAGTGAAAGTGTGGAAAGGTTCTTTTCCCTTTGCCCAGAAGGAAGGTGAAGGTTCAGAGATGAAGTAACTTGCCGGAAGTCAGCTCAACCAGTAAATAACAGGAAGTAACATCTCCACCCATGCCTACAGATTGATCCCATACAGAAGCCAAGGCAAGACTTGCCCGAGGGTGAGACAGGAAAAGGGAGCTCACCTGAGGCATGACCAGCCAGACTGAGGCAAGTTAAGAGCTTCACACAGGGAGTGTTGGTTACTAGTTCAGTTCAGGACCAGATTCTTCCGCAAGTCACAGTCTGTGTAAAGCAGTATCCCCTCTCCTTCCCTGGGTTCAATCCCTGGGTCGGGAATATCCCCTGGAGAAGGAAATGGCAACCCACTCCAGTATTCTTACCTGGAGAATCCCATGGACAGCGGAGCCTGGTGGGCTACAGGCCAGGGGTCGCAAAGAGTCGGACATGACTGAACGACTTAACTGTCTTTCTAACTTTCTCTCCTTCCCCATTCCCCCTTCTTGGTAAGTCACAAAAGCATCTTTTAAATTTTATTACCATCAACCGATTGTACCCACGGAATAATGTCCTGTGTAAGATGCTGAAACCTCTGGGTTGGAGGCCCAAGGAGACCCAGGAGCTGCCCCCAGGGGAATCATCACAGTGTCACCAACTGTGCCAGGGTGGGGCCCAGGAGTCAATGTTTAATGAATATTTAATGAGTAATTCTGATGTATGGCAAATTAGAGAGCCACAGAAATATTAAGTGGAAAGATAGAGAGATGAGTAGATGGGTCCTGGAACTTCCTCCAGAGCTGGGACGTCAGATCGCAAGCTGACCTACCATCATCAGCTCTCGTAAAGCCTGGGGGCCACCCCAACCAGTTCCCTTGCCCCACGACCCTGTATCCACCCAGAAAACCCATCTGAGTTGAATCTGCTAAAGGCATCACCACTTGATTCTAGTAACTGAAATGAGAATTCATAGGGTGCAGGGATAAGGAGTGAGTTCCCTGAACTCGGCCAGGGCACATCCTGGACAGGCTGCAAGGTCACTGCCCGTGTTAATCACAGTGCAAGAGAGGGCAGCAGGCCCTTCCAGCCTCTTCCCCATGACGGGTGCCCTCACCATTCACTAGATGTTTAAGGAGTGTCTATGGCCACGCAGTGTGCCAAGTGCTGGGAGAGGCCAGTAGGGGGCCTGCCGTCCAGGTGGCTCCAAGACTGTGTGCCCATCAGGGTTCTTTGATCTGCCCTGGGGAAGTAAGAGTTGACACTTTGCTGCAATCCCCATAGAGGGACCTGCTCTTCCAGGGCAGGGTTCATTCTCCTGGCCTCTCTCAGTACCAAATGCTTTCAGTTTGCTTTCAGTTTGCATCAGGAGGGTGGTGCTGGCTGACAGGGCCGGTCACAGGGAGGCCAGGAGGGCAGTTGGCAAAGGGGCCTGGTGCTAAATGAGGGGAGCTGGGCCACCCAGGGTGACTCCCTGGAGACAGTCCAAGATACAGCTGGACATCAGTTAAGGTGGTAAAAACAGGTTTGATTCATTTCGTGACTGGAGGAGGGGAAAGAGCTGATGGGGCATTTTAAAGACAGAACTGGGAATCGGGACGAAAAGAGGTTGGGGTCACAGAAGTGACAGATGACCGAAACTGGGTGGATGCATGGGGTGGTGGTAATGCACTTAGGCTGTTCTCTGCGTCTGCTGCTAACGGGCTTTTACCACCTGCGGTGTTCTTCCCACTGGGACTGAGACAGGGACTCTTCCTCTGTCACGACGCTCCATCCTGATGATGACATGTCAAAGGATTGGCTTCCAGATCCTTGAGAAAGACACTCCTGGATTGTAGGAGCTAATTTAGGTCTCACTGGGAGAGCGGAAGGCTTTCCAGCCCTGAGCTTTTTAGGAAACGCACTAAGAAAGGAACGTCAGGAGTTGGTAGAACAAAGGTGGATTCTTTCGGTAGCCTCGGGTTTTTCCAGACAGGAGCTCCCAGAGGTGCTGGGGAGGGAGGGGGCCACCCGGAGATCAGCTTTAGGCTGCTGGGCACCGCACTAGCGTTAGGGGAGGTCTCTGCGCACAGGTAGTCAGGGGGGTCCCCTGTGCAGTTCTCAGTACAAAATGCTGTAGCACGTGTGTGTCACTGGGGCTCTGGATCCCAGGGAGCCCCATTTTCTGCTGATGGAACAGCAGAACATGGAGCTGATAGCTCCCCTGTGGGTAGATAATGGGGATCAGAGTTCGTGCAGCTGCTGCTTTTTGGGGCATATCAGCATTCATGCCCCAGAAACCCAACTTGGAGGATGGTAGGAAAGGGTGAGACTTGAAAACCTCCAGATCCTCAAATAGCTGCTGTGTTTCCTTCTGAGACACACCTGTGCCCTCCACCCCAGCCCCGCCCCAGCGGTAAGGGGTTACCATTAGAAGATGATGGTGAAAAGAGCATTAAGGTCACCGTCACCCAAGCCGGGCATGACGCAAATATGACCCAGCCCTTTATTCCTGCAGAAACCACCCCGTCCTGGATGGTGGCCAGCGTCCTGGCAGCCTCCGTGTGCGCCGCTCTCCTGCTACTGCTCGGCTGCTTCTTCCTGCTGCGGTGTGTTTACAGGAAGGCAAGGCACGCCTTCCCCCCGAGGAATTCTCTTCCGCAGCACCTGAAAGAGGTAGGTAGCGGCATGGAGCCAGATGTGGGTGCGTAAGAAGACGCTGACCTTTACAGTCAGAGCCGCCTAACTCAGCCCGGCGTGGTTTCTTGGAGGATGACACAAGTCTTGCATGCAGGTCCCGTTCCTGGTGCCCTTCCAGATAAGTCTGAGCTCAGGGAACAGCTCTATAGGGAGGGGGCGGGGGGCAGAGGTTTTGTTTCTAAAAGCCCTCCCTCCAGCCTGGATGTTTGTTCCTTCCCTGACCTTCCATGCCTGGAGCCCCAAGTCATCAGAGAGCCAAGGGGCTGGTCCCGGAGCAGAAAGGGACCAAGCCAAGCTCAGAGCAGAAAAGATGGGAAAGAGGGGAGAACAGCCAGGGACAGTGGAGGGGCAGGAGCAGTGTCAGAGTGGGGAGTGTCTGAGAGCGACTGAAATTACAGGATGTGTGTCCCAGGCTTTAGGAAAGCAGTTCTTTTTTTTCCTCCAGAAAAGTGGAAAAACAAAAAAAAAAGGAACGTGAAAGTTGCTCAGTCATGTCCAACTCTTTGTGACCCCATGGACTATACAGTCATAGAATTCTCCAGGCCAGAATACTGGAGTGGGTAGCCTTTCCCTTCTCCAGGGGATCTTCCCAACCCAGGGATGGAACCCAGGTCTCTCACATTGCAGGCAGATTCTTTACCAGCTGAGCCACCAGGGAAGCCCAAGAATACTGGAGTAGGTAGCCTTATCCCTTCTCCAGGGGATCTGCCCAACCCAGGAGTTGAACCGGGGTCTCCTGCATTGCAGGTGGATTTTTTACCAACTGAACTACAGGAAAGCTACTTTCAAAACGTTTGGGTAGAAGAAAGAATGTACCTGGATAGAGCCTGTAGGACAGAAGTGGCTTTATATTCTCATTAGAAATGAAGTGAAAGGAAATGTGAAGTGAAGCCCGCGTCTCCCCTGGGCTGGGTGTGGGCTCCCCCAGGAAGGAGGCACAGTTCGGATGGAGCAGTTCCTTCAGCTCAGGGAACCTCCCAGGGTAGGGGGGTGGGGGGACCCCCACTCCCAGCAGCCGAGGGAGCAAGCCCCTACTTCCTAAAGATTGGGGTGAGGGTGGTACATCGCAGCGTCCACTCCAGCCTACACGTAAACCGCTAGGACCCAGGGGTGCAGCTTCTCTAAGAGCCGAGTCGATCTCCCCCCCGGGGAAGGTTACAAGAGGAAGGTTAAGGGAACAGGGGCCAGCCCCGCCACTGCAGCTGGTCAAAGGCGCAAGTGACACCCGTGGCCTCACTGCTCTGCTGTCTCTTCTCGCCTGACCAGCCGCTGCTGACCTGACGGGGGCGATTCAGACCCTCCACTCTGCGAGGACTGAGCCCCTGGTCACAGGACACCAGAGACCCCGGCTCTTGTGCTTCTCCACGTGCCATGAGAATTGGGCAGGAGTCGCCCCTCCCCCCGGGCCCCATCATGTAGCAGCAGCCTTTTCTCCTCCTGATGACCCAAGTAGTGACTCCCGACTGCATTCCTGGCCGGCTAATTTTTTGGCACAAGGATCCTGACGTGAGAAGGTGGCAGCTATAACTTATAGTTTGATGGAATCCCTAATGTGTCCCCTCGTGGGAACGTCCCTCTCTGGGATAATAACTGTTTTAGGCTTTGTAACCAAGACTGAGGTAGTGTGCGGTTGTTGGTCTTTAGTCACTAAGTCGTGTCCAACTCTTTGCAACCCCGTGGACTGTAGCTTGCCAGGCTCTTCTGTCCATGGGATTTTCCACGCAAAATAATGGAGAAGGTTGCTGTTTCCTTCTCCAGAGGATCTTCCCAACCCAGGGATCTAACCTGTGTCTCCTGTATTGGCAGGCAGATTCTTTACCTATGAGCCACCACGGGAGCCCCAAGATATTACATACTTATATAACCTTTGCCTTTAGCTTCTCTTCTTTTCTCAGCTGTTTGTAAGGCCTCCTCAGACAACCATTTTGCCTTTTTGCATTTCTTTTTCTTGGGGATGGTCTTGATCCCTACCTCCTGTATAATGTCATGAACCTCTGTCCATAGTTCTTCAGGCACTCTATCAGATCTAATCCCTTGAATCTATTTGTCGCTTCCTCTGTATAATCATAAGGGGTTTGATTTAGGTCCTACCTGAATGGTCTAGTGGTTTTCCCTACTTTCTTCAATTTAAGTCTGAATTTGGCAATAAGGAGAAAAGAAGAGAAGCTAAAGGCAACGGTGTAAATGAAAGATATACGCATTTGAATGCAGAGGTCCAAAGAATAGCAAGGCAAGAAAAGAAAGCCTTCCTCACTAATCAATACAAAGAAATAGAGGAAAACAATAGAATGGGAAAGAATAGAATGAGAGATCTCTTCAGGAAAATTAGAGATTTTCTAATTTCTAAATGCAAGGGAACATTTCATGCAAAGATGGGCACAATAAAGGAGAGAAGTGATATGGACCCAACAAAAGCAGACGATATTAAGAAGAGGTGGCAAGAATACACAGAACTATACAAAAAAGATCTTGATGACCCAGATAACCACAATGGTGTGATCACTCACTAAAGCCAGACACCCTGGAATGCGAAGGCAAGTGGGCCTTAGGAAGCATCACTATGAACAAAGCTAGTAGAGGTGATGGAATTCCAGTTGAGCTATTTCACATCCTAAAAGATGATGCTGTTAAAGTGCTGCACTCAATATGCCAGCAAATTTGGAAAACTCAGCAGTGGCCACAGGACTGGAAAAGGTCAGTTTCCATTCCAATCCCAAAGAAGGGCAATGCCAAAGAATGCTCAAACTACCGCACAATTGCACTCATCTCACACGCTAGCTAAGTAATGCTCAGAATTCTCCAAGCCAGGCTTCAACAGTAGGTGAGCTGTGAACTTCCAGATATTCAAGCTAGATTTAGGAAAGGCAGAGGAACCAGAGATCAAACTGCCAACATCCACTGGATCATGGAAAAAGCAAGAGAGTTCCAGAAAACCATCTACTTCTGCTTTATTGATTATGCTAAAGCCTTTGCCTGTGTGGATCACAACAAACTGTGGAAAATTCTGAAAGAGATGGGAATACCAGACCACCTAACCTGCCTCTTGAGAAACCTGTATGCAGGTCAGGAAGCAACAGACAGAACTGGACATGGAACAACAGACTGGTTCCAAATAGGAAAAGGAGTACGTTAAGGCTGTATATTGTCACCCTACTTATTTAACTTAATATGTAGAGCACATCATGTGAAATGCTAGGCTGAATGAAGCACAAACTAGAATCAAGATTGCTGGGATAAATATCAATAACCTTAGATACACAGATGATACCACCCTTATTTATGGCAGAAAGTAAAGAAGAACTAAAGAGCCTCTTGATGAAAGTGAAAGAGCAGAGTGAAAAAGTTGGCTTAAAACTCAGCATTCAGAAAACTAAGATCATGGCATCTGGTCCCATCACTTCATGGCAAATAGATGGGGAAACAGCAGAAACAGTGACAGGCTTTATATTTTTGGCTCCAAAATTACTGCAGATGGTGACTGCAGCCATGAAATTAAAAGACTCTTGCTCCTTGGAAGAAAAGTTATGACCAACCTAGAAAGCATATTGAAAAGCAGAGACATTATTTGGCCAACAAAGGTCCATCTAGTCAAGGCTATGGTTTTTCCAGTGGTCATGGATGGATGTGAGAGTTGAACCATAAAGAAAGTGGAATGCCAAAGAATTGATGCTTTTGAACTGTGGTGTTGGAGAAGACTCTTGAGAGTCCCTTGGACTGCAAGGAGATCCAACCAGTCCATCCTAAAGGAGATCAGTCCTGAATATTCATTGGAAGGACTGATGCTGAAGCTGAAATCACAATACTTTGGTTACATGATTTGAAGAACCGACTCACTGGAAAAGACACTGAGGCTGGGAAAGACTGAAGGCAGGAGGAGAAGGGGACAACAGAGGATGACCTGGCTGGATGGCATCACCGACTCAATGGACATGGGTTTGGGTAAACTCCAGGAGGTGGTGATGGACAGGGAGGCCTGGCATGCTGCAGTCCATGGGGTCGCAAAGAGTTGGACACGACTGAGTGACTGAACTGAACTGAGCCACTAAGCATGCATGCACAGTTTTGTCAAAAGTGAAAAGGAGCAGGGACTTCCTTGGTAGTCCAGTAGTTAGGACTCCATACTTCTACTGCAGGGGACACAGATCCCATCGTTGGTCGGGGAACTAAGATCCTGCATGACATGAGGCATGGCCAAGAAAACCAAAGCAAAACACAAAACAACAACAGATAGCTCGCAGGAACAAGCTGTAAGCGCAAGGAGCTCAACTCAGGCTCTGTGATGACAAAGGTGGATAGGATGGGGAGGGGAAGGAGGCCCAAGAGGGAAGGGAAGATACATAAATGTATGTATGTATACATATAGCTGATTCACTTCACTGTACAGCAGAAACTAACACCACATTGTAAGGCAATTAGACTCCAATCAGTAAATAACAAACAGAAAGGAACAGCTGAAATTAATATTAATAATACATTTTATGCAACACAATATATCCAAAATATCATTTCAACATGGAATCAGTAATTTTTTTCATTTGTCGAAACATCTACATTCTTTTTTTTTCATACAAAGTCCTCAAAATCTGGTGTGTGTTTTACCTCTCAGCACACGTAGAGTCAGACCGGCCACATTCCATGTGGCTGGTGGCTGCCGTACTGAATGGCACAGGGCTGAAGGCTGAACAGAGGGACACTCGGGGTGCTGGGGAGCACAGAAGAGTGACTTATTCCAAGGCACAGGTATCCCAAGCCGGCTTCCTTGAGGCAAGGATGCCCCAGGCAGCATCGGGACCATCCCTAAGTCTCCCTCCGGGTTTACAAGAGGAACTGTCAGAGGAGGACCTGTGATCACTAAGCAAAGGAGGTGCAGATTTATTGTCGAATTTTTTAAATTGTGGTAAAACACGCATAACACAAAATTTGCCACCATATGCAGTTTTCAGCGTACACTTCAGTGGTATTGAGTAAAGAGACATTGTTGTGCAACCCTCCTCACCCTCCATCCTCAGAACCTCTTTCGTCTCACAAAACAAACCGGATCCACTAAACAGAAGTCTCCCTCTCCCTTCTCCCCCAGCCGCTGGCCACCACCGTTACTCTCTGTCTGTGAATTTGCCTAGTCTAAGTACCTCATGTAAGTGGAATCATGCCCTGTTTGTCCTCTTGTGTCTGGCGTATTTCACCTAGCATAAGGTTCCTCGACAATGTGGTATGTATCAGAACTTCATTACATTTTGAGGCTGAAAAATTTGCATTATATGGATAGACTACATTCCGTCGGGTTGGCCAAAAGGTTTGTTTGGATTTTTCTGGAAGACGTAACAAAAACCCAAACACATGTTTGGCCAACACAATATCTGTCCAGTCATACATGGATGGGGTTTCCCAGGTGGTAAAGAGTCCACGTGCCAATGCGAGAGACCCAGGAGACGTGGGTTTGATATCTAGGAAGAAACTGATCCATGCGAAGATCCCCTGGAGGAGGGCATGGCAGCCCACTCCTGTGTTCTTGCCTGGAGAATCCCCTTGGACAGAGGAGCCTGCGGGCCGCAGTCCGTGGGGTCACACAGAGCCGGGCACAACTGAAGCGACTGAGCGCACACACGTATGTGTGGGTGGGCACTTGGCCCACTCCCACCTTTGGCTCTCGTGAATTATGGACTCTGAAGACAGGGGGATGTATTAATGTATCTCTCTGAGACACCGCTTTCAGTTCTCTCGGGTGTATACCCAGAAGTGGAATTGCTGGTTCATACCGTAATTCTGGTTTTAATTTTGTGAGGAACTGTCATACTCTTATTACATTTTTTTAAAAACAGCATTTTCCAGCCAGGAGTTCTGTAGAAAATTGTGAGCCCAGAAAAAGAAGTGGGAAAATTTGTTAATTAACTGTTTTTTTCCCCTCCGTGCAGTTTATGAGCCACCCTCATCACAGCACTCTTCTCTTATTCTCCTTCCCACTGTCTGATGAGAATGAAGTCTTTGACAAACTGAGCGTCATCACAGAAGTGTCTGAAAGCTGCAAGCTGAACCCTGGGGCCGGCTGCGGTCTCACGACCTGACGTGGGCAGGGGTCCTTCCAGCTGATGTCCAAGGAGGGAGCACACTCAGCCGGGCGCAGTGACCCCCTCCTTGTCCTGTCTCCCCCCAAGGGCAGTCAGAGCAGCCAGCCAGGGCGGGCCGAGACCGCCTGAGTAAACCCCAGATGGAGAGCTCACGCAGACGCCGGGGCAGCGTCCACACTGCCAAGGAGCTGGACTCCAAATGCTCGTGTGGCAAAACCTTGGGAACTTGCCACTTTTTAGAGGCCTTAATGATTTGAAAAAAAAGTTGGCCACTGTGATTTCCCTGATGGTCCATCCCAGTGGTTAAAAGACTCCATGCTTCCAATGCAGGGGGCACAGGTTCCATCCTTGGTTGAAAAACTAAGATCCCACATATCACATGATGTGGCCAGAAAAAAAAAAAACAAAGGTTGAGGTTGGCCACCAGAGATATGATTCTCAGGTATGATTCTCCTGTGTATTCACTAATATAAAAAGGTTTTAGGGAATTCCCCAGCAGGTCCAGTGGTTAGGACTCCATGCTTTCACAGCCGAGGGCCGAGGTTCAGTCCCTGGTCACGGAACTCAGACCTCACAAGCCATGTGGCAAAAAAACAAAACCACCAAAAAAAAAAGTTTTAAATGGTTAGAAACAAAAATATATAAAATGAGGAAGAAAGACCAAGGCACCATGGAATCTGAGAGTGCCGACATTCTGACGGGAGAAATGGCGTCGACTCAGAAGTCGCTATCACCAAGCACTGTACAGAGTGCAGACTCTGGATTCTCAGGGACACTTGGACTGGGTTTATTTTTCTATGCAGACACGTTTCGTATAATGCTGGTGCTCAATTAAAGCCTTATTCTCTATTTAGTCCACGTGCGTTAAATGGCACTCCATCTGTGTGGCTGTTAGAGTGAACCAGGTCTCATATGCTGTCTTTACTGTTGACTCATTCAGTGGATATTCCTCAGTCCCCGCTTGGCAGTCAGCCAGGGACTGTGCCAGGCACAGGGGCCCAACAGCAACTGGGAAGCTTCAGAAAATAGAAGGCCCTCAGCTTTGAATTCCAGGCTTGCCAGGTGGCTCCGTGGTAAAGAACCCGCCCATCAATGCCAGAGATGCAGGAGACGCAAGTTCGATCCCTGGGTCGGGAAGATCCCCTGGAGGAGGAAATGGCAACCCACTCCAGTATTCTTGCCTGGAGAATCCCATGGAGAGGAGAGCCTGGCAGGCTACAGTCCATGGGGTCACAAAGAGTCAGACAGAACTGAGCAGCTGAGCACGCATGCATCAGCTTTGAATTCCACCTCAGACGCTTAACAGTTTCCTCATCTGTACATGAAGATGAAAAGACCCAAGGATTAGTGACACTCAGTGAAAAATGCCCACCCCGGTGCCATCACATAGCATTCACTCAATAAATGGTAACTCATCATCTCATGGGTGTGACTGACTTCACAAACCTAGGTCAGCAACAAATGTCCCTTCCTCTGGGCCAGGTTGCTCAATCAAAGTTCCCCAAAATAAAAAAAACATTTTTTGAAGTAATTTGACATTTTTTTTAAATGGAAACAACATGGGGGGGAGGTCAAAAGTTTGTTGACCTGTTCAGTGTTTTTAAACTACGTTCAGTGATGTGAGGGAGCAATCACCACGTTCTGGTTTCTCAGCCCCTGACTCGGGTTTGGAGCTAGTCTTAACGACAGGGGAGAAGTCAGTTCCCTTCCCCAGTTCAGCTCATCATCGCTGAAGGAGGCGTGACAGGAAGGCCATCAAGTTCTATGCACATGAATGTCTCTGACTTGGGAGAGAAGGAAAGGAATATTCCTTTATTGCTCATTATTCATCCAGTCCTTGCCTAAAGCCCTTCACGTGTCTCAGGAGTCTCCATCTTGGAAAGTGTGAACCCTTCTCCCTTTTTAGGGGCTTAAAATGCCACCTGCTCCTTTGCAGCCCCCTAGCTGCCGGGCTTTGAGTTGGGACACGGGGAGGGGCGTGCAGGGCAGCAGTAGAGGCCAGGGTTCCAGTGGAAGCATCCAGTAGCCTGGGAGACTCGGCACCAGCAGTTAAGTGTTGAAAGGGTTAGTCGATCAGTTGTATCCAACTCTTTACGACCCTATGGACTGTAGGCCACCAGGCTCCTCTGTCCACGGGATTCTCCAGGCAAGAATACTGGAGCAGGTTGCCATTCCCTTTCGTAGGGGATCTTCCAGACCCAGGGATTGAATCCAGGTCTCTGACACCGCAGGCAGATTCTTTGCTGGGTTTGGTTTGGACATTGTTCCTGCCTTCGCCTCCCAAGGCTGTTCCTCCAGCCCTTCCTGAGATTCTGTGAGCTCCCCCAAATCAGGCTGAGATGCTCATTTTAGCCAGTGAGTTGCTAATGGTTGCAGCTAAAACCCTGAGCAGGCTTCCCAAAGCGAAGCAGAGTAGATATGGATTTTGCAGTCCTAAAAGCCCACCCAGGTGGGCATAGGGGTACGACAGGAGTGAGCCATCTCTGTGTGGTTCCCCAGCAGAGGGCCTGACAGCAGCGCACATCCTCTAGGGCTGGGAGGTCCTGGGGGGCTGCAAGGGGACCAGCTGAAGCCTGAGACTGACTAGCTGGAGACCGCAAGGGTAACAGCCTCCTACCAAGTATGGGGGAATTCAAAGCCCATATGTGCATGCTCAGCTGCTCAGTTCTGTCTGACTCTTTGTGACCCCATGGACCATAGCCTGCCAGGCTCCCCCTCCACGGGATTCTCCAGGCAAGAATACTGGAGTGGGTTGCCATTTCCTTCTCCAAGGGATCTATCTTCCCAACCCAGGGATCAAAGCTGTGCCTCCCACGTCTCCTCCTACCACAGTGCAGCTAAGATGAGGGCAGAGAAGGGCACAGGCCCTCTTGGGCCAGGAGCTGACCCCTGAGCTACTGCCTGCCCTGCCCTGAATACGGTGTTGTGGGGGTGGAATCAGAGACATCTCAGGGACCAGGGTCTCTAGCCACACTGGGGGATGCGCTGTCTGTTTGCACACCTCACACACACACACCCCTGTCTCCCACCACTGATGATGGATGTCTGCCCAAGTCGCCCTCGTATTCGCCACCCTCCTCACGACTCCGTGTGTCTCTTGGCCGCCTCTTTCATGAGGAAATATTGCTCATGTCTCTGCACAATGAATAGGAGGGGGACATGTCTACCATTTGGCCCCCAAGATGTCAGCAATCTTAGGGAATCTCATCTAGGCTTCCCTGTCCCATAGTATGGCCACTTCCCTGACCCTCAGACGAAGTCAAGTAGAATGCTGGACATAATGTTTAAAATCACAACATTTCAAATGAACCCTAGTGAGGAAGGAAGGAATATGCCACCTTTCACCCTGGAGGGCAGTCAGCAAACCCTGTAGGATTTCAGCCCCTTGCAAGGACTCAGGGGACAGAAGACAAGACTAGGGGCTCACCCAAGGTGGGGTGGAAAGGACACCTCCCCATAAGTCTGAAATCCCAAAGCGCATCCCCTCCCCTGTGTAAGTGTGAACTAGGAATAAATGAATCTCATCCCACTCCCGTATCAGTTTTCTGCCATAAGAAAGTGTCATAAGTTGGTGACTTAAAGCCACAGAAACTTACTCTCTCACAGCTCTGGACTTCAGGAGTCCAAAGTCAGTATCACTAGGCTGAATTCAAGGTGCCAGAAAAGTCTTCAAAGGTTCTAGGGGACAGTCTGCTCCATCCTTTTCCAAATGCCAGCAGTCTTTGGCTTGCATCAGCATCACTGCTATCTCTGCCTGTATTCAGATCACTTTTTCTTCCTCTGTTTGATTCTCTCCCTCTGCCTGTCTCTTTATTATAGAGACACCTGTGGTTGCATTTTAAGGCCCACCCAGGCATCACCGACTCAATGGACATGGGTTTGGGTAAACTCCGGGAGTTGGTGATGGACAGGGAGGCCTGGCATGCTGCAGTTCATGGGGTCACAGAGAGTCGGACACGACTGAGCAACTGAACTGAACAGAACTGAACAGGTAATTATCCAGGATAACTTACCCAACTCAAGATCTTTAATTTAATCACATCTGCAAAGACCCCTTTTCCAAATAGGTCAGATTCACAGATGCCAGAGACTAGGACCCAGTGCCTTTGAGTGTCGTGATTCAGCTGATACCTTTGTCGTTATTCAGCGGGTACCTTTGAGTGTCGTTATTCAGCCTACTAGGGACTGCAAGTGAGCCTTTTTGGTTTCAGTGTTGTTTCTGATTGGAGAGGCAAAGTAGTATCTTTCCTGAGAAGTTATAATCTCAAAAGAAAACATCACAAGGAAAAGCCAGCAGAAACAGCAGGCAGCTGGGCCTGATCCACCAAGACTTCAGATGCCGACATAAACGGTCCAAGGAAAGAGAGCACGCAGAGTGCAGTCAAATAAATGTAAGAAGCATTGATAGCATCAGGATGGCACAAGAGGCCGAGTGATTCCCAGGAACCCAAATCCCAGTGGCTTGGAGAACAAAGACTTCTTTCTCACACATTTTGTGTGTGGCTGGCAATCAACTGAGGGTCTGTTCTTTTCTCAGTGATGTCTTTATTCTAGAATCTAGGCTGAAGGACCTGCCAAATGGGGACAGAACTACCAGACCACAATCGTCCTCAGAGCTTCTGCTGAACATGGAGCATGTCACTGCCCTCCACTTCCTATGGCCAGAAGCTTGGCCAAGTCCAATGTTAGTAGAATGGGGACGTGTGCGCCTTCCCTGGGAAGAGTCAGGACTGTATGATTCCCTCACAAGGACGAGAGAGAATAATTGGGAGCAATAAGTAAAAGCTGCTGCAGACTAAGTTTCAAATGGATTTGGTGACGGGGTGAGGGCATGGTAGAGGAGGTGCTAAATAGATCTCTGGAAATGAAAATTATGATACAGTTGCTTGAACAATGCAGATTCGAATCGTGCAGTTCCACTTATACACAGATTTTTTTCATTAAATACATACCATAATGTTACACAGTCAGTGGTTGTGGAACCACAGCTATGAGAGCAAACTGTAAACTTATATGTGAATTTCAGTCACCCTAATCGCCACATTGTTCAAGGGTCAACCGTAACTGACATTTAAAAGTCAGAGAATGGGCTTAACAGCAAATTAGGAAAACTGAAATTTTTAATGTAAGTAAATTGGGCAGAAACGGGAGCATAAGAGTCAGGATTCAGAGAGAGTCAATGAGAAGCGAGACATTTCCATTGTTAGGGAGTTGACTCATGGAATTGCGGAGGCTGGCAAGTCTAAAGTCGAGCAGACTGACAGCCAGAGACCAGGGAAGGGTTGATGTTTCAGCTGAGTCCAAAGGCAATATGGGGACATAATTACTCCTTCCTCTGGGGACCTCAGTCTTTTTCTCTCTCAAGGCCTTCAACTGATTGGAAGAGACCCACTCACATGATAAAGAGTAACCTGCTTTACTCAAAGCCTTCTAATTTAAATGCCAACCTCATATTAAAAATAACATCTTCACAGCAACATTCACTGGTATTTGATCAGATATTTGAGTATCTGAAGTAATTATCAAGAATGCATTAACATAACATAAGGATGGGAAATATGAGAGGGGCTTCCCAGGTGGCGCTAGTGGTAAAAAACCTGCCTGCCAATGCAGGAGACATAGGAGACGTGGACTCGATCCCTGGGTGGGAAGATACCCTGGAGAAGGGCATGGCAACCCATGCCAGTAATCTTGCCTGGAAAATCCCATGGACAGAGGAGCCTGATAGGCTACAGTCCATAGGGTTGCAAAGAGTCAGATACGACTGAAGCGACTTAGCACACACGCATACGAGAATAGAATGAGAGGATCTATTACATGTCTAATCACAGTCTTTTTATTTTTTTGGACTCCAAAATCACTGCAGATGGTGACTGCAGCCATGAAATAAAAAGACGCTTACTCCTTGGAAGGAAAGTTATGACCAACCTAGACAGCATATTAAAAAACAGAGACATTACTTTGCCAAGAAAGGTCCGTCTAGTCAAGGCTATGGGTTTTCCAGTAGTCATGTATGGATGTGAGAGATGGTCTATAAAGAAAGCTGAGCGCAGAAGAATTGATGTTTTGAACCATGGTGTTGGAGAAGACTCTTGAGAGTCCCTTGGACTGCAAGGAAGACTCTTGAGAGTCCCTTAGACTGTTGGAAAAGACTGTTGAGTGTCCCTTGGACTGCAAGTCCAACCAGTCCATCCTAAAGGAGATCAGTCCTGGGTGTTCATTGGAAGGACTGATGCTGAAGCTGAAACTCCAATACTTTGGCCACCTGATCTGAAGAACTGACTCATTTGAAAAGACCCTGATGCTGGGAAAGATTGAAGGTGGGAGGAGAAGGGGATGACAGAGGATGAGATGATTGGATGGCATCACCGACTCAATGGACATGAGTTTGGGTGGACTCCAACAGTTGGTGATGGACAGGGAAGCCTGGCATGGTGCAGTCCATGGGGTCACAAAGAGTCGGACACGACTGAGTGACTGAACTGACTGAACTGAATCACAGTCTCAGGAGGAGAGGTGAGAAAGGATGAGGCAAAAGGAGTATTTCAATATTTGAAAAGATAATGACTGATGAAAGACACCAGTCTACAAGCTCAGGACAACAAATCCCTAGCTGGACAAAGAAGAAGAAATCACATCAGGGCAAAACTTGCTGTTGTTCAGTTACTAAGTCGTGTCTGACTCTTTGCAACCCATGGACTGCAGCATGCCAGGCTCCTCTGTCTTCTACTATCTCCCAGAGTTTGCTCAAATTCATGTTCATTGAGTTGGTAATGCTATCTAACTTTCTCATCCTCTGCCGCCCTCTTCTCCTTTTGCCTTCAGTCTTGCCCTGCATCAAGGTCTTTTCCAATGGTTGACTCTTTGCATCACATGACCAAAGCATTGGAGCTTCACCTTAAGTATCATTACTTCCAATAAATATTCAGGGTTGATTTTCTTGAGGATTGACTGGTTTGATCTCCTTGCAGTCCAGGGAACTCTCAAAAATCTTCTCCAGTACTACATTCAAAAGCATCAGTTCTTTAGCACTCAGCTTTATGGTCCAACTCTCATGATGACTGGAAAAACCATAGCTTTCACTATCCGGACCTTTGTCAGCAAAATGATGCTTTTTAATATGCTGTCTCAGTGGGTCAGATGGTAAAGAATCTGCCTGCAATGCTGAAGACCCGGGTTAGATCCCTGGGTCAGGAAGATCCCCTGGAGAAGGGAACAGCAACCCACTCTAGTATTCTTGCCTGGAGAATCCCACGGACAGAGGAGCATGGTGAGCTACAGTCCATAGAGTCCCAAAGAGTCAGACACAACTGAGTGACTAACACACACGCTTTGGCTTCCCTGGTGGCTCAGCTGGTAAAAAATCCATCTGCAATGCAGGAGACTGGGTTCGATCCCTGGGTTGGGAAGGTCCCCTGAAGAAAGGAACAGCTACCCATTCCATTATTCTGGCCTGGAGAATTCCATGGACTATATAGTCCATGGGATCGCAAAGAGTCAGACATGACTGAGTGACTTTCACAGACTTGTCATGGCTTTCCTTCCAAGGAGCAAGTGTCTCTATTTCATGGCTGCAGTCATCATCTTGTCGTGGCAAAGGGGCTTGCATAACTCAGTGAGGCTCTGAGTATGTGATGCAGGCCCACCGAAGACAGACGGGTCACAGTGAAGAGTTCTGACAAAGCGTGGTCCACTGGAGGACGAAATGGCAGCCCACTCCAGTATTCCTGCCACAAGAACCCTGTGAACAGTATGAAAAGGCAAAAAGATATGACACCTAAAGATAAGTCCCTTATGTTGGAAGGTTTCCAACGTGATACTAGGGAAGAGCAAAGGGCAATTACTAATAGCTCCAGAAAGAATGAAGCAACTGGGCCAAAGCAGAAATGACACTCAGTTGTGGACGTGTTTGGTGGTGAAAGTAAAGTCGGATGCTATACAGAACAATATGGCATAGGAACCTGAAATGTTAGGTTCATGAATCAAGGTAAATTGGAGACTGTCAAGCAGGAGATGGCAAGATTGATCATTGACATCTTAGGAATCAGTGAACCAAAATGAATGGAAATGGGCAAATTTAATTCAAGGTGAAACTGCAGGGCCTCAAAAACAGAGAAGGCATATTATCTTCAAAGAAAAGATAATTAAATTATGGATGATGATCTCAGCAGTAAAGAAGTCAAAGAGTGGTAGTATACCTTTCAAGTGCACTAACATTTTTGTCAACTTTGAATTATAAGACTGAAAAAATACCTTTCCGGAAAAGGGATAAAATAAAGACTCAGACAAACAAAAGTCAATGATATTTGACATTAAAAGATCAAATAAAGATCTAAGGGATATATTTCAGACAGAAGGAAACCATTCCCAGATGGAAATTATGATACATAAGAAGAAATACAGGAAAGAAACTGGTAAATACATGAGCAAATCTAAACAACTATTTTCTGTATAAAACAATAACAATATATCCTGGGTTTAAAATAAAATACAGGGAGGAAAACAACTGAAAATGAAATGTTTTAAGATCCTATTTTGTTTCAGAGGAGAATAAGATGAATCTGAGATATGGGTAAGTTAAGTATCATAAAATTTCTAGAGTCACCTCAATTCTAGAGAAGTGGTTCTTAACTGGGGAGGTGTTTTACTGAAAGTTTTACTTTTGTTTTACGTTCAAAGGATTTGTTAACAAAAGAAACCACTTGTAACACACAAACAATTTCAATTTTCTAAAAAAGATCACTTGACTTAATTTCAACATACAGTCATTAAAAGAAGAGAAATGGAAGCAATAGAAAAGAGTAACAGCACATACATTACCAAATTGGGCTGACCTACATCCAGACTTTAAAACAGTACTGGGAAGTCCCTGGTTAACAGCAATCTGGAATCCCAACCAGGAAAAGGTCCCAGGCAGTGCATCCACTCTGTGGCTGAGACATCAAATTGCAGTTCCAGGGGTTCCCACTCATAATCCCAGGTCACAAACTGATACTGACTTCAATCTTTCAGGAAAAGAGATAAAAAAGAATCAGACAAACAAAAGTTGATGACATTTGACATCAAAAGACCTTTTTAGAGAAAGATCTCTGGGATATATTTAAGGCAGAAAAAAAACATTCCCAGATGGAAGTTATGATATGTAAGAAGAAATATAGGAAAGGAAAAAAAGAAAGTAATACAGGAAAGAAACTGGTAGATATATGAGCAAATCTAAACAACTATTTTCTGTATAATATATCTTGGGTTTAAACTAAAACACAGGGAGGAGAACAACTGAGGATGAAACATTTCAAGGTCTAATTAATATTGACTTTAACATTTTTACAGCGCTGTTTGTTTTATCTTGTGAGTCATAGGATTTCTTTAAACTCCCGGCATGACTGGCCAAACCTCCAGGGGTTCAAGAATTCCAAGTCCTACTTCCTTTCTCATCTAAAGTGCTGCCTGACTAGCTATGCTTGCGGGCAGGCATGGAATCTGGACAGTGTCCAGGAAGGTCAGAACCAAGGTCAGAGGCCTGCTCTCCTGCTTCTGCTTCTGATTGCACTTTCCTACAGGCACTTCTGGCCCCACCCTGCAAGACTTCCTTCATTTTAATTTCCCTCATAGGATGGGACAGATTTGTCTCCCACAGGACATTTCCCTCACAGGATGGGACAGAAGTGTCTCCCACAACACTTCTGGTTGTCTCAACTGACATCAAGGGAGTAGCAGCCAGGCTTTGTAATAAATACTTTACATTGATTATTTTACTTATTCTTTGGGCCCAAACCCTACACAGGACCCTCTGAAGCCCTGTAAGGAAAGCCCGAGGCAGGCTGCAGGGCTGCACTGAGAGTTCAACCCTCATGTGTAATGAGGGCTGTGGCTCAGGCCCTGCCAGGGCTCAGGGTAGATTCTGTGGCCTTGCCAAGTCTCTGAAGCCCAGTTCTCTTGAGAAGGATGTGGGCAATCTAACTGCTAAGGCTGCAAGCTTTGCAGCTAGGAAGTGAAGAAGGAGGGGAGAACCTCACTGGTGAGAAAATGTCCAAGAATTCTGAGATCAGAAAGGGATTCAGCAGGTCATCTTGTGGGCCCCCATGAAGACACCATAGCAGAAACATATGTCAGGTTTGTTAGAAAGACCCCCTGAGGGAAGCCAGCTTGAGCCAACTTCCCGTCACCCCCTCCCCAGGCTTCCCCTTGCCAGCTTCTTCTGGAAGAAAAAGAGAAGAGTTCACTGTGCTTCCTTACTGGCACTTCCAATCCTTCTCTCCAAGACCAGATCAGCCTCTCAGTCACCCTGTTCTTCCTCACCATTGTGGTTCTCAGCCATAGCTGCCATTGCAGCCACATGGCGAGCTTTAGAAGTGTCAATGCCAGGCCTTGCTCTAAATTAGAACACTCTGGGGTGGGATTCGGGTGTCCTGGGTATTAAAGCTTTCCCAGGTTTTTTCCAGGGAGTGTGCAACCAAGGTGCAGATCGCTGCTCTGCCAGAGAAGGTGTGAGAGATGGTAATTAACTGTTATCCTGCACTCCTGTCTGTTTTCCTGTTCTCTTGTCTTTAATACCCAGCTAAAGGGTCCACCAGGGCTCCCCAGATGGCTCAGCAGTAAAGAATCTACCTACCAGTGCAGGAGATGTGGGTTAGATCCTTGGATCAGAAAGATCCCCTGGAGATGGAAACAGCAACCCACTCTGGTATTCTTGCCTGGGAAATCCCATGGGCAGAGGAGTCTGGCAAGCTACAGTTCATGGGGTCACCAAGAAGTCAGACACAAGTCAGTGAATAAACAACAACAACAAAAGGTCTACCCATCACCTTCTGCTTTTACAAGAAGATCAGAAATTATTCAGAGTTAGGAACATCTCAGGGAAATATGTTCATGGCCGAAAATTTTTCCTCCCAGCACTGCTCCAGGCTTCTGAGCTTCTCACCACTGGTCATCTGGGAAGTAATTCTCCCTGCTGCTACCCCTTTCTCTATGCTGGCACTTGACACAGACCTACTACTAAGAAGGGTCTGTTGAAATAATAGATAATAAAAATGTAAACCGAAACCTTGAGTACCTGACAGCTACACTGCAAATCAGATAGAAACTCATTAACACATGCAGATTAAATAGAGCTAATTCTGTTTAAATAAGTTAACAAAACACCAAAACACAGGCAAGAGAAAAATAAAATCAGTGAAATCAGGTAAAGAAAAAGGTTATATTCTCTTCTGTCTACTTTTAAATTGAGTTGAAGTTGTTTTTCACCTTCAACTGCACATCAGAAGTCACAAAATTTTACAGTATCTCAGTTCTATTCCCCATTTTTAATATTTTTACTTCTTGTTGCCAATTTTTGCTTCTTATGCCAAAATAAGATTAGCCCTTATTTTAGTTAGCAGCAGAAGAGTGGGTTAGAAATCAAACCCTCAGTGGCAAACTTTGTTTTAATGTCAAAAGCCATCTTTGAGCACAAGGACAAATAATGGAATATTTTCACCAAGTGAGCTTTTAAAATTTAGCTCTTTAGAAGAAAAAAAATGGAGAAATGTGATAAGGATGGACCAAATACCCAGGAAGAAACTTAAGGGTTTTAAAAATAAATAAATAATAACAAGTTTTTTTAAAGTTCTGTTTCAAAAGAGAGAGAAGATAGCAAAGTAAGAAGACCCTGAGCTCACCTACTCCCATGGACACACCCAAATTACAACTATTTACAGAGCAGCTATCGATGACAAAAACCTATGACCCAGAAATCCCACCACTGGGCATATACCCTGAGAAAACCATAATTCACAAAGACACATGCACCTCAATGTTCATTGCAGCACTATGTACAATAGCCAGGACACGGAAGCAAGCTAAATGTCCATCGACAGATGAACAGGTAAAGAAGACGTGGTACATACACAGAATGGACAAAGGAAGGCTATCGGGTCATTTGTAGAGACGTGGATAGACCTAGGGCCTGTCATACAGAGTGAAGTAAGTCAGAAAGAGAACAACAAATTTGTGTGTTAACATATATATGTAGAATCTAGAAAAATGGTACAGATGAACCTATTTGCAGGGCAGGAATAGAGAGGTAGATGTAGAGAACTGATGGGTGGACATGGGGTGGGAGTTGATGAATTGGGAGATTAGGACTGATGTATGTACACTGCCCTGTGCAAAACAGATTAGCTAGTGGGAACCTGCTATATGGCTCAGGGAACTCAGCTCAACGCTCTATGATGACCTAGATGAGTGGGATGGCAGGAAGGTGGGAGGAAGGTCCAAGAGGGAGGGGGTATATGGATACATATAGCTGATCCATTTCACTGTCCAGCAGAAACTAACACAATATTGTAAAGCAACTATATCACAATTTTTAAAAAAAAGGTACTTGGAGACAAATGAAAAGAGAGACCAATGATCAAAAATCTATGGGACCCTGCAAAAGCCATTCAAAGAGGGACATTTACAGCACTAAATCCTACCTCAAGAAACAAGAAAAATCTCAAATAAACAGCCTAAAGTTATACTTAAAGGAACTAGAAAAAGAATAAAGAAACCTTAGTAGGAGGAAAGAACTATTAAAGATCCTAGCAGATACATTTTAAAAGTTTTTCTTTGAGAAGATAAAATTGATCAACCTTTAGGCAAACTCATCAAGAAAAATAGAGAGGGCAAAAATCAGTAAACCCAGGCATGAAAGAAGAGAAGTTATGACCAACACCACAGAAATGCAAGGCATCATAAGAGATTGCTACAGACAATTTTATGCCAATAAAATGGACAACCTAGAAGGAATACATAAATTCCTATAAATGTACAATGTCCCAAGACTGAATCACTAAGAAATAGAAAATATGAGCCAACTGATTACCAGTAATGAAACTGAGTCACTAATCAATAAACTTCCAACAAACAAAAGTCCAGGACCAGGTGGCTTCAAAGTTAAATTCTATCAAACATTTAAAGAAGTGTTAATGCCTAGCCTTCTCAAAATAGTCCACAAAATTGAAGAGGAAGGAACACTTTCAAACTCGTTCTCCGAGGCCAGCATCATCTAAATACCAAAACCAGACAAAGACACCACACAAACAAAAATTAAAGGTCAATACCCTGATGATGGAGAAGGCAATGGCACCCCACTCCAGTACTCTTGCCTGGAAAATCCCATGGGTGGAGGAGCCTGGTAGGCTGCAGTCCATGGGGTCGCGAAGAGTCGGACACGACTGAGCGACTTCACTTTCACTTTTTACTTTCATGCATTGGAGAAGGAAATGGCAACCTACTCTAGTGTTCTTGCCTGGAGAATCCAAGGAACAGGGGAGCCTGGTGGGCTGCTGTCTATGGGGTCGCACAGAGTCAGACACGACTGAAGCGACTTAGCAGCAGCAGCAGCAGCATCCCTGATAAACATAAATGCAAAAATCCTCAACAAAATATTAGCAAGCTGAATTCAGCAATATATTAAAAGGATTCTACACCAAGACCAAGTGGGGTTTATGCCAGGGATACAGGAATGTTTCAATACCTGCAAATCGATATGGTATACTACATTAGCAAGTTGAAGAATAATAATCATATCATTTCAATAGATGCAGAAAAAGCTTTTTACAAAATTCAACATCCATTCATGATAAAAATTGTCAACAAAGTGAGTATAGAAGGAATATTATTGTGTAACCACTAAGTTCATCCGATTCTTTTGCAACCCCATGGACTATAGCCTGCCAGGCTCTTCTGTCCATGGGAATTCCCAGGCAAGAATACTGGAGTGGGTTGTCATTTCCTTCTTCAGGGGATCTTCCTGACCCAGGGATCAAATCTGCATCTCCTGCATTGGCAGGCGGATTCTTACTGCTGAGCCACCAGGGTGGCTGTAGAGGGAGTATACCTCAATGTTATAAAGGTCATACATGATAAACCCACAGCTACCATCATATTTAATGATGAAAAGCTGAAATCATTTCCTCTGCAATCAGGAACAAGAAAAGTATGCCAACTCTCACCACTTTCATTCAACATGAAATTCCAAGCCTCAGCAATCAGATAAGGAAAAAAAATAGAAGGAATCCAGTTGGAGAGGAAGGAGTAAAACTGGCTGTTTGTAGACAACATGATATCATACATAGAAAATCCTCAGGCTGGCACCAAAAAAAATACTAGACCTCATCAGTGAATTCAGTACAATGATGCAAAATCAATACACAGAAATCTATTGTATTTCTATACACTAACAACAAACTATCAGAAAGAGAAATTCAGAAAACAAACCCAACATTGTAACAAATTCAATAAAGATTTTACAAATGGTCCGCATCAAAAAATAAAAATCTTTTTAAAAAGAGAAATATTTCTCTGTAAAGGTCTTTAGTGGATTGATGGGCCCTGAAGATTAGAGGACTTTAAATCAGCAGAAGTCTCAGCAAGCATCTAGTAGCCCCTTTGTTATCCTAAGTGCTAGGGAAGACAAGGATCTGGTCCCACCACTCTAATAACCAACACTGTGAAAAACCAATGCTGTGAAAAGTCTGGCAGTTCATCAAAGAAATACACATAAAATTGTCATATGACCTAACAATTCCAGTCCTGGTTATACAACCAAGGGAACTGAAACTACAGATCTACACAAAGACCAGCTCTACACAAATATGCATAGCAGTGTTATTCACACTAGTCAGAAAGTGGAGACAGCCCACTTGTCCATGAGATGATGAATGGATACATGAAATGTGCTAAACCACACAAGGAATAGTATGCAGCAATGAAATGAGTATCCCTACATGCACTTGACCTTGCCACTTGACCCAGATGCCACATAAACCTTGAAAACATGCTAAGTGAGAGAAGCCAGTCACAAAGGGTCACAAAGGTTTGATATCTTTCCACTTCTATGAATTGTCCAGAATAGGCAAATCCATTGACACAGAAAGTGCTGGGGTTGCGGGGCGGAAGAGGAGAAGAATGGGGAGTGGCTACTCATGGATAGGGGACCTCTTTTGGGGTGATAAAAATGTTCTGCAATAAGATAGTGATGATGGCCATCATGTATTTATGAATATACAAAAACTGTTGAATCCTACATTTTAGATGGGTGAATTATATGGTACTTGAATTATATCTCAGTAAAGGTGTTATTTATTTCTTGTTAAGTGCTGAACTTGCAGAACACACAGGATGCCAGGGCAGGACTGAGGAGGGCTGCTTACGTGACTTAAAGGTTGCCTGAGAGCTTCCTGTGTTCTTTGTACTGATATCACCAGCATCACTTCTTTGCACAGCTTCCTGGAGCCGCCTGGCATTGTCATTAGTCACAAAAGCTTCCACTGGTTATAAAAAATAGAAACCATCTGTGTGTTGTTTCCTTGTTTTATTTGGCAAATGCAATCTGTTGTCATTCCTTAAGGTTGTTTTCTTAGCCACGAGTTCTACATAGTATTTCTAGAAGGCTAGAACAAGAAGGGGGAAATATTAATTTAAAAAATCGAAGTATAACTGACCTACTATGCTATGTTAGTTCCAGGTGTACAACATGGGGATTCAATATTTCGATACATTTGAAAGTGATCACCATGATAGATCTAGCTGCCATGACCATGCAGAGTTATTACAATATTATTGACTGTATTTCCCATGATGTGCATTTCATCCCCAAGACTCATTTATTTTGTAACTGGAAATTTCTACCTCTCAGTTACCCCTACGTATTTTATTCATCCCCACAGCCCCTCCCTTCTAGAAACGACCTCTTTGTTCTCTGCATCTGTGAGTGTATTCCTGTTCCTGTTTTTATTATGTTTGTTCTTTTGTTAAGTTTTTTAGATTCTACATCATACGACATTTGTCTGTCTTTGTCTAACTCATTTTACTTAGCCTAATATCCTCTAGTTCCATCCATGTTGTAAAAGACGGTAAGATTTTATTCCTTCTGTGGATAAGTGATATTCCATTGCATATTTACCACACCATCTTTATCCATTCATCTACTGATTGTTTCCATATCTTGACTACAAATAATGCTGTGGTGAACATAGAGGTCTGTATATCTTTTCAAATTAGTGTTTTTCTTTTCTTTGGAAAAAATACCCAGAAGTGAAATTCCTGTATTATATGGTAGTTCTATTTGTAATTTTTTGAAAAAACTCCAGACTGTTTTCCATAATGCCTATACCAGCTTACCTGCCTGTCAACAGTACACAGTTCAGTTCAGTTCAGTTCAGTCGCTCAGTCGTGTCCGACTCTTGGTGACTCCATGAATCGCAGCACGCCAGGCCTCCCTGTCCATCACCAACTCCCGGAATTCACTCAAACTCATGTCCATCGAGTCAGTGATGCCATCCAGCCATCTCATCCTCTGTCGTCCCCTTCTCCTCCTGCCCCTAATCCCTCCCAGCATCAGAGTCTTTTCCAATGAGTCAACTCTTCTCATGAGGTGGCCAAAGTACTGGAGTTTCAGCTTCAGCATCAACCCTTCCAAAGAAATCCCAGGGCTGATCTCCTTCAGAATGGACTGGTTGGATCTCCTTGCAGTCCAAGGGACTCTCAAGAGTTTTCCAACACCACAGTTCAAAATCATCCATTCTTTGGTGCTCAGCCTTCTTCACAGTCCAACTCTCACATCCATACACAACCACTGGAAAAACCATAGCCTTGACTAGATGAACCTTTGCTGGCAAAGTAATGTCTCTGCTTTTCAATATGCTATCTGGGTTGGTCATAACTTTCCTTCCAAGGAGTAAGCGTCTTTTAATTTCATGGCTGCAGTCACCATCTGCAGTGATTTTGGAGCCCCCAAAAATAAAGTCTGACACTGTTTCCACTGTTTCCCCATCTATTTCGCATGAAGTGATGGGACCAGATGCCATGATCTTCGTTTTCTGAATGTTGAGCTTTAAGCCAACTTTTTCACTCTCCTCTTTCACTTTCATCAAGAGGCTTTTTAGTTCTTCTTCACTTTCTGCCATAAGGGTGGTGTCATCTGCATATCTGAGGTTATTGATATTTCTCCCGGCAATCTTGATTCCAGCTTGTGCTTCTTCCAGCCCAGTGTTTCTCATGATGTACTCTGCATATAAGTTAAATAAGCAGGGTGACAATATACAGCCTTGACATACTCCTTTTCCTATTTGGAACCAGTCTGTTGTTCCATGTCCAGTTCTAACTGTTGCTTCCTGACCTGCGTACAGGTTTCTCAAGAGGCAGGTCAGGTGGTCTGGTATTCCCATCTCTTTCAGAATTTCCCACAGTTTATTGTGATCCACACAGTCAAAGGCTTTGGCATAGTCAATAAAGCAGAAATAGATGTTTTTCTGGAACTCTCTTGCTTTTTCGATGATCCAGCGGATGTTGGCCTTTTCTAAAACCAGCTTGAACATCTGGAAGTTCATGGTTCACGTATTGCTGAAGCCTGACTTGGAGAATTTTGAGCATTACTTTACTAGCGTGTGAGATGAGTGCAATTGTGCGGTAGTTTGAGCATTCTTTGGGATTGGAATGAAAACTGACCTTTTCCAGTCCTGTGGCCACTGCTGAGTTTTCCAAATTTGCTGGCATATTGAGTGCAGCACTTTCACAGCATCATCTTTCAGGATTTGAAATAGTTCCACTGGAATTCCATCACCTCCCCTAGCTTTGTTCGTAGTGATGCTTTCTAAGGCCCACTTGACTTCACATTCCAGGATGTCTGGCTCTAGGTCAGTGATCACACCATCGTGATTATCTTGGTCGTGAAGATCTTTTTTGTATAGTTCTTCTGTGTATTCTTGCCACCTCTTCTTAATATCTTCTGCTTCTGTTAGGTCCATACCATTTCTGTCCTTTATTGAGCCCATCTTTGCATGAAATGTTCCCTTGGTATCTCTAATTTTCTTTAAGAGATCTCTAGTCTTTCCCATTCTGTTGTTTTCCTCTATTTCTTTGCATTGATTGCTGAAGAAGGCTTTCTTATCTCCTCTTGCTATTCTTTGGAACTCTGAATTCAGATGCTTATATCTTTCCTTTTCTCCTTTGCTTTTCGCTTTTCTTCTTTTCTCAGCTATTTGTAAGGCCTCCCCAGACAGCCATTTTGCTTTTTTGCATTTCTTTTTCTTGGGGATGGTCTTGATCCCTGTCTCCTGTACAATATCACGAACCTCATTCCATAGTTCATCAGGCACTCTATCTATCAGATCTAGGCCCTTAAATCTATTTCTCACTTCCACTGTATAATCTTAAGTGATTTAGTTTAGGTCATACCTGAATGGTCTAGTGGTTTTCCCTACTTTCTTCAATTTAAGTATGAATTTGGCAATAAGGAGTTCATGATCTGAGCCACAGTCAGCTCCCGGTCTTGTTTTTGCTGACTGTATAGAGCTTCTCCATCTTTGGCTGCAAAGAATATAATCAATCTGATTTCGGTGTTGACCATCTGGTGATGTCCATGTGTAGAGTCTTCTCTTGTGTTGTTGGAAGAGGGTGTTTGCTATGACCAGTGCATTCTCCTGGCAAAACTCTATTAGCCTTTGCCCTGCTTCATTCCATATTCCAAGGCCAAATTTGCCTGTTACTCCAGGTGTTTCTTGACTTCCTACTTTTGCATTCCAGTCCCCTATAATGAAAAGGACATCTTTTTTGGGTGTCAGTTCTAAAAGGTCTTGTAGGTCTTCAGAGAACTGTTCAACTTCAGCTTCTTCAGTGTTACTGGTTGGGGCATAGACTTGGATTACTGTGATATTGAATGGTTTGCCTTGGAAACGAAGAGAGATCATTCTGTCATTTTTGAGATTGTATCCAAGTACTGCATTTCGGACTCTTTTGTTGACCATGATGGCTACTCCATTTCTTCTAAGGGATTCCTGCCTGCAGTAGTAGACATAATGGTCATCTGAGTTAAATTCACCCATTCCAGTCCATTTCAGTTCGCTGATTCCTAGAATGTCGACATTCACTCTTGCCATCTCTTGTTTGACCACTTCCAATTTGCCTTGATTCATGGACCTGACATTCCAGGTTCCTATGCAATATTGCTCTTTACAGCATCAGACCTTGCTTCTATCACCAGTCACACCCACAGCTGGGTATTGTTTTTGCTTTGGCTCCATCCCTTCATTCTTTCTGGAGTTATATCTCCACTGATCTCCAGTAGCACATTGGGCACCTACTGACCTGGGGAGTTTCTCTTTCAGTATCCTATCATTTTGCCTTTTCATACTTTTTTTAAAAATATAAATTTATTTATTTTAATTGGAGGCTAATTACTTTACAATATTGTATTGGTTTTGCCATACATCAACATGAATCTGCCATGGGTATACACGTGTTCCCTCATTCAAGGTAAGGAGCAGCAGCTGCGCTTTACTGGAGCTGCCCTGAAGAGATACCCCACGTTCAAGGTAAGAGAAACCCAAGTAAGATGGTAGATGTTGCAAGAGGGCATCAGAGGGCAGACACACTGAAACCATAATCACAGAAAACTAGTCAGTCTAATCTGTTGGACCTCTCCACCATGACCTGCCTGTCTTGGGTGGCCCCACAGGGCATGGCGTAGTTTCACTGAGTTAGACAAGACTGTGGTCCTAGTGTGATTAGATTGACTAGTCTCTCAGCCCTCCTGCGCCCGTGCAGCCACCGCTCCTTGGACCTGGGGTAGCTCCTCCCGGCTGCCGCCCCTGACCTCGGACGCAGGGTAGCTCCGCTGGGCCGCTCCTGCGCCGTCGCAGCCTGGCACTCCCGGCCGCCGCCCCTGACCTCGGACACAGGGTAGCTCCGCTGGGCCGCTCCTGCGCCGTCGCAGCCTGGCACTCCCGGCCGCCGCCCCTGACCTCGGACGCAGGGTAGCTCCTCTCGGCCAGCTTCTGCGAGGTCCGTTGCAGCCGGTTCGCCACATCCTCATCAACAGTGGCTTTTTTTTTCTTGTCTGTTTGATACTAGTGTGTGACAGGTGTGAGGTGGTATCTTATTGTGGGTTTGTTTGTTTTTTTGAACTATATTGGTCTTCATCACTCCACGGGCTTTTCCCTAGTTGTGGCAAGTGGAGGCAACTCTCTAGTTGCAATGCAAGGGATGTTCATTGCTGTAACATATTTTGTTTTTTTTGGCCACAAGGTATGTGGGATCCTAGGTCCCTGACCAGTGATGAAACCCACAGCCTGTGCACTGAAAGGTGAATACTTAACCCCTGGACCACCAGGGGAGTCCCAAGAAATATTTCTTGGTAAAGCTTTACATGCTTTTATTCCCCTTCTCCAAGTTAACTTGGCTTTACTTCTTCTTTAAGTGGTCTCTGCCCATTTATAATTTCTGCTGCCAGCCTTTGGCTGGTTCAGAGCTGTCAGTATTTCCTTTCCTGGGCTCCATGTCTTCATCTGCCTTATTCATATTCATGGGGGAAAATGATGGGGTGAGGGGGGATCAGCAAGAAGATCCATGTGCAGACTAGGTTAGGGAATGGAGCAGGGGAAGGGAACTCCCAAGAACTGAATCCAGTGGACTCTAGAGATGCACACTGTTGATTCTCCTTGAAAAAGACAGAAGAATAAACATTCAGAGAGAGGGGTACCTGGTTAGCTGACTCTATGTATCAGAACTGGATAAATTGCATTATTGATTTTTCAACCAAATAGCTCCATCCCCGACAAGTCTCCCTAGACT
Source organism: Bos taurus (assembly GCF_002263795.3). NCBI lineage: Eukaryota > Metazoa > Chordata > Mammalia > Artiodactyla > Bovidae > Bos > Bos taurus. Next base: position 2,265,731 of record NC_037328.1, on the reverse strand, counting down.
CAAAATTACCCTTTGGGCCATGGTTAATGAACTCTCTACAATCCGGGTCAGACTGGAGAATTTCATGATCTGAGGACCCTAATCTGCTTGTGGGCGCCTGGAGCCTCCTTCACCCTCGCTCCACTGGCCCCTCTCCAGCACCCCCATTGTATTTCTCACTGGTCCACAGCCAAGTCTGCCAAGTCTTCCAGCCTCAGAAGCCAGAGTTCCTTCCAGTGGGCCCCTTAACTACGTCTGTCTCTGGCTTTGATTTGCCCAGCAGCATATTGTCACCCCATCTGTCCTTTCCCATCTGAGCTGCTTTGATGGTGAGGCCAGAAGCAAAAATAGCAGGTGAACAGTTTTGTTTCCTCTTGGTTCATTTACAAAACACCTTCTACCCATGAGAGAGGGCCTGCCCTTCCTTCCTCTTTCTGCTGCAAATGTGGTTTCTCAGAGCTCATCTCTAGAAGATTCTTGGCTCATTCTGGTGCTGCAGTCTCTCTGGCACTCTTGCTAGAAGGTTCTGGATGCTCTAAAACACTTGCCTAGAGCTGTGTGCCTGCCTTCAATCTTTAGAATGGATCCTGTAAGTCTGAGCTCAAAAAACATGAGTGAGTAAACATTTAGTTACACTTCTCTTCATCTTCCCTGGTGGCTCAGAGGTTAAAGCGTCTGCCCGCAATCCAGGAGACCTGGGTTCCATCCCTGGGTCGGGAAGATCCCCTGGAGAAGGAAATGGCAACCCACTTCAGTATTCTTGCCTGGAGAATCCCATAGACAGAGGAGCCTGGTGGGCTACAGTCCACGGGGTCGCAAAGAGTCGGACACGACTGAGCGAATAGTCTCTAGTCTCATCTTCATGGGTTGTCCCCTCGCCTACTGTGCCTTGGGGAAAGCCTTGATTTGTCCTAAAACATTTGAAAATGCCCTTCCTACAGTCCACGATTTCAGCACCTCTCACTTTTACATAGCTGGGCTGTCATCTCCACTTTTTTTTTTAATATAAATGTATTTATTTTATTTGGAGGCTAATTACTTTACAGTATTGTATTGGTTTTGCCATACATCAACATGAATCTGCCACAGGTGTACATGTGTTCCCCATCCTGAACCCCCCTCCCACCTCCCTCCTCATACCATCCCTCAGGGTCATCCCAGTACACCAGCCCCAAGCATCCCGTATCATACATTGAACCTGGACTGGCGATTCATTTCAAATATGATAATATACATGTTTCAATGCCATTCTCCCAAGTCATCCCACCCTCACCCTCTCCCACAGAGTCCAAAAGACTGTTCTATACACCTGTGTCTCTTTTGCTGTCTCGCATACAAGGTTATCGTTACCATCTTTCTAAATTCCATATATATGCGTTAGTATACTGTATTGGTGTTTTTCTTTCTGGCTTACTTCACTCTGTATAATAGGCTCCAGTTTCATTCACCTCATTAGAACTGATTCAAATGCATTCTTTTGAATGGCTGAGTAATATTCCATTGTGTATATGTACCACTGCTTTCTTATCCATTCATCTGCTGATGGGCATCTAGGTTGCTTCCATGTCCTGGCTATTGTAAACAGTGCTGTGATGAACATTGGGGTACACATGTCTCTTTCAATTCTGGTTTCCTCGGTGTGTATGCCCAGCAGTGGGATTGCTGGATCATAAAGCAGTTCTATTTCCAGTTTTTTAAGGAATCTCCACACTGTTCTCCATAGTTGCTGTACTAGTTTGCATTCCCACCAACAATGTAAGAGGGTTGTTTTTTCTCCACACCCTCTCCAGCATTTATTGCTTGTAGACTTTTGGATAGCAGCCATTCTGACCTGCATGAGATGGTACCTCATTGTGGTTTTGATTTGCATTTCTCTGATAATGAGTGATATTGAGCATCTTTTCATGTGTTTGTTAGCCATCTGTATGTCTTCTTTGGAGAAATGTCTGTTTAGGTCTTTGGCCCATTTTTTGATTGGGTCGTTTATTTTTCTGGAACTGAGCTGCAGGAGTTGCTTGTATATTTTTGAGATTAATTCTTTGTCAGTTGCTTAATTTGCTATTATTTTCTCCCATTCTGAAGGCTGTCTTTTCACCTTGCTTATAGTTTCCTTTGTTGTGCAGAAGTTTTTAACTTTAATTAGGTCCCATATGTTTATTTTTCCTTTTATTTCCAATACTCTGGGAGGTGGGTCATAGAAGAAGGATCCTGCTGTGATTTATGTCAGAGAGTGTTTTGCCTATGTTGTCCTCTAGGAGTTTTGTAGTTTCTGGCCTTACATTTAGATCTTTAATCCATTTTTAGTTTATTTTTTGTGTATGGTGTTAGAAAGTGTTCTAGTTTCATTCTTTTACAAGTGGTTGGCCAGTTTTCCCAGCACCACTTGTTAAAGAGATTGTCTTTTCTCCATTGTATATTCTTGCCTCCTTTGTCAAAGATAAGGTGTCCATAGGTGCATGGATTTATATCTGGGCTTTCTATTTTGTTCCATGGATCTATATTTCTGTCTTTGTGCCAGTACCGTACTGTCTTGATCTGTCATCTCCACTTTGTCCACAGAGCCATCATTCAATCATTCCGTAGTGAAATTACTCAAGCAGCAGGACAGGAAGTCCTGAAAAATAGTCCCCTAAAAAGATACCCAGGTCCTAACTCCTGGAATCTGTGGATGTGACTCTATTTGGAAAAAAAGGATCTTTGCAGATGGGATTAAGTTCAAGGTCTTGATATACACACTGTCTTGGATTATCCAGGTGGGCCTTAAATGCTCATACAAGTGTCCTTGTATGAGAGGTGGAGTTGGGGGGGATTCTGTGGATAGGAGGGCAAGAAGCGGTGTAACCACAGAGGCAGAGATTGGAGTGATGTGGCCACAAGTTGAGTCATGTCCAGAACCATCAGAGGCGGAAGGAACTGGTTCTCTTTGAGAGTCTGTGGAGGAGCGCAGCCTTGACGACACAGAGTTCTGGTCTCCAGAACTGCGGGAGGATAACTTCTCTGCTTTTTAAACCACTCAGTTTATGGTCATTTGTCAAGGCAGCCACAGGAAACCGGCAGAGTAGTGAAGGGCTCCATTGTTTTAACCTGCCCAGCTTAACCTCTTTTTAATGTTTAAAATGGGAAGGAGGGTGGGCGAGCGAGCAGCTGACTGTACAGGAACGCCATTCCACCCTCTGCTCAGCCAAGAGGAGTGACTGCAAACTGTCTCATACCCTGAACCCTAGTTCAGACAGTGCCCAAGCCAATCTACTTCCTGTGGGGTAAAAAATGGGTAAAAGAAACGTAAAAGTCTGTCTCGTGCAACAAAGACTCAATGTGATTTTCCTCCCTGAGTCATGTTCACGTTCTGTCTCCTGGTTGTCTCACGACTCACGTCTGAGCCAAGTGAGAGTGAGTGAGTGAGTGAAGTCGCTCAGTAGTGTCTGACTCTTTGCGACCCCATAGATGGTGGCTACCAGGCTCCTCTGTCCATGGGATTTTCCAGGCAAGAGTACCAGAGTGGATTGCCCTTTCCTTCTCCTGGTGATCTTCCCGATCCAGGGATTGAACCCGGGTCCCCCGCATTGCAGGCAGACGCTTTACCCTATGAGCCACCAGGGAACACTGCCTTAGTTTCCACACCCATCAGAGCTCTTCATTCAACAGCCTGGAACGTACTGGCTGGCACTCGATGAACTAGATGATTGCCCTGGGTTTGTGACTAGAAATATGCCCAGAAGGTTAAAGCTATGAGGGTAAAGTCTCTGAGCAGGAGAAATCAGGGCCAGGACAGGCTCTGGACTGCATTGAGGTATTCTACCAAAACAGGAAACCTAGGGCCACTGAGACATCTTTCCCTCTGAGGACAACACTGTGTACTTGCCCGGATGAAGCAGGAGTGAATAGCCAGTCTTGTGTGCAGCTATATAAATAAGCACTTCCGCATGCTAATTTCATTCTCACAATAGCCCTATGAAGTGGATACTGTTGTTTGCCTCATTTTTCAAAGGTTGAGACTCAAGCACAGAGAGGTTGTGGAACTCACCTAAGATCACATGGGAAAAGAGTGGCGCAATGGGGAAGTGAGGCTAGGTGGTCTGGCTCTGGAGTCTGTGTTCTTACCCACCTGTGACAGGCAGACTCTGGGATGGCCACCGCTGATCCCCACCTCCTGGTGCTCACACCTCAGAGTAATCCCCGCCTTTGCATAATCCACTCTTCCTGAGCGTGCATGGTACCTGTGACTCGATAGAAGCTAACAAAGGGATGCTGCTTCTGTATTTAAGTTACAGATGATGGTGGTTCCTGTCTTGCTGGCTGACTCTCTCGAGTGACTTCTCAGCTTGCACCCTTTTAAAAAAAAATTTATTTCTGTGGCTTTCTGTAGTTGCAGCGCAGGGGCGGAAGCGGGGTCTGCCGTTTGTTGCCAGGCGCAGCTTCCCTCATTGTGGAGCACAGGCTCTATGTTGTGGAGTATGAGCTTAAGTACTGCAGCTCCCTGGCTCTAGAGCACAGGCTCAGGAGTTGTGGCACACGGGCTTAGTTGGCCTGCAGCATGTGGAATCGTCCCGGACGAGGGATCAAACCTGTGTCCCCTGCTTTGGCAGGCGGGTTCTTATCCACTGAACCACCAGAGAAGTGCTCAGCTTGCCTCCTTTGGGGAAGCAAGCTGCCAGGGTGGAAAGGCCCATGTGGCAAGGACCTGAAGCCACCTGCACTCGCCAGTAAGGAATTGAGCTCATCGGTTTAACCGCAGTAGGAAATAGATGGGCCCCGGGACTGGACAGCTGGTGTTGGTCAAACAGAGTAAAACTAGAACTTGGTTCTCACCCAGACACTCCAAGGACAAAGTTAATGGCAAGAGCTGAGTTCTGCCAAAGCAAAGAGATAAGATGCCCATTCCTGAGGTCAAGGAGAACCTCCCTGTCTGCACACGCACAGGAAGGCTCCTGGGGAGTCAAAAAGGAGAGGATGCCATCCCATAATAGGTGATGTCAAGCTTCCCACAGGCCTCTGCACTGGAATCCATCTTGGGGAAAGATGCTCATGAAGATGGGGGAGGACCTTAGGACAAGTCAGAGGTGGGAAAAGAAACAAGATAATTGGTCAAAGGTAAACAAAGACCTGGAAGAACTGACCCTATGTGAGTGGTTTAAGCTCCTCTCTACTGTGTTCTTCATTCCAGACACCCACAGCCTTTCTCTCCGGGGGTGTAATTCTGTCTTGTTTCTGACTTAATAAGTAACTGTTTCTTTGTGTGCTCTCCCATATGCAGTGCTGTGTCTCTAAACTTTGTACCTGTTTATATAGTCTTTGGAGAAGGCAATGGCACTCCACTCCAGTATTCTTGCCTGGAAAATCCCATGGACAGAGGAGCCCGTAAGGCTGCAGTCCATGGGGTCGCTGAGGGTCAGACACGACTGAGCGACTTCATTTTCACTTTTCACTTACATACATTGGAGAAGGAAATGACAACCCACTCCAGTTTTCTTGCCTGGAGAATCCCAGGGACGGGGGAGCCTGATGGACTGCCGTCTCTGGGGTCACACAGAGTCGGACACGACTGAAGCGACTTAGCAGCAGCAGCAGCATACAGTCTTTGCCTCCTTAAAACATTCTTCCTTTCAAACAGGGGTAAGACCTAGGGCCATTTTGCTTCTAGCCTCTAGTCCCTGGTGGTCTGAAAGCTAGGATTCCTGGTTTTTCATCCAAGCCACCCAGGTTCAGTTCCTGGACAGGCAACTAGAATATCTCTTCAGGACCACTACTGTGTCTCTCTGAGATAATGAGAGTGAAAGTGTTAGTTGATCAGTTGTGTCCAACTCTTTGACACCCCATGGACTGTAGCCCACCAGCCTCCTCTGTCCATGGAATTCTTCAGGCAAGAATACTGGAATGGGTTGCCATGCCCTTCTCCAGGGATCTTCCCTACCCAGGAATCAAATCCAGGTCTCCTGTATTGCAGGCAGATTCTTTACCATCTGAGCCATCAGGGAAGCCCCTCTGAGATAAAAATGGCCCTAAGGAAACTGAATTCCACCAACAACCCTGTGATCTTAAAAGTGGATTTTTCCTGTACTACACAGAGAATATGGGCTTCCCTTGTAGCTCAGTCTGTAGAGAATCTGCCTGCAATGCAGGAGACCTGTGTTCGACTTCTCAGTTGGGAAGATCCCCTGGAAGAGGAAATGGCAGCCCCCTCCAGTATTCTTGCCTGGAGAAGCCCACGGACAGAGGAGCCTGGTAGCTTCCCAGCCCATGGGATTGCAAGGGTCGGACATGACTTAGTGACTAAACCACCACCACCACACAGGGAATATAGCCAATATTTTATAACAACTGTAAGTGCCATCTAACCTTTAAAAATTGTGAATCATTGTATTGTACACTTGTAATTTATAAAATATATAATTAATAATATTGTTTATATACATTTTATATAATTATATAATAATTTATATAATATATAATATTGTACATCAGCTATACTTCAATAAAAGCTTCTGCACAACAAAGGAAACTATAAGCAAGGTGAAAAGACAGCCTTCAGAATGGGAGAAAACAACAGCAAACGAAGCAACTGACAAAGAATTAACCTCAAAAATATACAAGCAACTCCTGCAGCTCAATTCCAGAAAAATAAACAACCCAATCAAAAAATGGGCCTAAACAGACATTTCTCCAAAGAAGACATACAGATGGCTAACAAACACATGAAAAGATGCTCAATATCACTCATTATCAGAGAAACGCAAATCAAAACCACAATGAGGTGCCATTTCATGCAGGTCAGAATGGCTGCTATCCAAAAGTCTACAAGCAATAAATGCTGGAGAGGGTGTGGAGAAAAGGGAACACTCTTACACTGTTGGATGGAATGCAAATTAGTACAGCCACTATGGAGAACAGTGTGGAGATTCCTTAAAAAACTGGAAATAGAACTGCCTTATGACCCAGCAATCCCACTACTGGGCATACACACCGAGGAAACCAGAATTGAAAGAGACATGTGTACCCCAATGTTCATCACAGCACTGTTTACAATAGCCAGGACATGGAAGCAACCTAGACGTCCATCAGCAAATGAATGGATAAGAAAGCAGTGGTACATATACACAATGGAATATTACTCAGCCATTCAAAAGAATGCATTTGAATCAGTTCTAATGAGGTGAATGAAACTGGAGCCTATTATACAGAGTGAAGTAAGCCAGAAAGAAAAACACCAATACAGTATAGTAACGCATATATATGGAATTTAGAAAGATGGTAACGATAACCCTGTATGCGAGACAGCAAAAGAGACACAGATGTATAGAACAGTCTTTTGGAGTCTATGAGAGAGGGCGAGGGTGGGATGATTTGGGAGAATGGCATTGAAACATGTATATTATCATATGTGAAACGGATCGCCAGTCCAGGTTTGATGCATGAGACAGGGTGCTCAGGGCTGGTACACTGGGATGACCCTGAGGGATGGAATGGGGAGGGAGGTGGGAGGGGGTTCAGGATGGGGAACACGTGTACACCCGTGGCTGATTAATGTCAATGTATGGCAAAACCACTTAGCCTCCAATTAAAATAAATAAATTTATATTTAAAAGAAAAAGTGGGTTCTTCTCTAGTGGAGCCTCATTCTGGCTGACACATTGAGAGACCCTGAACTGAGGGTCCAGCCAAGCTCTTCCCGGATTCCTGGCTCATAGAACTGAGAAAGTAAGGTTTTGCTTTCTGCTTGTTTGTTTGTTTTTGGCCTTACCGTGCAGCATGCAAAATCTTAGTTCCCCAGCCAGGAATGAAGCCCATGCCCGCTGCATTGGGAGGGCAGAATTTTAACCACTGGACCTTCAGGGAAGTCTCATAATGTTATTTTAAGCTGTTATATTGGATACTCGTTATGCAGCCATAGAAACTGACACGGCCCCCTGGTGTTGAGTTCCACCTCAGCCACAAGCCCACTGACCATGCACCATGCCAGGCCTCGAGTTCCTCCTCATCTCAGAGAGTGATGGTTCGTCTCATTCATCCACTCGACAGCTATTTACTGAGCATATACAAATACATATGCACTATATATATATACACACACGTGTATGTGTATATACGCACATAAACATGCATTTGTGTGTATATAGATGTACGTGTGTGTATGTCATGTCCTATCAGTTCTGTTTCTTTGGAGAAATGCAGCAGCAATGGCAGACACGTAAATGAGTCATATGGCAGGTTGCAAGAAGTGCTCTGGGGGGGAAATAAAACTGAGGTTTGTGGATAAGGAATGCTGGGAGGTAGGAGGGAGATCACAGACGGCCTCAGTGAAGATAAGACATCTGAACAAGAGACCTGAAGGCAGTGAAGAAGCAAGAGCGGAAGGCGAGGGTGGGATGATTTGTGAGAACAGCACTGAAACATGTATATTACCATATGTGAAATAGATGCCCAGTCCAGGTTCGATGCATGAAACAGGGCACTCAAAGCCGGTGTACTGGGACATCCCAGAGGGATGGGATGGGGAGGGAGGTGGAGAGGGGTGTCCGGGATGGGGGACACGTGTACACCTGTGGCTGATTCATGTCAATGTAGGGCAGAAACCACCACAATATTGTAAAGTAATTAGCCTCCAATTAAAATAAATAAATTTTTTAAAAAAGAGCTGCAGCTATCTGGGGAAGAGCACTCCCAACAGAGGAAGCAGCAAGTGTTCCCTTTTCCTGAGCCAGGACAGGCAAGGGGGCAGTGTGACTACAGTGGAGAGAGGGAGTGAGAGGGGGCACACAAAGTCCTCCAGGTCCCACAGCTGACAGGTAATAGAATGAGACTGGGCGAACCTGAGTCCTGAGACTGTCTTCATCGGCATTGTTCCCTCCTTCTCCTTCTGTTGCAATACCCTGCAGGTAAGAGGTGTGTGACGATTATATTGCGGGGGTAGGGGAAGATTCCAGTCCTTCTTTATACATATACACAGACACTTTCTTCCCTGCCCTCCATTTAAGCCTCTGTTAACTGACTTGCCCAGGTCCAGTGTACAACTTATTTGTAGTGTCTGCCGGCCAGTTCAGAGCCAGTGGGGGGACTTTGAATTTTCCTCCTTGTGTGTTAAACAAGAGTCAATTCTTTAGTGCCAAGTTGCCTCACAGGTACCTTGATGTTTTTGCTTGATTTGAAAGACACAAATCTTGCAGTCAAAAGTGATGTCTAGGGACTTCCCTGGCTGCCCAGGGTCTAAGACTCCAGGCTCCCAGTGTGGGGAACTAGACCCCACATGCCACAACTAAAAATCCCACATGCTGCAACTAAGACCCAGCGCAGCCAAATAAATAACTATTTTTAAGTATTTATTTAACTTTGTTTATTTTTGGCTGTGCGTGGGCATTCACTAACTGTGGCGAGCAGGGGCTGCTCCTCATTGCGGTGCGCAGGCTTCTCATCGCAGTGGCTTCTCTAGAGCACAGGCTTTAGTACCTGTGGCACTTGGGCTTGCTTGCCCCACGGCATGTGGAATCTTTCCCGGCTAAGAATCAAACCTGTGTCCCTTGCATTGCAAGGCAGACTTCTAACCACTGGATCACCAAGGAGGTTTCTAAATATTTTTTTTAAGAGATTTCTAGTATGGTGAGTTTGTGCAAGAATAACAATGTAAAACTCCACTCAGGAATTTCATATTCAACAGAAAGCCCTGAGCCCCTCGTCATGAAACCCACCCCATTGGACACATTTATTTATCTCTATCCTTCCCCTAGGAGGGCAAACAGACCTCCACCCTGCATCATTTTCTAACCGACCACCTTGAGGACTTAAGGTGTCGAATCTGCCTCCAAGTACAGAAAACTTCAACCCAAGTGACATTAACTGAATAAAAAAGCAGAAACCCACATGTACAATAGTGGAAGAAGAGCAAAAAGAGCCAAGAGATAGTGACACATATTTGGAACCTGACAATTTAATACAAGAACGGCACCAAGCAGAGTGGAAAAACCTGGAAATTATGTATCTAAGGAAAAGGCTGCCTGTGAGAAGCCCCCAGAAAAGCTCTGCAAAGAGATGTGCCAAGCACCCCAGGAGGTAGGACCAGGGGGCAAAGGTGTAAATGGGGGAGTTGGAGGTGTGTTGAGCAGTTTTTGGTCCCTCCAAGTACCCTCGAAGCTTGCACACAGTCAGCTGTGTGTGTGTGTGGTCAGAGGCTTCAGTTGCATCCGACTCTTTGTGACCCCATGGACTGTAGCCCACCAGGCTCTTCTGTCCATGGGATTCTCCAGGCAAGAATACTGGAGTGGGTAGCCTCTAGGGGATCTTCCCAACCCAGGGATCGAACTCGAGTTTCCTGCATCTTCTGCTTTGCAGGTGGATTCTTTATCACTGAGCCACCAGGGAAGCTTGCACACACTCAGCTGCATTTCTTCAAATCCCACACTGGTTTATTCTCTTCAAAAAAAAAAAAACAAAAACTGAGAAGTTGAGAGCATCCCATTCTGGGCAAGTGGGAGTGAGATACTATATTTAGAGAACTCCTTCATCCAATCCCCCTCCCCTATCACAGCTTTTCTCTCCCTGCAGCACTTAACTTGGCTCAGTGTATATCAATAGAATACATCACTGTGCAAAGAGGTGCTCTTGAACCTGGGTATCCCTTCTCTGTCGGTCTCTGCTCCCTGGCTCAGGCTCTCATGAAATTCCTTCTCCTTGGGCTGAAATACAGAGACCAAAACAAACCAACAACTACAGGCCAAGGAACAGGGCACAACTGCAGACAACTACAAGGAGAGGAGTGGGGGAAGGCGAGGGGAGGAACAAGGTGGGAAAGAGGGGAGAGGAGACGGAAGGAAGAGGAGCAATTGTGTTTGATTCATCTGTTTTCCTGGGTTGAAATTTCTGAAACTGTGGGGGTTACAACAGGGGAAATTTAAAAATCAATGAACTAATAATTGCACTCCTTGGTATTTACCCAAAGGAGTTGAAAACTTATGTTCACACAAAACCCTGTGCACCTAATGTTAATAGCAGCTTTATTCATGACTGCCCAAAGTTAGAAGCAACTGAAATGTCCTTCAGAAGGTGAACAGGACAAACAAAACCAGACAATGGAATATTATCCAGCACTGAATAAATGAGCCATCATGCCATGGAAAAAATGTGGAGGAAACTTAACCACATATTACTTGGTGAAAGAAGACAATTTGAAAGGCTACAAGCTGCATGAGTGAAGTCGCTCAGTCGTGTCTGACTCTTTGCAACCCCATTGACGGTGGCTACAAGGCTCCTCCGTCCATGGACTTTTCCAGGCAAGAGTACCAGAGTGGATTGCCATTTCCTTCTCCAGGGGATCTTCCCGATGCGGGGATCAAACCCAGGTCTCCCGCATTGCAGGCAGACGCTTTACCGTCTGAGCCACCAGGGAACACAAGCTGCATAATTCCAACTGTATGACATTCTGGAAAAGACAAAAAACTAAGGAGACAATAAACAGGTTGGTGATTGCCAGGGGTTGGGGGGTGGGGGAGGGAGTGGGGACAGCAGAGCACAGAGCATTTTTAGGGCAGTGCAACTGTTCTACCTGATACGATGATGGTGGATGCCTATCACTACACATTTGCCAAAACCCGTACGTGTCCAACACCAAGAGTGAACTCTAATGTAAACTATGAACTTTGGGTGATAATGTTGCATCATTGTAGGCTCATCGATTGTTTCAAACGGATCCCTCTGGTGTGGGACGTTGGTAGTGAGGGACGCTGGGCTAGTGTGGGGTCAGAGTGTAGACAGGAACTTGGTCCTTTCCACACAGCTTTGCTATGGATCTAATACTGCTCTAAACATAAAATTCACACAGCAGAAATTAACATACCATTGTAAATCAACTATACTTCAACGTTTTTAAAGGTTATTAATTTTTCAAAAAAAATTAATGAACATTGGGAAATAACTTTAAGGGAAGAAAGTAAATGCAGAGATGGTTAGATAGCATCACCGACTCAATGGACATGAATTTGAGCAAACTCTGGGAGATAGTGGAGGACAGAGGAACTGGGTGTGCTCCCGTCCTTGGGGTCACAAAGAGTCAGACACAACTTAGTGACTGAACAACAACTTTTTAAATCATCTCGTATTCTCGCCAGTAGTGTAGAGCTTAATCAGAGCTCTAATTATCAGTGCAACTGGTGGGCAAGGACTAACCTGTTCATCACTGTATTTCATCATTTAAAGGCTCTCAATAAATGTTTGCTTTCTCCCATTTAACTGAGGAAGTTGAGGATTTGGGGGATGTTTTTGAGTCAAAAAGCCAGTCATTGGATTGTCATTTAGACTTGAAATAAGGGTGTGTTATCCACAGATGAGTCTGCAAACTGCCAAGGGGTGCAGGGAGGTTGGCAGTACCCAAGGATAGGTTAATGCATGCTGGCATTACCCACGGACATGTAGAGGCCTTGATATCTCCTAGAGCCACAACACCTGTCCTTTGTAAGATTCTGGCATTACCAGAGAACCCTGGTGAATGCAGCAGCAATCAGAAGCCATCTTACTTTGGATTTCTGGAAGTTAGGGCTTGGCCGTCAGGAGGAGAAATTCCTTAAGAAGGAGACAGCTGTTTCCTATGTGTGGCTGTCCCCAGGCCCGTGTGGCAGGGCAAGTTACTAACACAGAGAAATCAAATGCAACTGAACACACAGTTTGCAAATTCTCTGCCACCTGCAGTGCCTTCAAGTGCCTCTTAGAAGCTGTCCTGGGAAAGGGATCTGCCTGGCCAGGAGTGGTTTGGTGTACAACCTCGGTGCTCACTGAGCGGACTTTGGTTTTCTTGGAAAACTAAAAGACAAGCCTCTGACTGCTAACCATGTTATCTGTATAACTGGAGATGATTTCAGTGGTATTTCCCTCTTGAAAAAAGATAAATTGTGCCACTTGAGTGCAGCTGTCACTGATTGGGTCTATGTGAACAGGATAAAAGAGTTATGTTCCCCAGCAGCTCTGTGATAAATTGTTGAAGAGCCACAGCAATAAACAAGAAAAGCTGACCACAGGAATGTCCCAGACAGAAAGGAAAAGGCCAGCAAGGAGGCTCCCTAGGGGGCTGTCATGGTCTCTCGGGGACCATAGTCAGACTCTCTGCTGTGGTGCAGCCCACACACCAGCCCAGGACCACCATCCTCTGGTACCCTCCTACCAAGAGCACCCCAGACCCACCTTTTGCACTGAGCCATGAAAATCAGATTTCCTTTGGGAAAAGCAGGTGACTCCCACTATAAAATACTCTTAAAAATAGTAATAATAATCTTATTTATTTATTTTTGGCTTGCTGGGTCTGTTTCTGGGTGGGCTTTTCTCTAGTTGCAGCAAGTGGGGGCTACTCTCTCGTGGTGTGCGGCTTTTCACTGTGGTGGCTGCTCTTGTTGCAGGGCAGGGGCTCCAAGATGCATTTGGGCTTCAGCAGTTGCGGTTCCCAGGCTCTAGAGCACAGGCTCAATAGTTGTGGCACATGGGCTCAGTTGTTCCGAGGCATGTGGGATCTTCCTGGACCAGGGATGGAGCCCGTGTTTCCTGCATTAGCAGGCGGATTCCTCACCACTGAGCGACCAGGGAAGCCCTCCTTCCAAAGAATGTTCTTGAAATGAACCAAAGTTCACTCTGATATCTGGAGGAGGTGACCCCACACACCACACTCAGGTCTTTTCCAGGACTCCACATCCTTAAATACGAGAGGGTGAAGCCGCGAGCACCAGGGGCTGAGGTCGGAGAAGAAGATGGGAATCCAGGAAAGAAGCTTGTGCCCAGCACAGAGGAGTTGGGGTTCCACCTGAGTCAACAGTGGACTCTGTGGGCTGCCCTCAGAGACTGCCCAGTGGAGGGCTTGGGGTGGGAAAAGCAGCAGGAGGCCCTTGCTGTAGCCAAGCTAGAGATAATGGTGGGGTCTGCTGGAGGTGGGGGCAAGACAGCAGCGGAGGGATTCTCAGAGGCAGAAACAACCAACTGAAAGGGAGAAATCTGGGCTACAGACCAGGCTTCTAGCTCTGGACAACTGGAAAGAAGGGGTGCCATTTTCCTCAATGGAAAAGGTCAGCCGGAGAAGGAGCAGCTATAGAGTGAGCTGAGAAACCAAGACATCCATTCTGGCCATGCCGAGTATGAGATGCCTGTGAGATAATCAGGTTAAGATGACAAATCGGTAGCTGGTTGTATGAGCCAGAAGTTCGGAAATCATTTTGGGCTAAAGACATTAACATTGGCATCAAAGACATAGTTTGTTGTTGTCGTTGTTTCTGTTTTGTTTTTTCTGTTTGTTTTCTCTCTTTTTTTTTTTTTTGTAATTTGCCTGCACCAGGTCTTAGCTGCGGCACGTGAACTCTTAGCTACAGCATGTGGGATCTCATTCCCTGACCAGGGATTGGCCCCCTGCACTGGGAGCATGGAGTCCTAGCCCACTGGACCCCCAGGGCAGTCCCAAGGATGTAGTGTTTTTTAAAAAGATAAGACGGTACAAGAACACTTGAGAAGAAGAACCAGAAGAATGGAATGCCCAAGAGAAGAAAGGGAGCTTCATGAAACGGCCTGAGCAGAAATAGTCAAACAAGTAAGAAAAAGAAACCCACAAGAGTATGACATTCTGGGAATTGAGGAAAAGGGATTTTTCTAGAAGGAACTGGTCAGCTGTGTTGAAAGCTGGTAAGGTAAGTAAGATAAGGACAGGAGGTGTAATAGATGTAGTGGCCCAGAGGACATGTAGTAGACATGGTGGGGTACCTCCCAGTCCCTCCGTCAGGACAGAAGAGCTGAGGGGAGGGCTTTGTGCAAGCTCCCACCTCCCTCAGGGGAAGCCCACATGCCTTGGGGGAAGCCCACGTCCAATGTCTGCTTCAAGCAGGAGTGCAAACCCAGTCCTTGCCTCGACTCCAGCATCTCCAAAGTATCACCCCTCGGCAGAGCTCCCTGAGGGTTTGGCTGAGATGTGACCGAATCCGAGTTCAGCGGTTCCCTCTGCCCAGCCGTCCATTCCTCACCCCTTACAAAAGTTGTTCCCAAAATCATTTCCAGATGCCTTTCCCTTCTGGGTCCGACTAATAGGCAATTACAAGGCTTTACCTGGCAGGACCTGAGGAATGTTCCCTCCCTACCTGAGAACTGGTGACAGCCAGGCCTGAAGTCTCTGACCGGAGCTGCAGTCCGGGACTCAGGTCCCTGGCTGATCATGCTCTGACGCTCTGTGCTTGCAGCCCTGGCACCTTCAATCCTAGGTCTCTTGATCTGTGGCCTTCTTCAGGGGCCTCTGCTGAGGCCCCCTTATGAGGGAGGAGGAGAAAGCCTTGAGGTACGGTTGGCCACCGTGCCTTGCACCCAGTCGCCCTCCCCTCTCTCCAGGCCCAGATCCACAAAACTGCAGAAGCCTTTGATTCAGGCTCCCTCAACAGCGAGACAACCCCCACTGATCCATCTGACCTGGACCAGGGCATGTTCTACCAGAGGATATGGAAGGGGTGCCTCTGTGTATGCCATCGCTGTGAGAGATAGAAACCTCACTGGTACTCTCGTCTGGGGCTGTTGCTTTATCAGCTACCCCGATCCCTGGCAGCTGGATCTCCCTCTCCAGCTCAGCTGAGCCCTGGATGCAAACACTGATGATACCCATGGGAGCTGGGAGGATGCCCTTGGAAAGGACAGGAGAGGGTGGCAGGACCCAGAGCCCTGGTCCTGGCCTTGGGCAGGACAGACAGAAGAGAGCATGGGTCGTCACAGGCAGGCTCGCCGACTGGGGAGCAGGGAGGGAAATTCAGAAAGTCTGGCATCTCCTCCATTCCTAATAAATGTCATCAGCTAAAGGAGGGAGCAGAGGAGTTTGGGGGAGAAATAAGGAGACGTGAAATGATTCTCCGGGACAGTGATACAGTGAACTCACTCAGTGAGGGAGCAGGCTAACTGGGCAGTGCTGGGAGTGTACTTGAAAACCCAACTATCTGCAAAGTGCCTGGCTCTGCGATGGGCAAACAGCAGGTGCTTCGCTTCATTAGCTGGAAAAAGGGCTAGAAGAAGAGCCCTCCCGGGGGTGATGCTCACCTGTTGCTATGTTTCTTGTTTCCACAACAGTCCTGGGAGAAAATGATCCAGCAAGTAGAAGAAAGTGTGTCTGAAAGTGACTTAGAGGCACCCAGTTGAGCAGCCCACGTCCACAGGTGGGGAAATTCAAATATCAAATTGGTTTTCACAGTACAAGCAGTAAAACTGCCACACCTACTCACACATAACAGTTTGTATCAGAAAGTTCTCAAGTGTGAAATCTTGGGGTCTTTCTCTTCTTGACCCCCGGGCAGCTAATGAGACTCATCACTATGGTTGTTCTCTTGAAAGCCTGAAATTGCCCCAGGCAGGCTACCCTAAAAGGCCCTGTCATTTTGACCGTACTCGCCGCCCTGGAGGCTTCAGTTGTCCCTGAGGTCCTAAGCAGACGGAGAGGTAGAAAGGCCTCTTCTTGTCAGTCTTAATGATTACTGAGAAATAAAAATCATTGTCTATCCCATACATGCGGAGTCTAAAAAGAAGTGATAAAATGAACTTACAAAACAGAGACTCACAGACGTAGAGAAAAAAATGTATGGTTACCAGGGGGGAAGGATGGTGGAAAGGGCTTCTTAGGGAGTTTGGGATGGACATGGACAGGCTGCTATACTTAAAATGGGTAAGAAACAAAGACCTACTGCATAGGCACAGGGAACTCTGCTGTGTTATGTGGCAGCTTGGATAGGAGGGGAGTTTGGGGGAAAATGGATACATGTATGTTTGTCTGGGTCCCTTCACTGTTCACCTAAAACCATCACATTGTTAATCAGCTATCAAGTGCTCAAGTGTTAGTTGTTCAGTCGTGTCTGACTCTTTGCAACCCCGTGGACTATATCCCGCCAGGCTCCTCTGTTCTTGGAATTCTCCAGGCAAGAATACTGAAGTAGGTAGCCATTCCCTTCTCCAGGGGATCTTCCCAACCCAGGAATCACAGCACTGTTAAATCAGGTTAACAATGTTAACCTGTTAATGTTAATCATAACACAAATTTTTTTTTTAATTTGTAATTTTAAAATTAAAAAAAAATATCATTGTCTAGGTCCATTGAATTGACCATGATGAGTCAATCCAAACCAGGCACTTCTTGGAACAAGCAGTTGCAAAATGACTTCTATTGGATGCATCATAAAGACTTATGTAATTGGACATAGTCCATTATCAGCCTCTACTTTCAAGATAAGACCTCCAAACAGCATCATTTCTCAAGGAATTACAAGACTGAGGACATTAAAAAAATTGAACTGAAACTATTTAGAGCCAATAACCCGGGCACGGTCTCATGTAATAAATAAAGTCCATGCAAAAAAGATAAAGAGGCTCTTCTGCCTGGACACATCCCTTGGATGGCAGATCCAAGTCTCCTGTCCCTGGTTCTGAGCTATCAACTGATAATGCTGTATTGATTATCGCGGGCTTCCTATGTGGCACTAGGGATAAAGAACCTGCCTGCTAATGCAGGAGACATAAGAGACACAGTTTCAATCCCTGGGTCAGGAATATCCCCTGCAGGAGGGCACGGCAACCCACTCCAGTATTCTTGCCTGGAGAATCCCATGAGATTCTTGCCTGAGAATCCCACAGAGGCAGCTACTGGGCTAGGGTCCATATGGTTGCAAAGAGTCAGACATGACTGAATCGACTTAGCACACATGAATGCATTGAACAGCCTAACTGGTCAGCAAAGGTCACTCTGCTTTTGAAAGTTAGGCAACTGAAATTGTAACCTGATTATCAATCAGGGGTCTAAAAAGAAAGAGACATCACACTCCAACAGAGCAGTTGAAGAGCATCACAAGAGGGACTATCCTTAGCCGGGTGGACAGGGTAAGCGAAACCAACAGGAAGAATGCTGTAGCATGAGGGTGGTGGAGAGCTTACTAGCTCCAGGCCTGGGGGGGAATGGGAGGAACCATTATTCCAGAGAGAGTAAAGGGGTCGGCAGCAGGGTCTGTAGCCAACCCACGGAGACCCTCCAGGAAGGGATCTTGCCTCAGTGTCCCCCATCCTCCAATCTCTGTCTGATGCCTCCCCCTGGCAGGACCCAACCAGAGTCATAAGGTAAAGGACTCCATTGCTGCATTTTATACAAGTGTATCCCAGGGCAGACCAGGGGGAGAGCGGATCTGGAGGGGCAAATGGAGGGCTCCAGTACCCCAGAAAAGCAATAGGAAAAAGAAGGAGCTCAGCTTGGTCCTCTGTGGTGACCCAGATGGATGGGATGAGGGTTGAGTGGGAGGGAGATTCAAGAGGGAAGGGACACAGGTACACATGTGGCTGATTCACTTTGTTGTACAGCAGATACTAGCACAACATTGTAAAGCAACTCTACCCCAATTTTAAAAAAGAAAATAAGAATAAGAACAGAGATAATAAAGGAGAAAATTTAGATATATGACAGTGGCATTTTTGCAACAAAGTTTTGTGGGCTGAATATTGAAAATTTCATAATCATTGCATTATATGTCAGATTTTTAAGATATTTAAGGCATTTTATACTATTATATGGGGACTTCCCTGGTGGCTCAGTAGTAAAGCCTGCCAACACAGGAGACCTGGGTTCCATCCCTGGGTTGGGAAGATCCCCTGGAGAAGGAGATGGCAACCCACTTCAGTATTCTTGCCTGGGAAATCCCATGAACAGAGGAGCCTTGTGGGCTACAGTCCAAGAGGTTGCAGAGTTGGACACAACTTAGCAATTAAAGCAGCAGCAGCAGATACTAACTCATAATTTGGCTTATAATTTTCATCAAGTTTTCATTTGGAATAGTTTAACTGATTAAGATAACTGTTAAAATGTTTGGGGAACACTTGTTTGTGAAATTCATGTTTTTGATATAATAATCATCTAGAGAGAATGTGAATATTTAGATAATTGTTAACTTTGAAAAAAAATAATTTAATGTGCATTCCTATCGGTATACAAGAATCCCTTGGACATTAAGATTTCTAAATGGGGTAAGTGCAATGTCATTATAAGCCAAGAAGGAGGTAAGTGTCAGGTGACCTTGAAAATCTCCTTTCCCAAGTTCCTAGCTGATTCTGTCCTGGGTTGGCCTTCAGAGCCCAGTTCCAGAGCCGTTTCTTAACCTGAGGTCTTATACAAGTTGTTCTAAGTAGAAGCACTGGGGCTTTCAAGAGCCTCACAGGGTAAAAAAAGACAAATAATCCAATTTAAACATGGGCAAAAATTCTGAACAGACATTCCTCCAAAGAAGAAACACAGATGGCCAAGATGCACGTGAGAAGTTGCTCAACATCATTAACCATCACAGCAACACCATCCAAACCACAGTGAGATACCACTTCACGTCCAATAGGATGGCCGTAATTTAAAAGACAGATGATAACAAGTGTTGGCAAGGATGTGGAGAAGTCAGAACTCCTGTTCCCTGCTGTTAGGATTGTAAAATGGTGCAGCCACTTCAGAGAAGAGTCCAGCTGTTCCCTAAACAGAATTGCCATTTGACCCAGCAATTCCACCCTTAGAGATATACCCAAGAGAAAGGAAGACGTGTGCCAATATAAAACTTTTACTCTTGCTACCCAAAAGAAAAAGAAGGCAGCTAGCAGTTGACCCTCAGGGCATGCTAGTGTTAACTATGACCTCACTTGCTCCTCACCACCAGCCTCAGATGGGTGCATTTCACAGATGAGCAAACTGAGGTTTGGTCCTTCCATTTCTGTGTATTGTCCAGTGTTCCTTAGAATCTTGGACTCTCAGTGCTGGAAGGAGTGTTAGACATGGCCTAGTCAAATCCCCCTCGCTTTAAATATGAAGAACCAAAGACTTACAGAGTCAAGGACCTGGCCAAAATGTTGGAGTCATCTTTTTCTCCTCTTTGTCTCTCACTCTTAAATACAATCCATCACCAGACTTGCATGGCTTACCTTCAGAACAGTCCAATGTGGAGCTTTTGGGGGAGGGAAGGGTGCTGTGCAGGGTCTTCGTTGCCTCTCATGGGCTTTCTCTAGTAGTAGCTAGCGCGGGCTACTCTTCGTTGTGGTACTCAGCCTTCTCCTTAAGGTGATTTCTCTTCTTGGGCTCCTTATGGTGGCTTCTCTTGTTGGGGGGCACAGTAGTTACAGCACACAGGCTCAGTAATTGCGACTCCAGAGCACAGGCTCAGTAGCTATGATGTATGGGCTTAGTTGCCTGGAGGCATGTGGGATCTTCCCAGACAGGGATTGAACCCATGTCCCCTGCATTGGCAGGCAGAATCTTAACCACTGGTCCACCAGGGAAGCCTTTTTTTTTTTTTCCTTTTTTTGCTGCAATGTGCAGCAGTTCTGTCCACCCCAACCAGCTCTCCTTTAACCAATCACCTGGATTACTACAGGACCATCTCAACAGGTTTCTTTACTTCCTCTCCAGCCCACCACTCAATACTGTAATCAACATACAGAAACCAGAGTGATCCTTTTGAGACACAAGTTCATTCCTCTGCTGAAATCCCTATAATGGTCTCCATTTCACTCAGGACAAAACCCAAACCCTCCCCAGAGCCTGCAGGCCCTACAGACTACTTGCCTGGCTCCTTTCCTCTGCACCCCTCCCTCTCTGCACTCCAGCTCCTTCATCCTCCTTGCTGTGCCAACGACATGCCACACATGTATGTCTCAGAGGCTTCACACATGTTTCTCCTTATGCCCAGAACATTCTCTGTTTACACAGCCCTCTCTTCATGTCCTTGCATTTCTGCTGCAATGTCTCCTTTTTGGAGAGGTCTTACTTATCTCTGTCCCTTGTCTTGCTTGGTTCTTTCTCATAGCAGGTATCATTACTTGACCTTCAGTTCAGTTTAGTCGCTCAGTTGTGTCCAACTCTTTGCGACCCCATGGACTGCAGCATGCCAGGCTTCTCTGTCCATCACCAGCTCCCAGAGCTTTTACGTTATTTCAGTTCAGCTCAACAAATATTTGTTTACAGAGCTGTTTGTGTCCATGTTAAACTGCAGGCTCTGGGAGGTCAGAGACTGTGTGTCTTGTTCACTGCTAGATCCCCAGCCCTTAAGACAGAAAGCTTCGCGTTATAGTTGAATCCACTGCACCACAGGCAATGTTTTTTCTTTTTCCCCCACTGAAGTGAAATTCACATAACATAAGATTGACCTTGTGAAAGTGTACACTTGAGTTTCATTTAGTACATTCACAGTGTGGAACAATCACCACCCATATCAAGTTCCACTTTCATCACCCATACCTATTAAGTAATCACTCCCCATTCTCCCCACCCCCCAGTCGGCAACCACCAATCAGCTTTCTGTCTCTACAGATTGGCTTATTCTGACTGGAATGTGTATAAATGGGGTTACACAACATGTGCCCTTTTATGTCTGTCTTCTTTCACTTAATGTGAAGAATAATAGTCATATACACACATGCACACAGCACTTGCTCATTCACCCATTGATGAATATCTGGGTAGTTTCAGGCAATGCTTTTTGCAGGGGATCTGTAAAGATAAAGGTAAGACAGGAATTTAGTGCTTTCTAAGTAATGAAAGAATCTCGACCACAGTGAAGAATTAAAATAACACATCACTGGTTTAGCAGATCAGTTAGTTTTGGCATAGATTAGAGTGGTATGTTAAGTATGACTAGTGTGCTTATTTACCATCTTTGGAGCAAATTCCATTTCCAAAAACAAACAGACCTCATGTATTTGTCATCAAATACATTATATTTCTCCAGAAAGCCTCATTTCCTTTTTCATCTTAACTCTTGATAAACTTGAGAAGATTTGGCATGGCAGAATGGATACACGCGTATGCATGGCTGAGTCCCTTTGTTGTCCTTCTGAAACTATTGCAACATCATTAATCAGCCCTAGGCAATATAGAATGAAACATTTAAAAAAATAAAATAGCCTCTAACCTTTTCTGTATCTTGCTCTTCAACAGAGCGGTTGAAGCTTACAGTGTTTCTTATTACAGAAAATGGTAGCATATTTCCTGATGAGGGCCCTTCAGAGACAATTTCTGCTTAAGTCACACTGGTGGTGCGACAAGCAGCTGCATCTCTGCTGCTTCCAACTCGGGGAGTTCTTTTGGCTCCCCACCCCACCCCTGGGACCACTTTTCTCTCTCTCCTGCGTCTGTTCCTTGCTCCGCGCCTCCCTCCTCAGAGCCGCCTAGCCCCTGTTCCTTTGCTCCTCCTCTCCAACCTGCCCGCACCGTCTGGGTCCCCACGGTGCACCGGTAAGCTCTGCTGGTGGCATTCCTGTTTGCTGGCCACGCTTGCCAGGGCCTCGCAGCACGGGTCTTCCCTCTCCTCTCTCCACCCCATTCCTGGTACCAATTTTCTACCTTCCAGAAACACTGCAGTCCACAAACTCCTTAGGGGACTTTGTTCTTTATTCTGGGAAGTACAATACAAATTATTCAGACTTAGGAAAATCAAAGCTTTTCCTTCAAAGGCAATCACTTTATGCAGGTAAAGAGTGTCCTAAAAGATTGGAAACTTTGTACCTTTGACAGAAACTGAACTGCCTTTGCAATATATTTGGCTATATTCATTGTCACATCTGAGAATAACGAGATTTCCGATGGCATTTAAAAATCAACGCAGTAGGCTAATATTTTATTGGGACTAAAGAAATGCTAGTGGAAGAGGCTAGCCTGATATAGTAGAAAATTCTGAACATCCTATCATCCCTAATAAGAAACTTTGAATCCACTAGATGTTGGGTTAGCCAAAAAGTTCGTTCAAATTTCCCATCACATCTTATGGGTTAAAAAAAAAAAAACAAGCAAACTCTTTACCCAACCCAATACAATACAATCACGTGGAAAACTAGAAAGATTGTGTTAGAAAATTCCATGAAAGGAACAGAGGCTAAAAAAATATAATCACCAGTCTCAAAATTTCTTAAAGCAATGATTCTCCAAATGTGCTCATTGGACAGCAGCAATCACCAGAAAAACCTATCAGAAATGCAAACTCTCTGGTCCCAGCCTGACAGTACTGAATCAGAAGCTCTAGGAGTGAGACTTATAAATAACTCTCTGTCCTGACACAGGGACTCTGAGGCACACAAAAGGTGGAAGGATGCTCCCTTAAATGATGCAGCAATTGTTAATTTATTATGAAATTTGCAGATTTCTGTATTGTTGTGCCTTCTTATTTTGCAGGACTCACAAAGCACCCACTGTGGTGGAGATAGTGGATGTGAAACACCAACATCAGCAGAAGAGATTCTTTCTGACAGCTGAGGTCTGTGCTGCTGCCCGGCTGGCAGGTTTGTGTTCTTTGTGGTTTAACAGTCTTAGAGACAGATCTGCCGCATTCTGAGTACAGGCATTCTTCCTCCCATTAGCAGGGGTAGATACACCCTCGGAAGCACAAGAGTAGATATCTGTCCCTCCTCACCAGACTCTCTTTATGAATCTCCAGAGAGAAAGGACTGGGGCTTTTGGTAGAGGTAGAAATGGAGAAGGTGTCAGCTTTCGGTTCACATTACGCTCTATCTCAACTGGATTCCCCGCCGAAGAAGATCCTAAGGTGATGACTGACAGCATGTAGTTTTCCTGGCAGGTGCAAAGACAAGAGCAGGGAGAACATGACACAGGGAAAGGAAGATTTCCAGTGAACCAGCTTTCAAAGTGGATGAGCAAATCTTAATCCCATGGAGAAGCTCAAGAAAATGGTGTAGAACACATTCCTCAGAAGTATCCTGTCAAGGGATTAGGAAGCTGGGGTATTTGTACCCCCACGTATCATTCCTGACAACTTCTAGGCTGGATCCAACACAGGTATAGATGTGTTCCCCAATAGCAGATGTACACAGACAGGTCAAGGGATCCCCAAGGGTCATGGTTTACAACAGCATCGGTATACTCAAGACCAGGCAATAATGTCTGGTCCCAACTCTAAGATGGAAAAATAGGACTCAGGCCCTCTTAGGATGGAGTGCTATTTTAGTTTATTCCTGAAGCAGGAAATAAGCATTGCAAATGATCAAAATAAAAAACAGGTGGGTACACATGGCTCTCAGTGGCTTCCCTTATGAATCACTTTCATAATTCTGTGGTCTCAGCAGTTGCACCAAAAAGAGCCTACTGTTGTGGATTCATAACCTTTTATTACCTCCAACCCAGACACAACATATTCTATTAAATAATACATCAGTTATGATGCTCAACAACCATTTTTGGTGCGTTTTGAAAGAAAAAAACAACTTTTGATCAGTTAAATATATGCCCAAAGATTACCAGACAATGAGAAAAGCTAGTGGCATAAAAGAAAAGTATAAAGATAAGCAAATAGAGCAAATTGACTCGGGACAAAACAGACTATTGGAACAGAAAAGAATGTCACAAAAACCCAAGTTCAAAAGATTTGAGGTGCTTGTGGATCCATAAAACAAGAAAAGGTGCTACTTTAAAAAAAAAATCAGAATAATAACGTGCTTTCACAATTGCAGAAATAAAAATTTCATTAGAATTCAAATAAGTCCTCCAAAATCATGCGCAGAAGTACAAAGAAATTTAAAAATAGATAGAATAAGCAGATTGAGAGACACTGAGGGTCAATGAAGAAAGTAAAATGTCCTAGTAATAAGAAAGCAGAGAAAATGGAGAGGACAAAGTAGCTGAAAAACAGTACAATGGTGGGACTTCTGGTTCAGATGATCACAGAACTTCCGGTTCTGATCACAGTCAGGACAGCGATCCTTGAGAGAAGAGAAACAACTGAAATAAGCTCTGTGATTGCCCAAGCTGATTTTCCAGAGAGAACTGCCAGGCATCAGCAAAGAGAGGAGGAAGAGGAACCCAAAGCCCCTATGGGTTGAAGAGATGGAACTAGGAGCCCACAAAGACTGAGGCAGCTGGATTTCACAGGGCAGGATAACAGGGAGGAGAATTCTGACAGAGAGAAAGCTCTAGATATCTGCAAAGGGGCTCCCTCAAATGTTTGCTTAAGTACTGATCAGAGCATGTGTTATGAGAAAACTTGAGGCTATGGGAAGACCCACCCAAAGAAACAGTGAGGTCAATACCTCGGATTCATACAGAGTAGGGATAGTTCTCCCACCAGAGCAGAAAACCTGATGACTCATGGGACATCAGGCAGTCGGGCAAATTTAGGACATACTGAACACTTCTCCACTCCCACCTAAGAAAACCAAGCCTCAAAACAACCAAGCTCTTTCAAAATGCCTCAACTGCATCTCAGAAGAAAACTCAAGCATACTTACAGGAACACAGAAACTTCAAGCACCAAACAATATAAAATTTACAATATATGTCATCTGATCAAAAATTACCAGGCATGCAAAGAAGCAGGAAAATATAACCCATAATGAGGAAGGAAATCAATTTTTTAAAAAGCATGAATAGAATTCATAGGTTGGAACATTAAAACCATTCAAGAAAGTAGAAGGAAGCATTCTTATGTTAAAAAAAGAGATATGAAAGCTATAAAAATTCAGACTCATGACGATGAAAAATACAATGTCTGAGATGAAAAATATACTAAATTAACAGCATATTAGACTCTGCAGGAAAAAAAAAAGACCAGTGAACTTGATGACATAGCAACAGAAACTATCTAAAATGAGAGAAAGAGAGAGAAAAGATTGGGAGAAAAGTGAAAAGAATATCAGTATGCTGTGGCACAACTTCAAGCAACCTAATATATGTGTGTTTAGAAAGAGGGAGCAGTAAAGAAAAAAAATCTTTGAAAAAAATCATGCCTAATAATTTCCCAGGCTTGACGAAAATTATAAATACACAAAGATCTAGAAACTCAACAACTCTATTTCCTTAAGCCAAAGAGAGACACAGTTTTCAAATTGAAAGGGCCCAGTGAATTATGTCAAGCAATCAAAGTGTCCAGGTAGTCCATTAGGGCAAGAGCCAAACTGAAAGTAACAAGCAAGCCTTTATTCACTTAATTCTATGAGCCTGCCAAAGAGCCACCATGGAGGCTCTCCTGTGTTCCCTTTCCCCGCAGCACTGCTCAGGCCAGTCAGTTTCCCGACCCAGGGATCGAACCCAGGTCTCCTGCATGGCAGGTGGATTCTCTACCATCTGAGCCACCAGGGAAGTCCCAGATACAGCGCAGACAGGAGAAATGTCTCACTTCCAAGGACCCCTGAACAAAGGAGGTCAGGGAGGGAGAGAAAAGGTACTGAATCAAAGCAGAGAAAAGGTGACTTCCCAGGTAGTCCAGGGGCTAAGACTCCACACTCCCAATGCAGGGGGCCCAGGTTCAATGCCTGGTCAGGGAACTAGATCCTGCATGTCGCTACTCAGAGTTCCAGTGCTGCAACTAAAGATCGCGCGTGTCACAACTAAAAAGACCCCACGTGCCGGAACTAAAGAACCTGCATACTGACACAAGGGTCAAAGATCCATGTGCCGAAACTAAGACCCAGCACAGCCAAATCAATCAAACAAACAAAGTAGACGAAAGTACCTCAGCTGAGACCTCTGAACAGACATCCCTAGAATGTAGATATGCCTTTGAACTCAGCTAGCCTTGCTGAAGGTGGGGGGCTGGTATATGGAACTTAGCTTCCCTTTACTGAGGACCCCTGCCAGGCAAAGCTTTATTCTTGCCTGTGATCTGGACTGAAAAGTCACACTAGGATTTTGGCCTGGAAGCAGAATCCTCAAATGGGATGCAGAACGACTGAGAAATATTTCTGATATGCTGCTGGGTATCAAATCTGGAAATCAAGAGAGAGATCTAAGCTAATAACAATTTGGGGAGCTATCAGTGTATATGACAGTCAATAAAGTCATGGAGGGGAAGAGATCATGAGGGGAGATCGTTTAAAATGAGTAGAAAGAAGGCCCAGGACAAAGCAGTTGAGGACATTAATATTAACTAAAAAGCACTGGTGTGAGTTTGCAATGGAGATTGAGAGTGGCCAGAGGGATGGAAGAAACAGCAAAAGAGTGTGAAATGAAATGAGGCCTGAGAAGAAGGGAACAGGGAAAGATAGACAATGCTATTGAGAAGTCAGATAAGATAAAGCCTGGAAAGAGTCTTAATAGCTTTGAAGAAACTAGCTGGTGATCTTGCTGAGAACAAGGTAAGCACAATGGTAGAAGGGACAGCCAGACTTAGTATGTGGAGGAATACCTGGGAAGTAAGAAAACAAAGACAGTGTGGATAAATGTATCTAAGTTCAGTCCAGCCACTCAGTCCAGTCTGACTCTTTGTGACCATGGACTGCAGCACACCAGGCGTTCCCTATCCATCACCAACTCCCAGAGCCTGCTCAAACTCATGTCCATCCAGTCGGTGATGCCATCCAACCATCTCATCCTCGGTTGTCTCCTTATCCTCTCACCTTCAATCTTTCCCAGCATCAGGGTCTTTTCCAATGAGTCAGTTCTTCACACAGGTGGCCAAAGTATTGGAGTTTCAGCTTCAGCATCAGTCCTTCCAATGAACATTCAGGACTGATTTCCTTTAGGATGAACGGGTTGGATCTCCTTGCAGTCCAAGGGACCCTCAAGAGTCTTCTCCAACACCACAGTTCAAAATCATCAATACTTCAGCGCTCAGCCTTCTTCACAGTCCAACTCTCACATCCATACATGACTACTGGAAAAACCATAGCCTTGACTAGACGGACCTTTGTTGGCAAAGTAATGTCTCTGCTTCTCAATATGCTATCTAGGTTGGTCATAAGTTTTCTTCCAAGGAGCAAGTGTCTTTTAATTTTATGGCTACAGTCACCATCTGCAGTGATTTTGGAGTCTACGGAAATAAAGTCTGTCACTGTTTCTATTGTTTCCCCATCTATTTGCCATGAAGTGATGGGATTGGATGCCATGATCTTTGGTTTTTGAACGCAGAGTTTAAAGCCAGCTTTTTTACTCTCCTCTTTCACTTTCATCAAGAGGCTATTCAATTATTCTTAATTTTCTGCCATAAGGGTGGTGTCATCTGCATATCTGAGGTTATTGATATTTCTCCCGGAAATCTTGATTCTAGCTTGTGCTTCATCCAGCCCAGCGTTTCTCATGATGCACTCTGCATATAAGTTAAACAAGCAGGATGAAAATACACAGCTTTGCCCTACTCCTTTCCCAATTTGGAACCAATCCATGATCCCATGTCTGGTTCTAACCGCTGCTTCCTGACCTGCATACAGATTTCTCAAGAGGCAGGTAAGGTAGTCTGGTATTCCCATCTCTTGAAGAATTTCCCACAGTTTGTTGTGATCCACACAGTCACAGTCTTTGGCATAGTCAATAAAGCAGAAGTAGATGTTTTTCTGAAACTCTCTTGCTTTTTTGATGATCCAACAGATGCTGGCAATTTGATCTCTGGTCCCTTTGCCTTTCCTAAATCCAGCTTGCACATCTGGAAGTTCTTGGTTCACGTACTGTTGAAGTCTAGTTTGGAGAATTTTGAACATCACTTTGCATGTGAGATGAGTGCAATTGTGCAGTAGTCTGAGCATTCTTTGGCATTGGCTTTCTTTGGGATTGGAATGAAAACTGACCTTTTCCAGTCCTGTGGCCACTGCTGACTTTCCCAAATTTGCTGGCATATTGAGTGCAACACTTTCACAGCATCATCTTTTAGGATTTCAAATAGCTCAACTGGAATTCCATCACCTCCACTAGCTTTGTTCATAGTGGTGCTTCCTAAGGCCCACTTGACTTTGCATTCCAGGATGTCTGGCTCTGACTGAGTGATCACACTATTGTGGTTATCTGGGTCAAGAAGATATTTTTTTGTATAGTTCTTCTGTATATTCGTGCCACCCCTTCTTAATATCTTCTGCTTCTCTTAGGTCCATACCATTTCTGTTCTTTATTGTGCCCATCTTTGCACGAAATATTCCCTTGGCATCTCTAATTTTCTTGAAGAGATCTCTAGTCTTTCCCATTCTATTGTTTTCCTCTTTGCATTGATCACTGAGGAAGGCTTTCTTATCTCTCCTTGCTATTCTTTGGAACTCTGCATTACAATGGGTATAGCTTTCCTTTTCTCCTTTGCTTAGCTTCTCTTCTTTTCTCAGCTATTTGTAAGGCTTCCTCAGACAACCATTTTGCCTTTTTGCGTTTCTTTTTCTTGGGGATACTCTTGACCCCTGCCTCCTGTACAATGTCACGAACCTCTGTCCATAGTTTTTCAGGTACTCTATCAAATCTAATCCTTTATATCTATTTGTCACTTCTACTGTATAATCTTAAGGGATTTGATTTAGGTCACACCTGAATGAAAACCCAGTAGTTTTCCCTACTTTCTTCAATGTAAGTCTGAATTTGGCAATAAGGAGTTCATGATCTGAGCCACAGTCAGCTTGCGGTCTTGTTTTTGCTTTATAGAGCTTCTCCATCTTCAAATAATGTAATCAATCTGATTTTAGTGTTAACCATCTGGTGATGTCCATGTGTAGAGTCTTCTCTTGTGTGGTTGGAAGAGGGTGTTTGCTATGACCAGTGCGTTCTCTTGGCCAAACTCTATTAGCCTTTGCCCTGCTTCATTTTGTACTCCAAGGCTAAATTTGCCTGTTACTCCAAGTGTCTCTTGACTTCCTACTTTTGCATTCCAGTCCCCTATGATGAAAATGACATCTTTTTTTGGGTGTTAGTTCTAGAAGGTCTTGTAGATCATCATAGAACCATTCAACTTCAGCTTCTTCAGCATTAGTGGTTGGGGCATAGACTTGTATTACTGTGATATTGAATGGTTTGCCTTGAAAACAAACAGAGATCATTCTGTCATTTTTGAGATTGCATCCAAGCACTGTATTTCTGACTTTTTTGTTGACTATGAGGGCTACTCCATTTCTTCTAAGTGATTCTTGCCCACAGTAGTAGATATAATGGTCATCTGAATTAAATTCACCCATTCCATTCCATTTTAGCTCACTGATTCCTAAAATATTGATATTCACTCTTGCCATCTCCTGTTTGATCACTTCCAATTTACCTTGATTCATGGACCTAACATTCCAGGTTTCTATGCAGTATTGTTTTTTACAGCATCAGACTTTACTTCTATCACCAGCCACATCCACAGCTGGGCATTGTTTTCGTTTTGGCTCAGCCTCTTCATTCTTCTCTGAGCTACTTCTCCAGTTTTCTCCAGTAGTGTATCGGGCACCTACCCATCTGGGGAATTCATCTTTCAGTGTCATATCTTTTTGTCTTTTCATACTGTTCATGGGTAGCTAAACTTGGCTGTAAATGACAGGAAAGAAAAACTACTTCTGGGGAAGTAAAGGATACATACTTTTTGAAGATGGGAGAGACCTGGGAATGTTTTATTGTTGATGAGAAGGAGTGAAGGAGAGAAAATGGAAGTCACGGAACTGTTTTTGTTCAGTTGTTATGTTGTGTCTGACTCTTTGCGACCTCGTGGATGGTAGCATATTGGGCTCCTCTGTCCTCCACTGTCTCCTGGAGTTTGCTCAAATTCATGTCCACTGAGTCAGTGATGCTATCTAACCATCTCATCCTCTCAAATAAGCCCCAAATTTCTTACTTTTCTTACTAGAAACTCAGCCTGATTTAAATTTATTTAAGGAAGATAAATCTTGAAAATATATCCAAGTTAGTCTCTGGGCCATACATGCAAATAAAGTTGGATTAATACTCAGTGCAGACATGAATAGATGCTCAACATTGCTAAATATTAGGGGAAATGCAGGTTAAAATTATAATTAGGTTTTTCCCCTCACACCAGTCAGAATGGCCATCATTTAAAGCTCTTCAAATAAGAGATGCTAGAGCTTATGTGGAGAAAAGAGACCTCTCCTATAGTATTGGTGGAGATTAAGTTGGTGCAGCCAGCACGGAAAACAGTATGGGGTTTCCTCAGAAAACTAAAAATGCCAATCTCACTTCTGGGCATATATCCAGACAAAACTATTGGGCTGATCACAAAGTTCATTTTTCACTAAGACTAATCTTATGGAAAAACCTGAACAAACTTTTTGGCTGATGTTGGGAAAGATTGAAGGCAGGAGGAGGAGGGGACAACCAAGGATGAAATGGCTGGACGGCATCACCAACTCAATGGACATGAGTTTGAGCAAGCTCAGGAGTTGGTGATGGACAGGGAAACCTGGTGTGCTGCAGTCCATGGGGTGTCAAAGAGTGGGACACAACTGAGCGAGTGAACTGAACTGAATATAATCCCAAAAGATTCATGCACCCCTAGGTTTATAACTGTGAGGTAGAAATTACTAGGCAGTTAGTGTAGAACTCTGAGTCTTGTTTTCAGTAAGCATCCTGCTCCATTGTCCTGAATTCCTAGAAAGTGTCTTTCAGTTCAGTTCAGTTGCTCAGTCGTGTCTGACTCTTTGTGACCCCATGAATCACAGCATGCCAGGCCTCCCTGTCCATCACCAACTCCCGGAGTTCACTCAGACTCACGTCCATCGAGTCAGTGATGCCATCCAGCCATCTCATCCTCTGTCGTCCCCTTCTCCTCCTGCCCCCAATCCCTCCCAGCATCAGAGTCTTTTCCAATGAGTCAACTCTTCGCATGAGGTGGCCAAAGTACTGGAGTTTCAGCTTTAGCATCATTCCTTCCAAAGAAATCCCAGGGCTGATCTCCTTCAGAATGGACTGGTTAGATCTCCTTGCAGTCCAAGGGACTCTCAAGAGTCTTCTCCAACACCACAGTTCAAAAGCATCAATTCTTCAGCACTCAGCTTTCTTCACAGTCCAACTCTCATATCCATACATGACCACTGGAAAAACCATAGCCTTGACTAGACGGACCTTTGTTGGCAAAGTAATGTCTCTGCTTTTCAATATGGTATCTAGGAAAGTGTCTTTAGTCTGATAAATTATCAGCACTCAGATCCAGGGAAGGGCAGTAATTAAATTCTGTTCCACATGCTTGAGGGAAAAACAACTTGTGATCATTAACCTTAAGCCCATACATCAGGTTCATGGCAAAATGGCCAGAGGTCATGAAAAAGGGTGGCGACTTAATTCAAGGATCAAGAGAAAATGTTAAGTATCTTGACCTTTAAAAAATTGATTGGTTAGGAATAATGCGATTTAAGGAAGGATATAAAAACTGCTGTAAGTCCCACCATGGGGGGACCCTTTACCCCCTCTCAGTGTCTATACTGAGAGTTTTGTACTTTCCTCCTCTTTAATAAATCCTATTCACTTGCTACTGTGAGTGTTTGCATGTTCATGGATTCCATTCTTCAGCGCCTCAGACAAGATCTCAGATTCCCGTCTCAATAGCATTATTCACAATAGCTAAGACAGCCTAAATATCCATCAACAGAGGAATGGGTAAAGAAGATGTGGCATGTACATACAATGGAATGTTAGTCAGCCATAAAAAAAAAATAAATAATGCCATTTGCAGCAACGAGGATGGACCTAAAGATTATCGCACTAAGTGAACCAAGTCAGAGGAAGACAAATATTGTATATCACTCATATGTGGAATACAATTTTTAAATTATGCAAATGAACTTATTTACAAAAATAGAAACAGACTTACACATGCAGAAAACAAACTTATGGACACATGGTGGGAAGGGATGAATCAGGAGCTTGGGACAAATGTGCACACACTGCTGTATAGAAGATAGAAAACTAACGAGGACCTACAGTATAGCAGGGAATCCTACTCAGTATTCTGTGGTAGCCTATATGGGGAAAGAATACGAAAAAGAATGAATGTATGTTTATGTATGACTGAATCACTTTGCCGTACACCTGAAACTAACATATTGTTAAAAATTGTTCATCTGAAGCATATAACATTCTACATCAACTATACCTCAATTTTTAAAAAAATTTAACAAATAAGTAAAAAGAAAGAAAGACTATGCCACTCTCTTGGTTTCTCTTTTTTCTCTGGTTAGCCCTTCTGGGACGCATTTGCAGATTTTCTTTTCCTTTCTGATTTTACATGCCTGTTCCTCAGTTTTCTGTCATTCTCATTCTATAAGCCTTCCCTCTTAGGGACCTCATACACATGCATGGATTCATTTAGTAAAATATAAGGCGGATGACTATGAAATCTATTTTTCCAACTCAGACTTCTATATACAGCCATTACCTGCTCTAACAGGTCTCAACATAAACTCATGTTTTCCACCTTTTTCTTTATTCCTTTTCTATTTTATGTCTTGGTTATGGGCTCACCATAAAGTCATTCCTCAAGGTGGAAACTTAGGAGTCATCCTTACTGACAGAAATAAACAGTCTATAATTGGAATAGAAAATAGTTTTATTTGAGCCAAACTGACAACTGGAAATGGAACAACAGACTGGTTCCAAATAGAAAAATGAGTACATCAAGGCTGTATATGATCACCCTGCTTATTTAACTTATATGCAAAGTACATCGTGAGAAACACTGGGCTGTAGGAAGCACAAGCCGGAATCAAGATTTCCAGGAGAAATATCAATAACCTCAGATATGCAGATGACACCACCCTTATGGCAGAAAGTGAAGAGGAACTAAAGAGCCTCTTGATGAAAGTGAAAGAGCAGAGTGAAAAAGTTGGCTTAAAGCTCAACATTCAGAAAACTAAGATCATGGCATCCGGTCCCATCACTTCATGGCAAATAGATGGGGAAACAGTGGAAACAGTGGCTGACTTCATTTTGGGGGGCTCCAAAATCACTGCAGATGGTGATTTCAGCCATGAAATTAAAAGATGCTTACTCCTTGGAAAGAAAGTTATGACCAACCTAGATGGCATATTCAAAAGCAGAGACATTACTTTACCAACAAAGGTCCATCTAGTCAAGGCTATGGTTTTTCCAGTGGTCATGTATGGATGTGAGAGTTGGACTGTGAAGAAAGCTGAGCGCCAAAGAATTGATGCTTTTGAACTGTGGTGTTGGATAAGACTCTTGAGAGTCCCTTGGACTGCAAGGAGATCAAACCAGTCCATCCTAAAGGAAATCAGTCCTGGGTGTTCATTGGAAAGACTGATGTTGAAGCTGAAACTCCAATACCTTGGCCACCTGATGTGAAGAGCTGACTCATTTGAAGAGACCCTGATGCTATGAAAGATTGCGGGCAGGAGGAGAAGGGGAAAACAGAGGATGAGATGGTTGGATGGCATCACCGACTCAATGGACATGGGTTTGGGTAGACTCCAGGAATTGGTGATGGACAGGGAGACCTGGTGTGCTGCGGTTCATGGGATCACAAAGAGTCGGACACGACTGAGCGACTGAACTGAACTGACTGAGGACTATAGCCTGGAAGATGCAGATTCAAGAAGTACTTGAACTGTGCTCTGCTGGATGACAAGATAGGGGAGGCTTATAGAGGCAAAACCCACAAAATTATATAAGTTTGTCAAGAATTATAATTGGAACTGACAAGAAATGTGGGTGCTTGTCAAGCAAGGATTGGTTGGGTCTGAAACAGTTGCTTGGTTACAGAGAAGAAGTTGAGACCAGAAGGCTCCAGCTGGCAGCTGCTGGCAGATAATTGTTTTGAGAATGGTCTGATGGTGTCTTCAAGTTAAGAAAATTCAAGTTCCCAGTAATGCTGGAACATGTCTGAAACCACATCCACAGGGACTAACCAGTTCCATTTTCAATGCTTGAAGTATAGCTACTCCATATTGAGTTTTAAATGCATTCTTTCCTTTAATGGTTAAAGCAGATGTACAATGCATGTTTAATAGGCCACAAAACAAGCTGTTCTGGTTAGCATAAATTTAAATCATGTGTAAGCTAGAATGACTTCCTCATTCCTCAATATGTGAACATTTCTTCCATCATCCTCAACTACAACCTCTTCTACAACTAATTAGCAAAAGATAGATGCTACTCCATGATATTCACTAGCTCCTTCCCTTATCCATGACTCCAGTTCTGCCTTTAAAGGCCAACCCTTTCATCCAAGCCTTATTGTAACTGTATTTTTTTTTGAACTCTTTATTTTATATTGGAACAAAGCTGACTCACAATGTTGTGATAGCTACAGGCTCTGGTTTCTCTTCAGATCCTCTAAATCTTTCAGCTGTTTAACAATGTTGTGCTAGTTTCAGGTGTACAGCAAAGTGACTCAGTTATACATATACACGTATCCATTCTTTTTCAAATGGTATTCCCGTTTAGGTTGTTACATATGGAGAGCAGTATGGAGGTCCCCTAAGAACCTACAAATAGAGCTACCATATGATCCTGCAATCCCACTCCTGGGCATATATCTGAAGAAGAACGTGATCCAAAAGGATGCATGCAATCATACTTTAAGAAACCTTTCCTTCTCCCACTGTTCTCTCTAACTCACTCTCCACCCTGCTGCCAGAATGTTTCTACATGGAAAGTTGGAGCAAGTTATTTCTCCTTTTGAAGAACGCCTTTCGGATAATCTCCATAGCCTTCAGTCTAAAAATCAAACCTCTCAACTTAATAAAGGGCTAAAAAGAGAGAGAGAGAGAAGGGCTGCAGTTTCAGGTGTGTGTGAGATTTTGGTGGTGAGAAACTGCAGTCTGATCTGTTGGCTGCTTGAATTTTCGAAGAAGGTAGGAGTTGGGTGGGACATCTGTTGGAAGTGGGAAGCAGGGGGGCAGAGATGTGCAGTGAGGGCAGAAGGTTTAAATTTCAGCCCAGCTGAGGTTAGACAAAGAAGTTTCGATCTCTGGGGCTGTGTGATCCTTCAGAATAGCAGACTTGGGTGCACCCCCTGAGCCAAAAGAGAGGTAGCCAATGCAAGAAAAAACTGACCCTCCTCTGTCCCCTTGAAAAGCAGGAAATAAGTCTCCCATGTGAAAAATAGAAGTAGGACACCTTTATCAGGAGAGATGGGGAATTCAGAAGACAGGGAATCCAACCTTGTTATTTCTTTAATTTACTACCCAAGCCCAAATTCTGTTTAGATTAGTCACTAACTAAGCACCTAAAACCAAGTTTCTTTGTCCTGTTATTCCTCAGAGATTTATTTCTTTATTGAAAAAGTACAGAAGCTGCCTGCTTTGGCCACTTCTTAGAGTACATTTCTATGAGAACTCCGTGTGCATGAATTTATGTTTGTTTCTCTTCTCCTGTTAACCTGTCTGTGTCTATTTCATTAGTAATCCACCTGCAAGAACTCAAGAGGAGGATGTTTCCTCCTCCCTGACAGTTGGTAAGCCAGCCAGGAGACTGGCCAGACTGCCACCCTAAGACTGCTACAGCTGAGAAATCCTGGGACACATAACAAAGACCAGCTTGTGGCTCAGAGGGTAAAGAATCTGCCCGAAAGGCAGGAGATCTGGGTTCAATTCCTGCGTTGGGAAGATATCCTGGGGGAGGAAATGGCAACCCGCTCCAGTATTCTTGCCTGGAGAATTCCATGGACAGAGGAGCCTGGCTACAGTCTATGGGATCACAAAGAGTCCGACATACTGAGCAACTAACACACACGCACCCAGGTCTCTGCCTACAAGGTCTGGTTGAGGGGAAAGTCGTGGGAGTTCCCTTTCTCTCTTCTGTTTAGATTTGCAGGAGGTTTTGGAGCCAGTTCCTTATGACATAGAGCCTCCACCATTTGGTAAATGAGTATTCTTGCTTTATATTGATTCCTTGCTCCCAGATGGTCACTGTTTTCCCTTGTCTCTCTCTGTTGTGTCATTTGTCAGAAGGAAGAAGAAATACCGGCCAGAACATATGCATAGGACCCGTAAGTCTGCTGTTTAAGCAATACTAGAGGTCTTTCCCCCAGAATTACTTGGTCTGAGGTGGAATTATACCCTCAGAAGAATGGAAAGCATCCAAAGTGTTTGTTAAATGTTTTATACAAACTTTTCAAGGGCACACAGCACTGCAGCTGAAAGCCTTAGGACACAGGGATCTCCTCATGTCTGCTTTAGTGGGAAATGTTTTCCCTATTATTAAAAGCAAATTAAAAATAGTGTGGTCAGGGACTTCCCTGGTGGTCCTTTGGCTAAGACGCCACCTTCTTCCTGCAGGGGGCCCAGGTTCCATTCCTGGTCAGGGAATGAGAACTCTGCAACTAAGGGTTCACGTGCCACCACTAAAGATCTCACAAGCCTCCAAGGAAGATAGCAGATCCTGCATGCCACAGCCAAACAAATAAATAAATAAAATGTATTTAAAAAAAAAAAACACATGGCACTAAAAAAAGATGGTGTGATTGGTTTGTCTGGGCAACCACTAAGCTAATAATGGAAGCTGCAGCCAATTCTTTGAAAATAGTCTGCAGGAATAAATGCTGCAGGGGGAAAAGAGTTATTAATAAAAGAAACAGTTCTTGCTTTGCAACTGGAATCTTCAGAAAAACAAAAGCAAGACCCTAAGAGCAACTCCAAGACTACTCAGAGATCTTCCTATTTGCCTCCAGACAATTGCAGATATTGTAAGAAATCCAGACATTGGAAGAGAAATTGTCCTGCACTTAAGAGGAAGGAAGGTTTAAGACCCCTCTAGGCCCCAGTACTCCCACGTTCATTTTTCTCCTCCTGAGGGACAAAAATTCCCTCAAATGACAGTGTCAGCTGATCCTCAATTCAACCCCGAAAGCCTACCATTAAGCTTAGAATAGAGGCTCCTAATTGGATTTCTTAATTGACACTGGTGAGACTTTCTCCCATCCACTCAAAAGCCTTCTCTCTACCTGTCACTTCTGAATCTATTCAGCAGCTGGAGTCTGCGGGCATTGCCTCATCGCCCATGTCTCAGCCCACCCTAATATCTTCAGGGCCTCACCAGCAAGCCTTTTGCTACTTTTCTGGCAGCCTCCAGATAGACTGTGGCTACACCTCCAGCTGTTGGCTTACCTCCTTTTGACAGACCTTTTCATCATGCTGCCATGAAAGCAATAGAGTGGCTACAGGCATTACAGGACAGCCTTTTGCCTCTTGGATGAGTCTGTAGCTTATCTCTCATGCCAAAAAGACCCTGTAGCATTAGGTAAGGCCCCACGCTGACCTGCGTGGGCACAGCTGCCACCTGGATTGACAAAGCTAGTACTCTAACCCTGCCAGGCTCCTCTGTCCATGGGAGTCTCCAGGCAAGAATAGTGGAGTGGCTTGCCATGCCCTCCTCCAAGAGATCTTCCCAACCCAGGGAAGATCAGACACAGACACACAGGTTCAATGCGTCTCTTACATCTCTTATGTTGGCAGGCAGGTTCTTTACGAC
Organism: Bos taurus; assembly: GCF_002263795.3. Lineage (NCBI taxonomy): Eukaryota > Metazoa > Chordata > Mammalia > Artiodactyla > Bovidae > Bos > Bos taurus. The sequence continues at coordinate 2,227,666 of NC_037328.1, read as the reverse complement.
TAGCGCCCCCTGGGAAGCCCCAGTACTCTAAGAAGAGGCTCCCAAATGCAGGTTTCTGTTGCCCACTCTGTGTCCTCTACCTTACAGATCATAGTGCGCAGCATCTCCCTGCAGAGGAAACAAACCACCCATGAGCAGGCTCTTTTAACTCCCCCTTCCTTCATCTTCCATCTTCGTAATACTCTAAATTCAGCTATTTCATGCCCCTCCCTGGTGACGGAGAGCCCAGTTCATTCCACATGATTGCCTTGCAGCCACGAAACAGTCTCAAAGCCACAAGAAGACCTCTCAGACATCCCTCCAGACAACCCAGACTTCTCTTTTGTGATGCCTCGTACAAGTGAAATTTTCACAGAAACATAATAGCTAGTTATGCCATAGTCTCTCCACAAGAAACACTTGAAGCCACTGTAAAGCCAGTCCAGGCTGCTGAACTCAAAGCCTTTACTAGAGTGTGCGCATTAGCGAAAGGGAAAACCGTCACTTTCATCAGAGTCTGCCCTGCTGTTGGCTCAACTTGGAAATCCCCCGGATTCTTAATCTGTGCAGGCACTCCTACTGCTAAAGGGCATGTAATTGCTGCCCTATGACAAACCACCCACTTCCCTTCTAAAACTGCTGCCAGTCACTGTTCAGCCCATACTAAGAAAACAGATTCTACATCTTTAGGGAACAGTTGAAGAAGGAAATGACAACCCACTCCAGTGTTCTTGCCTGGAGAATCCCAGGGATGGGGAACCTGGTGGGCTGCTGTCTATGGGGTCACACAGAGTCGGACACGACTGAAGCGACTTAGCAGCAGCAGCAGCAGAGTCCACCTGCAATGCGGGAGACCACCTGCAATGCAGGAGACCTGGGTTTGATCCCTGGGTCGGGATGGTCCCCTGAAGAAATATGGCAACCCACTCCAGTATTCTTGCCTGGGAAATTCCATGGACAGAGGAGCCTCATGGGCTACAGTCCACGGGGTCTCAAGACTCAGACATGACTTAGCGACTAAACTAGCACAGAGTTGACAGAGTAAAATGGACTTCCTTATCCTTTATCCACCCAATTTTTAAGCCTACCTTTATCCTTGACTGATATTATTATCAGTCAAATGTTCCACAGTCTGGAAAAAAAAAAAAAGAAACAAAATGGTGCTAAATGGTTATCTGCTGGATTAGACACTAGGCCAAACAGACTTCCTTAGCTCATTTCCTTTTGACTTTGTGATTTGCATTTCTGTAATTAAAACCAAAGTTTCAGGGCCCTGATCTTGGTTTCTAAATACTATAACCCACTAAAAGAAGCCTGGGTCCCTTGGAGAGATGGCTAATTTCAGGGCTGGGGCAGGAAAAGTATAAGATGAGCCTAGAACATCTTATCCCTGAAAGTAAAGAAATGATTAAAAAAAAAAAAAAAGAGGTAGAAAAAAGGTAGATTGTATCCAAAGAAACAGGAGCCAGCTTGAAATGGCTCTCACTGGTCAAAACTGGGACAATCTGAGCACTAATAATGAAGAGGGTGAAGGGATTTCCCTGGTGGTCCAGTGGTTAACCGTCTGTCTTCCAATGCAGGGTATGTGGGTTCGATCCCTGGTCAAGGGAACTAGATCCCACATGCTGCAACAAAAGAGCCCATGTGCCACAACTAAGACCCAATGCAGCCAAAAAAAAGAAAAACAAAAAGTTTTCTTCATGTAAAAAATAAATAAATAAATAGGGTGAATAGCTGGAGTACAGGGGATTTTTGGAGCAGTAAAACTATTCTGTATATTACTGCAGTAGTGGATAAATGACATTAACCATTTGGCAAAGCCCATACAACTATACAATACAGAGAGAGAATCCAAATATAAATGATGCACTTTATTTTTTTTTTAATTTTATTTTTAAACTTTACAATATTGTATTGGTTCTGCCATATCTCGAAATGAATCCGCCACAGGCATACATGTGTTCCCCATCCTGAACCCTCCTCCTTCCTCCCTCCCCATACCATCCCCCTGGGTCGTCCCAGTGCACCAGCCCCAAGCATCCAGTATCGTGCATCAAACCTGGACTGGCGACTCGTTTCATATATGATATTATACATGTTTCAATGTCATTCTCCCAAATCATCTCACCCTCTCCCTCTCCCACAGAGTCCAAAAGACTGTTCTATACATCTGTGTCTCTTTTGCTGTCTCGTATACAGGGTTATTGTTACCATCTTTCTAAATTCCATATATGTGCGTTAGTATACTGTATTGGTGTTTTTCTTTCTGGCTTACTTCACTCTGTATAATAGGCTCCAGTTTCATCCACCTCATTAGAACTGATTCAAATGTATTCTTTTTAATGGCTGAGTAATACTCCATTGTGTATATGTACCACTGCTTTCTTATCCATTCATCTGCTGATGGACATCTAGGTTGCTTCCATGTCCTGGCTATTGTAAACAGTGCTGTGATGAACATTGGGGTACACGTGTCTCTTTCCCTTCTGGTTTCCTCAGTGTGTATGCCCAGCAGTGGGATTGCTGGATCATAAGGCAGTTCTATTTCCAGTTTTTTAAGGAATCTCCACACTGTTCTCCATAGTGGCTGTACTAGTTTGCATTCCCACCAACAGTGTAGGAGGGTTCCCTTTTCTCCACATCCTCTCCAGCATTTATTACTTGTAGACTTTGGATCGCAGCCATTCTGACTGGTGTGAAATGGTACCTCATAGTGGTTTTGATTTGCATTTCTCTGATAATGAGTGATGTTGAGCATCTTTTCATGTGTTTGTTAGCCATCTGTATGTCTTCTTTGGAGAAATGTCTGTTTAGTTCTTTGGCCCATTTTTTGATTGGGTCATTTATTTTTCTGGAATTGAGCTGTAGGAGTTGCTTGTATATTTTTGAGATTAGTTGTTTGTCCGTTGCTTCATTTGCTATTATGTTCTCCCATTCTGAAGGCTGTCTTTTCACCTTGCTTATAGTTTCCTTTGTTGTGCAGAAGCTTTTAAGTTTAATTAGGTCCCATTTGTTTATTTTTGCTTTTATTTCCAATATTCTGGGAGGTGGGTCATAGAGGATCCTGCTGTGATGTATGTCAGAGAGTGTTTTGCCTATGTTCTCCTCTAGGAGTTTTATAGTTTCCGGTCTTACGTTTAGATCTTTAATCCATTTTGAGTTTATTTTTGTGTATGGTGTTAGAAAGTGGTCTAGTTTCATTCTTTTACAAGTGGTTGACCAGTTTTCAAATGATGCACTATAGTTAATAATAATGTGTCAATGGCTTCCCACGTGGCTCAGATGGTCAAGAATCTCCCTGCAATGCTGGAGACCTGGGTTTGATCCCTGGGTCAGGAAGATGCCCTGGAGTAGGGAATGGCAACCCACTCCAGTATTCTTGCTTGGAGAATCCCATGGATAGAGAAGCCTGGTGGGCTACAGTCCATGGGGTTGCAAAGAGTCAGACACGACTGAGCAACTAACAGTTTACTTTATCTTGTAGAATCATTATTTGTAACAAGTGTACCATACAAGATATTAGCAACAAGGGAAACTGAGGTGGGACGGAAGGGGATGGAAGGGAACTGCCAGTACTTTCTGCTCAATTTTTCCAAAAATCTAAAACTGCTCCAAAAAGTGAAGTCTAATTAATTTTTAAAGTTTTTAAATAAATAAGGATAGTAATAAACTATAAACATTAAATAAAATAAGAATCTATAAATCCATGTTGTTGCTGTTGTTGTTGTTCAAGTCATGTCCGACTCTTCACTACCCCACGGATGGCAGCACACCAAGCCTCCCTGTCCACTATCTCCCAGAGTCAGCTCAAGTTCATGTCCATTGAGTCAATGATGCTATCTAACCATATTGTCCTCTGCCACTCTCTTCTTTTGCCTTCAGTCTTCCCCAGCATCAGAATCTTTTCCATAAGTCAGCTCTTTGCACCAGGTGGCCAAATTATTGGAGCTTCAGCATCGGTCCTTCCAATGAATATTCAGGGTTGATTTCCTCTAGGGTTGCCTGGTATGATCTTCCTGCAGTCCAAGGGACTCTCAAGAGTATTCTCCAGCACCACAGTTTGAAAGCATCAATTCTTTGGCACTTAGCCTTCTTTAAGGGCCAACTCTCCCATCCATACATGACTACTGGAAAAACCATAGCTTTGACTATCCAGACCTTTGTTGGGAAAGTGATATCTTTGTTTTTTATGCACTATCTAGGCTTGTCATAGCTTTCCTCCCAAGAAGCAAGTGTTTTCTAATTTCATGGCTGCAGTCACCATCCACAGTGATTTTGGAGCCCAAGAAAAGACAAGCTGTCACTGCTTCTACTTTTCCCCGATCTATTTGCCATGAAGTGATAGGACCAGACACCATGATGTTAGTTTTCTGAATGTTGAGTTTTAACCAGCTTTGCCACTCTACTCTTTCACCTTCATCAAGAGACTCTTTAGTTCCTTTTCACTTTCTACTGTTAGAAAGTGAAGTATTATCTACTTGAATGAAATGGTTGGATGACATCACCAACTCAATGGACATGAGTTTGAGCAAACTCTGGGAGATGGTTAAGGACAGGGAAGCCTGGTGTGCTGTAGTCCATGGGGTCGAAAAGAGTCAGACATGACTTAGCAACTGAACAACAACAATCAGTATATCTGAGGTTGTTGATATTTCTCCAGGCAATCTTGATTCCAGCTTGTGAGTCATCCAGCCTGGCATTTCTCATGATATACTCTGCATATAAGTTAAATAGGGTGACAATGTACAACCTTGCTGTACTCTTTTCCCAGTGGATCCATACTGATAATAAATGGAAAGAAGAGAAATCTCTCTCCGACAATGTGTCAACCAGTACTTGCATTTGGAGAGACAGTTGAAAACGACCATTTCCCAGCCATCAGAGTAGACTGGCTCAGGCAGAGATCATCAAAGGATGTTCTTTCTAGATGTAAAAATTTGCTAAGAGCTGAGTATTTGCAGGATCTCAGGGCATCTCTCCACAGATTATTGTGAGGAGGCAATAGGACATTGGATAGCTTGACCATCTGCTTGACCAATACCTTGACCATCTGCTCAAAATTAGCATCACCAAACAGGCACTAAGGAACACAGTGTGGCTTCAGGTGAAACATCAGACGACACAACACAATTTATGCAGTATTCCATTCAGGAATGCATTGTTATTACTGTTTAGTTGCTAAGTCATATCCGACTCATAACCCACCAGGCTCCTCTGGAGTGGGTTGCCATATACTTCTCCAGGAGACCTTCCCAAACTAGTGACTAAACAATAGATAAAATAATTAGTTGTATTTAAAAAAGTAAAGTAGGCGTTGTGAAAGACCAAGACCAGGTAACTGCTCCAGATTAAAGAAAGCTAAAGAAGTTCAAGGAAAAAGAAGTTTGTATGCATACTTGTGTGTGTAGCCAGAGATTACAAATATGGCAAAATATCAATTTGGTGAATCTAAGTAAAGGATGTACAGGAGTTCTTTTATTATTTTTGCAACTTTTCTCCAAGCTTGAAATTATTTCAAAAGTTAAAAAGACCATGCATGCATGCTAAGTCACTTCAATTGTGTCCAACTCTTTGCAACTCGATGGACTGTAACCCACCAGGCTCCTCTGTCCATGGGATTCTCCAGCCAAGAATACTGAAGTGGGTTGCCATGCCCTTCTCCAGAGGATCTTCCCAACTCAGGGATTGAACTGGAGTCTCTTAAGTCTCCTGCATTGGCAGACACATTCTTTACCATTAGAGCCACCTGGGAAGCTCCAAAATACTACGCTTTATAGAAAAACTGCAAGTGTCACTGATGCCAAATCTCAGCCTCTGTATACACTGGCACTGGATTACATTCTGGAGACAGAGTTTGCAATGAAATAGAAAGAAAGGGCTTTATTGCTTTGCAGGGCAAAGGGGGCCACAAAGACCTAAAGCCCTCAGACTCGGTGCCCCTCCCTGGTGGAGGGAGATGGTGAGGAGTCTTATGGTGTTCTAGGAGTGGGGTGTGATTGTGGACAATCTTCTGACTGGTTGGTGGTGAGGAAATCGGGGGTCAGCATCATCAACATTCAGTTCCAAAAGGTCTGTAATCTGTGTGCTTGTGGGCAGTTTACGGTTAACTTCTTCCACCCAGTGGGGCTTTCAGTATCTGCAAAACAGCTCCAAGGCCATGGCTCAGAATATTATCTATAGTCTCTGAGGAAGAACTAAAGGTCTTTGACTTTAATGGCTAAAGTATTAATACTACTATTTTGTTTTGCTTGACTGTTTTCCTTTCTTTCTGCATTTTCTCACTTCTCTGGCCAATTTTATTCTTTGACCAAAGTTCTTCTACAGACAAAGGGGAAGGTGGAGAATACAGACGTGGGGGCTCTATTCTGGGAAGGCCTCACAGGGTCCTGCTCAGTTATCTAACCTCAGATGGATTGTTTTGACTTGAATAAAAGGGGTAAGAGAGGTTCTAGGCTAAGGTTACAGAGCTAGCACCACACAGGAAATTAGTTAATGCTTCACCCAGAGACAAACTTTTACAGCAAGTAAGGAGAAAATGAAGTGCACAAAGTAATACAGGGTGTCATGCCTGTGGTCATGTTTTTTAATTCAATTTTATTAAAATACAATTCAAACTTTACAGTTATTGTATTAAGATGGGAAAGACCATGAAAGTCTTCTGTGCCATGCAAGTACTGTCAACTTAAAGGTGAATTGTAGTTTTATAAAATATGATTGACCTTTCTTTAACAAGTGGAAAACATTAGCATGTCATGTGGCAATACTGAAAAACAAAGCATTAAATCCCCTAAAATTGTTTTTATTGTATAAAAATGAAAATCAAAAGAAACTCTATAGGTATTCACTAAATATAATTCTTGCATTTAAAAATGTATTTGAAAATATTTCCATTTGAATGTGATTCTCATTGCCAAATGTTATGTGCATCTAAAAAACCTCTATCAGTTCAGTCACTCAGTTTTGTCCAACTTTGCGACCCCATGGACTGCAGCACACCAACCTTCCCTGTCCATCAGCAACTCCCTAAGCTCGCTCAAACTCATGTCCATAGAGTCGGTGATGCCATCCAACCATCTCATCCTCTGTGGTCCCCTTCTCCTCCCACCTTCAGTCTTTCCCAGCAACAGGCTCTCTTCCAAGGAGTCAGTTCTTCACATCAGGTGGCCAAAGTATTGGAGTTTCAGCTTCAGCATCAGTCCTTCCAATGAATATTCAGGACTGATCTCCTTGCAGTCCAAGGGACTCTCAAGAGTCTTCCCCAATATCACAGTTCAAAAGCATCAATTCTTCAGTGCTTAGCTTTCTTTATAGCTTTATAAAAACCTCTAGCTGCCCACAAAAGTGGAGGGAAGTTTTTCAACATATTTTAAAAGACTTCAAATGAAATATTTCCGTTCATGAGATGTTTTGGGCCCACTGTTCTATTCCAACTAGTTTGTAAAAACAACTTTTGAACAGCAGGAAATAAAACTTTTAATGTAAACTGTAAGTCAAAGAGTCATTGTCATAGATTTCAATGAGAGTATGATTAATAAATGCAACCAAGAACTTCCTTCTTCCTTTTAGATCCACATGTTCTCACCGGGTATTTTTCCATCTACAACCTCACTGAAGCAAACACTGACATACTTGGAATCAAACCTAAAAATTTATGAATCACAGAGTACTAATACGAAGTTTTTAAAAAATAGGCCTAACAACTAGACAGATTCACTAAAAATCACTGTGCACTTGGAATGAGTGAATTTCATGGTATTTAAATTATGTGTTAGGACTTCGCAGGCAAGCACACTGGAGTGGCAGCCCCCACGGCTTGAACCCAGGTCTCCTGCATTGCTGGTGGTCTCCTAACTCTGAGTCACTAGGGAAGCCCCTCTAAATTATACCTGTTGTTTACAAGGCCACACTCAAGAGCAAAGTTCTTTACAAAAACTCATTTTACCTTACAATTAAATTGATTGTTAGAATTAACAGCTACATCTTTGACTGCTTATTTCATCACTCATCCTTTATATTTTCCCTTTTATTTTTATAATGTGCATAATCTATTATTAAGGTACTTAATCTTGGATTAAAAGTTTGGTGCTGCAGTCCATGGGATCGCAACAAGCGGGACACGACTTATGGACTGAACTACGAGGGCAGACGACCAAAAGAGCTTACAGACCTCTGTTCCAGACAGCATCCCAAGGCCATCCTCTGGATCCTCGCCAGTAGGTAACCACGTTCGCACCCAGGTCGTCCCCCCAAAAACGAGCTCTTTACATCAGTTCAGTCGCTCAGTCGTGTCCGACTCTGTGACCCCATGGACTGCAGCACGCCAGGCCTCCCTGTCCATCACCAAATCCCAGAGTTTACTCAAACTCATGTCCATCCAGTCGGTGATGCCATCCAACCATCTCATCCTCTGTCATCCCCTTCTCCTCCCGCCTTCAATCTTTCCCAGCATCAGGGTCTTTGCAAATGAGTCAGCTCTCTACGTGCCTAGTCTTAATTCTGGACACACCTACCCAGATGGCAAACGACTCCAGTAATTCTTGCTTGGGAAATCCCATGGACATAGGAAGAAGCCTGGTGGGCTACAGACCATGGGGTCGCTGAAGAGTTGGACACGACTTAGCAACTAAATATCAACAAGCCTTGGCTCACAGAAAGAGAAAGTGAAGTCGCTCAGTCGTGTCCGACTCTTTGCGGCCCCATGGACTGTACCATTCTACCAGGCTCCTCCATCCACGGAATTTTCCAAAGCAAGAGCACGGGAGTGGGAAGCCGTTCCCTTTTCCAGAGGATCTTCCCGACCTGGAGATCGAACCCCGGTCTCCCGCATTGGAGGCAGACGCTTTCACGTCTGCGCCACCAGGCAAGCTCTGCACAAAGGAAATGGCTTGACCCGCTCGGAGAGTGTTCATTCCTTCCCCACTTAGCCTCCCCGACACCGTTCCCCCAGGCTCCCCAGTCCGTGACGTGGCCTCCAGCCCCCCAGCCCGCCCCCAGGGCCAAGAGCGCCCAGAGTGCCCTCCCACTGCCGCTAAGAGGAAGGGCGGACAGCGGGCCTCGAGGTTTGCGCAGGCGCCCTGGCGACCTCCGCGTTCCCGCCCGGGGTCAAGGCCTCCAGTGAGGCGCGGTCTTCCCGGAACCCGGTGTTGCAAGGCTTAGTAAGCAGTCAACGCCGAGAACCAGGGGGCGGGCGGCGGAGGCGGGGCCGCCCCTCCCCCCTCGACACCACCACCCCTTCCCCCGACACCACCCGCCTCCGACACCACCCCCTCCCACACCGCTGTCCCGCGCGCGTGCGCGGACCGGGACACACGAGGTGAAGGCACGGCGCGTGCGCAGGTCGGAGGGCTGAGGGAAGGGCCGACGCGGAGTGGGCGGGGCCGGAGCGGCTGGAGGGGACACGGCGAACTAGCGGCGCTGGCCTTGGCGGGACGGCCTGGGTGCCTCAGTCTCCGTCGCGCCGCCGCGCGGTGCCTGCCGCGGTAGTGGGTGGCCGAAAGATGTGACTGGAGGGCTACCGGCGGCCCGCGGACGATGCTCGCTCTCCTGGGCGCGACGACCCTGATGCTGGTCGCTGGGAGATGGGTGCTGCCCGCCGCCTCAGGTGAGAGAGAGAGGGATCCCGGCGCTGCCGCGTCAGCTGGACTGCGGTGGCGGCGCGGGAAACGTCGGCCCCGGGGACGGGGGTGGAGGGACAGACGCCCTCATTGGGAGACCTCTGGTTGTCCGCGGTCGCAGTGCCTCATTGAAACGGACTCAAATCAAACTTCAGTTTCAGTCGCTCATTCGTGTCCGACTCTCTGCGACCCCATGGACCGCAGCACACCAGGCCTCCCTGTCCATCACCAACTCCCGGAGCTTACTCAAACTCTTGTCCATCGAGTCGGTGATGCCATCCAACCATCTGTCGTCCCCTTCTCCTCCAGCCCTCAATCTTTCCCAGCATCAGGGTCTTTTCCAAGGAGTCAGGTGGCCAAAGGATTGGAGTTTCAGCGTCGGTCCTTCCAAAGATGAAACAACAGAAAGTGATGTTCGAGATTCTTCCCCAGCCGCTTGCTCGGGGGCGCCCTCGCCTGTGCCTGCTGCCTGCCCCCACCTTCCACCCCCGCAGGGCTGGGTGTGCACTGCTTTGGTGACCAGTTTGTTTCCTTCCTAAAAGTCAGGCAGCTCCACTGCACAGTTAAATAATAAACAAGGCTTAGAGCTGTGCTGCTGGTTTACTCTCTTCAGTAGAGAGTTCTTGATCCCACGGGTAAATGCCCAGTAAGGTGTGCAAGGATTTCTGTGCCCTCAGGATTCAATCAGTCTAATAATAATAGTAAGACCAAGTGAAGTCTCTCAGTCATGTCCGACTCTTTGCGACCCCATGGACTGTAGCCCACCACGCTCCTCCATCCATGGTATTTTCCAGGCAAGAATACTGGAGTGGATTGTCATTTCCTTTTCCAGGGGACCTTCCCGACCCAGGGATCGAACCCAGGTCTTCTGCATTGTAGGCAGACGCTTTACCGTCTGAGCCACAAGGGAAGTCCTAACAACAAAATCCCCCAACCAGAGATGGAACCCTCCTCCCCTGCATTGCAAGGCAGACTCTTAACCACCGGACCACCAGGCAGGGCCAAATAGGAAGGCTGGGAGCCACCAAGCTAATTTGCCACCTTTCTTAATTTAGGGGGGATACATGGGGGAAATAGCTATTGGAAGATTGACGTGGTAGTAAGAAGATACACCAAAGACAAACAGGGCCTCGCAACAGAGCAGAAATCTGGGAGTTGGTGAGGCCACCTGCATGCTTGCTAAGTCACTTCAGTCCTGTTTGACTCTTTGCAACCCCATGGACCGTAGCCCACCAGGCTCCTCTGTCTCTGGGTTTCTCCAGGCAAGAATACTGGAATGGGTTGCCATGCCCTCCTCCAGGGGATCTTCCCAACTCAGTACCTTTACCTACATTGGCAGGTAGGTTCTTTACCACTAGTGACACCTGGTAAGCCTAGTGGCTTAAATGCTTATTTGCTTTGAAAATCATACTCTGATTTTCTGGGGTACATGATATCCTATCTATCTTGTCCTAAAAATATGTTGTTTTTACCAACAAAATGGGTTTATTCCAGAATAGCAGAGGAATTGCAATTTAGGGCAACCAAGCTTATAGCAAGGGCTTCCCAGATAGCTCAGTGGTAAAGAATCCACTTGCCAGTACAGGAGACATGAGTTTGATCCCTGGGTGGAGAAGATTCCCTGGAGAAGGAAATGGCAACCCTCTCCAGTGTTCTTGCCTGGGAAATGCCATGGACAGACGAGCCTGGTGGGCTACAGTCCATCTAATCGCCAAGAGTCAGACACAACTTAGTGACTACAACAACAAGCTACAGCAAAAACCATAGCCAAGTCCAACAAGGAAAGGAGAACATTACTTTATAGAGCAAAAGAAGGAAGTTGGTGGGGTTTTAAAAGAAATTCCGTTGATTGAAGGTGAGAGTTCGGGGTGGTGCTACTCTTCGCATTGTCTGTGTTGGTTGCTGGGAGAGGAGAGTTTTTCCTTTTGGGGTCTGGAATTGCTGGTGAGTGAACATACATGAGGGCTCCGGCTTCTGGCCTCCTGACTTCATTTTAAATGAGGTTTCCTTTATTATGTTTCACACCTACTTTTCAGACTGTCCCACAAATATTGTATATAATATATGGGTACTAGGGTCCTGGTGTAACCCCTAATAATTGCTTTGGAGTCTTTTGTTCATGAAAATTTTGCATTAACTTATGTTTGCTTTCATATCAAAAGAATTTCCCCAGAATTTTCATGTAAAATTAACGTTCCAGGAAGCTGTTCATTAAGATCATAATTGTAATCTGTATTAGAGGAGAGCTAAAATAAACTTCATACACAACTGGCATTTTTTGCTCTCTTAACTACGTACCAGACACTACTCTGAGTGTTTTAAAGGTACAAACTCATTTAGCTTTCAAAATAAAGCTGAGCACCGTTATCCTCATTTTATAGAGAAGCAGGCTGAGGCCTATAGCTAGCCTGTGCTTTAGGGAGAAATCAGACCCTGAAAATCTGGCCCCAAAGCCCTGGGGCTTACAGGCTAGCTGTTTTCTGAAGACCACACAATTTAGTTCTTGATTATCCACCTATATGTTAAGGACTTAGTTCTCTTTCAATTAACTAATCTAGTTTTTTTCACAAAGGAAGAGTAATGTTCAAAACTAAATGTAATGTTAGCTCTGACCTGAGATCATAATACTGCTCTGTGTTTCAAAGTAATCAAAATGTTTGTACTTTCAAACCTAGTAAATGCAGCTCTGAGATCCTAGTCTAAGAAAACTGTCCAAAATATAGTAGGAAATTTATATTTGTATAGATGTTATGTGTTTGGGTTTACGTCAGACTTGAAAATACAGTAAACTGTTTCTAGTCATCATTATGAATCTGAAGGGCTGGAAACAACCAATTGTATAAAAAGTATTGGATTACATACCCATTTAGGGCTTCCCTGGTAGCTCAGTACATAAAAATCTGCCTGCAGTTCGGGAAACTCAGACTTGAGTTCGATTCCTGGGTCAGAAAGATCCCCTGGAGCAGGGCATGGCAACCCACTCCAGTATTCTTGCCTGGGAAATTCCATGGACAGAGGAGCCTAGCAGGCTGCATGGGGTCACAAAGAGTCAAACACAACTGAAGCAACTGAGGACGCATGCATGCAGCTACCCATTAATATATTTTACATGCTAAAGGTTGAAGTAAATTATTATTAAAGGGCTATTGCTAATACTTTACTGTCTGAGCCACCAGGGAAGTCCAACAGCACAAAATCTATGAACTCTAAAAGCTTATTTAATAACTATTTCCAAGTCCCTGTCCACGCCTGATAGCTCAACTGGTAAAGAATCTGCCTGTAGTACAGGAGACCCCAGGTCGATTCCTGGGTTGGGAAGATCCTCTGGAGAAGGGAATGGCTACCCGCTCCAGTATTCTTCACTGGAGAATCCCATGGACATTTGTTGGTCTCATAAAAGCCAAGATGCCTGTAATTCCAGGGTCTCCTTCCATTAGAACAGAAGGATTTCATCCCAAAGGAAATGCCTGGCTGTACCCTGGGTATCAGATTTCCTTATCCTCTCTCAAGGCTGTAGACTAAAAATGCCATCAAACCTTTTATTAATGCCATAAACCCAGTCGCTCTCTTTTGGCTGCATAGAATCTAAAATTCCAACAGCTTGGCATGGGAATTAAGTTTAGAGTGGGATAAAGGGAAGTAATTCTATTTGGTAATGAAGTCTCAGAGAATACAAGTGTAAAATAGGTAATTGAGGGTGGGGAGACTCAATAAATACCTCCCCATTTTAAAAAAAATTCAGAAAATATTTTCTCAGGCATCTCCCTCTTTGACTCCGTACCATAATATCTCTAAATGGAAACCAGAGGCAGCAATCCATTTTTTTAAAGTTCTTTTTTTCAGTTCAGTTCAGTCGCTCAATCACATCCAACTCTTGGCAACCCCATGGACTGCAGCGCACCGGGCCTCCCTGTCTATCACCAACTCCCAGAGTTTACTCAAACTCAAGTCCATTGAGTCAGTGATGCCATCCAACCATCTCATCCTCTATCATCCCCTTCTCCTCCTGCCCTCAATCTTTCCCAGCATCTGGGTCTTTTCCAATGAGTCAGTTCTTCACATCAGGTGGCCAAAGTATTGGAGTTTCAGCTTCAATATCAGTCCTTCCAATGAACATTCAGGACTGATCTCCTTTAGGATGAACTGGTTGGATCTCCTTGCCGTCCAAGGGACTCTCAAGAGTCTTCTCCAACACCACAGTTCAAAAACATCAAATCTTTGGTGCTCAGCTTTCTTTATAGTCCAACTCTCACATCCATACATGACTGGAACAATGTATTTCTGTATGTATATATTTATTTTCATGTTTAACACCAGAAACATTTTATATTAGGGTGTAGCCGATTAACAATGTTGTGATAGTTTCAGGTGAACAGCGAAGGCATTCAGCCGTACATATTCCCGTTCTTCCCTAAACGTGCCCCACCCCTCCCCACATCCAGGCCACCACGTAACATTGAGCAGTGTTCCATGTGCTATACAATAGATCTTTGTTGGTTATCCACCCCTATAGTAGAAAGTCTGTAAGGAGATAGCATCCTTGTCCTATGGCAGAACTACCGTAGGAAAAAGAATAAACTTAAAAACTGGTCTTTTAAAAATTGCAATTTATCATAGTGAAAGATCAGTCTTCTCTGATGAGGAAAAAGTTCTTCTGAACTCAGCATTAGTCTGAGGATGCTGAGAAATGCTGATTAAGTTTAAAGCTGTACAGACCCTGCCTTAAGGAACTTGTGTTCTGGTTGGAGGTTGTGTTTAACGTAAGCAATTTTTAAAAAGATGTCTTCACCTTCACACATCAAGTTTTTAAGCCTACTAGATGTCAGTACTGTGCTGAGTACATCTGCTTCAGTGTAAAATTGAGTGGTGCAGATTCATGGTGCAGAGTGAAAAGAGAGCAAGGTTGCATTTGCTGCAATATTTGAGAAAGGTTTTCTCTTGGAGGGCAAGCTTGAGCTGGGTCTTGGAAGGTTTGAGTGGTCAGGAAGAGAAACGCTTTTTGGGTGGGGGGCCAAAAAGGAAGAATCAGAAGAGACAGAGAGAGCATCCAGCTGGTGGAAGATTTGTACTAGAAGTATAAATATAAATATGGACATATCACCAAATCACTTTGCTGTACACCTGAAACTAACACAATATGGTAAATCAACTATACTTCACATTTTTTAACAGTATAGGAAATGAAATAGGTCTCTAGATGGAAGTCTGTAAAATAAACAGAAGGGCTCAGACTTCATATGTTAAGCAGTCAAGACCTTTTCAGGGTGCTAAAGGACCTGGCTGACATGATGAACTTTCATATCTCTTATCAATTTTGTATGTGAATGTTTGGCTTCTATAAATAGTTGTCAGTTCTGAAACCACATCTGTTCAGTTCTGTGTCAGAGTATATCCCTGTCTGAACACAGTATATGAGAAAAACCAAGTTGAGGGTGTTAAACAGCCGAGCCCATGTCCTTTATGTCAGTATCACTTCTAAGACAAAAGAAAAATACTATTTTTATACACAGACTTTTCTTCCCAGTTAAAAGACAAGTACCTTTTTACAGTTCATTTTTTCCACCTTTATGGAGCTATAATTGACATATAATATTTGCTTTTTATAGATTTTAAAAACCTCAACCATTTTCCAGTTCTCTTGAATGCAGAGATAGAGGTAATTAGCAGTCTTCCCATGCTGAGAACAAGCACTAGGGTTTTTTTTAGATTTTTTTATTTACTTAATTTTGTTATATTTAAATGTATTCACTGTCCAGTCAGTGATGTCAAGGAAAGAATGATTTTTTAAAATATCTGTAGCATGTATATACATATAACTGTATGGTATGTCTGTCTAACTGTCTTCTGTCTTATTATCTTGACAGGGGAAGCAAATCTGAAGCCTGAAAATGTCGAGATCCACATCATTGATGACAATTTTTTCCTGAAGTGGAACAGCAGCAGTGAGTCTGTCAAGAATGTGACTTTTTCAGCAGATTATCAAATGTACGTTACTCTATACTCAGGGATCTGCTGAATAATTTTTATCACTTTAACACCATAAATTTTCAAATTTGGGAAACATTTGGTGTTTCCTCTTTTTTTAAAGAAAATATATGGCAGTTTTGCATACTAAGTATAACTTCTTTGCTACAGTTAGAGACTTAGTCTAAGAGTGAGAGTTCAGATTTCATCTTTGGGTTTTGAAGCAAAAGATTTGGGGGATTGTGCTAGCCATACGCTCTCTGTTCTGGACGCTTCAGCTTCTTAAAGCAGAAATTAGGGTCTGACCTAGAGCATACCCTGAGAATATGGGAGACTGTCCCTAAAAGCCTAGCCACTGTCTTGGAATCAGCCACCAGGTCTTCTGTGGTCAGGTTTTCCTCTTTCCTCCATCACGCACAGTCTTAGTTCTGGACACCCTGGCTGAGTATCAGTGTGCTGGGCCCTGAACTTCCTCAGTGTTTCTGGAGGTTCTGCCTCCTCCCTAGGGCTAACTTTCCACCTAATGATTGCCAAGAGGGTAGGCAGACTGGGAGTTGACAGCGGAAAGGATTTCTGAAGCAAAGAGGAAGTATAGCACTTTGTTTTGGGTCCTAAGACCCTGTCTGCTCACTGTGACCCTTGTCCCAAGCGTAGGCAGGAAGTCAGGCATGAAGAAACAGGGTGTGGGGTCTCTAGAACCAGGGTTCCGCCATTTCAACCACAGCCCTGCTGTTCTCTGCATGTGTGCGTGCTCAGTTGCTCAGTCCTATCCGACTCTTTGCAACTCCATGGCCTGTAACCTGCCAGGCTCCTCTCTCCATGGGATTTTTTTTTTTTTTTTTTTTCTCCATGGGATTTTGTAGGCAAGAAGACTGGAGTGGGTTGCCATTTCCTTCTCCAGAGGATCTCCTTGACCCAGGAATTGAGCCCGCATCTCCTGTCTCCTGCATGGGCAGACAGATTCTTTACTGCTGAGCCACCTGGGAAGCCCCAGCTGTTCTCTAGTTGATTGTGAATAAGCTGTTAGTGTGTGTGTGGGTGTACAGCTGACCCTTGAGCAATGGCGGGAACAGGGGTGCCTAACCCGCTGCTCCTACCCGCTGCCGCTGCTGGCTGCAGTCAGAAATCTGAGTATAACTTCACAGTAGACCCTTCATATCTGCATCCGTGGATTCACCCACCCCAAGATCTTGTAATACTGTAAAGTGTGTATTTACTGAAAGAAAGCTGCGTGTAAGTGGGCTCACATAGTTCAGACCCATGTTGTCAAGGGTATATATGTATACACACACTATATATTGTTTTCCTCACAATGGATCGTGTAAAATTTTTCATCTTTTTCTTTAAATTGAACTTTGAGTTTTGTTACCAATTTTGTTCTTTGCCTTAGTTCTTATTAAACAACTATTTTTTAGGCATAATAGAGATTATTTCATATTCCTTTATTTTAAATGACCGTTGTATTAGAAGAGCAGAGTCATAGACCGTGGTCTCGCGTTCGTGTCCCTTCACACATTCTGTTGCTTTTACTAACTGCTCCAGTTCATGACGATCTCTTACTCTTTGTTCTAACTTTGGTCCAGGGCACTGTTTCAGTGTGTTCTTAGTCGGTCCTTTCTCTATTCTGTTCTGCTAGCTTTATAAGCACTTGCCTTGTAAGAATATGCCAGGTTACAAGTTTGGAGAGCCAGTTCAGCAGTTAGTATGGGATAGTATAGTATGGGCTTGAGCCAGGCTTGTTGTTGAGTCGCTCAGTCAAGTCCAACTTTTTGCAACCCCATGGACTGCAGCACACCAGGCTTCCCGGTCCTTCACTATCTCCCAGAGTTTGCTTAAACTCATGTCCATTGAGTCAGTGATGCCGTCCAACCATCTCATCCTCTGTCACCCACTTCTCCTCCTGCCCTCAGTCTTTCCCAGAATCAGGGTCTTTTCCGATGAGTCGGTTCTGCATGGGTTTTAGTCCATCCTCTGCTACTTACTCTATCAGTTTCCTTATCTGTGAAGTAAAGATAAAAAACTAATATGACCACATGTAATTTATCTTTCAAACCAAGATACTTCTGAGAGTGAACAGAAGCACTTGATTTTAGATAAGCTGCAACAACAAATTTAAAGCAGGACAGTGCCAGGCAGACTGGTCTGGGACACCCCAGTGATGAAGCATCTAAGACAGAAGCCTGTTGCAAGTGTTGCTAATTGTGTATAAAGTGCACAGAACAGTGGTACAGAGTATGTGATCAACTAAAATGAGGTTAATAGCAGCAGCAGACACATTCTTCAGTACAGTATTTCTCAGAACATAAGACACATCACTGGTGATGAATGATGCACAGACACACGAATAAGCTACTGGGATGCTAGTGCCTGTAGAATATACACCACCTAGGCTGGATCATGGAAACAGCAAGAGAGTTCCAGAAAAACATCTATTTCTGTTTTATTGACTACGCCAAAGCCTTTGACTGTGTGGATAACAATAAACTGTGGGAAATTCTGAAAGAGATGGGAATACCAGACCACCTGACCTGCCTCTTAAGAAACCTGTATGCAGGTCAGGAAGGAACAGTTAGAATTGGACATGGAACAACAGACTGGTTCCAGATAGGAAAAGGAGTACGTCAAGGCTGTATATTGTCACCCTGCTTATTTAACTTCTATGCAGAGTACACCATGAGAAACGCTGGGCTGGAAGAAGCACAAGCTGGAATCAAGATTGCCGGGAGAAATATCAATAACCTCAGATATACAGATGATACCACCCTTATGGCAGAAGATGAAGAGGAACTAAAAAGCCTCTTAATAAAAGTGAAAGAGGAAAGTGAAAAGGTTGGCTTAAAGCTCAACATTCAGAAAACGAAGATCATGGCATTCAGTCCCATCACTTCATGGGAAATAGATGGGGAAACAGTGTCAGACTTTATTTTTTTGGGCTCCAAAATCACTGCAGATGGTGATTGCAGCCATGAAGTTAAAAGACGCTTACTCCTTGGAAGGAAAGTTATGACCAACCTAGGTAGCATATTCAAAAGCAGAGACATTACTTTGCCAACAAAGGTCCGTCCAGTCAAGGCTATGGTTTTTCCTGTGGTCATGTATGGATGTGAGAGTTGGACTGTGAAGAAAGCTAAGTGCCAAATAATTGATGCTTTTGAGCTGTGGTGTTGGAGAAGACTCTTGAGAGTCCCTTGAACTGCAAAGAGATCCAACCAGTCCATTCTAAAGGAGATCAGCCCTGGGTGTTCATTGGAAGGACTGATATTGAAGCTGAAACTCCAATACTTTGGCCACTTGACGTGAAGAACTGATTCATTGGAAAAGACCCTGATGCTGGGAAAGATTGAAGGCGGGAGGAGAAGGGGATGACAGAGGGTGAGATGGCTGGATGGCATCACTGACTCGATAGACATGAGTTTGAGTGAATTCCAGGAGTTGGTGATGGACAGGGAGGCCTGGCGTGCTGCGATTCATGGGGTCGCAAAGAGTCGGACACGACTGAGCGACTGAACTGAATTGAACTGAAGGCATCAGTGTTTGCGTTGTTATTTAGTTGCTCCGTCATGTGTGACTCTTTGTGACCGCCTGGACTGTAGCCTGCCAGGCTCCTCTGTCCATGGGATTCTCCAGGCAAGAATACTGGAATGGGTTGCCATGCCCTCCTCCAGGGGGTCTTCCAACCCAAGGTTCAAATCCACGTCTCCCGCATTGTGGGGGGCAGATTCTTTACTGTTGAGCCACCTGGAAGCCCTCAGTGTTTTTGACTGACATCTAAAATGTATAATGGCGGGGCTTCCCTGGCGGTCCAGTGGTTAAGAGTCCACCTGCAATGCAGGGGACACTGGTTGATCCCTGGTCTGGGAAGATTCCACATGCTGTGAAGCAGCTGGGTCCATGCACCACAACTACTGAGCCCACAGTCTAGAGCCCGAGAGCCACACCTACTAAAGCCCACGGGCCAGAGCCTGTGTTCCACAACAAGAGAAGCCACGGCAATGAGAAGCCCGTGCCCCGCAGCTGGAGGGCAGCCCCTGTTCTCCACAGCCAGACAGAGCCCACGTGCAGCAGCAAAGAGCTGGCACAGCCAAAACTTGTAAAACGCTTTTTTAATTATAAAATGTATTATAGGTAGCATGGAGTTTTCATTCAACAAATACCGATTGCCTTTTATGCCGAATACTTTCCTCAGTACTTGGGATTACGTTAGTGAATAGGAGAGACAAAGATGGCATGAAGTTTTATTATGACACTGGTTTCATGAAATGAATTTTCTATTGATTGCATATTTATTTTCAAATTATATTTCTGCTCTGATCTAAGTACTGTATATGATAAAGTTTTTTTAAAAGAAAATGTAAAAGAAGCTGCAGTAGCCCCCTTACGTGCAAAAGCAATTATAATAGAGCAAGTAGCTGTGTCTCCCGAGCAGAAAGGACGGACGTGGAGTGAGGGTGGGTTGAAACCATATCAAGGCTTAGTTACTAACTTTTTATAACGTTTTCTGCTTATAATAAGAGCTCTCCAGGTAACAGGAGAAGAGATGCGTTACTGGCTTTTTGCCTGGAGCTCATTTTATTTGGACCCTCTGTGCCCCTGATTGAAAGAAGTCTGTGTACCCTTCCCACTTCCCAGACGTCCTTATATCTCCTGATTTCTCTAGAACTGTATTTTCTAATAAATGACATGGGGGGAGGACTGAATTTTGGTTTAGATGTTTAAAATCTGAATTTTAAAAAATAGATTCTGATGTGGAGGAGTTTCTCAGGAAGATTTGCATGTGAATTAAGGTGTTAATACTGCTTGTGAAAGGGAAGCCACAGCTGCTTGACGCAGGTCATTCTGTTTGGGAGCACTTCTCACCGCTGTGGTTTTTCTGACTAAATCCAGACTTGTCCACATGTTACATATACAGTCTCAGGAAACAGACGTTTCTGGGCAAAGGATGTCCTGAGTGAGGGAATATCATGTATGCCACATACGCAAACAACTGGCAATCAGGGTGCCAGTCATGATTTCCAGAAGCTTCATGAAGGATTTCTATCCAGACGAGTTATCTTTCCGAACAGAATTGTAGAAATGCCACAGCACTTTTGTGTACTCCACTGTTGTGCTGTTATTTGTTAAGTTATTTTTGATAATTTAATAAAAGGTTGTGAACATAAATAAATAAACAAAGGTGTTACTAATGCCAAGTCTACTCTCAGGGTTCAAGCAGGTAAAGTTAGAAGAGCAGACTGGCCAGGAATGAAGTGTGCCCATAGGGTAGTTTTTATTATTGGCACCTTTTTTAAAATGCTTCTTTTTTTGAAAAATAAGGTAGACTTGAGTTGGAGTCAGCACACAAATTATTTAGATATCACTCCTAGTTTCTATTGCTTTTAGTAAAGAATATCCTTAGCTTTTTAAACAGTTTTTATTTATTTTTGGCTGCACTGGGTCTTTGTTGCTGCACACGGGTTTCTCCAGTCGCGGCCGGTTGGAGCTATTGTTTTTCCAGAGCACAGGCTCTAGGTGCGAGGTCTTCAGTCGTTGTGGTGCATAGGCCCAATTGCCTTGGAAACTTCCCAGACTAGGGATCGAACCCATGTCCCCTCCACTGGCAGACAGACTCCTAATCACTGGACCACCAGGGAAGTCCATCCTTTAGCTCTTTATTAAAGACACTTTGCTGCTGCTGCTGCTAAGTTGCTTCAGTCATGTCCGACTCTGTTCGACCCCACAGACGGCAGCCCACCACGCTCCGCCGTCCCTGGGATTCTCCAGGCAAGAACACTGGAGTGGGTTGCCATTTCCTTCTCCGATGCATGAAAGTGAAAAGTGAAAGTGAAGTCGTTCAGTCGTGTCCTACTCTTAGCAACCCCATGGACTGCAGCCTACCAGGCTCCTCCGTCCATGGGATTTTCCAGGCAAGAGTACTGGAGTGGGGTGCCATTGCCTTCTCCAGAAGACACTTTAGCATCTTTAAAATGAGGTCTATAATATATAAACATGAGCTTATGCTAGAACTGTGCATTAGGCTTAACAAAAATGTCTTCTCAGAGGTTAGTTTCCCTGTTTGATATGAGGCAGACAGGGCTTTCCAGAGGCAAACATTTTGAAATCTAGTATTTGTTTTCTGTTGCTCACCTTCACTTCAGCCTCTCCTCTTTGTGGCAGCATGGCCTTTTTGTTTTAGGCACCGTGTGTCAACTTGATTTCTTCATGTGCTTTTAAAAAAAAGTCTAGTATCAGTCACTTAAGCTTGCTTCATGATGGACTGAGTCCACATGGAGAAGTTTGTTAGCTTATGTTAACATGTTAAGTTCTTTGTTTCTGGTGGTGTAATAGAAGGAATTACAGAGATCAGTATGCAGAAGGGATGGTTTGGTTTTAAGGAGAGCAGAGGAAGTTCTCAAACCATACTGATTCTGAGGTCTTGCTTAGGGCTAGTAAATCTCTTCCTAGGAGGAGATCAGAAGGGAATCAAATCCACTTTACAGATTTTCAGTGGGGAAGAGAGGATCCAGAATAGAAAGCAGTTGGCCAAAAGTGACACAACTGTTTTTAACAAAGCCAACACTAAGTCCTCTTTCGTCTTAGGGGTTCTTTCTCTGCTTCTTTGAAATCCTAATGCAACCACCCACAGAATTACAGAACTTTATTAAGTTGACTGTATGTTAGAATGATTCCACTGTATAAATAATAACTTGGCTGTGTATGCAATGAAAAAGAGTAGTAGAATGTTACACACAAAAATATTATCAAAACATTAACTGAAGTAGAGTTACTAGAAGGAATAACTACTTGCCTTAGCTTAGAGGCTTCCCTAGTGGCTCCAATGGTAAAGAACCCGCCTGCCAGTGCAGGAGACACAGTAGACGTAGGTTCCATCCCTGGGTCAGGAAGATCTCCTGGAGGAGGAAATGGCAACCCACTCCCTTATTCCTGCCTGGAGAATCCCACAGACAGAGGAGCCTGGTGGGCTACCGTCCATGGGATTGAAAGAGTCAGACACGACTGAGAGACTCACACACACACTGGCTTTATAATGTTAATGTCAATAGAAAACATGTTTGTCACTCTTGTATTTATAATGTTCATTCATTCCTTTGCTTTTTTATCTTGAAGACTAGGAACGGATAACTGGAAGAAATTGTCTGGATGTCAACATATTACTAGTACCAAATGCAACTTTTCTTCAGTCGAGCTTGAAAATGTTTTTGAAAAAATTGAATTGCGCATAAGAGCAGAAGAAGGAAACAACACTTCCACATGGTATGAGGTTGAGCCATTTGTACCATTTCTAGAAGGTAAGAAAAAGTTGCCAGCTGAATTATATTGAATTCTTTATTAAATATTACCAGCACAGCTCACTTCCCAAGCCCATTCATTTGCATAATATAAAATCTCCCATCTTTAAAAAAATCAAAAAGAACAAAGATTCCCTTAAACTGGTATCTCCTTCCTGCTATGACTTCATTTTCCTGCTTTCCTTCTAGTGGTGGTTCTCAGAGTGTGGTCTCCAAGAGATCTATCAAGTCAAAACCATTTTCCTAATGGAAACTTACTTAATAAAACTTACTTGCCTTTTTCATCTTCATTCTGTCGTGGGTGTACCCTGGAGTTTTCTAGAGGCTGTTTGATGTGAGATGGCGACTGACTGGTGATGCAGAAGTAGGTGTGAGACACAGCTGTCTTCCTTATTAGGCCAGACATTAAAGAGATTTGAACAAAATGTTCAAACTGCTCTTCTAAGTTTTTTGGCTTGTTTGTTTTGGAAAATACAGACATTGTTTTATCATACAATAGGTTTCATCATTACTGTTTTTTAATGAATTGATAGATATTTTACATTTTAGTCAATTTTGACATCTGATATGCTGAACATTGAAAGACACAGCCCATGTAAACAAGAACTCTTTAGGACCCTCGATTTCTCTTAAGAGTGTAACGGATCCCAAGACCAGAAAGTTCAAGAACCACCACCCTATTCCATAACTCACACAAGGATGATCCGTATCCCTTCTCTGTACATGTACACTTTCCCTCCCACTCCCTCTCCAGCCCTCCGCGTTGGAGCTTTGTTCCCCATCACTACACTAAAACCACTTGCCAAGGTCACCGTGACCTCGACAGTGCCGGGTGGATTCCCAGGGAGTGAGTGTCACTCCCTTCTGAAACCCTTCCCTCTCAGTTCTCGAGGGCACTGTGCTTTCCAGGCTCTCCTCCTGCTCCTTGGTTGCTCCTTTGCCAATTTCTTCTTGTCTCCCAGACCTTAAAATGTTGGACGGCAGCGGGCCTCAGTCTGCAGGGCTCCGCCATTGAACCTCCTCTCTCAGTGCAGCCTCCACCAGGAATCGTAAGGCTTTCAACACCCTCTGTGCTCTCAACTCCTCAGTTTACGTCCCAGCGCCATCCTTCTCCTACCTCAGCGAGCTGCGTCACCAGCTCTCCAGTCAGCATCTCCTCTTAGAGGTCCGAAAGTCATCTCAAAAACTCTTTTTAAATTTTATTTATTTATAGCTGGCCATGCTGGATCTTCGTTGCCTCTCATGGGCAGGTGGGGGTACTCTTCAGTCGCAGTGCTCGGGCTCCTCATTGCAGTGGCTTCTCTCGTTGCAGAGCACAGGCTCTAGATGCTCAGGCTTCAGTAGTTGCCGCACACGCGCTTATTTGCTCCAAGGCGTCTAGAATTGTCCCGGACCAGGGATCAAACCCATGTCCCCTGCTTTGGAAGGCGGATTCTCAACCACCAGCCCCAGGGAAGTCCCTCGTCTCAAATTTAAAATGGCCAGAGTTCTAGCTTTCCCCCCTCCAGACCCACTCTTCTTGCAGTTTTTTCCATCTCTGTTAATGACGTCACCTATTATTTGCTCAGGCAGGAGCCCTGACATCACCTTTGATACCTCTCTCTCATCTTCCATCCAGTCCATCAACAGATTCCGAGCGATCAGACCGCTTCTCACTTCCAGCCCGGCTGTCAGCCCTCCCTGCTGCTCTCACCTGCCCAGGAGCTTTCCTGCTTCCTGACATGCTACCTGGGGTGGTCTTTCCCAAATGTAAATCAGGTTCTGGCGACCTTACAGTCCCAGACTACAAGTTCTGCCTGTTAGCCAGAGTCTAGCTGCATCTCGCATCTTATTTTCTACCACCCAGGCACTCGAGTGCCCCCTAGTGTCTCTTGAAAACGGTGAGCACGTTCCGGAGCCCATGGGGTGCTCTCAGCCTGCCTTGCTTGACCTCACCGTATTCAGACCTCACCTCGATCAGGCCTCAGCTCAAACATCTCAGGGAGCCTTCTCCTCACTGACTCACCTAAAACAGTCGTTGCCACCCTTCTCTGTCCCTTTATATCGCTTCATTTCTTCTTACAGCATGCATGACATTATAACATTATATATATATATATATATTTGGGATTTTTGGCCACATTTCTCAGTAAAGTGTAAGCTCCATGAGGGATTTTCTCCTTTTTTAGATGCCAGGCACATATTTAAGTGCTTAGAATTATTTATTGTATGAATGTTTTGACTTGTATTAGTGAACTTACATAGTAAATGTTTTGATTTTCACAGCTCAGATTGGTCCCCCAGATGTGCATTTAGAAGCTGAAGATAAGGCAATAATACTGAGTATCTCTCCCCCTGGAACAAAAGATAGTATCATGTGGGCTATGGATCGTTCAAGCTTTAGGTATAGCGTCGTTATCTGGAAAAACTCTTCAAGTCTAGAAGTAAGCATTGTTTTTATCTTTGTTTGATGTGAGAGAAGAATGACATGAATTAATTGTAAAATTTGACTTTTTTTAAAGAACAGACTTCTCTTTTTTTAAATTATAGGAAAGAACGGAAACTGTTTATCCCGAAGATAAAATTTATAAACTGTCACCAGAGATTACTTATTGTTTAAAAGTTAAAGCAGAACTGCGTTTACAAAGTAGAGTTGGTTGCTATAGTCCAGTGTATTGTATAAATACCACAGGTAAGAAGGAAGTTTTGCTTTCAATTCAGTAACTATATATATAAGTTGTTTGTTGTTGTTCAGTTACTAAGTTGTGTCTGACTCTTTGCAACCACATGGACTATAGCCCACCAAGCTCCTCTGTCCTCCACTACCTCCCTAAGTTTGCTCAAATTCATGTCCATTGAGTTGGTGACTCTATCCAACCATCTCGTCCTCTGCTGCCCTCTTCACCTTTTGCCTTCAATCTTTCCCAGCATCAGGGTCTTTTCCAGTGAGTCAGCTCTTTGCATCAGGTGGCCAAAGTGTTGGAGCTTCAGCTTCAGCAACAGTCCTTCCAATGAATATTCAAGGCTGATTTCCTTTAGGATTGACTGGTTTGATCTCCTTGTAATCTATTAATTAATTGGCAACCTTTTAATTTTGGCATTTTTCCCATAGTTGCTGAATTTTTTGTGTTGGTTTAGTAGACATCAAAACAAAAACATTCTCATGTTGATGTAGGCAGAATCCAAAGCAATATTGTAAAGCTATTATCCTCCAATTAAAAAGAAATACCTTTTAAAAAAAAAAGCACACATTTTAACAGCATTTACACAAGCAAGAATGTTATTTGGGATTTTTGTCTCAAGTAAACAGTAATGAAAATTCTGTGTAAAAGTCCAAGTATTTTCTAATGACAGAAATTGTTTTTACTTGTTCAGAATCCATGAGAAGGGGAGATAGTCACTAGAAAAGCAGTTAGTATTCCAAAAAGCATACGTTTATAGGTGAAAAGTTAAATTATGAAAGCATCCTGATACATTTTATCTGTGGCATCTTGCCAGCAATTAAGGTTTAAGGGTAGGAACTTGAATTTATTGTTTTAATTATAAATTTAGTATGCTTTGTTCTTAAAATCAAGCAGTGTAGAAGGGAGTTAAAGGAAAGATCTCCTCTCCTGCTTCCTGACCCCACTCTGTTCACCAGAGACAAGCATCCCCAGCAGTGTGCACACAGTGTTCCCTGCGTTTCCTCAAGGCTTATATTAGCATATACTCAGACTTACAGTTTCGGGTTGTTTTATCTTTTAAATTAAGGAATAAAGTTCTGTGTACACTCTTCTGTATTTAAAATGGATAACCAACAAGGACCTACTGTATAGCACATGGAACTCTGCTCAGTGTTACGTGGCAGCCTTGATGGGAGGAGAGTTTGGGGGAGAATAAATACATGTGCATGTATCTCTAAGTCCCTTTGCTGTTCACCTGAAACTATCATAGCATTATTAATCTGCTATACCCCAAACAAAATTAAAAGTTTTAAAAAATAAATAAAGTCATGTCAGATATATTTTAAACTTGCTTGCTTAACCCAATATATTGAGGTTCTCTTTTTATGTCAATACATATAGATCTATCACATTCTTTTAAATGGCTGTATAGTATTACCTTGTGTGAATACACACCATTATTTAGCTATCCTTTTCTCTTCTTGCCCATGCTGTTAAGAATTCTTGCCATCTGTTCTCTCACTAGAGTAAATGTGTGTGCTTTCTTGTGTGTTCCTTGTCTTCTAGAGAGACATAAAGTACCTTCACCAGAAAATATACAAATCAATGCTGACAACCAGATCTATGTTCTTAAGTGGGATTACCCATATGAAAACGCAACTTTTCAAGCTCAGTGGCTCCGGTAAGTTCTTTCCCATAAATGTCCTTTTGCAGTTTATTTTTGCCCAGTGTGTTAGGTTTCTTTTCACTCTGCTTCAGCCACCTGTTGTTCTTTGCACACATTCGGCCTGATGGAAAGGTGGTTATGATGCATTGGAACTGGGGTGTTTAATTCTAGTCCCAGCTCTGCCAATAACCGTCTGGAGTGTCAATGAGACCCAGTCACTTCTTTTGGCCTCAGTTTCTTCACTTCTGAAATGGGTGTATTATAATATCTAGTATTCTTAGTAATGTTAGTTGTTCAGTCACGCCCGATTCTTTGTGACCCCATAGACTGTAGCCCGCCAGCCTCCTCTGTCCATGGAATTCTCCAGGCAAGGATACTGGAGTGGGTGGCCATTCCCTTCTTCCAGGGATCTTCCCGACCCAGGAAATGAGCCCACGTCTCCTGCATTGCAGGCAGCTTCTTTACTGTCTGAGCCACCAGGGACTTACTGGCTTTTTTTTTAAGGTGTAATTCTAATTACATGTGTATTTCCTCAGTCTGGAATATTTGACAGATGACCAAGATATTTTCTTCAAAACCCACTCCTTCCATGAGTCTTTGAAATTATCTCAGTCCAGTCACTCGGTCTAGTTCAGTTCAAGTCAGTCCTCCTACTGTCTTGATTGTTGTGGTGGCTTTGGCAGGTTCCTTAGTGATTAGTGGGAAACTGAGGAAGTTGGAGAGAACTGTGCTCTCTGTGCTTGAGTAGAGACCAGCCAGACAGGAGCAAAGCTCAGCACGACAGGAGTGGAAGAGGACCGGGTGTAGTTTATATTGATTGGAAAACTGGAGAGGATAAACGGAGAGGGAGAAGAGAAGAGGGTCATCAAGCGGAAGGTGAAGTGAACTCTGGGGGAAAAGGGGGCCACAAAGACAGTTACCGAGGGCAGAGGAACTGCGGGACCAAAGGCGAGTGTAGGTCAGGTAGGGAAGAAAGAGACTAGAAAGACAGAGAAAAGGTGAGGGAGAAGGGAAGTCGATACTGCTGCAATTGATTCCTCTCCACTCTTCGGTGTTAGTTTTGAAGCAACAACAGTCTGGATAATAAATGCATTCGTGTGTGGAGTACAGACAATAAAGGTTGCAGAGGTCAGAAATGTAGAGGTGAGCACAGGACTGGAGAGTCCGCAGAAGCCATTTGGAAGGAGAGGTTTCGTGAAGGAGGTTTTTCAATGACGAGAGATGGCATTCCAGGCTGGGGCTACACACACATCGGAAAGCTTGGATATGAAGAGACAAAATCAGATCAGGGTAACGAGGAGGTATCCATTTCCCTTTGCTCTGTAGTAAACTAGCACAAACTCGGCAGCTTAAAAAACACGCCTTATTATCTCTCAGTGACTTCGGGTCAGGAATTCAGGTGTGGCTTAGTGGGGTCCTCTGCTTGAGGTCTCACAAGGCTGCGGTCAGGGTGTCAGCCGGGTCTGCTGTCTCATCCAGACTGTCTCGTGGTGTCTCCTAAGCTCACGTGGTGGTTGGTAGAATCCATTTCTGGCAGCTATAGAATGCATGGTGGCCTGCTGCCTCAGAGGCCGTCAACAGAGACAATCTCTGCCCCATAGACCTTCCTTTAAAGGCTCATCTGATCAGGTCAGGCCCAACCAGGATAGGGTCTCATGTGATTAACTCAAAGTCCACTGGCTTGGGACTTTGATTTCATTTGTAAAATCCCTTCACCTTTCAAGTAATGTAACCTAATCAAGAGTTCATGGATTCTGCCTGCCCGCAGTCAGGGGGAGGGGATGATGTCCGGCTCATGCACCAGAGGGTAGGAATCTTGGGGGCCAGTTTGGAATTTTGCCTACAAGAGGGGAAAACCTGCTTCGAGAATAGCAGAACACTGGGTCTGGGAGAGCAGCGAGAGGGAGCCTTGAGTTAACAGGATGGAGTAAAGTCAGGCTTCGCCTTAGACTCTGCTGCAGGCATTCAAGAGCCACTGGGAGTCTGGTGTTGAGCGATGGGTAACATGAGGCCTGTGTTCGAGGAGCGTGACGATGGCCGTATGGTGTGTGGTGCGGGGGACTGAAGACAGGGGAGCCCGCTTGCAGGCTGCTGTGGTTCCGGGCTTGAACTGACAGGCTTGGAGCTGTTGGTCTCAGAGCAGTCCATTAACCTATCCAGACCCGCTCTGACTGTTCAGACTCACTCTCAGAACCCTGGTGTGTGTCTTAGCACTGACCCATGGGTATGCTGGTACACGTCTAGCAGCTGGCCTTCCAGAAGGGAAAAGTTTTACTTTGGTGTTTGCCGGGTTTTATAACACAGCTAATCCTGCTGTGGCCACTTTGAGGCTCCCAGCAGCGTATCTGTCCACTGGACATGGAGTCGGGAAGAGGCACAGTAAGCCCTCCACCATATTCCACTGTTCAGACACGATAGATGTAAATAGCATTGAGCATAGATAAAATGTAGGGAAAACAATTAGGAGAAGATGAGTTTTGTATTTTTATCACTTTAGTTTTTAATACAACATATTTATTTATAAGTTTACGTAACTTTTAACAGTGGCTGCATTTAACAGCTAGCTGGTTGCATTCCTGAAAATTTAGCAGTTGTTTTTGTGCACTGGCATGAGCCAACCCTTCACACTACTTCCTTATTGCACGCTTGAGCACGGTCTTTGGTTTTCTTTTGTGAACACATCTCTTCCAGTGTCCTGTGAGTTTCCCAAGGCTGAGTAGAGTTTACCTCTGTGACTTCGGCCTCTAACAGAATGTCTGGCCTATTACAGGTGCTCAGTAGATGTTTACTGAACTAATGTGTTTAGAATGAAAAATATCTTTTTGTCTTAAAGTGCCTTTTTTAAAAAGATTCCTGGGAATCATTCAGACAAATGGAAACAAATACCGAACTGTGAAAATGTCACAAGTACCCACTGTGTCTTTCCTCGAGAGGTTTCCTCAAGGGGAATTTACTATGTCCGTGTACGAGCATCTAATGGAAATGGTACCTCTTTTTGGTCTGAAGAGAAGGAATTTAATACTGAAATGAAAAGTAAGCCAGTAGTTTTTATTTTACTTTGTGATTCTCCAATTATGAATTCTTACAGTTGTTTTGTAGTCTGATTTGAACTTTGTGTCTTTACACATTTTTTTCCCCTAGCTATCATATTTCCTCCAGTCATCAGCGTGAAATCCGTTACTGATGATTCACTGCATGTCAGTGTTGGTGCTTCAGAAGAGTCTGAAAACATGTCTGTGAATCAGCTCTACCCGCTAATTTATGAAGTAATTTTTTGGGAAAACACTTCAAATGCTGAGGTAAAAAGACTGTGTAGTATAGGTTTATAACTTAGAGTTATGACTATGATTTGGGTAAGCAAAGCTTGAAGTTAAAATTGCAGGGAAATTTTTAAACTTTTAGGCTATATGATTAACTCAGATATTTTCCGTAGGAAGAAATTGGCATTTCATGTTTTACTTGGTAAGAGTTACGGTCATCTGCATCTGGGTCCCAGTTAGTTGCTGTTGGTTTGGGGGAGTTTCTTGGCCTCGCCAAGTGGCATGCAGAACCTTAGTTCCCTGATCAGGGAAGGGAACTCGCCTGCCCTGCCGTGGAAGCATGAAGTCCTAACCACTGGACCACCAGGAAAGTGCCCCCAGCTAGTTTCTAAACCTCAGATCCTGAGTTCATTTGTACTCAGTCAGAACCTCTGAGGGTAGAGCTCAGGAGTTTTTATCATGACCCTCAGGGATTCATGAACCAGAGTTTCTCAACACTGCTGACATTTGGGTTTTCGGTCAGTTGCAGGAGCTGCCTTGTGCATTATAGGAGGGCTAGTAATGCCCTCCCCACTCCTCACTAGGTGCTGGTAGCCCTCCCTCCCAGGTGTGACAACCCAGACCACCTCCCTGCAGTGCCAGACATTGAGGCACCTCCACGAGGACAAAGACTGGCTTTTAGGGGACAAAAGACTCTTAGCTGTTATTATGCTTTGTCAGACCCTAAAATTCAGAAACCACTGACAGGCTAATGCACATCAGATAATCCACATTATTCCTAGATCACTTTTCCCTGTGGAATTACCATCAGGGAATCAGCCTTTAAAAATCTGGTACAGTTAAGTTGGTGAATTTTGTAACTTCATTTTCTGTTGAAAATCTAAGAAAAGTCCAGTGATTTGGATACTTTGATTTTAACTATCTGAAAACTCTGCACAGTTTAGCCTTGTTGAGTATCGTGGTTCTAAGTCCTCCCTAGATCTGGAAAACCTAAATTTGTGTCTCAGACTACCAAATGGTGTAAGCTTAGGCAAGCTGCTTATCCACTGAAACTCGTTTCCTCTTCTCTAAAGTGGCAGGGGTCATAGCAACTTAATTTTTTTTTAAACAGATTTTTTTAAGGTTTAAAATGAGGTAGTATTTATGGAAATACCTACCGCATTGCTTGACAAATAGAGATTCAATAACCTTTGTTTGCCATCCTGTCTTATGCTGGGTAAGACGTCAGTAATTACAGTCATAATAACAGCTCATACGTCAGTAATTACAGTCATAATAACAGCTCATATTTATTGGATACTCATTATGTATGGGGTGCCGGGGCTAAGTATTTTACATGAATTGTCTCAATCGGTCTTCCAAACAACCCTGCCAGACAGTTGGATCGATTAAATTACTCTTCAGCAAATACTTAGGATGGAGTATCCATTACTGCTTCGCTGATGCTGGGCCGTAGGCAGTGAAACATGAGTGGATGTGGTATGACTGAGGCCCTAAGTGCGCCTGTGGGGTTTGGCTTGGCTCTTGCACTTCTCACATTTGCCAAGAGGAAAGCAAGCTCCAAAGAATGCTCAAACTACTGCACAATTGCACTCATCTCACACGCTAGTAAAGTAATGCTCAAAATTCTCCAAGCCAGGCTTCAGCAATACGTGAACCATGAACTTCCAGATGTTCAAACTGGTTTTAGAAAAGGCAGAGGAACCAGAGATCAAATTGCCAACATCCACTGGATCATGGAAAAAGCAAGAGAGTTCCAGAAAAACATCTATTTCTGCTTTATTGACTATGCCAAAGCCTTTGTCTGTGTGGATAACAATAAACTGTGGGAAATTCTGAAAGAGATGGGAATACCAGACCACCTGACCTGCCTCTTGAGAAACCTATATGCAAGTCAGGAAGCAACAATTAGAACTGGACATGGAACAACAGACTGGTTCCAAATAGGAAAAGGAGTACGTCAAGGCTGTATATTGTCACCCTGCTTATTTAACTTCTATGCAGAGTACATCATGAGAAACGCTGGGCTAGAAGAAGCACAAGCTGGAATCAAGATTGCTGGGAGAAATATCAATAACCTCTGATATGCAGATGACACCACCTTTATGGCAGAAAGTGAAGAGGAACTAAAAAGCCTCTTAATGAAAGTTAAAGAGGAGAGTGAAAAAGTTGGCTTAAAGCTCAACATTCAGAAAACGAAGATCATGGCATCTGGTCCCATCACTTCATGGGAAATAGCTGGGGAAACAGTGTCAGACTTTATTTTGGGGGGCTCCAAAATCACTGCAGATGGTGATTGCAGCCATGAAATTAAAAGACGCTTACTCCTTGGAAGGAAAGTTATGACCAACCTAGATAGCATATTGAAAAGCAGACATTACTTTGCCAACAAAGGTCCGTCTAGTCAAGGCAATGGTTTTTCCAGTGGTCATGTATGGATGTGAGAGTTGGACTGTGAAGAAAGCTGAGCACCGAAGAATTGATGCTTTTGAACTGTGGTGTTGGAGAAGACTCTTGAAAGTCCCTTGGACTGCAAGGAGATCCAACCAGTCCATTCTAAAGGAGATCAGCCCTGGGTGTTCTTTGGAAGGAATGATGCTAAAGCTGAAACTCCAATACTTTGGCCACCTCATGCGAAGAGCTGACTCACTGGAAAAGACCCTGATGCTGGGAGGGACTGGGAGCAGGCAGAGAAGGGGACAACAGAGGATGAGATGGCTGGATGGCATCACCGATTCGATGGACGTGAGTTTGAGTGAACTCCGGGAGTTGGTGATGGACAGGGAGGCCTGGCGAGCTGGGATTCATGGGGTTGCAAAGAGTCGGACACGACTGAGCGACTGAACTGAACCGAACTGAACTGAAGCAAGCTCCACATGGTCTGTCGGCCAAGGCGGATGAGAGGCTGTAGAGCACACCTGAACGTGGTCCACGGCCTCAGAGAGAGCTCCCCGGGCCGATCAGCGCGTGATCTGCTCATGAGTAACAAAAACAAATACGTCTGTATACATGTATATGCATGGCTGAGTCCCTTTGCTGTCCACCTGAAACTCTCACAGCACTGTTAATTGGCTATACCCCAATACAAAATAAAAAGTTTAAATCTTTTTAAAAAAGAAAAATATGTTTTGAGCCACAGCTGTTTTGTTACACAGAGTTGCACAGTGTTATTTTGCTGTACTTGCTGTGTTTTGTTACACCACAGTAACAAAACAATAGCAATAGCTAGCTGATTAATACAAATAGGAGTAGTAATTGTCCTCACTTTATAGATCTGGGAATAGGGCCCAGGAAATTAAATAACTTGCCTAAGGCTACATAGCTATAAGTAACATCTTGATACAGGCAGTTTGAGACCAGAACCTCCCCACCCCCGCGCCCCGCACTTAATTGTTCTGCCTCTAACCAGAGGTAACACGTGGTAATTCAGCCAAGTCGATATGTACTGATAAAATAACTTCAAGTTGTCTTATGGTATTCTTTTGGCAGGAGCATGTTTCACTTTTGAGTTTGGTAATGGCGTATTGTCCAAAATAAATTTATATTTCTTAAAATATACCAACCAAGTGTTTGGAAGAGGTTAATCTTAGAATGAATATTTAAGGAATTCAGAAAACAGATATTCCCTCTATGATTTCTTGGGGTTCTAAATTTTATCGATGATTTACTTATTTTTTTTATAGAGAAAAGTTCTAGAGAAAAGAACCAATTTTATCTTTCCTGACTTGAAACCGCTGACTGTGTATTGTGTCAAAGCCAGAGCACTCATTGAAAATGACAGGCGGAATAAAGGGAGCAGTTTTAGTGATACTGTGTGTGAGAAAACAAAACCAGGTCAGGATCTTTTATTATACTTTTTCTTTTTTAATGTTGCTAGATTTAATTAAAAAAATAACCAATTCATTGAAAACTGTAAAATGTTTGTGTTTTGCTGCGAAAATATAGAGAATATTTTCTTAATGGACTATGTAAGTCAAAATCAGACCTTCACACCTTCACAAAACTTCACACTGAGTTTTAGAAAATATTTTTAATACTCAACTTAGTTCAGTGGTTTCTGCATGCTTTATATTTCATGCATAGCCACATAATTAATTTCTTGCATTACTCTTAGAATTTAATGAGACTGCTATTTTTATATAACCTTTGATATAATTATCATGTGGAAATCCCTTAGTTGTGAATTTTTTATGTTATTGGTATTATTTAACAATGTAAATTTCCTTTCACATGGCTGTATTTCTTTCACACAAACTGTCAGCAGTCTTAATGTATTTGTGTGTCAAAACCTATATTGATGCTAAACACCATTTATTTCTTTTCAGGAAATACTTCCAAAACCTGGCTTATAGTTGGAACTTGCACTGCATTGTTTTCTATTCCTGTGGTCATTTATGTTGTGAGCGTCTTCTTGAGATGTGTCAAGTATGTGTTCTTTCCATCAAGTAAACCTCCTTCCTCTGTTGACGAGGTAGGTTACTTTTCTTGGTCAACAGCTAGCTGGATTTTTCTGAAAATGAAAGGGAAATATATTTGATTGCAACAGAATATAAATGTGTTCCTGATATTCAAAAAATAATACAGACGGACCTGGGTTTTTTTCTTCAGAGTTTTAGAAAATTGACTTCAGAAGCAGCCATGTAACAGAGTAACGTGGAATAGAAGGATGTGTCCTTAATCCCGTGTTTTTCTGGCAGTTTGGCTGCTGGGGCACTTGTTTTACCATCTATATTCCCAAAAAGGTTAAAACATTGTCGCCAGCGCAGAAACTTTATTCTGTGGATGAAATCACCGAAAATGAGACAGAGAAAGGCGCGTTTCCTCTCGCAGCACCTCGGTGTTTTGGCTGGCACGTCTGTGTGGTTGGCACAGTTCGTGGAAGCACAAAGCGATGACCGTCAGCGTGGACGCTGCCCGGGGTGGCGTCTGCACCTGGAGTGGCTCCCACGCTGCCTGCCTTGCTGCAGGTTCTCAGGCCGTGGAGCTGGAGGCCAGAAGGTGGCTCACTGACGGGCTGTAGTGTATTTGCACTGACTGGCTCTGAACTTGTGCAGCTCAGTCATGAGCACTTGCACAAGTGCCCATAGCTGTACAGCAGCGCCAGCAGTGCCATCCCGTAGAACTGTGAGGAGCGAGGGCGGGGGACCAGAAAGACCCACCGCTGCGCCAGCACTCTGTCCACGTGAGCTGTCTCACCCTCTTATCCCTGAGTTTTCTAGTGTCATTTCTATGTGCTCTTCTATTCAGAGCTGTTACTTAAAGAACTTTAAGACTAGCAAGTTACTCTTAGCGGAACTGGGAAAAAGTTAACTCTCCCTTGTGCCTCTTCTGGATGTTTTCGGATTGGATACCAGCATTTTATTATTTCACAACAAAATGTCCCCCATCCCAGTGCCCTCCCGTTCCTTCCTTACCCACCACGCTCTTCCACCCTGACCCCTCGTAGCACAGTGGACTTTCTTAGAGACTGTTTGGATAATTTCCCCAAAACAGTACTGAGATGTGCGTGACCTCACTGGTGGTGCTTTTATTCTAAACACGATAGTGCGGTGGATATGCTCTTAGCTCGCTTTTAATACGCGTGTCAAAAGATAGGATTTCTAGATAAAGGATTTAAGAAACTGAAGCTTATTGGAACTCGAAAACCACTTTTTGTTCTTTTAAATAATCTGTTTCTGTTCTTTCCCTTTTGAATTAGTATTTCTCCGATCAGCCACTAAGGAATCTACTCCTTTCCACTTCTGAGGAACAAACGGAAAGATGTTTTATAATTGAAAATGCAAGCATTATTACTGAAATAGAAGAGACTGATGAAATTGATGAAGTTCACAAAAAGTACAGTTCCCAAACTAGTCAAGATTCAGGAAACTATTCAAACGAAGATGAAAACAGTGGAAGCAAAATAAGCGAAGAGTTTCCGCAACAGGACAGTGTGTGACCAGGAATGACCCTGAAACATTAGGGAGTCTTGCAAGAGTCAGAGTGGGAGCCTGGGCTTTTTGCTCTTCTCAGTAACTGTCAAAAGAAGATTGTCCGTGTCGGGGAAGAAAAAGCGTCTTCAGATCGCAGGTCCAAAAAATACAGGCAAGCACTTCACTATTTAAAATGAATTTCAAGAAGTTTTCTGCGTCCTTTGCCACGTGTCAAGTCTTGAAAGGCCTGTCATTGGACCTGCCTTGGATGAGAGGCGTTAAGTCCAGAAGATACCCTCTGTCTCCCTCACGCTACTGTAAGCAGCCCTGTGCTGGCGTGGGGTTTGGGGGTGCTTGTGTTCCCATCAGCTGGTGCTGTCGCTGTGTAACGCTGCGCTGCTCCCTCTCCCCCACAGCATTATAGTTCACTATTTTTCAGGAGATATTCAGAACATTTGGTCTTCTTCAAAGAAGAACCTGAATACCACCATCACTTGATTTTCTGAAAAAGTAGCTTACTCTGGAAAACAGCTGCAGATGCCAGAAACGAGGTTCTTATAGATTTTTCAGGGGGATTCTCTCTGTTTATACCAATCACATTTATACCAGTTGCAAGAAATGTGGGTTCAGTCCTTGGGTCGGGAAGATCCTCTAGAGGAGGGCATGGCAACTCACTCCAGTATTCATGCCTGGAAAATCCCATAGGCGGAGAAGCCTGGCGGGCTACAGTCCACGAGGTCACAGAGAGTCGGACACTGAAGCGACTGAACGTGCATACACGCGTACCAATTACATTGGCCTTTGCATCACAGTTACCCATCCCTTCTACAGTTTAGAATTAAAACCATGTCATCTTTTACTATATGTACATTAAGGCTTCCTGTTTCAGAACATTAGGACACTAGCTTCTGATTAGAAGGCATAATCCCTAAAATTACAGAGAAATGGGGAACAGGCTGAGTAGAGAAGTTACTGTTATCTCTTAGGATATGGGAGTGTGGAACGTTAGTGGCAGTGTATGTAAAGTCTTGGGATCAGAAAATGCTACTGAGAAACAGTAAGTAGTGTGAGTCAGTGGGAAAGAAGCAGGTAGCTTTAGTGAAAAATAAGAATAATGTGCATCGTCAGCTTCTGATTACTAACATCCTGAGGGGTGGCATTTGTTTTCACGGCTCATCTGTGTCACTTCTTAACATAAGCTGGCCGGCTTCTGTCCACTGTGGGGCAATATTCACAGGCATGCAGGTATCGCTTCCGCTCAGCCTGCATGCACTCAAGGAAATGCAAGTTATTTATCATCAGAGTGTGGGAGGAAATGAACTAGGAAGGAAACCTGAGTTTTTAAAATTATGTAAAACCTCTCAAAGGCATCTATAATTTATGTTTAAATGATTTTGCTGTTTGGGCTTATTCATGGAGTTCCTGCAGAGAAAGGAAGTGTAGGAATTCTGGCTACCTCTGAGGCCAAGTTCTCAGCTTCAGTCGTTGCAGCAGGACTGAGGAAAGAGAGATGGCACCACCCAGCACATCAGGTCTGGCTGGGCTCATTTAGACTGGTCCGCAGGGTCTTCTGGGTGGAAGAAGAGGTTGAAAGCAGCTGCGCTGAGAAGGGCTGTGGCGCCCCGCCTGTCCTCTCCAGAGCACCTTGGGCTCCGCTGGGCCTCCATCCAGCTCCTCAGGGAGTGCATGGTCAGGAGGCCCCAACCAGGGCGTTTCTCTGCTGCAGAATCCTTCCAGAGTCCCAAACGCACCTCAGATCCTCTGACCAGAGGCATTTGGTTTAAAGCAGATCAGGACTCGCCCTTCGCTGGGAAAGGCCCCGTCCGTCCTTGGGAACTTGTCACTGTCGAGAGGACCCTGCCCCCGCCGGCTTCCGCGCTGGGTCAAGGCGGCCGGCCTGCCCTGCAGTCGGGCCTGGGATTTTCCACAGGAAAAACACTGCTTCGGACTGGGAACAGTGCCTTTGTGGGACGTGGCAGAGGGAAAACTAGGGCATTATAAGGCAGAGATGCTGCTAAAGTCGCTAGGTCCCTGGATGTAGGAGTATGTGTGTCTGGGGTTTAAGATCCCCTGTGGTTTTCAATAAACAAGCATCTGAGCGGCCTCGAACAAAAACCCCTCCGTTTTGCCGCATCTTGCAGACCTGAAAATGCAGTTCCATCCCATTCTTCATTGTGGTCCACATGTAGCTTAATGAAGATGTGCTTACTTGTAAGATGGTAAGTATTTTTTCTGAAAAAATAGTTTGCTTGCAAACACTATATACTTGAGAGCAGCAATAAACTTCCTCAAATCTGTGATACTGATAACTCTTGGAGAGGCTGGATATAATGTAAGCATTTATGTAGAAGATTTGTGTCATTGCAGCCAGAAATCAGGTATTCATATGTAATGTAGATTAATATATACATAGTGACATGGGTCTGTAAACATACATGTTCACATATGATGCTGGCTACTGTGCCACTGCTGCTGCTCCTGCTAAGTCACTTCAGTCGTGTCCAACTCTGCGACCCCATAGACGGCAACCCACCAGGCTCCCCCATCCCTGGGATTCTCCAGGCAAGAACACTGGAGTGGGTTGCCATTTCCTTCTCCAATGCAGGAAAGTGAAAAGTGAAAGTGAAGTTGCTCAGTCGTGTCCAACTCTTAGCGACCCCATGGACTGCAGCCCACCAGGCTCCTCCATCCATGGGATTTTCCAGGCAAGAGTACTGGAGTGGGTGCCATCGCCTTCGACTGTGCCACTAGTACATCCATAAACACTTAGCATAGGTTCTAGTTAGAAAAGGGTAAATGCTGCTCTAGAACTATGAGCTTCTAAATCTTGACCAGAAATTTGCAACATATAAAGTTATTTCTATATATTTAGGGACTTCTTGGTGGTCCAGTGGCTAAGACTCTGAGCTCCCAATGCAGGGGCCCTGGGTTTGATCCCTGTTCAGGGAAACTAGATTCTACATGCCACGACTAAGACTCGGCACTGTCCAATAAATTTTTTAAGTGTATATGTGTATATATATATATATATATAGTTTGTATAACATCTTTTCCCCAAACCTACCTTCAAAGCAGCCTCAGATTGCTTCTAAGAATTTGGAAGTGTCCAGCTTTTCCTACCTCCTCCCCATCCCTGTAACCCTTGGACTACCTGACACGTTTGTGTTTGTTTCAGCTGGTGTCTGTCTGCCCCTCGCAGGGGACCAGAAGCTCTGTGAGCTCAGGAATATACACTTAGCACTGTATCCCCAGTACCTACCAGGGTGCGGTGCTCACGCGGAAGAATTGCATAGGAAATAATTGTCAAGTGAGGGAAACCTAGAATTTGAACCAAGTGGGTGTTTCCGTTTGTCTGTCTTATTGAGGCAGAGGACACGGCCATATTTCCAGTGTTTCTATG
Organism: Bos taurus; assembly: GCF_002263795.3. Lineage (NCBI taxonomy): Eukaryota > Metazoa > Chordata > Mammalia > Artiodactyla > Bovidae > Bos > Bos taurus. The sequence continues at coordinate 2,187,943 of NC_037328.1, read as the reverse complement.
AAAACACAGCGAGTGTTGCCAGTGTTTGTGTCTTATTTCGTGGGTACTTTGTCTTAATGCCCACTGCCATTGTTTTTTAAACATTTGTAACAGTTTCTGTAATAAACACTGAGGCCAAAAGTCTTGGGTTCCATGGTGGTTTTGATTGAACGTAAGCATCACGGGTGCGGTGGCTGCTGCCTTTGTGAGGTGTTCATAACAGAGGGGGCTGGTCCCGTGCCGGGTGGGCCGCGCCCAGCGTTGGTGTCCTGAAGGGGCCACCCCGGCGGGGAGCTCTCGCACAGTCTTTGCTTTATTTTCACAACCTTGTGTTTAGACTTGGCCGGACACAGCCTTGAGCCAGTGGGTCTGCAGTTGTAATGCAGACCCTGCCCCCTCAAAGCATGCTGTTCCCTTTGACCAACGTTTCTTCTCCAGGTACGCTCTTGAAGGAGACTCCGCAGTCCCACATGTAAATTGATCTGAAGTTAAACACCATTGACATTCAGGCTGAGAACCCTCATGTGTTTTTAGTAAGCGTCCTCAAATACTTTCCCAAAATGTACAGGGAAGTGAATGTTAATAATTTCATCTCTGATGCACAAGAGACGCCCTGTTACTTAACACTAGTGACAGATACTGGTAACATCCAGTTTTTTTTTCTTCTGCATGGTAGCTCATGTCAACAGCTCATGGTAGTTGACCAACCATGAAAAGAAAGAGTGGGCAGAGTCGATATTCTGGCTTAGAAAAAGGTCTTAGGAAGAGGGAGAAAATGGAAAATTAGGTCTCTCAGTGGCTTAGAAAAAGGTCTTGGGAAGAGGGAGAAAATGGAAAAATTAGGTCTCTCAGTAGCACTTTTAAATTAAACATTTCTTAGTCTTCCCTGGTGGTCCAGTGGTTAAGACTCCAAGCTCCCTGTGCAGGGGGCAGGGGTTCAATCCCTGGTTGGGAAAGATCCTGCGTGGCATAGCCCCAAAAAAGTTACTCAATAAACTTTTTCTCCTCACAGTGACTTGCCAATCCCTCCACGGTCCTACTTCCCCAAATTTCCTGGATCCCTCAGAAGGAGCAGAGGAAAAAGTGAATGACTGAAGAAGAAGAAAACATTTTCCTATCTCTCCACTAGAAAGATGGACCATTTTTCCAAAAGACTGGATTTAGGCCTTAAATGTATGATAAAATAGCAAAGTGTCTTTTTGTGTACCACTGTCTGATCCAGATTTTATAATGCTTTAATCCTCTGGAATTTAACTTTTAAAAAGACATGGAGAATTTCCTGGTGGTCCAGTGGTTAGGACTCCGAACTTTCCACAGCTGTGGGCCCAGGTTCAATCCCTGGTCAGGGAACTAAGATCCCTCATGCTGTGGTGGAGCAGCCAAAAAAAAAAAAAAAGATGATTCTGAGTGTTTCAGAATAAAGGGGCACCATCCAGTCTGAAGTCTTCCTGGAAGACCTCCACGATGTGCATACATGGAAGTCACTTTTGTGCCCACCTGCCCCTTCATGTCTGTCAGAGACACTGCCTTAGGAGAGATTTTATAGCATCCCCCAGAATACATCCCCTTCTCTAGGCGGTGAGCTCCATAAACGCAAGGACCTTTTTTTTTTTTTTTTCACACTTTGCAGCTGACAGTAAGTGTTTAGTTAAAGTGATTAAGTGCGACCTTGAATTACCACTTGACTGGATTCACCACTAGGGGAAGACAAGTCACCCTCTTTAGGTTCACAACTAGCTGGTATTTTCAAAACTGGTTCCTAAATGGTTGTATCATGAGGAAACGTGAAGAAAGTGGTATGTATCTGAAGACTGTATACTGTTTAGGGTTGCTACATTTAACAAAAACACAGGACACCCAGTGAAACTGAGTTTTCATTTCAGTGAATAATGAATAATTCATAAACAGTGAATAATTGTTTAGTATAAGTGTGTTTCAAATAGTGCATGGGACATTACTAAAAATGTTTTGTTGCTACACAATGCTTTGAATACTCTGGCATTTTACCTATGGAAAGAGATGATTATGAAATTTTATAAAAAAAACTTTTGAGGGACTTCCCTGGCAGTCCAGCAGTTAAGACTGCGCTTCCATGCTGGGGGTATGAGTTTGATCCATGGGCGGGGAACTATGGTCCCAAATGCCACATAACATGGCAAAAAAAGAATACCTAGGTCACTATGTCACTCACAATGGCTCTGCTTCTCTGATTGAATCGTGATACATGCCGCAAACCAAGGGCTCCATTTTATGTCAAAATGGGCATGTGATAATGGGATCCAGTGATCCTGCTGTGTAGAACATCACCTGAAAGTTACCAGTTTGATTAAACATTGTGATGGCCTGAAATGGCACAACGAAGGCACCCGTTGGTAGGCGAATCCTGAGGGATGGGGGTGCTGGATTCCAATTGGTAGAATCCCCAAAGTTCTGGGAACCAAGGGATGGATGTCTAGTGGCATCTCTCATCACCACTCCCAGGGTCTCCCTGAGGAATCTGCGCTTCAGGTTTGGCTGGACTAGAAGTCTCAATCTCCTGATGGGGGATAAGGAGGTGTTCTGCAAAAGGATATAGAACTCCACTGTGTGGCTAAAACCTGGTTATTCTGAGCTCCTCATGCCAATAGGGGCTTCCCTGGTGGCTCAGCAATAAAGTCCACCTGTGATGCAGGAGACTTGGGTTCAGTCCCTGAGTTGGGAAGATCCCCTGGAGAAGGAAATGGCAACGCACTACAGTATTCTCGCCTGGGGAATCCCATGGACAGAGGAGCCTGGTGGGCTACAGTCCGTGGGGTTTCAAAAGAGTCGGATACAGCTTGGCAACTAAGCAACGTGCCAATAAACCAGAAGACAGAAAAGGGAAGTGCTGTAGGCCAGAGTAATTCATCTCCAATTATTCTGAGGAGATACAGTCACGTCTACATAATGAGGTAAGAAGGAGTGTTTGCAGAACACAGGGAATTCCCTGGGGCGTGTCTTCATGCTTTCATGTCAAGTCATGACTGGGAGTGGATAATTACCATGACAGCCTGGTAAGGCCCCAGTTATGGGGGTACAGTCTGGGTCACCCCCCCAGGTGAGCAGTTCAGACCAGAAGTGCTAGATGAGGGCTGCCCTGGTGGTCGAGTTAAAATAACTCTGGAGGCTACAATTCCTGTCCTTCTATTGCAGGGGGAACAGATTCCATCCCCAGTCATGGAAGTTCCGCAGGTCACATGTTGTGGCCAAAAAGAAAAAAATTGCTCACCAAGAGTGAGGAGAATCTCAAATGGGTGGAAGAGGAGGGAGAAGATGAATGTCTAATATGGCCTTAAGACCATCTTAAGAAACAGGAAATATAGCTGTCCCCCTAACCTCTCTCTCATGATGATTTTTTAAATTCTTTTTCAATCGTGAGCAGCCATCACCTGGAAGAACCAGTACAGCATGAAGTGAGTTAATGTAGGACAGAAATGGTTCTGAGTGCTGTGTGTGTGCTCAGTCATGTCTGACTCTTCACAACCCCATGGACTGTACCCTGCCAGGCTCCTCCGTCCATGGAGTTTTTCAGGCAAAAATACTGGAGTGGGTTGCCACTTCCTTCTCCAGGGGACCTTCCCGATCGAGGGATCGAACCCTTGTTTTTCGTGTCTCCTGCTCTGCCAAGCAGATCCTTTACTGCTAGTGCTACCTGGGAAGCCCATCTGAGTGCTATAGGGGTTAACTGTAGCAGATGCTGCTGGTGCCTCCCCACACCTCCTTGGCATATAATGCTTCCAAGCCTGAGGGAAATTCCAAATCTCTAGTTTCCAAAGCCCATTTTACCCAAGAGTTGATGAGAATTGGCATCAAGCAAGTAGAAACCAGTTGCTGTTCAGTCGCTCAGTCATGCCTGATGCTTTGTGACCCCGTGGACTGCAGCACGCTAGGCCTCCCTGTCCATCACTCCTTCCCTGAGTCTACTCAGACTCATGTCCATTGAGTCGGTGATGCCATCCAACCATCTCATTCTCTGTCACCCCGCTTCTTCTCTTGCCTTTAGTCGTTCCCAACATCAGGGTCTTTTCCAATATGTCAGCTCTTCGCATCAGGTAGCCAAAGGATCAGAGCTTCAGCTTCCGCTTCAGTCCTTCCAGTGAATGTTCAGGGTTGACTTCCTTTAGGGTGGACTGGTTTGATCTCCTAGCTGTCCAACAGACTCTCAAGAGTACAGGTCAAAGGACTCCAAGGTAGAGGCTAGAGATGCTGCTAACTATCCTACAAAGCACAGGACGACAAAGAATAAATTTTAGGAGCAGCTTTTCAATTTCTACAAAAGAACCAGCTAGATTTGACAGAAACTGAACTGAATCTCTAGACCAAGTTAGGGGAATAGTGCCACACTGACAACATTAAGTCTTCCAATCCATGAATACGGGTAGCTTTCTGTTTAGTTTTCTTTTAATTTCTTTCAATCTCTTTTAGTTTTCAGTATGATAGCCTTGTACTTCTTTAGTTACATTTATTCCTAATTGTTTTATTCTTTTTGATGCTTTGAAGTAAATGGAATTATTTTCTTAATTTAAATATCAAATTATTCATTGCTAGTATGAAACAAAATTAGTTTTACATTTATCTTGTATCCTCTGTGTGTGTGTGCGTGCTCAGTCACTCAGTCATGTCTGACTCTTTGCGACCCCATGGCCGCTCCTCTGTCCATGAAATTTTCCAGGCAAGAAAATTGGAAAGGGTTGCCATTTCCTACTGTAGGGGATCTTCCCAACCCAGGGATCAAACCCATGTCTCTTGCATCTGCTGCATTGGCAAGCGAGTTCTTTACCACTGCGTGACCTGGGAATGCCCTGTATCCTGCAATATCACTGAATTTATTATCTCATACAGGTGTTTTGTTTTCATGGTGAATTCCTTAGAAGGAATCTATAAACAAGATTATGTCATCTGTAAATAGAGACAGTTTTACTTCTTCCTTTCTAATCCAGATGCCTTTTATTTGTTTTTCTTGCCTCATTGCCTCAACTAGAACCTCTAATACAATGTTGAATAGAAACGAAAGAGTGTGCTGTTCGTGAGCTTGGTGAGAAAGCTTTCGGTCTTGCACCATTAACTAAGATGTTAGCTGGGGTGTGGGTTGTAGATGTCCTTTATTAGATTGAGGAAGTTCCCTTCTATTCCTCATTTCTTTTCTGTTTTTATCTTGAACAAGTGTTAGACTTTTGTCACAGGCTTTTTCTGTGTCTACTGAGATCATTTCTCCCCCTTATACTATTAAGATGGCACATCACATTGGTTGGTTTTTGTACGTTAAACCTACCTGCAGTTCTGGAGTAACTCTCACTTGATCATGGTGTATAATCCTTTCTACATATTGCTGAATTCAGTTGCTAGTATTCCACTGAGGATTTTTGCATTTATACTCATAAAGGATATTGATTTGTAGCTTTCTTCTGATGCCATTGTCCAGTTTTGGTATCAGGTTTTGGTCTCATGGAATGAGCTACGAAAGATTTCCCTCTCTTCTACTTTTTTGGAACAGCTTATGAAGAATTATGTCAATTTTTTTAAATGTTTTGTAAAATTCAGCAGTGAAACCACATTGATTTGAGCTTTTCTTTGTGGAAAGCTGGATGATAACTGGATTCTTCAGCATCTCCCAAAATTGACAATTTTGAAATTATAACATTCCTTAAATATGTGTGAATTTAAAACCAAATGTAGGGTCTTCCCTGGCAGGTCCAATGGTTAAGACTCTGCACTTCCCCTGCAAGGGGTACTGGTTGGGGAACTAAGATCCCTCACGCCATGCAGTCAAAAAGTAAAAAAACTAATGCATAAAATAAAAAATAAAACCAAATATAATCTTCAATTTGTAGCTCTCATACAACCACAAAACTAAATCAAATTTATAAATGACTTCTAATCAAAACTCCAGAGGGCTTCCCAGGTGGCACAGTGGTAAAGAACCCGCCAGCTAATGCAGTAGACATAAGAGATGTAGGTTCGATCCCTGGGTTGTCAAGATCCTCTGGAGGAGGAAATAGTAACCCACTCCTGTATTCTTGCCTGAAAAATCACATGGACAGAGGAGCCTGGAGGGCTACAGTCCATGGGGTCACACAGAGTCAGACATGACTGAAGCAACTTAGCGCAGGCACAATCAAAACTACAAGATGATAATATTGAAGCAAAAGCATTAATTCAATATTTAGAATAATGTTACTTTGATGAAATTAAATTGCCACTGACAGAATGAATCTGATCAGGATGAAGGTTCTTCTGACTTCAGCATGGTTTGTCTCCCCTGTATTATTAGTTGTAACTAACCAATTTAGCACTTACTTTTTTATGATCAAATTATGATGACTCTCTGTTTATGCAATACATGGTTAATACAATTTGACTACACTTGGCTGGGGATTCCCTGGTAGCTCAGCTGGTAAAGAGTCCACCTGCAATGCAGGAGACCTGGATTCAATCCCTGAGTTAGGAAGATCCCCTGGAGAAGGGAAAGGCTCCCCACGTCAGTATTCTGGCCTAGAGAATTCCATGGACTGTATAGGTCAGGAGGTCTCAAAGAGACACGGACATGACTGAGCAACTTTCATTTTCACATTTGGCTGGAATAGAATATATTAAGTCTGTCTCTCTTTAGGTCCCATTATCTGGAAATTATCAGAATAGTGCTGGTATATCTAATGGACTGTAGCCTGCCAGGTTCCTCCACCCATGGAATTCTCTAGGTAGGGATACTGGAGTGGGTAACCATTCCCATCTCCAGGGGATTGTCCCAGACCGGGATGGAGCCCTGGTCTCCTGCATTGCAGGCCGATTCTTTACCATCTGAGCCACCAGGGAAGCCCAGTACATCTTAAGGAGACCCTAAACACAAACACATTCTGATGTTCAATCTGATGATTTCAGAATATGCTTGTATTAGTTTTTTTAAAGATTACCACCAAAGTGCAAACAAATTCTTAAATTTCTGGAGAGAGTTAGTATATCCTACCTGCTGAAAAACACTGGCTTAAAACTTTTCTTAAATGGTATGCCTCAATCCTTTCTAGCCCTTAGAGGTAGCTCAGTGGTAAAGAATCTGCCTGCGAATGCAGGAAACTCGGGTTTGAACCCTGGGTCAGGAAGATCCCTGCAGAAAGAAATGCAATCCACTCCAATATTCTTGCCTGAGAAATCCCATGGACAGAGGAAACTGGTGGGCTAGAGTCCATGAAGTCACAAAGAGTGGGACATGACTTAGCGACTGAACATGCATAATCCTTTCCAAAGGGCTCCATGGGAATCCTTAGGTGTTGTTACCCTCAGAGGATAGTCAGTCAAAGTGTGGTTATGCAGGGAGCTTCTTGAAGTTCTTCTATTTGTAAATATCTCCTCTTAAACAATGAGGGAAGGAAAGAAAAAGTAAGAATCTTGTGTTGGTCACCGTGACCTGACCCAGAAATGGTTTGGTTATTGGTTCTGCTAAACAAGATAAAGCAAATGAGTAGAGATCCATAGCCACCACCTCCTCTACTACAACCACCTTTGTCTTTTAACAACTAGGACTTTGCAGTAAATGAATCATTCAGAAGGAAACCCCACATCTGTAGAAATACCCTTGGGGAGGATGGGAAGAAGTAGACCCTGCTTCAGAGCTGAGTTGGACTTGAAAGGAGACGCCTTGGCCCCTCCTGCACCCCTCCTGGCTGAGTTGCCTCTGACTCATCTCTTTCACCTTTTGAACAAGCTACTGAGGATGGAGTGGTACAGAACTATCCGAGCCATTACCCAAGACAGATAACCAACACGGTAGCTTCTCCTGCCCTATCCCCCACCTCCAGGGAGAGGCCAGACCACAGTGGTACCAGTTTGAGTTTGAGCATAGAGTACAACGTGCAGACAGAGTCTGGTATCACTCCTTCATTCTTTGTAAACTGAACTCACTAAAAATTTTGATGGTACATATCCTCCAATACTTGGGCCACCTGATTCAAAGAACCGACTCATTGGAAAAGACCCTGATGCTGGGAAAGATTGAAGGCAGGAGGAGAAGAGGACAACAAGGATGAAATGGTTGAATGGCATCACCGACTCAGGAGTTGGTGATGGACAGGGAGGCCTGGCATGCTGCAGTCCATGGGGTTGCAAACAGTCAGACATAACTGAGCAACTGAACTGAACTAAACTGGTCCTCCAATAAACTTTGAGAAGGGTACCAAGACCACCAATGGGGAAAGGACAGCCTTTTGAAAAAAAAAATATATATATTGGGAAAACTTTATATCCACAAGCAAAAAAATGAAGTTGGACACTTACCTTATACCATCTATTAACTCAAAATATATAAAAGGCCTAATCGTAAGACCTAACTGTAAAACTCCAAGAAGAAAACATAAGAGAAGAGCTTTATGACACCGATTTTGTCAGTGTTATTTTTTGGATATGACACCAAAAGCACAAGCAACCAAAAGAAAAATAGACAACGCAGGTGACATACAACTCGAAAATGGCTGCATATCAAAGGGGAAAAAATCAACGGAGTGGAAGGCAACCCACGGAAAGAAAATATTTGCAAATCACATATCTGTTAAGGGGTGAGTGTCCAGAACATGTAAGAACCCCTACAACTCAAAAACAACAACAAAAAAATACTTAGCAATGGACAAAGGATGAGATACTTCTCAAACAAAGATGTAGGAATGACCATAAGCACATGAAAGATGCACAGCGTCACCAGCGCTCAGGGAAATGCAAGTCAGAACCACAACGTGATATCACCTCACAGCCATTAGGATGACCGTCATCAAAACAAAACAGAAAAACATTGGTGAGAATGTGGAGAAACTGGAACTCTGTGCACTATTGTTGGGAATGTGAATGGTGCAGTTGCTATGGAAATCATGCAGATGTTCCTCAGAAAATTAAAACCAGACCTAACATATGATCCAATAATCCCACTTCTGTGTATATATCCAAAAGAACTGAAGGCATGATCTTGGAGCGAGAATAGCACATCCATGTTCATCACAGCATTTGTTACAACAGCTAAGACATGGAAGCAACCCAAACGTCCAATGACGAGTGGATGGATAAAGAAAACATATTAACATAGGGTGCGCCTCCTGACAGGGTAGTCTACCCCAAAAAAGAAATCCTGACCTGATCAAGCCTTGGAGCCAATTACCAACTTACAGGAAGTACGGGGGACAAAGAAAAGTCCTCCATACCGATGCAGTTATCGAGCTCCAGACTCTGAGCAAGTCTCCGAGACAAATGGTCTAGTTTCATTAAAAATCAAGTTCATCAGAAAAGAGAGAGTTCATCTAGTCTCAATTTTGATTTAAACAAGCAAACTTGAGAGAAATAGGGGGAGAGGAGGAGGGAGTCATGACATTTATAAGACAATTTAAAAACTGGGGGCTTCCCTGGGATTCTGGTGGTTAAGAATCCGCCATGCAATGCAAGGGACACCGGTTCAATCCCTGGTCTGGGAAGACCCCACATGCCACAACTAAGCCTGTGAGCCATGATGACTGACCCTGCACGCTGGAACTACTGAAGCCTGCTGGCCCTAGAGCCAGGACTCTGCAACAAGAGAAGCCACTACAATGAGAAGCCCCCACACCACAGCTAGAGAGCAGGTTTTTAAAAACATTTTTTAAAATAATGACGATAATCGTGGTTTTTAAAAATTAGCACTAACTGCATTCTTATAATATGAATTATTAATGTATTTTGGATGAGATCATGAGATCATGGTTTCTAGTATTTCAAAGACATGCTGAAATGTTTGTAGATGAAATAAGACTGAAATGTTTACTGATGAAGTCATGTAGTATACCACTCCAGTATCCTTCCTGCAAAAACCCCATGAACAGTAGGAAAAAGCAAAAAGATATGACACCAGAAGACAAGCCCCAGGGTCAGAAGGTGTACAATATGCTACTGGGGAAGAGCAGAGGGTGATTACTAACAACTCCAGAAAGAATGAAGCGGAAATGACACCTGACTGTGGATGTGTCTGGTGATGTAAGTCAAGTCTGATGCTGTAAAGAACAGTATTGCACAGGAACCAGGAATGTTAGGTCCATGAATCAAGATAAATTGGACATGGTCAAGCAGGAAATGGCAAGAGTGAACATCAACATTTTAAGAATCAGTGAGCTAAAATGGCCTGGTATGGGTGAATTTAATTAAGAAGACCATTGCATCTACTACTGTGGGCAAGAATCTCTTAGAAGAAATGGAGTAGCCCTCATAGTCAACAAAAAATGCAGTACTTGGGTGAGATCTCAGAAATGACAGAATGAGCTTGGTTCATTTCCGAGGCAAATCATTCAATATCACAGTGATCCAAGTCTATGCCCCAACAACTAATGCCAAAGAAGCTGAAGTTGAATGATTCTATGATGACCTACAAGACCTTCTGGAACTAACACCAAAAAAAGATGTCCTTTTCATCACAGGGGACTGGAATGCAAAAGTAGGAAGTCAAGAGACACCTGGAGTAACAGGCAAGTTTGACCTTGGAGTATAAAATGAAACAGGGCAAAGGCTAACAGAGTTTTATCAAGAGAACACATTGGCCATAGCAAACACCCTCTTCCAACAACACAAGAGACAACTCTACACATGGACATCACCAGATGGTCAACACCAGACTCAGACTGATTATATTCTTTGCAGCTGAAGACAGAGAAACTATATAGTCAGCAAAAATAAGACCAGGAGCTGACTGTGGCTGAGATCATCAGCTCCTTATTGCAAAATTTAGACTTAAATTGAGGAAAGTAGGAGAAACCACTAGACCATTCAGGTATGATCTAAATCAAATCCCTTATGATTATACAGTGGAAGTGATGAATAGATTCAAGGGATTAGATCTGATAGACAGAGTGCCTGAAGAACTACGGATGGAGGTTCATAACATTATACAGGAGGTGGTGATCAAAACCATCTCCAAGGAAAAGAAATGCAAGAAGGCAAAGCAGTTGTCTGAGGAAGGCTTACAAATAGCTGAGAAAGAACAAAATCAAAAAGCAAGGGAGAAAGGGAAAGATATACCCAACTGAATGCAGACTTTCAGAGAATAGCAAGAAGAGATAAGGCCTTCTTCAATGAACAATGCAAAAAAGCAATAGAATGGGAAAAATTTTCTCTTCTAGAAAATTGGAAATATCAAGGGAAAATTTCATGCAAAGATGGGCAAAATAAAGGAGAGAAATGGTGTGGACCTAATAGAAGCAGAAGAAATTAAAAAGAGGTGGCAAGAATATACAGAAGAACTGTACAAAAAAGGTCTTAATGACCTGGATAACCACGATGGTGTGGTCACTCACCTAAGCTAAACATCCTGGAGTGTGAAGTCAAGTGAGCCTTAGGAAGCATCACTACAAACAAAGCTACTGGAGGTGATGGAATTCATCTGAGCTATTTCAAATTTTGAAAGATGATGGGGTTAAAGTGCTGCACTCAATATGACAGCAAATTTGGAAAACTCAGCAGTGGCCACAGGACTGGAAAATATAAGTTTTCATTCCAATCCCAAAAAAGGGCAGCGTCAAAGAATGTTCAGACTACCAGATATTGCACTCATTTCACATGCTAGTAAGGTTATGCTCAAAATCCTTCAAGTTAGTCTTCAACAGTATGTGAACTGAGAACTTCCAGATGTACATGTTATGTTTAGAAAAGGCAGAGGAACCAGAGATCAAATTACCAACATTCGTTGTATCATTGAAAAAGCAAGAGAATTCCAGAAAAGCATCTACTTCTGCTTCACTGACTATGGGACAGCCGTTGACTGTGTGAATCAGAAAAAATTGTGGAAAATTCTTCAAGAGATGGGAATACCAGACCACCTGACCTGTCTCCTGAGAAACCTGTATGCAGGTCAAGAAGCAACAGTTAGAATCTTATATGGAACAACAGACTGGTTCCAAATTGGGAAAGGAGTATGACAAGGTTGTATATTGTCTCCTTGTGTATTTAACGTATATGCAGTGTTGTTGTTGGCATTCAGTCGTAAACTCAGGTCCAACTCTTTGCGACCCCATGGACTGCAGCACACCAGGCTTTCCTGTCCTCCACAGAGTACATCATGCAAAATGCCGGGCTGGATGAATCATAATCTGGAGTCAAGATTGCCAGGAGAAATATCAACAATTTCAGATATGCAAACGATACCACCCTTATAGCAGAAAATGAAGAAGAACTAAAGAGCCTCTTGGTGAAGGTGAAAGAGGAGAGTGAAAAAACTGGCTTAAAACTCAACATTCAAAAAACAAAGATCATCGCATCCAGTCCTCTTCAGTCAGTTCAGTTCAGTCACTCAGTCGTGTCTGACTCTCTGCGACCCCATGGACTGCAGCACACCAGGCCTCCCTGTCCATCACCAACTCCCGGAGTTTACTCAAACTCCTGTCCATTGAGTCAGTGATGCCATCCAACCATCTCATCCTCTGTTGTTCCCTACTTCTCCAGCCTTTAATCTTTCCCAGCATCAGGGTCTTTTCCAATGAGTCAGCTCTTCGCATCAGGTGGCCAAAGTGTTGGAAGTTTCAGCTTTAGCACCAGTCCTTCCGATGAATATTCAGGACTGATTTCCTTCAGAATGGACTGGTTGGATCTCCTTGCAATCCAAGGGACTCTCAAGAGTCTTCTCCAACACCACAGTTCGAAAGCATCAATTCTTCGGTGCTCAGCTTTCTTTATAGTCCAACTCTCACATCCGCACACGACCACTGGAAAAACCATAGCCTTGACTAGATGGAACTTTGTTGGCAAAGTAATGTCTCTGCTTTTCAATATGCTATCTAGGTTGGTCATAACTTTCCTTCCAAGGAATAAGCGTCTTTTAATTTCATGTCTGCAGTCACCATCTGCAGTGATTTTGGAGCCCCCCAAAATAAAGTCAGCCACTATTTCCACTGTTTCCCCATCTATTTGCCATGAAGTGATGGGACTGGATGCCATGATCTTAGTTTTCTGAATGTTGAGCTTTTTAAGCCAACTTCTTCACTCTCCTCTTTCACTTTCATCAAGAGGCTCTTTAGTTCTTCTTCATTTTCTACCATAAGGGTGGTATCATCTGAATAGCTGAGGTTATTGATATTTCTCCCACCAATCTTGATTCCAGCTTGTGCGTTTCTCATGATGTACTCTGCATATAAGTTAATTACCAGTCCCATTACTTCTTGGCAAATAGAAGGGGAAAAGGTAGAAGTAGTGACAGATTTTGTTTTCTTGGGCTCCAAAATCTCTGTGGATGGTGATTACAGCCATGAAATTAAAACATGCTTGCCCCTTGGAAGGAAAGCTCCTAGACAGCATATTAAAAAACAAAGACATCTCTTTGCCAACAAAGGTCCATATAGTCAAAGCTATGGTTTTTCCTGTAGTCATGTACAGTTGTGAATTGAACCATAAAGAAGGCTGAGAGCCAAAGAATTGATGCTTTTAATTTGTGGTACTGGAGAAGTTCTTGAGAGTCCCTCAGACAGCAAGGAAATCAAACCAGTCAATCCTAAAGGAAATCAACCCTGAATATTCACTGGAAGGACTGAAGCTGAAGCTTACCCAATACCACCTGATGCGAAGAGCTGACTCACTGGAAAAGACCTTGATTCTGGGAAAGACTGAAGGCAAAGGAGAAGAGGGCAGCAGTGAATGAGATGGTTAGATAGCATCACTGATTCTCAACGAACATGAGTTTGAGCAAACTCCCGGAGATAGGGAGGGACAGGGAAGCCTGGTGTGCTGCAGTCCATGGGGTCACAAAGAATCGGACACGACTGATCAACTGAACAACAGCAATAAGCTAGCTAACCTTCATCTTGGGGAGCTGATTCTACAAGAGGAAACAACTTTGGCGGAATTCAAAGAGGGTGCTCAAGATCCCCACACCTGGTATAAACATCCTGCATGATCCCCAGGGCTGTGAGTATAATGGGTTTTACGCTCGTGATTAACAAGTTAGAGTATAGAACACAGCTGACTTTGGGAGAGGAAGATTATCCTGATGGGCGTGACTTAGGAACCCTTTAAAAGCTGAGCCTTTTCTCTGGTTCATCACAGAAGAGGAAGTCAGAAGTTTGAAGCATTGAGATTTGACACACTGCTGCTAAAGGGTGGGAGCCTCATGGCTGGGAATTCAGGTGGCCTGTAGTCACTGGCTCACATTCAGCATGGAAATAAGGTGCAAGTCCTCAGTCCTATACCTCAAGGGATGGAATTCGGCCAACAAGAACAACCTTCAAGGAGGGTTTTTTCCGCAGAGCCTCCAGACAAGCATTCAGTCCAGTCAACACTCTGATTTTCCTGCCTTATGGCGCGTTGAGCAGAGCACCTTGCTGTGCCTACATGGTGTGGCTAACAAACCTGCAGCCCTAGGAACTGGGAGAATTCATCTTAAATGACCACTGACTTATGGGATTTGAATACATATTTACCCAGAATGAGAACTGTTCATTTGATTTTATTAAAATCATAACCATAGGGAAAATAATAGATGCATGTAGTTTTTGTTTTTTTTTTAAGAAAAGATTTGGCAAAATGAAACATTTGTCTTGCATATATGTTTTCCTCAGAAACTATACTGAGGTTGTACCCAAAAGCTTTCTTCCGTACTTGGGCCTGTACCAGCTGGTATCTGCTTCCTGTAGTTCACATTTGATAACCATCAACAGTAAATAAGTCAACTGAAGCCTGGGTCTTCCTAGTTCCGTTGCTGTCTGTCATTTCAGGGAAAGGAAGTTGGAAAAAAAAAAAGAAGAAGAAGAAGAAGGCCGAGAGCACTCATTCACCCTACAAACCTTGATCGTGTATTGTATTACACACCATGCCGGTCTCTTCATTAAGGATCATCAGCTCTGACTGCTTACAAGTTCAGGATGTTTACTGCTTCTGCATTGTCCAGTCTTCAACAATTATCATGGAGAAGTGTGGATTTCTCTGATTCTTTGTTGGCCTCTTGCCCAGGCCTCTTGACTTCTTGTTGGCATGTTAACCCACTTCCTCAAATGTGTACTGTCTTTTATTTCAAAAATTTCCCCTTGACTAAGCTTGCAGTTATCTAGTTACACTTCCTCTAATGCAGGGAAGCTCATCTTTTTCAAGGGTGGGACTTGAGCAAAAACTCAACTGCCGCAAGAACAAATAACCTACTGAGTTCACTGTTCTCGAGCACGAGGATGGATAATTCAGAATGTTTTCAAGCCCTTCTTTCTGATGGGGCACGATATTCAGTTTTGCAATTAGGCACCAATCTGTGTCAGAGGGGCAGGCGCTTCAAGGTCCAGGAAACAGGTCCCAGGTCTGCCAACAACCAATTAGATAAACTTGGGTAAACCTCTGCCTGAAGCCCAAGAAGTGCTTGCTAAGCATGAGTGACCATTAATTACAGCACAACAAAATACATCATACAGCAATGAACCAAAATTTGGCAAGTCGCACCATGTCACATGGATGAGCTAAGATAAGCAGTTATTGAGCTAAGCAGTGATGCATGTGTGGTTCTTCAGACAATTTATGGTTGCAGAATATCTAGAAGATTCTAGAATTGTGTGCCTCAAATACAGTATCTTTTTTTCAAAAGTCGTCTGTTATGAAATAAGAGATGCTGATGCTGACTTGAAACCAAATCAACCTTCCCGCCCCCTCAGGCTTCTCCATCACAATAAATAGCAACTCCTTTCTCCCATTTTTCGAGGCCAAAGAATTTGTGCTGCTTTTGACTCCTGGCTTACATTCTATCTGCTGGGAGATTCCACTAAAACATCTCAAATCTGACTACTTTCACACACTCTTCGATTACCACCTCATCTTAGCCACCATCATCTCCTGGAAAGTGATTGCATTGTTTCCTGGCTGATCTTCCTTCCTCCTCAGCCCTTGCCCGTCTTCCATCATTTTAGGTAACTATTCAGCATTGTAAGCCAATCACACTGCTCATTGACCCCACGCCCTCCCGTGGCTTCCTTCTTACAGTAAAACCTCCAAGCCTTCAGTGACCTCCAGGGCACTTCATCAGCATTCTGACATCACCTCCCCCTTGACCCTCCGCTCCAGCCACCTCAGCCTCCTGCTGCTCCTCAGGCACAGCAAGCCTGCCCCTGCCTCGGGGCCTTTGCACTTACCAACTTCTCTCCCTAGTTCTGCTCTTCTACCATGCTTGACCCCATGACTCATATGTTGATTTCAAGTTTTGACTTCAGTGTTAGTTTTTCAGGGTGGCCTGTTCTGCTCCCTCTCCTTAAATTGCACCCCCCCTGACCCTGCACACACACACACACATACCACATATTTCCTAAGTCCCTTCCATGACTTATTTTCTCTCTTTAGGAAAAAAAAAAGCATCTTTTATCTCTTGAATATTTTCTGTCTCTCCCACTAGAATGTGAGCTCTAGTTGGGGAGAACTTTTGTGCTTTTTGTTTTCTTCTTTTAATCTTGATCACTGCAAAAGAGATTAGAGAGTACCCGGCACATCTACACAGTAGACGGTCAAGAATCTAAATGATGAATGAACAGATAAATGATTTATTCACCAAGTGTTAAGGAAAGCTGAAAGAGTTAAGCCCTATTTGTTGACTTAACCTGAAGTGACTTGTAGGAGGGGAAATCAGGCAGAGCTCAACCTTCTTTACAGATTGCGATTTACTCTACACTTTTGAAAACTTGAGCAAACACAAACAGCTAAGGCTGCTGTCATTCTCCAGACATCATTGCTTTGACAAGAATGTTAAGTTAAACCCTTAATGAGCTCAGAGGATTGAAAATTAAAATTGGGTGTTGTGGACTGGAGTGTTTATGTCTCCTGAAAACTCATCTGTTGAAACCCTACCTGCCACAGTGCTATTAGGAGGTGGAGCTTTGGGGAGGTTATTAAGATTAGATGTAGTCTCAAGGGTGGAGCTCTCATGAGTGGGATCGGTGCCCCTATAACGGTCGTCAGAGAGCTCACTTCCCCTCTTTGCTCTCATCAGAGTGAGGACAAAAGAGGAAGTCACCAATCTGCTACCCGGAGAAGGGCTTCCACCCAAAATCAACCCTGCCTGATCTCAGACTTCCAGCCTCCAAAACCGTGAGAGATAAATTTCTGTCTATAAGCCACCAGGCTGTGGTGCTGTGCTATATCAACCCAAACTGACTTTGAAATTCTTATTTTCAATTGAATGTCTCAAGAGGAAAAATAATTTTTAAAAGTTTAAAGGAAGTTAGTCAAGTAGACTAGCCTTCCGTGGGCTTAACTGTGTTTCTTCTCATCCCCTGTAAATGTTGACGTTGAAGTGGTAACACCCAGTAGCTCAGAATGACTGTCTTTGGAGACATGGTCTTTGAAGAGGTGACTGAGGTAAAGTAAAGTCAATATGGTAGGCCCTAATCTCATACAACTACTGTCTTCATGACAAAAAAAAGACTGGGACACATCTAAAAAATACTTTCACAGAAACATCTAGAACAGTGACCAAATATCTGGGTGGTGCAGCCAAGCCAGGCTGACACACAAAATGAGCCATTAAGTTGAAACAGAGCAGAAGACAAGGACCATTACAGTCCTTGCCCTCCCCCACACCAGCACCGCCGTGCCCTCTGCCTGCCTCTTGTCTGTGGAAAACCTTAGTCAACGAATAAGATTAGTCAGAGAAATGAGAACTGCAGAATCAAAGAAAAATAGTCAAAGGGGACTAAATGAAAATGTAGTCATTAAGCGCAGTCAAGGACCTTTAGTTCCCTCTCAAGGGCTGCAGATAATATTCTGCGCCACATCCTGGGAGCTGTATTACAGACACCAAAACACCAGGTGGGGAAGCTAACTACGTGACGACCAGACGGTACCCAGGAGACGAGCTGCCGCAATTCCGAGAACTGATCACATCGTAAAGAAATGGGGACAAGTGCACCCTGGAACTGAAGATTAGCTGTACCTGAAACGGGCTGATGCTGGTGAGACCACTGATGACCGATTTAAAGATGACTGCTAGAGACGACTGTGTGTTTCTGCACGTAGCCCCCTGCCCCCTCTGTCTATAGGAGCTCTCGCCTCCTGCTTGTCAGGATGGGGGAGTGGGCCTCTGGACAGACATCCCCCTGCCTCAGTTGCCAGCGTCTGAAATAAAGCAAACCTTCCTTTCCACCAGCCTGGCCTCTTTATGGGCCTTTGAGCTGTGAGCAGCTGGACTCACCACACACAGAGCTCTCGATAACGATGTGATGCTTGATAAATTTTTCCAGATCTATTTTTGGCTGTGGTGCATCTTCATTACTGCATGTAGGCTTTCTCTCGTTGGCTTCTCTCTAGTTGTGGTACGTGGGCTTCTCATTGCGGTGGATTCTCTTATTGTCACATGTAACTTTCTCTCTCAGTTGCCCCGTGCGTGGTATGTGGAATCTTCTCAGTCCAGGGATCAAACCTGTGTCCCCTGCATTGGCAAGTGGATTCTTACCCACTGGATCACCAAGGAAGTCCTTAATAAATTATTTAATAATTGACTGACATTAAAATGAGTTCAGTTGGCTTAGTTTAAGACATAGTCACTGAAGGAAAAAACACTACTTTAAAATACTTTCAAATTTCAGGGGTTTTTTTGTTTTAAAGTAGACATCCATATTTTCTCTAATGCTAATTGTACTTAAGATATTTTAAAGAGTCAAACAAAAATAAGCAAATATTTTGGACTGTGGTGGTGGTTGCCGAATTCTATAAAATTATGAAGAGTTATTGAACTGTAATGGATGTTTTATGGTATGTAAATTATAGCTCAAAATAATAATGAATCATAAATGAACTGTTAGTCATGTAAAAGCATTTCTGTTTCATGAAAAACATCTGAACAACAGAATTCCAGGGCTGAGACAAAACTAGACGCTGCGTATTTCAACATAATTAGAATAAAGTTTTGGGGATACTTGAAAATTAGTACCATGAACAAAATTCTGACAGGCACAAAAAATAATAATTTAAAAAAGCTTTTTTTCTGTTTACAAAGGAAAGAAGCTTTTTTGTTATCAATTTGAATGACCCTGAAAATGTCCACTGCTTTAGGATAAAGAGACTAATAAGCATCTTTTAGATTTAACCATAAGAAGTCATGGGTCTCCTGGAAACAGCTGGGGACCATCCTGTCTGCCCTTTAATTCCATCTGGGAGCCCTAGAAGGAAAGACTAGGAAAAAGGAACCTCTGAAAAGCCTCAACTCCCAGCATCATGCGCCATGGATTGCTGAGATTCCAGATTTTCTATAAAGGTGATACAGTGGATACACACACACACATGGTGTGGGCCTAAGACATTCTAGAGATGCTGGTAAATGGGAAAGTAACTTGTCTTCACATATTTATCACTACCACTGATTCAATGGACATGAACTCGGGTGAGGGACAGGGAAGCCTGGCATGCAGCAGTCCATGGGGTTGCAAAGAGTCAAACACCACTTGGCGACTGAACAAACAAACATTTATCATTTATCCAGTCACTCTGGCAAGCTAACAGACGCTAGTAAAACTTTGAGCTGAGTCTCCTGAGTGTTCCAGAACAGTGGCTCTCAAAGTATAGCCTCAGAAACCCTTTCAGGAGGTCGGCAAAGTCAAAACTATTTTCAAAATAGAGAAGGGGAGGGTGGGATGATTTGGGAGAATGGCATTGAAACATGTATATTACCATATGTGAGATAGATCGCCAGTCCAGGTTCGATGCATGAGACAGGGTGCTCAGGGCTGGTGCCCTGGGATGACCCTGAGGGATGGGATGGGAGGGAGGTAGGAGAGGGGTTCAGGATGGGGGACACATGTACACCCATGGCTGATTCATGTCAATGTATGGCAAAACCACTACAATATTGTAAAGTAATTAGCCTCCAATTTAAATAAATAAATTAATTTAAAAAAAACTATTTTCAAAATAATAACCAAGAGGTTATTTGCATCTTTCACTTTCATTCTCTCATGAGTGTGAAGTGGAATTTCCCACCGACTGTGTTACGTGTGACAGCCCACCTACTGTGTGCAGAGCTGCCATAGGACCCAGCTACTGTCCACCAGAAGCTACTGTCCAGAAGTTAAAGAGATCTGTGAAGCTATGAAAGAGTAGCACGGTTCTTAGCAAATGCTTTTTGTTTGGGAAAATATAATAATTTTTCCTAAGGATTTGTTGCGTTCACATGTAACTGGCTTTTTTCTACTTCTGAATGACTTGATAAGTAATTTTTGTTGATGTATTTACTTTTGGCTGCGCTGGGTCCTTGTTGCTGAGTGCGGGTTTTCCTCTAGTTGCGGTGAGCAGGGGCTGCTCTCCCTCATGTCATGTCGACTTCTCACTGCGGTGGCTTCTGCTGTTGAGAAGCACAGGCTCTAGGCCCAGGGGCTTCAGTACGTGCAACTCATAGGCCTAGTTGCTCTGCCTCAGGTGGGACCTTCCCGGACCAGGGATTGAACCTGTGTCCCCCGCGTTGGCAAGCAGAGTCTTAACTGCTGGACAGCCAGGGAACTCCTGATAAGTAATATTTTGAAGTTTTTTTTTCCCCAGTCTTAATTTCTAATATAATAAATAACCATCGTATTCTAGAAAAGGTATTATACTGTACGCAAATAATGGTGATTTTGTATTCTTATTTCTAGCAGTTATACTTCTTTTTTAGTTTTGATCATTGTTAGCCAGAACCTCCAGAGCATGACGAGGCTTCCCAGGTGGCGCTAGTGGTAAAAAAAACAAAAAACAAAAACCCCGCCTGTCAATGAGGAGACATAAGAGACGCAGGTTCGATCATTGGGTCAGGAAGATGCCCTGGAGGACAGCATGGCAACCCACTCCAGTCTTCTTGCCTGGAGAATCCCCATGGACAGAGGAGCCTGGCGGGCTGCGATCCATAGGGTCAAAAAGAGTAGGACACGGATGAAGTGAGTTAGGAAGCACGAACCCACGCTGGGGCAGTGGCCGTGAGAGAGTGGGGAGCCAGTTTCACTCCTGGATGAAACAAAAAGGCTTCTAATGTTTCTGAAAACCTGGTTGTATTTTGCAAGCCAGGCCCTGTTCTGGGAAATGTTGACAGGAGTTCTAAAAGAACAACAGCTTGAGATGCAGTACTCTGGTGTTTCGAAATTTTTCAAGGGAAAGATTTTTCTTTTGGTATCAAAAAAAAACACACACACAGCCTTTGATTGCTAGTTCTTGTGTGATTTTCAGCAAATCTTTATACCTCCACGAACCTTGGTTTTTCTCATCTATAAATGAATAGATTTTATCGGTGCTTCCAAATCATAGTTGGTTGACATTAAAATTATCTGTGAAATCAATGAAGGAAAGCTTCCTTTATTCTAGAATTCCAGCCAACAAAAGCAGAATGAGTGAAGGAATCTGATAATTAGCATTATTGCCACTCCCAGTGATATAACTGATTCAGGACAGGCTCATCAATGTTTGTTAAAACCATGCAGTGGTAAGTCAGGGAGTGCAGTATCTGCACACTGACAACATACGACTCCACTGACTGCTTAGTAACTGCAGTGGGCGAATGGACCTGTACAGTGGACAGATCTAGCTGTCAAGCCACCGCCTGAACTGAGTGCTCACTTGAATTGAGATACACAGACAACCTGGGAGAACTGATGTGATGTATAAGTATGAGGGCTTCCCTGGTAGCTCAGCTGGTAAAGAATCTGCTTGCAATGCAGAAGACCTGTGTTTGATCCCTGGGTTGGGAAGATCCCCTGAAGAAGAAAAGGGCTACCCACTCCAGTATTCTGGCCTGGAGAATTCCATGGACTGTATAGTCCATGGGTTGCAAAGAGTCGGACACAACTGAGCGACTTTAACTTTTACTATAAGTATGAAATACTCTTTCCCAAATGTTAAACTTGAACCTACATGAACATTTAGACAAGATACATGCTAAGTCACTTCAGTTGTGCCTGACTCTTTGCAACCCCATGGACCATAGCCTGCCAGGCTCCTCTGTCTATGAGATTTTCCAGGCAAGAATACTGGAGTGGGTTGCCACTTCCTACTTCAGGGGATCTTCCGGACTCAGGGATTGAACCCGTGTCTCTTCCCTCTCTTGCACTGGCAGGCAGATTCTTTACCACCAACGGCCACCTTTAGACAAGAAAGTTAGTGAAAGTTAAAGACTCTTTGCACCCCCATGGACTATACAGTTCATGGAATTCTCCAGGCCAGAATTCTGGGGTGGGTAGCCCTTTCCTTCTCCAGGTGATCTTCCCAACCCAGGGATCAAACCCAGGTCTCCTGCATTACGGGCAGGTTCTTTACCAGCTGAGACACCAGGGAAGCCCTCAAATAAGAGGCAGATCCCAAATGTTTGGGAGCATAAAGCTCATAGAATCCTGGGAGTCCGTCTTTAAGAAAAGAAAACAAAATTAGATGCAAAAGTGAATGTTTGTGTACAACGAGAAAATAAAATCACAAGTTACAAATCTCAAAAAGGAATCAATTATCATGGATATCACAAAACCCCAGAAAATAACACCAAATTTGTATTAATCAACTGCTGGAGACATCTCTATAATATTTATTTTCCCCCCTCTGTTTTTGCCTGCGTGCAATTTGATCTATTGTGCAATATTTTCTGCAGAACAAGGGTTCTTTTCCTGGCTGAAGAGTCAAAGGTGTGAGTCCCCACCATGCACCTCAATTGACTCAGACCTGGGGGACAAGGCTGGGTGTGGCCAGCCAGACCCAGACATCTGTAAGGTGTGGGCAGAACTGAGAACCCTTAGCCTCCCACACCTGAAGTGACGACTCGCTCTAACTCACACAACAGGATGGCAAACAGAAGCTTGGCAAGAGACAGGAAATTGAAACCTCAAGGCCACCAGCAGCTCTGTGCCCCAGAAACCCACATTTGAGCAAAAGAGACTAAGGACGCCAAGAGCACGTGGGCCGCGTTGTCCTCACTCTGGCTGGGCCTGCCTGAACTCACCCTCCTCACCATCCCCAGGTGTCAGAGACTCTCTCACGAAGCTGGTCTTGGCTTTCCTGGCAGCCCAGTGATGAAGAGGCTGCCTTGCTGTGCAAGGGACATGGGCTCTACCACCCACGAGCCATGGCCACAGAATCTGCATGCCGTGCTTACGGAAGTCCACATGCCTAGAGCCTGCGGTCTGCAACAGTGAGAAGCCTGCACACTGCCATGGAGAGTAGGCCCTGCTCGGCGCAGCTGGGGAAAGGCCGCGTGCAGCCACGAAGACCCAGCACAGACAAAAGATAAAATAAAAACAGCAATCTATAAAGAAGCAACAGTAACTAAGAGCTGGTCTTGAAGCATAAACAGACCCCAGAGATGATGGCGCCACAGGAGGTAAACGGCATGGCCCCTGAAGCACACAGGGGGGATGTGTGGACCCCAAGTTGATCTTCTGAACCCCCCACCAACGTCCCTTCTCATCCCCTTTCCTCCCATCCCCTGGCCTCTCTACTCTGTCCATGGATTTCCCTAGCTGCTACATTTCATGCAAAGAGAATCATACGCGTGACCTGTGACTAGTCTCTTTCATTTAACGCAAGGTTGTCAAGGCCCATACATCCTGTAATATATGAGCCCTTGGGATCTCCCCTGACCAGGGATCAAACGTGTGTCCCCTGCACTGAAGGTGTAGAGTTTTACCCACTGGACCACTAGGAAAGTTCTTCTTTTTTTAATTGCTGAAAAGTTTTCCTTACATGGATAGACCAGAGTTTGTTTATCCACTCATAAGCTGATGGATATTTAAGTTGTTGCCACTTTGGGGCTGTGACAAAGAGTGTGTTAGTCCCCACTTTGAATTCACAAGCATCCACTTCCCACAATGCACAGCGGCCGTGTCCCTCACAGGCTGACCCAGACGAATGCTCCTCCCAAATGCCTTAGGCTCTGGAACCACCATTCAGATCGCCTGAGTCCTAACCTCTTCAGACCCCTGGCCCTTATGGTGAATCAAGGCCCCCACCTTGATTTTCTTTCTTCCATCAGCCTCAGTCCAGCCCCCATGCATCAGACAGGCTCCAATAACACTGAACATCAAAGCAAAACAGTAGAGAGTCCCAGTCATTCTATCTCAGAGTCTCCTTGGCATCACTTATAAATTTGCATCTCCCAGGTTGAGGCACCTCCGAATTTCCCCCACTGCATCTAAGTCCCAGATCCTTGCCCAACCTGAAGGGTCCTGTCATGCTCCCCCTACCCACTACCATCAGCATAATCCGTGGGAGGTTGCCTTGCATCTCTGTCCCTTATTTCATCCTGGCTGCAAAGTGGACCTCAGAAAAAATTCCAGTTTCCATTATGAAAGGAGAAGTTACTCCAGCCCATAATCTAGTGCTGGTCCAGCTTCACTAGTCTTGAGATGCAGACTTCTGGGAATTCCCCAGTGGTTCAGTGGTAAGGACTCCCTGCTGCCACTGCCAAAGCCCCAGGCTCAGTTCCTGGTCAGGGAACTAAGACCCCACCAGCCACATAGCCAAAAAAAAAAAAAAAAATCCTGGCCCTTGGGAGCCCTGTAATATGTCTCTGTAATGTGACCACCATGAGTTGGGGGAAGGCCATTTCACGGTGAGAGAAGTTGGGACTGTCCCCCAAAATTGGAGCGATTATACCCTTGACTTCTGCAAAACACTGGAGCAGAGCATGTGATAGGGCAAATCTCCTCACCTCAGTTTCAGGGCTGAAAGTCCCTCATCTGAGGAAACGCTCCATCCCAGCTTAGCCAGGACCATGAGGCACCCTGCAGAGCCTGGTACATTTCAGTCACAACGTCAGCTACAGACTGAGGTACAGTTAAGCTCTAGGAAGACGCACCCATTCACGCTGAGGGGAGGAGAGCAGGAAACCTGCTGGGATTGTGGGGAGGCAGGCGGTTAACCAGCCCAATCACTGTGAGGACCCTCATTTCGGAGACAAGCAAACTGTGGGCTTCGGTGACTTGTCCGCATAGCAAGGCTGTTTTTTAATCCCTAAGTCATGGCCGACTCTTTGCGACCCCATGAATCACAGCACACCAGGCTTCCCTGTCCATCACCAACTCCTGGAACTTGCTCAAACTCACGTCCATCAAGTCCATGGTGCCATCCAACCATCTCATCCACTGTCGACCCCTTCTCCTCCTGCCTTCAATTTTTCCCAGAATCAGGGTCTTTTCAAATGAGCCAGTAATTCGCATCAGGTGGCCAAAGGATTGGAGTTTCAGCTTCAGCATCAGTCCTTCCAATGAACATTCAGGACTGATTTCCTTTAAGATGGACTGGTTGGATCTCCTTGCAGTCCAAGAGACTCTCAAGGTCTTCTCCAACACCACAGTTCAAAAGCATCAATTCTTTGGTGCTCAGCTTTCTTTATAGTCCAACTCTCACATCCATACATGACCACTGGAAAAACCATAGCCTTGACTAGACAGACCTTTGTTGGCAAAGTAATGTCTCTGCTTTTTAATATGCGGTTTAGGTTGGTCATAACTTTCCTTCCAAGAAGTAAGTGTCTTTTAATTTCATGGCTGCAATCACCATCTGCAGTGATTTTGGAGCCCCCAAAAATAAAGTCTCTCACTGTTTCCACTGTTTCCCCATCTATTTCCCCATCTATTTCCCATGAAGTGATGGGACCAGATGGCCATGATCTTAGTTTTCTGAATGTTGAGCTTTAGGCCAACATTTCACTCTCCTCTTTCACTTTCATCAAGAGGCCCTTTAGTTCTTCTTTGCTTTCTGCCATAAAGGTGGTGTCATCTGCATATCTGAGGTTATTGATATTTCTCCCAGCAATCTTGATTCCAGCTTGTGCTTCCTCCAACCCAGCATTTCTCATGATGTACTCTGCATAGAAGTTAAATAAGCAGGGTGACAATATATAGCCTTGACGTACTCCTTTTTCTATTTGGAACCAGTCTGTTGTTCCATGTCCAGTTCTAACTGTTGCTTCCTGACCTGCATATAGATTTCTCAAGAGGCAGGTCAGGTAGTCTGGTATTCCCATCTCTTTAAAATTTTTGCACAGTTTGTAGTCATCCACACAGTCAAAGGCTTTGGCATAGTCAATAAAGCAGAAATAGATATTTTTCTGGAATTCTCTTGCTTTTTCGATAATCCAACGGATGTTGGCAATTGATCTCTGGTTCCTCTGCCTTTTCTAAAACCAGCTTGAACATCTGGAAGTTCATGGTTCATGTACTGTTGAAGCCTGGCTTGGAGAATTTTGAGCATTATTTTGCTAGTGTGTGAGATGAGTGCAATTGTGCGGTAGTTTGAGCATTCTTTGGCATTGCCTTTCTTTGGGATTGGAATGAAAACTGACCTTTTCCAGTCCTGTGGCCACTGCTGAGTTTTCCAAATTTGCTGACCTATGAAACAAGGTAGACCTCAGCAAACACATCTTCTGGCTCTTGTTTCTAACCTCACAAATATTCATAGGTTCCCATTGTAAGACAAACAAAACTCAAAACAATGCTCATCAAGTGATGAAACACTCGTGCTCTGAATGTGTTCCAGCAGTTAAGAAGCATGGCTAGGTCTGCACACGGGGCATGGAGAGGGCTTGGTGATCATTGTCACATGTTCTGTACCTTTAATCCCTCCTCCACCGATGCCTCCTCCCCATCTGTAAACATCTCCAGGTCTCCCTCTACTTTAAAAAAAAAAAAAAAACAACACAAATTTCTGAGCCTTACCACTTCCTGGGTTCACCACCGTGCCCCATCACCACACTTTTCTCAGCATCCTCACACCCACTCACTGATGAGTCCCTCTCTATCTGGCTTCTTTGCGGGTGGCTCTCTGAAAGCCGCTGCTCTTCCCGGCAGCCACACCCCACGCTTTGGTCCAACCTCTCCCATCTTTTCGCTCTTCAGCAGTGACCAGACCCCTCGTTCTAAGAACTCCTTTGCCATCTTCCTCCTCTGCCTTCTTTGTGTTCCCATCTAGTTCTCCTATGTCATTGCAAGACCCTGGAGGCATAGTCTATGTTATCATTTTACACCCTCTGGAATATCATGTGCCTGATCAGTTCTTCCATATTGGTTGGTTTGACATCACTTGAGTTCTTTATTTACATTTACTTCTGGAAGGAAACCAGGTCCACCTCTCCCACTGTAAACTCCCCTATGTCTCAACAAAATGATCAAGAACCTCTCAATTGCTTTTCTCTGGGACCTTAGAAAGTACAGCATACACATATACAATGGAATACTACTCAGCCATGAAACAGAAAGAAATAATGCCTTTTGCAGAAACATAGATGGACCTAGAGATTATCAGACTAAGTGACGTAAGCAGAAAGAGAAAGATAAATACCATGTGATATCACTTCTATGTGGAATCTAAGGTATTGTGGAAATGAACCAATCTACAAAACGGACATAGACTCACAGACGTAGAGAACAGACTGATGATTGCCAAGGGGGAGTTGGGGAGATGGGAGTTCGGGATTAGTAGATGCAAACTATTGCATATAGACTGGATAAACAACGAGGTCCTACTGAATAGCACCGGGAACTGTAGCCAGTCTCCTGAAATAAACCATAATGGAGAAGAATCTAAAAAAGAACGAAGAACGTACATATGTGTGTAACTGAGTCACTTTGCTGCACAGCGGAAATTAACACAACGTTATAAATCAACTACACTTCAACTAAAAATTTTAAAAAAAATGTACAAAGGAGACTGTTTCACCAAGGTCTGATTTCTCAGCACCCTGGGCGGGGGCTTTAGCACCTGATCTTGACCTGAGAAGAAGCTACTTGATTTCTACCCAGTACTGGCTGTATTCAGACGGCTTCGAGGAATAGTTTCCTGAGTTTCTTGATGTTTGCAGTGCTTACGATGACTTTCACACTTAGTTAAGCAACCTTTGATACTGTGTGGTTATAACATAATAACCACATGTCGCTTTGTCTTCAACAGTGAAAAATCCAAAGGGCTTTAACCACTGGTAAAAGTGTCTTCTCACGTCAACCACATAGCAGCACATAGTGTGATGTGAGCTAGATGGCTATTTTCATGAAGCGGGTTGAGCTCAACTGACAAGGCAGTTGCATAACCGCCTAGGCTCCGCGCAGTGTGGGCTTGCCGAAACACGTGCCTTGGGAGAGACAAATCTCTGCGTTCTCTTTCCTGCCAGCTCTTCACCAGCTCTGGGGCTGACTGATGACACATTCCAAGGTCTGTTTGATGCTGCCATCGGGAGAATCCAAGCTCTGTTTAGCTAAGCATGTTCAGGGCCCTTCAGCTGCCATTGCACCTCCTTCCTTTGCCATCTGAACTTCCT
The DNA here is from genome assembly GCF_002263795.3 of Bos taurus. Classification (NCBI taxonomy): domain Eukaryota; kingdom Metazoa; phylum Chordata; class Mammalia; order Artiodactyla; family Bovidae; genus Bos; species Bos taurus. The sequence goes on along the minus strand of NC_037328.1, from coordinate 2,159,751 downwards.
CCAGCTTTAGTGGAACGTGCTCCCAGGAGGGCAGGTCCTGCCCAGTGGGTGTGTGGGGCAGGGACTGGCCACCAGGATCAAGGGTCTGGGCTCGCCTCCTGACCACGGTTCCCCTCTCTCCTCCCCAAGGAGGAGCCCAGACCCTCCCTGCCCTGAGAGTCCACCTTCCCTGAGGGACCCAGCAGTTCAGGCGCCTTCATTGCCCCACAGTGCCCCCTCTGGGAAACTTGCTCTCCTATTTCTCTGGCCCCAGAGGTGGAGGGGAACGCCCCTGAAGGAACCACCAGCTGAGAAACCCAAGTCCCCTCCTTAATGAGTCATCTCTCCCCTTCGACTCCTAGGGAGTTGCTGAAATTCTCAAGAATTTCCAGTCCTTGCTCTGCCATTTTGGATGGTGAAACTGACCTCAGAGTTAAGTGGTAAAGTCTGTCCTAGGGGTCCCCCATCCTCCAGCCCCCAGCACCTTTTTAGGGCCCACCTCCTTCCAGGCAAGAGTAAGACTCTTCAGAATCCTACTGCTCCAGACTTCCCCAGTGGTACAGTAGCTAAGACTTTGCACTCCCAATGCAGAGGGGCCAGGGTTCAATCCCTGGTCAGGGAGCTAGAGCCCACATGTTGCGACTAAAGATCTCCCGGGCCACAACAAAGGTCGAAGAGTCCAAGTGCCACAACGAAGACTCGGCGCAGCCAAATAAATGAATAAATATTAAACAAAAAAACAAAGAATCCTACTGCTCACATACCACTCTCCTTTGGGGCAGCCCTGCCAGCACGCTAAGGGGAGATGCGTTAAATAACCAGTGCTGTACACTGGCCGCCAAGCCCCCCAGTCTAAGTCCTGTCCAGAGCTCGGAGACAGAGGAGCAGCTATCTATTTGTTCACAAGCAGGCTGGGCAAGAGGGCAAAATCACAAATGTCAACCATCCGAAGCCTCATGCCTGGACCCCCGGCCAGCTGAGGCCGTGCCACCGTTTAGAAACACCAAAGTGCCATTCGGGTCTGTGCGTTTTTAGGTCTCTGGAAACATCACATAAGAACATGGGCTTCATCCGAATGTTACGTGATGGCAGGTGAAAGAGGAGGCCAAGTCATTCCCGCTGAAGACGATGTGAGAGTGAAGGAGAGGAATTGAAGACAATCAGTGAGAAAAGAATTAGAAACAGTCAGGACATTCAATCATGGAACGCATTGCAAAAGTAATCTATAACACGCACATTTCTAGCAGAGAAACAAGAACCAGTTCAAATCGATACCATGGCTGCAATATTGTTCATCCATAAAAAAAGGCGAGCCTGCCAGTTACAACAACATCGATGAACTTTGAGAGCATCATGCTAAGTCAGATGCACCATGAGATGAGTCAGACAGAGAAAGACAAATACTGTATGATCTCACTCACCATGGAATCTAAAACAAAATAAAGGAACCACCTCCTAGATACTGAAAGGAGACTGGTGGTTGCCAGAGACAGAGGATAAGGTTCGGAGCAAAATGGGTGAAAGGCAGCCAAAGGTCCACACTTCCAGGAACGAGATGAATAAGTCCTGGGGATATCATATACAGCGTGGTGACTAGGAGTTAGCAACCTTGTACATCTGAAAAGTACTAAGGGAGTTGCTCTGAAAATTTTTCATCATACACACAAACAAAAAGTTGTAGTGATGAGTGCAAACTAAACCTGTTGTGGTGATCATTTTATAACATATACATATATCAAATCATTGTGTTGCACACCTAAAACTAACACTATGTTATATGTCAATTACTTCTCGGTTTTTAAAAAGCTGTACATGTATTACTTCCAATACCTATACCTTCTTTCAGAAGGACAAAAACATTAAAAAGCACTTCCTAGTAATTAGCCTCCAATTAAAATAAATACATTTATATTTAAAAAAATAAAATAAAAAGAATTAGGCCTTAAAAAAAAAAGGCACTCCGTATTAGAAAAACAAATAAACATAATGGAAGGGGAGATCTCTTCTACAGTCATTGTAACAGCGCATCAAAAGATGAAATGCTAAGGCATAAACTTAGCAAGAACTGTAAGGGATTATTTTGAAGAAAACAAAAGAAGACTTGAATAAATAGAAAGATCCCCCTTGGTTCTTCTAATACACATCAATTCTCACCAAATGACTTTCTATATGCAGGAGTATCTCAATTAAAATGCCAAAAGGAAAAACAGGACGGAGATCTTAACTTTATTCTTTACATAACTATGAATTACAATTAAATAAACAGAAAACAATGAAAGTCTTAGAAGAAAGCATGAATGGATCTGCTAACAATGTTAAACTACAGAATCCATTTCTTTCTGAGGAAACAAAAAATTCAGAAGCAGAAAGGGAAGGAGTTATCACTTTAATTGCATTAAATGATTGATCTTTTTTTAGAAGGTAACATATCCACAGATCATGAAATTAAAAAAATGTTTGTCTAAAGGGTATATAAGCATACAGAAACAATGCCCTGAACCGGCATTAGTATTTTCTTGTATGTCTTTACAGGATATCCAGTACATGCACAACCATATTCTTTTATCTATTAATGGGATTTGCTATACACACCCCCTTGCCCCTGAGATTTTTCACTTGCTCCAGCCAAGACATCAGTCTCTATCTGCCAACTTGGCTCTGACTCATTCATTTCCAGTTATATAGTATTTTATTGTTCTAAAATTATTAACTTAAAAAATTACTTATTTCTATATAGGAAAAATTGTCACGAACCATCTGACTGAAGGGGCTAATATCACTAATACAAATCAAAAAACTTGTCAGATTTGTATCTTTCGACTATATATGGGATTGACTGAATTTTGTTAAGAACATTTGAGCTTCCTTTTTGGAGTTTTCCAAAAAAAGGTTAAAGATGTGATCAGACAGTTCATAGAAAAGGAAACTCAAACGCTCCTAGACAAAAGATAGTCAACGTCATTCATGGTTAAAGGATACAAATCTGACAAGTTTTTTTTTTTTCCTACCACAAGAGCAAAAATCACCCAGTTTACCACCTCGAGGTGGTAGGAAAAGAACAGCGAGGCTTTAGGAAAAGAGCGTGTCCAGTAGAATGCCCAGAGTGACCATGAAGTACCCCAGATCTGGTTTCTGCCTCTTCAAGGATTCTGCTTCCTAACACCCTTTCAGACAGTTGTCTTCCATCTGATCTAGCTAGGATGGGTTCTGTTGTTTCCAATGTAGACTCTGACCTCTGATGGAGAGCCTCAAGTAAGAAGGGGAAGCCAAGTTCGTCTTTACAAGGACGACTGAGAAGGTTCTCCAAGATACATCACGTACAGATGTGTAATCAATGGGAGTGGCCACCAGCACAGACACACAACCTTTTACCTGGAAACCGCAGGTCAGTCATGTTTTGCAATTTGGGGTTTTAGAGTTGTGACCTGACCTTGATATATATAGCACGGAACTCTGCTCAGTGATATGTGGCAGCCTGGATGGGAGGGGAGTTTGGAGGAGAATGGATACATGCTTATGTGTGGCTGAGTCCCCTGGCTGTTTACCTGAAACTATCACAACTTGGTTATAGTCCAATATAAAAATTAAAAGTTTTTTAAAAACCTAATTAAGGGGGAAAAAAAGTGACCTGCTGCGGGTGATACCACATAGTACCTACCTACAGCAGTGTCGGGTACACATACCTACATCAAAGACAGTCATACCATTTACCAGTCTCAAGGGAAATGCATGCCTTTCACACTGCGTGGCATAATTAAACACTATATAGCCTTGTGTTAACTCAGGTCGTGAGTTATGAAAGTCTGCAATCTTCAAAGCTCTTTGGATTTTGGATTTATGGATTAGAATTGCACACCTGTATTTTGAGTCTTCCCTAGTGGCTCAGACAGTAAAGAACCCGCTTGCCAACGCAGGAGACATAAAAGACACAGGTTTGATCCCTGCCTGGGTCAGGAAGAGGCCCTGGAGAAGGAAATAGCAACCCACTCCAACTTTCTTGCCTGGAGAATCCCGTGGACAGAGGAGTCTGGTGGGCTACAGTCCACGGGGTCACAAAGAGTTGGACTAAGCACACACACACACACACACACACTCACTATATCTACTGCATTTTCCCATGACCTAATTATTTTATTCTATTTGTTTTTTTTAAATCCTTCAACATGAGCCTGAAATGTGACATATTCAATTCTCAGTGGAGATGGCTCCGGCTTCTTGGCACATTGCCACTTCTTATCAGCCCCAGTGACCTTTGGCCAGGCAGGTAGGGTGAGCCCCAGTTTGCATATGACATCACTGGGTTGTTGGTATCGCCAAACTCAAAGAGACGCTGGAGTTTGCCCAGTTCTTGGAAACACCTTAAGGGATCAGAGCCACTAGGGTTAAATTGGGATCATTTTTCATATGGGTCCAGGTCTGATTTCCAAGGGAGAAACTCCTAATTCACGTTAAAGATGGAATATCTTTAGAGTTAGAATGTCCTCTCACTGAGGTTTTATAAAAGGTAGAATTTGACCTCTGGAATATGTAGAATAATCTGATGCCTTGGCAATCATTAACGAAGCATTTTGCAACCCTATCTTAAGATCTTACGCATGACACGCAATTCTTTTGTTTATTTTCAGCTTGATTGCAGTATGACTTGTACACATGAAGCTGTGCCTTTGTGCACATTGGAAGTGTACCTTCGAATGAGTTTTGAAGTTTTAAAATGTGTTTATCTTTGGTTGTGCTGGGTCTTCACTGCTGTGAGGGCGTTTTCTCTCGTTGCAGCATCCGGGGGTCACTCTCTAGTTGGGGTATTCGGGCCCCTCATTGCAGTGGCTTCTCTCGTTGCAGAGCATGGATTCTAGGCTGCTCGGGATTCAGCAGTTACAGCACACAGGCTCCGTAGTTGCGGCTCCTGGACTCAAGAGCACAGGCTCAGTCGCGTGGCACACTGGCTTAGCTGCTCCATAGTGGGAGGGATCTTCTTGGACCAGGGATCGAACTCGTGTCTCGCGCGTTGGCAGGAGGATTCTGTATCACTGAGCCACCAGGGAAGCCCCCGGATGCGTTTTTACACATGTGAAACCATCTCCACGATAAAAATAATGAATGTCCATCACTGCCAAAGTTTCTTCATTGGGCACAACTTTAAAGTAAAGCCTGTCGAGATTATAAGACATTTAATTTCTCCCCTTAGGTAGTTCCCTGGTGGTCCAGTGGCTAAGACTCCATGCTCCCAATGCAGAGGGCCCAGGTTTGATCCCTGGTGAGCGAACTAGATCCCACGTGCCACAGCTAAGAGTTTGAACATCCTGACTAAGACCTGGAACAGCCAAATAAATAAATAAAACTAAGTATTAAAAATAAAACTGTGCACTGTGCTTAGTGACTCAGTCGTGTCCACCTCTCTGCGACCCTATGGACTGCAGCCTGCAAGGCTCCTCTGTCCATGGGGATTTTCCAGGTAAGAATACTGGAGCAGGTTGCCATTTCCTTCTCCAGAGGATCATCCCAATCCGGGTCTCCCACATTGCAGGTGGATTCTTTGACATCTGAGCCCCCAGGACAGCCACTAAATATAAAAAAATAAAAATAAAGTTTCCCCTCTTTGAAATAGCTTGCTTGTAAGGGACAAATCCAGGTGTTTGTCTTTGATCTGGTTTATTTTCAAAAAGCAAACCACAGTCAACAAGAAATATGTCCAAATTTCAATACCAAGACAACATATAATTAATTCTACCCTTTATGTAATCCTACATCTGCCACTTCAAAAAGAATCCAGTGTAATGTAATATGGTACCCTGAACTGACTCCTGGTACAGAAAAAGGATGTTAATGTGGAAACTGATGAAATCCAAATAAAGTGTGGATTTTAGTTAATAATGAGGTGTCAGTTTGGTTTCCAGGTTTTGACAAACATAAGATGTTAACTTTAGGAGAAACTGAAGCTGGATGAGGGGCGTACAGAACCCTCTGCACTGTCTGTGCGGAGGCTTCTCCACAGACAGAACCTATAAATCTATAACCCTATAATTCTATAAATCTAAGATCATGGCATCCAGTCCCATCACTTCATGGGAAATAGATGGGGAAACAGTGGAAACAGTGTCAGACTTTATTTTTCTGGGCTCCAAAATCACTGCAGATGGTGACTGCAGCCATGAAATTAAAAGACGCTTACTCCTTGGAAGGAAAGTTATGACCAACCTAGATAGCATATTCAAAAGCAGAGACATTAGTTTCAACAAAGGTGTGTCCAGTCAAGGCTATGGTTTTTCCTGTGGTCAGGTATGGATGTGAGAGTTGGACTGTGAAGAAGGCTGAGCGCCAAAGAATTGATGCTTTTGAAGACTCTTGAGAGTCCCTTGGACTGCAAGGAGATCCAACCAGTCCATTCTGAAGGAGATCAGCCCTGGGATTTCTTTGGAGGGAATGATGCTGAAGCTGAAACTCCAGTACTTTGGCCACCTCATGAGAAAGAGTTGACTCACTGGAAAAGACTCTGATGCTGGGAGGGATTGAGGGCAAGAGAAGGGGACGCCAGAGGATGAAATGGCTGGATGGCACCACTGACTCGATGGACGTGAGTCTGAGTGACCTCTGGGAGTTGGTGATGGACAGGGAGGCCTGGCGTGCTGTGATACATGGGGTCGCAAAGAGTCGGACATGACTGAGCGACTGAACTGAACTGAAAATTATCCAAAATATACACTTTGCATGTAAAAAAAGGACCCAATGACAGTTACTCAAGGAAAACCACATTTTATCACAGGTGCTGTGCTTTAAATTAAAAAAAAAAAATATTATCCCTCTAAATAATGGGCAAGAAACTACATCTATGTTGTTTAAGAGTAACAACAAAACAGATGTCACCTCCTAGTGCTGCCTTCCCCATCATAGGTTGTATCATCTCTCAGGCTTTCCATTGTCGCCTGTGGGGCCCTTTCCTTTTCCGTCACGGCGATTTCTAAACGCAAGGTTGAACAGAAGGCCGGTATTTTTAATTCTCGGAAATAAGACTAAACTGTTTCACAGAGGGCACTAAAGAGGAATTTAATTCGTGGGCTAGAATTGGTCTCTTCTGCTCTGTGTTTGCCCTGATGTTGACATTGCTGTAGTTTGGGGTGGAAGATGGGCGCAGGAAACGTTTGCACAAGGACTGTCTGTAGAGACACCAGGGCCCTTCTCTTGCCGCTGGTGAGGAGCATGGGGGGCGGGGGGCAGGAGAAGCGAGGCCCCGGATGTGGATGCCCGGGTTTGCTAGGGATGTTCAGAGGGAGCACAATGGATGAGGATTCACAGGCTTTGAATGGACCAGTGAGCATCTTAGCCGTGTACCCAGCAGATTGAATGCCAGCCCGCTCTCCTCACATTTCCTGGGCTTTGTCCAACTCTTTTGTTGTTCAGGCTCCAAGTCGTGTCCGACTCTTTGTGACCCTATGGACTGTAGCCTGCCAGGCTCTCCTGTCCTTCACTGTCCCCCCCGAGTTTGCTCAGATTCATGTCCATTGAGTGATTCGATCTAACTAACCATCTCATCCTCTGCTGCCCTCTTCTCCGTTTGCTGTCTTGCCCAACTCTGCTGCTGCTGCTACTGCTCAGTCGCTTCAGTCGTGTCCGACTCTGTGCGACCCCATAGACGGCAGCCCACCAGGGTCCCCCGTCCCTGGGATTCTCCAGGCAAGAACACTGGAGTGGGTTGCCATTTCCTTCTCCAATGCATGAAAGTGAAAAGTCAAAGTGAAGTCATTCAGTCGTATCCGGCTCTTAGCGACCCCGTGGACTGCAGCCTACCAGGCTCCTCTGTCCATGGGATTTTCCAGGCGAGAGTACAGGAGTGGGGTGCCATTGCCTTCTCTGACTTTTCGGTCTTGCCCAACTCTAGAGCCCTGGAAAGTTGGGCATAGACTGGATTGGACTGACATAGCAAAAGTGATGCGATGGTTCTGTTTCTGGGTGTGGCCAAACGAGCACATAGCAGTGCCCACTTTTCTAACAGATGCATTCTTTAGGCTGATGGAGAGATTTATCTAGGTCAGGAAGTGCAGATTATTTTCAGTAATTTGTTTTGCCCACTAGTCTTCCTGTTTAAATGACACAATTTCTTGTAGCAGGTCGGAGGCTATGTTGATGTTTCCATTTAGTTACAGTGCCTGGTCTCAAGTCTCTGGAATAATGCCTGTCGCACAGGGAGTGCTGATAAATATTTGCTGAGGATTCCTTTCTATGGAAACTTGAGTAAGTCAACACTTCAGGGTTAGTTGACTTCATCGGAATCAAAGTTCTTTAGGACTGTTTGCTTCCTGGGACAGTGTAATGTCTGAAAAAAACAAGAGCTTCCCTTGGTCTTGAGTGACGTCGTCCAGGAAGATTCTGAGGCTTCATCTGCATAGGTGCCCCCGTGCCATCTGGGGGGAGGCAGTATGGAAGAGTTTACGGCTGTACCCAGGTCCCTGGGTATTAGGCAAGGACAGTGACAGCAGAGAAGGGTGGCCCCCCCTACCACATACCCTGGAAAAGCCAAGGTTGTCAGGCAAGAGGTCTTCCCCCAAGTCAGGGAAGGTGGTGGGAATGTGAGCTCGTGGTGAGACCCTTTGAACTGACCTTTGGGGAACACCTCCCAAGCGCCTGAGTTAGTATTTTCTTTGAGCTACTGTTGTTTAGTCACTCAGTCATGTCCAATTCTTTTGCAACTCCACGGACTGTAGCCCGCCAGGCTCCTCTGTCCACGGGATTCTCCAGGCAAGAAGACTGGAGTGGGTTGCCATGACCTCCTCCAGGGGATCATCCCGACCCAGGGATTGAACCTGCGTCTCCTGCACTGGCAGGTGGATTCTCTACCACTGAGCCACCTGGGAAGCCCTTCAAGCTATAGTAGGCAACTATGAAAAGCTGTGTGGGGCGCTACCTCTCTGGCACAGCATAAGGGGTCCCTCAGGGCTCCTACCTGGGGTTCCCCATCCCACACACACACACAGAGGGTCCAGAGAACTGGGGCCCGGCCACCAGTGCTGGAACAGAGGGAGAGAAGGGATTCTCGCATCATCCGCTCTGCAGACCCCGAGGTCACCTGGGACGGAGTCCAGTCGGACCCACCGTCCTCTGGGTCCCAGGTCCACCGTTGTCCGAGACACGAGGCACTGCGTTTGGGGGTTGCCTGGGGTGCCCTCTGTCACCTCTGCTAAAATGTAAACTCCACCAACTCAGAGTCTTTGTTGTGTTCAGAACAGGGCCTGGCGTGGAGTAGGTGCTTAATAAATGTTAAATGAATAAGAGAAGGAAGGAAAAAAGGAAGAACTGGCATGAGGAAGGAAGGAGCGTGGGAAGGGGGGGAAAGACACACAGTTGAAAGCCTTGTGCTTTCTGAGCATCACCTCCTGGACCCTTTCTGGTCTTGCCGTCGCTAACAAATGTACTGAAGTGAGTTTGCACTTGTTTTGTTCTGGTTTGTTTTCTATGTAGATCACCTAAGTATGGTGTTTGAAGTTTCAAGGGGAAATGGAAAGGAAATCTCACGATGACAATCTTTCTTTTTTTTATGATATCGCTTATATGTGGACTCTAAAGGAATGGTACAAATGAACTTACAAAGCAGAAATAGAGTCACAGATGTAGAAAACGAACTTTCAGTTACCAACGGGGGAAAGGGCAGGGGAAGGGATAAACTGGGAGATTGGGATTGACACAGTGCTAGATATAAAATAGATAACTGATGAGAACCTACTGTATGGCACAGGGAACTCTACTCAACACTCTGCAATGGCCTATATGTGAATAGCATCCTTAAAAAAAGTGGATATATGTGTCTATGTAACTGATTCACTTTGATATACAGCAGAAACTAACACAACACTGTAAACCAACTCTACTCCAGTGAAAATGTTTTAAGAAAAAATGAAAATAGTTTGAGTCCACCATAGAAGTTCACAGGCATGTAACACCATGAAACGTAGGCTGACCCCCAGGTCTCGGCTTGCAGCACAAATGCCCACGACTTTGCATGGCCATGCCCGAAAGGAGTCAGGTGACCAAAGGCTTAAGTTGGAAGGTTGCTGAAGAGTGAACGATGCCTTGAAGGGCTTCCCTGGTGGCTCAGTGGTTAAGAATCTGCCTGCCAATACAGGAGACGTGGTTCACATGGCCCAAGACATGGGTGGGACTTGGCAGAGTCAGAACTATCTGTATAATCTCGTAAAACCATAAGCAGCCTGTTTTTTGCACCGTCACGAAAAACAAGCATGTGAGAAACGAAAGATTCCTTTCTATTCCATCCTGATGCGGTTTCTCCAGTCTTCTCAAAAATGGTGAAATAATGTTGCCTCCTTGCTTTTTAATGGTGCTCAAGAATTTAGACATTCCAAGATGTAAACTGTGGTTATTTCTGGGTTGTAAGACTACGGGGGAGTATTTTCTCTTCTTTATTATTTTTAAGTATTTTATAGATTCATGAGAGTGATTAAATATTATTATAAAAGGGAAAACAATGATAAGAGCTTGTGTGTATTTGTTAAATTTAAAAGTTCCGAATCAATTAAAATTCCAGGGTAAGTTAGCTAAACTAAGGGCCCTTGCATTCGTCCTGCACGCGTGCTCAGTCTCGTCCAACTCTTTGGCAACCCCATGGACCGTAGCCCGCCAGGCTTCTCTGTCCGTGGGATTTTCTAGACAAGAATACTGGAGTGGGGTGCCATGCCCTTCTCCAGCGGTCAAACCCACCTCTCCTGAGTCTCCTGCATTCTTTCCTGCTGAGCCACTGGGGAAGCACTAAGGGCCCACCAAATGCCAAAGTTGTCCTTGTCTGGAGCAGAAATCCAACTGGGTTGCTTTTTCCTCAGATACTATGCATCTTTGGACATTGAGCAACCTGGTTTTTATGTTAGTTGCAAGGAAGCTGATTTTGGTGAATGTGTAGGACTTTTTGACTGCATGTGGGCATACACTCCACCCCCCACCACAGCACAGTCTCTGACTTAATGTCCTAGACATACATTTTCCACAGGCCTATAATTTCTGAGGGCTTCCCCGGTGACTCAGTGGTGAAGAATCCGCCTGGCAATGCAGGAGGTGCAGGTTCAATCCCTCGGTAGGAAAGAGCCCCTGGAGAAGGAAATGGCAACCCACTCCAGCGTTCTTGCCTGGAGAACTCCATGGACAGAGGAGCCTAGCAGACTATAGTCAAGGGGACTGCAAAAGAGTCGGACACGACTTAGTGACTCAACAACATCAACACATAATTTCTTAACCTAATATTTTATACCATGTATTCTTTTTGATTTACAAATCTTTACATTAAAAACACATCATATGAGGGAAGGATACATTGGGAGCATGGGAGTAAGAGAAGCACATTACCACATAGAAAACAGATAGAGACCTGGTGTTCCAGTGGCTAAGACCCTAAGCTCCCAACGCAGCGGGGCTGGGGTTCGATCCCTGGTCGGGGAACTGGATCCCATGTGCCTTAGCTAAAGATCCAGCGTGCAGCAATTAAGACCTGGTGCAGCCAAATAAATAAATATTTTTGAAAATAATAAACAAGGGCTTAACTATATGACACATGGAGCTATATGAAATATCTTGTAATAAACTGTAATGGAAAAGAATTGAAAACATATGTATATAGAGAAATATACGTATAACCAAATCACTTTGCTATATACCTGAAAATAACACAGTATCCTAAGTCAACTGTATGTCATTTAAAAAACATACATGCATTTGTTATAAATTATGATATAGTGTATTTATTACTCTAGGTGCCTTAACATTCTAGAGAATGAGGTATGGCATTTTTTTCTTATTAAGTTCAAGAAATCAGCTGATGTTTAATAGTTCCTGCCCAAGCTAAGCCAGAGTACTGATCTGGCTGACTGGCATTATCACATCAAACTCCAGCTTTTCCTGGAAGTCTCAACTCTGGCACGAGCCCTTTCAAGAGGAATGTGTACCCAGAACGAATTGTTGGCAGTGAAGGAGGAATTAAATGAAGAAGCCTGCTGTTCCCAATAAGCCTTTCTCTTCCCTGCCAGCAGACAGAATGACTGGCCAGCACCGCTCTCATCTTGGCCCAACAAGTGCACTTTTGCAACCAGAAAGTCAGAGTCTTGTTTGCAAATGAGTATATACAGGTTACTAGGAAGTGCCACAAATCTTTTCCACCCTCACATGTCCCAACTCCAAGCTCCACTTGTTGTTTAGTTGCTAAGTCGTGTCCAACTTTTTGCAACCCTGTGGACTATAGCCTGCCATGCTCTTCTATCTGTGGGATTTCCCAGGCAAGAATACTGGAGTGGGTTGCCAAGCTCCAGAAAACGAGGTTAATTCTTCTATCCCCTCTTTTTTTTTAAGGTAGGCTTTTACACCCGCCAAGCTAATGCTGCACTGAGTTTAACAAGAAAAGGATGAATGCCAGCCCCAGGAAGAACAGCCCTGCAAGGGTCGCAGCCTTCAGATTTTGAGAGACAGGGGGGTGTTGGTATACTGGCCAACCTGAGGATGCCAGACTGTAGAGGTGTGGGTGTGCTGGGTTGCAGGTGCCATGCAAGACTGAATTGGTGGAAGAGGCCAAAGCAGAGATGCTGAGAGTGTCTACCGACCTGTCTGGTGTCATTCTGTGCAGCCCCTGTGGTGGGCTGAATAATGGTCCCCAAATTTGCCCACATCCTAATCCCCACAGCCTATGTATATGTTATCTTACTTGGCAAAATGGACTTTGCAGGTGTGATTAGGTTAAGGATCTTGAGATGGGGAGATTTTCCTCAATTATATGGGTATCCAATGTATGCAGAGTACATCATGAGAAACGCTGGGCTGGAAGAAGCACAAGCTGGAATCAAGATTGCCTGGAGAAGTATCGATAACAGGTATGCAGATGACACCACCCTTATGGCAGAAAGTGAAGAAGAACTCAAGAGCCTCTTGATGAAAGTGAAAGAGGAGAGTGAAAAAGCTGGCTTAAAGCTCAACATTCAGAAAACAAAGATCATGGCATCCGGTCCCATCACTTCATGGCAAATGGATGGGGAAACAGTGGCTGACTTTATTTTGGGGGCTCCAAAATCACTGCAGATGGTGACTGGAGCCATGAAATTAAAAGACGCTTGCTCCTTGGAAGGAAAGTTATGACCAACCTAGACAGCATATTGAAAAGCAGAGACATTACATTGCCAACAAAGTTCCATCTAGTCAAGGCTATGGTTTTTCCTGTGGTCATGTATGGATGTGAGAGTTGGACTGTGAAGAAAGCTGAGTGCCAAAGAACTGATGCTTTTGAACTGTGGTGTTGGAGAAGACTCTTGAGAGTCCCTTGGACTGCAAGGAGGTCCAACGAGGCCATCCTAAAGGAGATCAGTCCTGGGTGTTCACTGGCCCACCTGATGCATAGAGCTGATTCATTTGAAAAGACTCTGATGCTGGGAAAGATTGAGGGTGGCAGGAGAAGGGGATGACAGAGGATGAGATGGCTGGATGGCATCACTGACTCGATGGACTTGAGTCTGAGTGAACTCCGGGAGTTGGTGATGGACAGGGAGGCCTGGTGTGCTGCGATCCATGGGGTCGCAAAGAGTCAGACACGACTGAGCATGAACTGAACTGAACCCAATGTAATCATAAGGATCCTTATAAGGAATGGGGTGGGGCAGGAGTGTCAGAAAAGGGTCTGTGTTCATTGATGGAGGTATGAATAAAGAAAATGTGGTATATATACAATGGAATATTATTCAGCTGTAAAAAAAGAAGGAGATCCTCCCATGTGTGACAACCTGGATGGGCCTTGAAGGTACCATGTCAGGTGAAATAAGTCAAACATAGAAAGACACCATATGATCTCAATTATATATAAAATCTTCAAAAAGAAGAAGAAGAAGAAAGAAAAAACTGAACCCATAAGTACAGAGAACAGATTGGTGGTTTTCAGAGGCAGGGGGTGGGGTGAAACTTGTGAGGGCGATCAGAAGGTACAAACATCCAGTTTTAAAACAATTAAGTCTTCAGGACATAATGTGCAGGTAGCTATAGTTAATAATATGGTATTACATACTTACAAGATGCTGAGAGTAGATCTTAAAAGTTCTCATCACAAGAAAGAAATTCTATAACTGTGTGGTGATGGATATTAAGTAGATTTACTGTAGAGGTCATTTTGCAACATATACAAATATTGAATATTATGTTGAATGCATATCCTAATATATGAAAAGGCTTAACAAATAGATCTATGATGGTATTGCTGTTGTTGTCAGTCGTGTCTGGCTCTTTGCGACCCCATGGACTGCAGCACACCATGCCTCCCTCTCCTTCACCAGCTCCCGGAGCTTGCTCAAACTCATGTCCCTTGAGTCGGTGATGCCATCCAACCATCTCATCCTCTGCTGCCCCCTTCTCCTCCTGCCTTCAGTCTTTCCCAGCATCAAGGTCTTTTCCAATGAGCCAGCTCTTCGCATCAGGTGGCCAAAGGATTGGCGCTTCAGCTCCAGCACCAGAGACTGGAGAGAGTTGCAGACACTACAATGCTGGCTTTAAAGACAGAGGAAGAGGCTACAAGCCAAGGAATGCAGGCAGCCTCTAGAAGTGAGAAAAGGCAAGGAAACTGATTTCCCCTAGAATCTCCAGAAGGAAGGCAGCCCTGTTAACCTGTTGTGGACTTCCAGCTTCTGTTGTTGTTGCTCAGTCTCTAAGTCTGTTTGCGACCCCACGGCCTGCAGCATGCCAGGTTTCTCTGTCCTTCACAATCTTTTGAAATTTGCTTGATTTCATGTCCATTAAGCCACTAAGTTTGGGAAAATTTCTTACCACATCAATAAGAAAGTCATTCAGCTCCCAAGAAGAGGGGATCCCAGGCAGGATTCCACATGGAGAGGAGGGGCTCTTGGGTCAACCATCTGAGAGCTCAGAGGTCCCAGCCTGGGTCCATGCATCATTGGAATCATCGATGGAAGGAATGAAAGCCCCTAGAACGGACTCACCAATTCACAAAGCCCCAGGGGAATCATTCATTTGCCCTCAGGAAGGCTTCCCAGATGGGTTAAAACATCAGGTTTCTTTACTTGTGGCTGGAACTGTATTCCCTCCATGTGGCAATGCAGTTCTGACGCAGAAATGCTGACTGGCAACTTCTGAGTGACTTGTAGAACAGGAACTGCATTACCTGGGACTTAGTTCTTCAGAGGAGATTATATCCTGACAGCCCAAGCACTAACTTCCAAAAATGTGCCTATTGCTGTTCCCTAAATAATCTGTGTAAAGTGAGAGGGGCCTCCACTGAACAGAAGCCAGGTGACTTATTCACTTGAGTTCCTGACACCTGTTTTATGAGCTCTTCTATACACATTGTCATAGCCAGAGATCAAGACCCTTTGTCTTAGCCCAGGCCACCATAACAAAATACCATAAGACTAGGTAGTTCCTAAAGGAAATCAATCTTGAATATTCATTGGAAGGACTAATGCTGAAGCTCCAATACTTTGGCCACCTGATGAGAGGAGTGCCTCACTGGGAAAAAAACCCCAATGCTGGGAATGATTGAGGGCAGGAGAAGGGGGCAACAGAGGATGAGATAGTTGGATGGCATCACCGACTCAATGGGCACGAGTTTGAGCAAACTCCAGGAGGTAGTGAAGGACAGGGCAGCCTGGCGTGCTGCGGTGCATGGGGTCGCAAAGAGTAGGATGTGACTTGGCAACTGAACAGCAACAGGTGGTTTAAACAACTGAAACTGTCCCAGCTGTGGGGCTGGAAATCTGTGACCAGAGTATCAGCATGGTTGGGTTCTGGTTAGAGCTCTCTTCCTGGTATGAAATGTGAAATAAAATGAAGTTATGTCAAGAGGTTTTTTAAAAGGAAACTAGGAGGCCATTAAAGAGGTTGACCTTTACACTCGTCTGCACCAGGTGGAATCATGAACTTTTGAACTGGGAAACCATAAATATTCCAAGCACTCTGCAAGAACACCCGCAACTTGTCACAGGAAGCAACCCTTACTCCCTTGAGTGAGAGCCTTGGCACTCAATGTTGTTTAGCCAAGACTAGCTTCTGCTTCCAACTCTTAATTAAAATTCTTTGTAATTCAAGCTTCTTCCTTTGCCTTTAAAAGCCCCTGACTTTTAGTCTCTAGTAAGACACTCTTTGGAGAAGGCAATGGCACCCCACTCCAGCACTCTTGCCTGGAAAATCCCATGGACGGAGGGGCCTGGTGGGCTGCAGTCCATGGGGTCACTAAGAGTCAGACACGACTGAGCAACTTCACTTTCACGTTTCACTTTCATGCTTTGGAGAAGGAAATGGCAACCCACTCCAGTGTTCTTGCCTGGAGAATCCCAGGGACGGGGGAGCCTGGTGGGCTGCTGTCTCTGGGGTTGCACAGAGTCGGACACGACTGAAGCGACTTAGCAGCAGCAGCAGCAGCAGCAGCAAGACACTGTTTAAAAATGCTGCTGGAATCTGTGCGCTCTGAATTGCAAGTCTTTGATCCCAAATAAACATTTTTTGCTTGATTAATGCCTGATAGGTTTATTTAGGTTGACACTGGCTTATAGAAAAGTCATTAGTCTCACCATAGGCACCCCCCATCCGCAGGGCCCCACCTAACCCTAATTAATTTCCACAGGCCCCGACTCCAAATTCTATCCCGATGTGGGTTGGGTGGAGAGGATGGAGGGTTGGGGTTTTTATGTATGAGTTTGGAAAGGACACATTCAGTCCGTAACACCTCTCTAAAAACAGACACAAAGAGAAGAAAGGTCTTTGTTTCTCCCAGACAAACAGTATACATCTGACAAGAGGTTCCAGTATTTTTGTTGTTCAGTTGATAAGTCCTGGTAAGTTCAACGTTCAGTGGCTAAGTCCTTTCAACCCCATAGACAGCAGCAAGCCAGGCTCTCCTGTCCTTCACTATCTCCCAGAGTTTGCTCAAACTCATATGCAGGAAGTCAGTGATGCTATCTAACCATCTCATCCTCTGCCTCTCCCTTCTCCTCCTGCCCTCAATCTTTCCCAGCGTCAGGGTCTTTTCCAATGAGTCAGTTCTTCACACCAGGTGGCCAAAGTACTGGAGCTTCAGTCCTTCCCATGAATATTCAGGGTTGATTTCCTTTAGGACTGATTGGTTTGATCTCCTCGCTGTCCAAGGGAACCTCAAGAGTCTTCTCCAGCACCACAGTTTGAAAGCATCAATTCTTTGGTGCTCAGCCTTCTTTATGGTCCAATCCTCACATCCATACACAACTACTGGAAAAACCGCAGCTTTGACTATATGGACCTTTTTTGGCAAAGTGATGTTTTTGCTCTTTAATACACTGTCTAGCTTCCCTTCCAAGGAGCAAGCATCTTTTAATCTCAGTAGTTCCAGTATACATTTTGCAAACACAAAGAGTAACAGTATCAAATTAGAATACATGTCTCAAAAAAAAATCAAATATATGTTTTAAAACAAAAGGAATCCGTGAACAAGGTAAAGAATATATCTGAAAGGATATTCATATAAATGTTTACAGAGAAAGAGAATTAGAATAATATGTGTTTTTTTTTCTCCTTAGTTTTCATTTTAAAGCTTTAGTTATAAATTAGGTACGATAGAAAACTCACTAGTTTATAAAAGTCAGTTGAAATAAATCGTTTACTCATTTGGATGACTAAAGCCTTTCAGTATTTGTTCAAGTCTTTCAAAATCTGTATTTGCCTTTGGCAAGCAATTTTAAGGGGGCTGATTATTAGAATTTGGGCTAGAGAGACCTTTTAGCAGTTTGTGTTTCCAAAGACTTCTTTCCCTTTTTTTTTTCAGTCTTTCTTCCCCAAAAGATTTATTACAATGAAGATAAGCATTTATAAGAGTGAAATAATGAACTGTAAAAGAATTAAGACTCAAGTAAATAACAAAATCTTTTGGTGTCTCAGTTATAGGCCAGCTAGGTGGAATAATATGTGTTAATTTTAGGACACATAACATAAAATTCTTTTGATTATATGGGGCTGATTTCCCTCATGAGTATTTTTTTAATGTCTTCAAGTGATTTCCACCCCCTCGTTGTTGTTTTTTTTTTTTCTTTTAATTGAGGTATAGTTGCTTTACAATGTTGCACTACTTTCTGCTGTACCACGAAGTGAATCCCTCATGAGAAATCACTGAAAAACTGAGATCTGAGGGGGAACTCCTGGTGGTTCTTAGATGTAAAATTTTTCAAGATTTTTCAGCTCAGAGAAGGAGACTTGGCTCAGACTAACAGGACAGTGATGGGGGCTGGGATCTGGAGTTTTCTAGAAGGGGCAGGACTGATAAGACTGAGAACTTCCCAGATATACTAAGGGTGCTCAAAACGTGCTGAGTGGGGACTTCCCTAATGCTCCAGTGGCTAAAAATCTGCCGGCCAATGCAGGAGACATGGGTTCGATCCCTGGTCTGGAAGGATCTCACGTGTCTCAGGGCAACTAATTCTGTGCACCACAGCTACTGAGCCCATACTCAGGCCTTGCTCCAGAGTCCACGTTGCTCAGCTGGTAAAGAATTCGCCTGCAGTGCAGGAGACCCCAGGTTGATTCCTGGGTCGGGAAGATCTGCTGGTCAAGGGTAGGCTACCCACTCCAGTATTGTTGGGCTTCCCTGGTGGTTCAGCTGGTAAAAAAAAAAAAAAATCTGCCTGCAATGCAGGAGATCTGGATTTGATCCCTGGGTTGGGAAGATTCCCCTGGAGAAGGGAAAGGCTACCCACTCCAGTATTCTGCCTGGAGAATTCCATGGATTGGATAGTCCATGGGGTCGCAAAGAGTCGGACACAACTGAGCGACTTTCACTTCACTGCACTTCCATGCACTGCAACTAGAGAAAGTGTGAGTGTAGCAAAAAAGACCCAGAGCAGCCAAAAATCAATCAATAAATATTAAAAACATCAAGCACAACAGTGCTGAGCAGAACAATCACTGCCCTGACCTCAAAGGCTTGCGATGAGGTGGAGAGATGCCCAAAGCAGGATCTCTTATAGGAGGGTGTACGCCTGATTCCCAAAAAGCGCAGGTGGCTGCGATGGGCGCTCTGAAGTGCAGGCGGCTGCGCGCTAAGCGCAGCCGAGAGGAGCCACCCCATGTCCAAGGTCAGGGGCAGAAGCCAGGAGGACCCCATGCCCTAAGGGCGGCGGCCAAGAGGAGTTACCCCACGTCTGAGGTCAAGGGCAGTGGCCTAGAGTACTAGACTGCGACGGCGCAGGAATGGCCCAGAGGAGCTACCCTGTGTCCGAGGTCAGGTGGGGGCAGCCGAGAGGAGATACCCAGCGTCCGAGGTCAGGGGTGGCGACGAGAGGAGTTACCCCACGTCCGAGGTCAGGGGCAGCGGCCGGGAGGACATACCCCACGCCCCAAGTCCCAGACCAGGGGCAGCGGGCTGAAGGAGCTACCCCACGCCCCTAAGCCCGAGGCCAGGGGCGGTGGCCGGGAGGACCAACCCCATGTCCAAGGAGCCGTGGCTGTGCGGGCGCAGGAGGGCCTAGAGGAGCTATCCCACGTTGAAGGTCAGGAAGGGCGGCGGTGAGGAGATAACCCCTGGTCCAAGGTAAGGAGCAGTGGCTGCCCTTTGCTGGAGCAGCCGTGAAGAGATACCCCATGCCCAAGGTAAGAGAAACCCAAGTAAGACGGTAGGTGTTGCAAGAGGGCATCAGAGGGCTAACACACTGAATCCATACTCACAGAAAACTAGTCAATCTAATCACACTAGGACCACAGCCTTGTCTAACTCAAACTAAGCCATGCCCGTGGGGCAACCCAAGACGGGCAGGTCATGGTGGAGAGATCTGACAGAATGTGGTCCACTGGAGAAGGGAATGGCAAACCACTTCAGTATTCTTGCCTTGAGAACCCCGTGAACAGTATGAAAAGGCAAAATGATAGGATACTGAAAGAGAAACTCCCCAGGTCAGTAGGTGCCCAATATGCTACTGGAGATTAGTGGAGAAATAACTCCAGAAAGAATGAAGGGATGGAGCCAAAGCAAAAAGAATACCCAACTGTGCATGTGACTGGTGATAGAAGCAAGGTCCGATGCTATAAAGAGCAATATTGCATAGGAACCTGGAATGTCAGGTCCACGAATCAAGGCAAATTGGAAGAGGTCAAACAAGAGATGGCAAGAGTGAATGTCGACATTCTAGGAATCAGCGAACTGAAATGGACTGGAATGGGTGAATTTAACTCAGATGACCATTATATCTACTACTGCAGGCAGGAATCCCTCAGAAGAAATGGAGTGGCCATCATGGTCAACAAAAGAGTCCAAAATGCAGTACTTGGATGCAATCCCAAAAACAACAGAATGATCTCTGTTTGTTTCCAAGGCAAACCATTCAGTATCACAGTAATCCAAGTCTATGCCCCAACCAATAACGCTGAAGAAGCTGAAGTTGAACGGTTCTATGAAGACCTACAAGACCTTTTAGAACTAACACCCAAAAAAGATGTCCTTTTCATTATAGGGGACTGGAATGCAAAAATAGGAAGTCAAGAAACACCTGGAGTAACAGGCAAATTTGGCCTTGGAATATGGAATGAAGCAGGGCAAAGACTAATAGAGTTTTGCCAAGAGAATGCACTGGTCATAGCAAACACCCTCTTCCAACAACACAAGAGAAGACTCTACACATGGACATCACCAGATGGTCAACACCGAAATCAAACTGATTATATTCTTTGCAGCTAAAGATGGAGAAGCTCTATACGGTCAGCAAAAACAAGACCAGGAGCTGACTGTGGCTCAGACCATGAACTCCTTATTGCCAAATTCAGACTTAAATTGAAGAAAGTAGGGAAAACCGCTAGACCATTCAGGTATTACCTAAATCAAATCCCTTATAATTATACAGTAGAAGTGAGAAATAGATTTAAGGGCCTAGATCTGATAGATAGAGTGCCTGATGAACTATGGAATGAGGTTCGTGATATTGTACAGGAGACAGGGATCAAGACCATCCCCATGGAAAAGAAACGCAAAAAAGCAAAATGGCTCTCTGGGGAGGCCTTACAAATAGCTGTGAAAAGAAGAGAAGTGAAAAGCAAAGGAGAAAAGGAAAGATATAAACATCTGAATGCAGAGTTTCAAAGAATAGCATGAAGAGATAAGAAAGCCTTCTTCAGCGATTAATGCAAAGAAATAGAGGAAAACAACAGAATGGGAAAGACTAGGGATCTCTTCAAGAAAATCAGAGATACCAAAGGAACATTTCATGCAAAGATGGGCTCGATAAAGGACAGAAATGGTATGGACCTAACAGAAGCAGAAGATATAAAGAAGAGATAGCAAGAATACACAGAAGAACTGTACAAAAAAGATCTTCACGACCCAGATAATCACGATGGTGTGATCCCTGACTTAGAGCCAGACATCCTGGAATGTGAAGTCAAGTGGGCCTTAGAAAGCATCACTATGAACAAAGCTAGTGGAGGTGATGGAATTCCAGTTGAGCTATTCCAAATCCTGAAAGATGATGCTGTGAAAGTGCTGCATTCAATGTGCCAGCAAATTTGGAAAACTCAGCAGTGGCCACAGGACTGGAAAAGGTCAGTTTTCATTCCAATCCCAAAGAAAGGCAATGCCAAAGAATGCTCAAACTACCGCACAATTGCACTCATCTCACATGCCAGTAAAGTAATGCTCAAAATTCTCCAAGCCAGGCTTCAGCAATATGTGAACTGTGAACTTCCTGATGTTCAAACTGGTTTTAGAAAAGGCAGGGGAACCAGAGATCAAATTGCCAACATCTGCTGGATCATGGAAAAAGCAAGAAAGTTCCAGAAAAGCATCTATTTCTGCTTTATTGATTATGCCAAAGCCTTTGACGGTGTGCATCACAATAAACTGTGGAAAATTCTGAAAGAGATGGGAATACCAGACCACCTGATCTGCCTCTTGGGAAATTTGTATGCAGGTCAGGAAGCAACAGTTAGAACTGGACATGGAACAACAGACTGATTCCAAATAGGAAAAGGAGTTCGTCAAGGCTATATGGTCACCCTGTTTATTTAACTTATATGCAGAGTACATCATGAGAAACGCTGGACTGGAAGAAACACAAGCTGGAATCAAGATTGCTGGGAGAAATATCAATAACCTCAGATATGCAGATGACACCACCCTTATGGCAGAAAGTGAAGAGGAACTCAAAAGCCTCTTGATGAAAGTGAAAGAGGAGAGTGAAAAAGTTGGCTTAAAGCTCAACATTCAGAAAACGAAGATCATGGCATCCAATCCCATCACTTCATGGGAAATAGATGGGGAAACAGTGGAAACAGTGTCAGACTTTATTTTTCTGGGCTCCAAAATCACTGCAGATGGTGACTGCAGCCATGAAATTAAAAGACGCTTACTCCTTGGAAGGAAAGTTATGACCAACCTAGATAGCATATTGAAAAGCAGAGACATTACTTTGCCAACAAAGGTTCATCTAGTCAAGGCTATGGTTTTTCCTGTGGTCATGTATGGATGTGAGAGTTGGACTGTGAAGAAGGCTGACAGCTGAAGAATTGATGCTTTTGAATTGTAGTGTTGGAGAAGACTCTTGAGAGTCCCTTGGACTGTAAGGAGATCTAACCAGTCCATTCTGAAGGAGATCAGCCCTGGGATTTCTTTGGAAGGAATGATGCTAAAGCTGAAACTCCAGTACTTTGGCCACCTCATGCAATGAGTTGACTCATTGGATAAGACTCTGATGCTGGGAGGGATTGGGGGCATGAGGAGAAGGGGACGCCAGAGGATGAGATGGCTGGATGGCATCACTGACTCGATGGACGTGAGTCTCAGTGAACTCCAGGAGTTGGTGATGGACAGGGAGGCCTGGCGTGCTGCGATTCATGGGATGGCAAAGAGTCGGACACGACTGAGTGACTGATCTGATCTGATTTGATCTGAGGCCTGATTCCGCTTTGCTAATGGTGTCAATGATGACTCATCAGAGGCTCTGGTGACACCACCCAGCTGCACTGAGCTGATTCACAGCAGCCACTGCCTCATCTAGGCCTGTCTCTTAATGAGCCACTCTTATTCCTGTCCAACCTACCTACCAGGTTCTTCCTGGAAGTCTGCAGGACCCAGGTGGCAAGTTTACACATGGAAGGATAATGATATGATCTCAGCCTTCCCAGAAAACAGAGATCCATCTGAGTTCCTCTGAATTAGTTACACAAACCCTGTCCAGAAAATCAGTGGAGACATCTCCTGCCAGCCCCTCCCAGTTCCCACGGGCAGCTTCCAGAAGGCCTGGGCCCCTTTTTTGGGCTTTCCCAAGGGACTCGCCAGAGGCAGGAATATTAAAGCTTTGATATTTACATAATATGTAGATGTAACTTCTCCTTTTATAGGGGTTCAAAGGACCTGCACATTTCCTTCTCTCTGCACTCTCTCTTCTTGCCAAATTTTCAGGTATTCATTTCCTGTTTCCCAGAGGAGGGAAATGCAGAGTATCACGTTTTAAAACAGTTACCCTGGCAAGGGAAGGAAGAGAGAAGAAAATAGTCTGACTTCTTCGGATGGAGTTTTTGCCATGGCCCCACCGGGGAAGCAGAAAGGCAACACTAGCAGGGAATGGAATGGAAGGCGCTGTGGCCCTCGATGGACACAGTAAGTGTTGCAGGGAGGACGCCAATTCTGACTCCATAGTAGAACTTCTTCTTTGACTCGCCTTTCGTGGCTTCGGTTTCCATAATCATGCAGAACGGTTTGCCTCGGAGAGGTAAACCGTCTGCCTGACTGTTGAACTAAGGCGCTTCTGTTCAGAACCCTGTCCACCTGCGGATGGCAGGAAGGACGAATTAACACATCCCCTGCCCTGAGGCTTGCCGCTCTAGGAAATGTTTGCTAGATTCTTGGCCTTTTAACTTTGCATCCTCACCACCCCCTCACCTCTAATCTATAAAAGAACCTGGCCTCCAGACCCCAATAAGATGGTTATTTTGAGGTGCTAGCCTTCCGGCTCTCTGATTAAAGTCTCTTCCCTGCCTCAACACCTCGTCTCTCAGATACACTGGTCTATTGTGCGGCGAGCAGAGCAAGCTTGGACTCCATGAGGAGACAGGACGGGGTCACTAGAGACCCAGCTGAATGTATCCTTTTACTTCTGTGCCAGTTCCCCTGATCCTACTGCTGGAATTTCTTGGCTCAGAGGACACCCCGTCAAGCAATGGTCAGGGCCTACTTCGAGTTTGGAGCTCTTGCTGCTCGGTTTGACTGACAGGGGCACTCACCTGCCCACACTCTGAAGGTGTCTGTCTCAGCAGGGATCCACCGTGACACGAGACGCTGTGCAGCAGTAGAAGATGCTAAACTGGGACAGCGACAAAGTCCTCAAGAAGTGGAAGCTCAGACAAGAAATGGAGGTTTAGAACTTAGATTGTGGGTTTGGGGAGGGAGGAAGCAGGGAGAAGTTAAGGAAATAAGAGGGGTGCGCAGGCGGGGCAGACAGCGTAGGAAGAAAAGTAGAGCACACTCAGCTTTTAAGAAGTTCGTCTTCAAAGACTCACGGATGGTGGTGGTGTTCAGTTGCTAAGTTGTGTCCGATTCCTTGCAACTCCATGGACTGCAGCACACCAGGCTTCCAGGTCCTTCACCATCTCCCAGAGCTTGCTCACATTCATGCGCATTGAGTCAGTGATGCCATCCAACCATCTCATCCTCTGTCTCCCCCTTCTTTCTCCTTCTGCCTTCGATCTTTCTCCCAGCATCAGCGTCTTTTCCAGTGAGTTGGCTCTTCGCATCAGGTGGCCAAAGTGTTGGAGCTTCAGCTTCAGCATCAGTCCCTCCAATGAATATATGGGACTGATTTCTTTTAGGATTGATTGGTTTGATCTTCTTGTTGTCCAAGGGACTCTCAAGTGTCTTCTCTAACACCACAGTTCAAAAGCATCAATTCTTTGGTGGATGCTGGATGGATGGTGGAGGAGGGATAAATTAGGAGTATGGGATTCACAGATACACACTACCATATAGAAAACAGATAAAGAAGAAGGATTTACTGGGACTTCCCTGGTTGTCCAGTGGTTAACACTCTGAGCTTCCAATGCAGGTGACGTGGGTTTGATCCCTGGTCTGGGAACTAAGATACCACATGCCACGTGGAAGATGCCCCCCCCCAAAAAAGATCTGCTGTATAGCACAGGAAACAATATTCATTATCTTGCAATAACCTAAAATGGAAAAGAATAGAAAAAAAAGAATATATATGTGTATTTGAATCACTTTGCTGTATACCTGCAACTAACACAACATTGCAAATCAAGTATACTTCACTTTTAAACATCCTTAAAGTCTCATGATAGAAAAGCAGGATCTTGTTGGTGAGCCTCAAAAGTATGACGGGGGTGGTCAGAGCCAGGTTTGATTGGGGGAATTGAAAAGGCACGATGAGAAGTTTGGCCTGAGATGCAAAGGGCTCCAGTGCTAGCCAGGACTGGCTAGGAGTGCACCCCTAGGTGCTGTGTAATTTGGGAATATGATCAGTTAGATTTTGATCAGAGAAACAAAACCACCCTGCAATGTGTGTGTGTGTGACTTGATGTTAAGAAATCATGGGAGGGACTTCCCTGGTGGTCCAGTGGCTAAGATCTTACATCCCAATGCATGGGGCCTGGGTTCGATCCCAGGTCAGGGAACTAAATCCCACATGCCACAATTAGAGAGTTCTCATGCTACAACTAAAGATCCCTCATGCCACTGTGCTGTGTGCTCAGTCGCTCAGTCCTGTCCAACTCTTTGCGACCCCGTGAACTGCAGCCCGCCAGGCTCCTCTTTCCATGGGGATTCTCCAGGCAAGAATACTGGAGTGGGTTGCCATGCCTTTCTCCAGGGGATCTTCCCAACCCAGGGGTCGAACCCAGGTCTCCCTCATCGCTGGCAGATTCTTTACCCATTGAGCCACCAGGGACGCCCACAACAAAGATCAAAGACCCCACGTGCCATAACTAAGACCCGGCACAGTCAGATAAAGAAAGAACTATTTTACAAATAAATAAATCAGGGAAGTTGGCTACATAATCTGTGTAAGACTTTTTTTTTTTTCTGTATCTGGTGCTGCAGTCTGGGCAGGAGGGGGAAGAGAAGGTGGACGAAAGGAGGGGGGTACAAGGACATGCTCAACCCACCATCAGTCTCTCACTATCTCCAAGTCTCCAGCAGGGTGCCTTGCAGGAAAAGGGGATGCTTTTGTCAAGGAGCTAAATGGGCACCTGGCTCAGGAGACAGGGAAGCCATAGCAGCAGATGCTGGAGGAAACGTCGAGACTGGCTACCTCCCTGTTCTACAGGACACCAGTAGATAAGCCACAATACTGTGAGCAGCAGCAATCCCTCTCGCCCCGCCCCAGTCTCCTGAGAGGAGAATGGCCACATTCTACCTTCTAAATCCTGTTTAAAAAAAAAAAAAAAAATCCGCTGGTCCATGCTAATTCAGAACTCTGCAAGAAGGAAATTTGAGGAAAAGCAGTTTTGGCTTAGCTCAATGCATACTGTCATGGCAGTCGGAGGGCGGTTGGAAAGGAATTTTCAGACACACAGCATTTCAGGGGGGAATGAGTGTATTAAGAACAAAGAGCAGAGATAAGGGCACTTTGAGCACAGTGGGGCAACCTCCTAATAGACCAAGGAGAGTCGACACATTTCCTGGGTTAGCTGCCAGTTCTTACAGCCTCAAGACCAAGAAAATTCCTGGTGGAAGGTTGGTTAGGGCGCCTACAGTGAGCACTACTGTGGGCATTTTTGCCTAATATGGGGTCAGGATGCCTGCTGGGGGACTTTTGGCAACAGTTACAAAGGGGCTCAGTCCTTTCCAGAGATGGTGCTGCTTGTGGCTCTACTTCTGTGGCCTTGGTACAGGACTCCATGATAGTATATGCTCAGTCATGTCTGACTTTTTGCAACCCCATGGACTATAGCCCTCCAGGCTCCTCTGTCCATGGGATTCTCCAGGCAAGAACACTGGACTGGGTTGCCATACCCTCCTCCAGGGGATCTTCCTGACCCAAGGATCGAACCTGCTTCTCTTACGTCTCCTGCATTGGCAGGCGGGTTCTTTACCACTAGCGCCAACTGGGAAGACTTAAGATGCCACAGATACCATATAAATTCACCTCAAGGCAAGTTACTTAATTCTTCTCGGTGTCCTCATCTGTGACACGGCAATCATGGCAGCCCGAAGTGGTAAAACACATGCAGAAGCACCCAAGCCATCAACCAATGTGGGCTTCTTTCTCCACCCCTCTCCCACCCTCCTGAGGGCGGGGAGGGCAGCACCTCTAGATTATTCATATAAGGAAAACATTTCAGGAAGATCAGCAGGTCAGAAGGTAGCAGATTAACGGAAAGGAATGAGGCAATTCAGGTTTTGTAAGGCTGAAATTTGTTTGTTCATATAATACCCATAAAGAATACCCAACTAAGAGTATAAAGTCAGGCACAAAAGTATTCACTTCGCATTACAAAATAAATCACAAGTTACACATTTTTAAAGCTGCTGAATACCACTAACATTGCAAAAATTCCGGAAAATAGAATACCTGTGTTAGTTAACCGCCTGACATACCTCTTTAACGCTCTTTTGGGCTTCCCTGGCAGTTCAGTGGTTAAGACTGTGCTTCCACTTCAGGGTTCAATACCTGGTGGGAGAACTAAGATCCTGCATTTCCCAAGGCATGGCCCCAAAATACTCTTTTATCTACACATTTGATTGTGTAATTGTGGCCTCTACATGCAACAATCCTTTAAAATATGCTCTAGGGAATTTTCTGGCGGTGCAGTGCTTAGGACTCCATTGCAGGGGGCAAGGGTTCAATCCCTGGTCAGGGAACCAAGGTCCTGCAAGGAGGCATGCAGCGCAGCCAAAAAATTAATAATAATATTTAAAAATAAATACATAAAATATGCTGTATAGAAAGAACAAAATGTTAATTCAGTCTTTTCCTCTAGAATGATTTAATCAAAATGTTTCTTCGTATTGACAGTTTAGAAAAGTGTCATTTAACTTCACAATGCTACTGCTGTATCATGTCAAGACAGTTCTGGAAAACACCACAGGCACCCCAACACCATCCTGCATGGTCTCGAAGTGTGTTAAAGGAGAAGTTGATGAGGAAAGAGACAGATGTCTGAACGACTGTGGTTAAAAGCTCTTACTTGGCAGATTTCACAAAAGCATATGACCAAGTGCGGGGAGTCCCTTCTACGGCCGTGGACGAGGTTGTGGAAAGGAGAGCCTCTGAGGTGTTTGCTTTCAGTGGTTTCTCAGTAAACCTGCCTCCAAAGGGGAGCCAGAGGGTCACCCACTTACAAAGGTTACACCCAATAAACTCAGCTCTAACATGATGCTCTGGCTGGGCAGAGATGGAACCAAAGGACAGTGGTTGCTGGACATCCTTCACAGCCAATTCCAGTGAGACTCGCTTCCTATTCTCTTCAGATTGAGGATTCTGTGGAAATCCCAGTCATCTCTCCAAGACTTCGCAGTCTCTCAGCCAGGAGAAAGAGGAAGCAGAAATGCCAGTCCCTGAGAGAAATTGTCTTTGGCGAGCTGCCTTGATGTCGGGGGTGGGCGGGATAGTTACTTGCTTTGGGGATAGTACATGCCTGGGGTGTCAGCAGAAGGTCCACCCAAGCAGCGAACTGGGTAGGGCTCCTTTTAGTACTTTGCCAGGAACTGTAAGGAAAACATAAACCCTCTACATTTTAGCAGAGAAAAGCTCTGGAAGGAGATTGTCAGGGGGTTTCCAAGAACCCTCAAAGACCACAGGCTTCACTGTCGCTGCCCCTGAGCATTCCACATCAAGGAAGACCACCAGCCTTCCCTGGCCTGGGCTGAGGCACAAACACATGTGTCCTTTTCTTTAACTTGATTTTTTTTTTCCTGATTATAAAAGGAAAATATGCCCATTGGGGGAAAAAGAAAAAAGCCTAAGAAAAAAAAAAAAAGAAGAAGAAGAAAGTAAAGAAACCCTGTTATCATTCTGTAATCCCACACCCTATTTCAGGCCAGTGTTTTGGCGTATTTCCCCCAGCCATTCTCAACGCGTCATTTTTGCAAGGATTCTGCTGTTTTCACTTAACATTTAAACCATGTCTTTGTCTTGGAAAAACTCACTCTAAGCATCATTCAAACACTGCTAGATATCTCAGCACCTCTGTTTACAAGAGTGGCCAATTTCAAAAGAGTTCTCCGTTTTGTCCAAAAGCAAAGCTTGACTGACTTACGGAATAGTGCGCTGCCAAGCCACCCACAGGATGTCCAGCACGATCCGAGGGGACTCGTGATCCCTTTCCTTGGTCCCGCCCGCCCCCATCCGCAACCCCACCCCAGCCTCCCCCCAACCTCCCTTTTATGCCTCCTTCCTTTCCTGCTGAACTTGGTTTATGGCTCATATTGAGAGAACAGAATGGACTCAAATCCTTGCTGGCATCCAACGGATAAAAGCCAACTCAGACTCCCACCCCCGCACCCCCAGCTCCCGGGGTCACTTCCTCATAGACTTCTTCACGGCCTGCCCCCGGGCCAAAGCCACAGACCATTATGAAATGTGGGGCGGGTCCCTCTGCCTCGCCTTGCCGGGCGCCCAGAGCTCCCAAAGCTCCCCTCCTTCAATCAGTCTTTCCAAGGCTCTTTCCAACCCCTATACCCTTCGACCCTACTGTCAAAAAAGGGTTAAAAGCTAAATATGTACTTGAAAGTCTGATAAACAAGCAAAAGCTTCAGCCTAAGGGAGGAACTCTGGAATTGTGCAATCCCAGGAAATCGGGGGGCAGTGGGCGAAGATGGGGGTGGGGTGAGGGTCGAGGGCTCCGCGCGAGGCCCATCCGGGGCTCTGGTTGCCGAGGGGTCTTTCCCGAAGGATCGCGAGCCGCAACCCGTCGTCCCCAGCACAGAAGGCGGCGGGTGGCAGGGTTCCCTCTTCCCCCGGCTCCTCTGAGCCAAGGTCGGGGCCAGCCGGCTCTGCGCTTGCTGGGTGACGCCAGCCCCTCAGGGAGACCCCGGCTCGCGCAGAGCCGCGCGGGGCGCTCGGGCCGCGGAGAGCCCGGGGACCCCTGGGGCCGCGGTTCCCGGGAGCGCCGGCGCGGGTAGGGGGCGCCAGGAAAGTCCCGGCGGCGGGCGGGGTGCAGGGGCGGGGCACGCTCCAGGAGGGCCGGGCCCGGGCGCGGCGGCCGCGCGGGGCGCTCGTCCGCCCCAGGACGCGCTGCCGCCGCTGCAGCCGGCGGGGCTCGGGAAGAGGCGGGCCCCGCGCGCGCCCTGCGGTCGCCATGGCCGCCGAGGCGGCGAAGTGAGCGGCTCGGCGACCCCGCGCCGGGGCCGGGCTGCGCCCCCAGCGCCGCGGAGCGTGCGGCGCCCGGAGCCCTGGGCCATGCGGCCGCCGCCGCCGACACTGCTGCCGCCGCTGCTTCTGATGCTCAGCGGCTTTGGCGCTGCGGCGCCCCCCGCAGGTAAGCGGGGCCGGAGTGACCCCGAGGCCTGCCGGAGGCGGCGTCTCGAGAGTGGGAGTCCGCGGGGAGCCCGCAGTAGGTGGGAATCCACGGGAACCCCCATTGATTGGGGGGGGCAGTAAACAGGGGTGTCCCGTGCGGGTGGGGTCCGCGGGGAGCCAGGATCAGTGGAAGGGGTTCAGGGCTGCCCCGATCGGGTGGGCTCCGCGGGGCGTGGGAGCCCGAAGCGGGTGTGGGATGGTCGCGGGGGGTGGTGGGGAGGGTGGATTCCAGGCAGTCTCGGGCCGCGAGCTGTAGCGGCGGGAGGAGCCCCGGGCCGCGCTGCCCCTGCACGAGTCTGGACAGTCTGTAGCTCCTTCTCTTAAGAGAGAAGCCCCCAAAGCTAGCGCGGCTCGACTCTGAATGTCTCCAAATGAGCAGAGGAAAAACCAGATTCAGGGCTCGAGAAGAGGCTGCTTCCGCCGGCCACAGATTCCTCTTCCCGACCGCCTGAATGTAGCGCTGCCTGGCCTCTCCTCCCTGGGGTGGGGCGCAGCCAGAACCAGGTCCAGGCCTGCTTTCCTCGCAGTTCCGTGCCAGGGAGGCCTGCCACCGGCGGGGACCTCTGTCCTGGGGATCGTGACTGTACCTCAATCTTAACTGAGGCCGGGTGTGTCTGATTAGCGGGTGTGAAGTCCAGGTGGTCATTCCCCCGGGGTCGGATAGACTGGCCGGCGGAGGAGGGGGAGTGGGGCGGCGGCGCAAAACCCAGAAATGTTGCCCTGCGGTGGGCAGCGGGTCAGCTGAGCCAGAATTTTAATCCTAGCGCTGTTCCCATCTGGACTGCCCCACCTAAGCTCAGCCTCCTGTTTACCTCTGACACTAACTGACCATACCTATGAGCCAGGGACAAACTACCAAGAGAGAGACACAGAGAGAGAGAGAGACAGAGAGAAAGGAAAAAGGTGGTTGAGAACATTCTCTCTGTGCATCACTCTGTGTTTGTGTTTTGCTGGCTTATTTCTCATGAAGTGACTGATACCATAGTTTGAGTAACACTTTAAAAGTCTCAAGAATTTAGAAGTTTCCTCCCCCTTGGATTCTCAAGCTGTTGTTTGGGCTTGTTTCTTTTTATCAGCATCCCTTGCAACGCCATTAAACTCCATAGGTCCTGGATAAGGGAAGCATTGCATCAGAGAGAGTGTGTGTATGTGTGAGTGTGTGTATGTGTGAGTGTATGTGTGTGTGAGAGGGGAGTGAGAGAGAGAGAGAGAGAGAGAGAGAGAGAGTGTGTGTGTGTGTGTGTGTGTGTGTGTGTGTGTGTGTACTCCCACGCTCCCTGATGTCCGACTCTTTCCCACCCTTTGGACTGCATTGTCTCCTGCATTGCAAGCTGATTCCTTACTGCTAAGCCATCTGGGGAGCACTCAGGGAGTGAGTTCAGTTCAGTTCAGTCGCTCAGTCGTCCCTGACTCTTTGCGACCCCATGGACTACTGCACATCAGGCCTCCCGGAGTTTACTCAAACTCGTGTCCACTGAGTTGGTGATGCCGTCCAACCATCTCGTCCTCTGTCATCCCCTTGTGTGCTCCTAGTTAAATGGCTGTTTCCTCCTGGGAGCTGGACAGATGGGTTTGTATCTTAACTCTACTCCTCAAGCTTCGAGTCTTGAACAACCTACATTTGCTCCTTCCCTGGGCTTCCTTCAGATGAGATTTGTGCTTAGCCACTCAGTCGTGTCTGACACTTTGTGACCCCATGGACTGCCAGGCTCTTCTGTCCATGGAACCCTCCAGGCAAGAACACTGCAGTGGGTAGCCATTCTCTCCTCCAGAGGATCTTCCCAACCCAGGGACTGAGCCCAGGTCTCATGTCTCCTGCACTGCAGGCAGATTCTTTACTACTCAGGTGAGAAGGGAAAGGGAAAGCTCAGGGAAGCCCTCAGATGAGATTCGGG
This sequence comes from Bos taurus, assembly GCF_002263795.3. Lineage (NCBI taxonomy): Eukaryota > Metazoa > Chordata > Mammalia > Artiodactyla > Bovidae > Bos > Bos taurus. Next base: position 2,127,425 of record NC_037328.1, on the reverse strand, counting down.
TGTTGGTAATTTTCCAAGGTGGTCCTCTATACATGGGCTGCTCCTGACTAGTCTGTGAATTGTTTGTGATTTGTCTGCTGTGGTCCAGAGGTTGATAGAAGTATTTAGTACTTAAGGCCACAAAATTCTCTTACCGTAACTTGCTGACTTGAACATCCAAAGCTTCTCAGAGCTTAGAGACCACTGAGAAAAATAGTAAATCCCCAACCATAGGAAAAACCATAGCAAATTAATGTATATTAAGGAACTCCTGTTTGTCCATAACCTCAACAGTGGAAAGTAATACGTAATAGGAATGTTTGGGGGCAAACTCTATAAATGACCATAGTGGCCACCATTTATTGGGCTACTCTTTTAACGCGGACAGGCTGTTAAGCCATTCTTTTGAAGTAGATAATAACCCCATTTTGCTCCCTAGGAAATCAAACCATTCTTTTTAGGAAGAGACAAATGGTCTAGGTAGATAAGCTGATATCCAGTATTTACGGACAAGACCAACTTCCTGGTTATGGGTGAGAATTCAGGGAGTTTTTTGTTTTTTACTTCTCCTCACCTGCAAGGTATTAATTGGAGATGGGATCACTGATGTTCATCATAATGACCCATCCATGGAAGGATCCTGAAGGGTCTTCTTTTTTGTTGTTGCATGTTTTTTATTGGAGGATAATTGCTTCACAATGTTGAGCTGGTTTCTGCCATACGACAGCAACACGAGTCAGTCACCCTTCAGGGGGAGGGGGTTTCAGGAGGGAAGGGGTCTTCGATTGTGAAGATTAAATGATTAATTCTGATGTTAGTAGTACTTTATTATCTGTGTGTGATATGTGTTAATCAAACTAGGCTATTAAGACCCAGGAGAGCCTGTTCTTAAAAATGTATAAAATCTCAAACACCTGGATCCAGGGTGGACCGGAGGTAGCCAGTTGGGGCAGAAAGGTGGAACAGGAGGTGTGATTGTACAGTAATTGTATGGAAGATACATTTGGCATCTCCCTAGGTTCTCTCTTCTTACCATTAACAGTGAACCATTGCCCCAAAGACCATGGAGAAGGAAGCAGAGTGGGGCTTTGTGCACCCTTCTTAGGACTGTGAGCTTTATCTTGTAGGAGCTAGGGTGCCATTAAAGGCCTGGTGTCCACCTCCCTGGACTGTGTTAGTTTCCTGTTGTTGCTGTAACAATGACCACCAACTTGGTGCCTTAATATAGCACAAACTTATTTGTGCCTGGTGTCTTTGCTGTGAGTTTCTTTGCCATAGATACCTTTGCCACAAGCATTTTCAACCTCAGACATTTTCAGTACATGACTAATTGGCATCAGGCAGTTTTGCCATAATAGATAAAATAACTGGCTGACAACTTGGTTTGACAGTTTGGTTTCAAGTGGTTGAAATGTGAAAGCATTTCGTAGTGAAGTTGCTGATGGCTTTATCAAGTTGATGGATGATGATGACTTGGTGTTCTTATTAGGAAACACACTACCCTGGGAGAGAAAGAGGCCGATGGCCTTAATTAAAGGTGCAGAGTTGAACCAATGCTTCCCATAGAACTAAATATTTATCAACAGACATGTGACAATATGCCAGCACACACGGTCCAAAGCTCAGTTACAAATACGTGTCCCAATGTTTAGAAGCTGACACCTTGCTTAACAAAAGAAGAAATGTCAGTGAAAAAGAAAAACCATGAGACAAATCAATACACACACACAAAAAATATGTATATATGATAAGAAACAAAAGAAAAGACTTTGAAGACCAGTACTTCGTAAAGCCCACAGAATAAAATCAGTTGTTTGCACAGTATTGCTGTGAATCTACACACATTTTAAATGTATTCAAATGTTTTTCATTTTGCAATAGTCTTTTAAATTTTGTTGTTTATTTTTCATGTTTCATTATGGCCAATGTTATGTTTCTCTTTTATTTTTCATCATTTTCCTTTTGATAAAATTTACTTTTATCAAAAGAGATTTGTGAAATTTACTTTTACAACTTACATAAGCTAAATTGCCTTACGGCCCGTTAGTTATTCAGTGAAAGTGTCTGCAGTGGAAATGCTTGCGGTAAAGAAGCTTACGGTGAAGATGTGTGGTAGTCACTCAGTCGTGTCCGATTCTTTGCAGCCCCAAGGACTGTGGCCTGCCAGGCTCCTCTGTCCATGGGATTTTCCAAGCAAGAATACTGGAATGGGTTGTCACTTCCTTGATACCTAGAACTGAATTCAGTGTCTTACAGTTCTGGAAGTCGTGGTCAGATGCAGACCGGGCTGAGGCTAAATCAAGGTGTCCTAGGGGTGTGTTCGTTTCTGAGGATTCTAGAGGGAGAATCATTTCCTTGCGTTTTCCAGCTCCTGGAGAAACAGTGGTGACCTGGGTCCACCCAGATGCTCCAGGATAAGCTGTCTTTAGATCTTCTGTAGGGCCCTAAGTTTCATCTGCAACTCCGATCCCCATGTACCTAATATGTTCATAAGACACAGACGTCTTGAGGGGAGGGCGCTGTTTTGCCTCACGCGAGGTCAGACCATTGACCCAGCAGTCAGCACAGGCTGAGCCCTCTGTTGGTGGTCACTGGAGGCTTGGTCTGGGTAACAGCTTGCAGCTCACTACCTGCAGCCATCCATCAGGACACCCTGAAACTGTTGTTGTTTAGTCGCTAAGTCACGTCTGACTCTCTGCAACCCCATAGACTTGTAGCCCACTGGCTCCTCTGTTCATGGGATTTTCCAGGCAAGCATACTGGAGTGGGTTGCCATTTCCTTCTCCAGGAGATCTTCCCGACCCAGGGATAGAACCCAGGTCTCCCACATTGCGGGCAGATTCTTTACTGTCTGAGCCACCAGGCACATCTTAAAAATCACACTTAGGCAGCAGTGTGTGGTTTGGTGTCTGGTTTGCCTTTCATTTGTGGTCCTGCATTTGCCCCTCACTCACTCCATCTCTAGGAGAGATGGTGTCATTTCACTTTTCATGTGGAAATTGATGCTCAGGTGTGTTGTGGCAGGATTCCATGGTTCTTGGTGGCAGGATCAGGATTCCAGCTAAAGCCTTTTGCCCACAAATTCTCTTCTCTTCCCAAAGCCTTTGTTAACACCATTGACTGCAGGTCATATGGCCCTAAATATATGGACCCTTTAGAGCCATCCAGATAAGTCCAGAGTTAGTCAATCTTTAAGGAAATCAACCCCGATTATTCATTGGAAGGACTGATGCTGAAGCTGAAGCCCCAGTACTTTGGCCACCTGATGTGAAGAACCAACTCATCGGAAAAGACCCTGGGAAAGGATTGAGGGCAGGAGGAGAAGGGGGCGACAGAGGATGAGATGGTTGGATGGCATCACCAACTCAATGGATATGAGTTTGAGCAAAGTCCAGGAGATAGTGAAGGACAGAGGAGCCTGGCGGGGTACAGTCAACGGGGTCACAAAGAGTCAGATACTTAGTGAGCGAACAACGGCAAGCAGAATTGTACCCACTTCCTGCCCCAGCCTCTCCGAGACCAGAGAAAAGGCAGGACTTACACATAAAGCAAGAAAGAGAGCTTGAGCTTAGCCTGGATTTCTCCTGGACAAATGCAGAAACTGGCTGCTTAATCCCTGAAGGAGAGACAGCAGGTTACTGGGCTACAGCTCCGTTGTTCCCCAGGCCCCAGGAGCCTGCTTCTCCAGCTCCAGGGGATGGGACAGCCCCCAAGTCTGGCAACAGCCAGCCTCCCTGGAGCTCCCGCTCTAGCATCTGAGGAAGAGGAACCGGTCACGCTGTGCTCCTGCAGGTCTCAGCAGCACACGTGAAATTAACCCGCTCACTCCTCCTAAGAACCCTTTGAAGTCTGCACAGTGATCATTGCTGTTTCGCAGATGAGACGACCGAGGCACAGAGAGGTGAAACAAGGTTCTGCCAAGAGCAGGAGGTTTCGCACCCGAAGGTCCTGCGAAGAGCATGGGCCTTTGAACCCAGGCAGTCAAATTCTGGTCCTCCTCACCACCCCCCGGGTGTAAACACAGGACCCAGGTGGTGGGAAACCCAGGTGGTGGGAAACCCAGGAGAAAGGAAAGGGGGATTGGGAGGCAGGAAAGTGCTTTGATAGGGTGGCGCTTGAGCAGAGTACTGAAGGGAGTGGGGGAGAAGCGTGGCCCAGGGAGAAAGAAGGCTCCAGAGAAAGGCAGGGCGAAGTGCAAGGGCCCCCCCTCCTGCCCCCACCATCCATCCCCTGGGGCGAGGAGGTGGCCAGGGGAGGCCGGGCAGGAACGGGCCTCCCTCCTGAGATGATGCATGCGCGGGGCCGAACTGAGGCTGCTGGTGTGAGTGAGAGGGCAGCCTCTGGTGCTTCAGCGTGAAACCCACAGCCCCGAGACTCGGTTTCTTCTCTGAATGCAGTGAAACAGGGGATGCCAACAAACTCAAATATGAGAGCCAGGCTGCAGGTCCCCTGGCCACACCTCTGTTACATGAAAGGTGCAGAAAGCGGAAGGCTCTGATGGAGACTCCTGATATTTACTGAGAAGGCTGTCCTCCGGTCTGCCTGCCTGGCGGGCTGGAAGACATCGGTGGTCCCTAGTGCTCCCCTTCTTAGCGGACTGTCTAGATGGGGGTGGGGAGGGAGGTGGAGAGAGAGGGGATGCCTCCTAAATCCTCCCCAGGGAGGGGGAGGCAGGCAGAATAATGGTCCCTAGAGAGATCCACAGCCCGATCTCCGGAGCCTGTGACCACGTTGCCTTACGTGGCAAAAGGGACTTGGCAGATGTGATTAAATGAGGGTTCCTGAGCTGGGGAGATTTTCCTGGATTATTGGGCTCAGTGGGCCCAGTGCAATCACATGGATCCTTGGAAGCTGGAAGAGGAAGTCGGAACCAAAGAGCTGGCAGCACAAGACAGGCTCAGCCCAGCATTGCTGGAGCAAGAGGCCAGGAGCCAAAGAATGTGAGCAGCTTCTCAGCAAGGAAATAGGCAGGAACTATTTCTCCCCTGGCTTCCAGAAGAAAGGGAGCATGCCAACACCTTGACCTTGGCCTGTGAGACCTGTTGTCTGACCTGTAGGAACAATAAGAGCATGAATCCGGGTTAAGACACTACATTGGCCTTCCTGGCTGGTCCCGTGCCCAGCCCTAACCAAGCCCTCACCCCCTGAGACCCTGCACAGCATCTCCTGGAAGCAGGACTTCATTTCCTGAGCTCACATTGGGATCCACTGGGCCATAGCAGCCCCAGTGAGCAGGGTGGGCCAGTCTGGAAGAGCAGCCTCCCGCCACGCTGCATCTTTGGGCCGGCTTCCGTCAGGCCTGACATGAGTTGGCTGGAGTGTCAAGGTAGCTGGTTGAATTAAGGTCTGGAAGGAAGGTCAGCCCCAGGCCTTAGCTGTGAAAGTGATGGGCATTCTGTAAGTAAACAGGTGGCCACAGACTCCAGGCCACAACTTCTTTCAGCAGGAGCACGGTGGGCCAGGCTCTCAGCTGGTCTTGGCATCCTTCTTTGAGATGCATTTACTGAAAATGTGTGTTTTGAATTTCCTGCTTGGAACTCTGGAATAGCCTGTTTTTCAGACTTTCCAGCTCTGGGTGTTTCTCATTAACCTTTTGGTCTCAGAGAAAGCCTTATCATCACCATGTGTTTCCTCACGAGAGAAAAGCCTTCCACCCTGGTGGCCTCTAGCCCCGTCCTGTAGATCACGGGCCATGCCAAGGAGGGGAGATTCTGACATTGGCAGTGGTTCCCTGCAGAACGTGTTCTTCTGCCATTTGTGGTTCTCAAACGTCTCAACGTGCATGCGAATTAGCTGGGAAGCTTGTTGAAAATGCAGAGTTCCTGGTCTGGGGTGGGGCATGGGAATCTGTATTTTAGCCTCAGTGATTATGACGTTGGGGGAGTCTTTGAGAAACACATGAAGCCCAGAAGACAAGTCCTCACCCTCCCAGGTGTCTTTGGGATTTGCACATCTGGTTTGGGGTGTGTGTGTACACATTTGTGGAGATTTCCCAAATATTCCTTATATCAAAGTCAGGGTCTCATGCTTGTCCAGTAGCCATCAAGTTAATCTTCTCCAGAACCTTCTCCAGTGTACTATGGTTTATTCTTTATTCCTGAAGAAGAAACCAAGGCCCAAGCTCTTATGTTACCCTCACTTACTACAGGCAGTCTCACCGCTGTGACCTGGGTTCAATTCCTGGTCAGGGAAGCCTTTCTCCTTCCTCTCCCCCTGCCACCTACCAATTCCCCTGTGGGACCATACCAGCCTCTACTTCCCTGTAGCTCAGATAGTAAAGAATCTGCCTGCAGTGCTGGAGACCCAGGTTTGATCCCTGGGTTGGGAAGATCCCCTGGAGAAGGGAATGGCCACCCACTCCAGTATTCTTGCCTGGAGAATCCCATGGACAGAGGAGTCTGGTGGGTTATAGGCCAAGGGGTCACAGAGAGTTGGACATGACTGGGCGACTAACACTACTACTCCTAAAGGTAGACAGGTGTCCTCATTAAGCCTCAGCCAGGACCTGCTCATATGGAACTGGAACCTGCAGTTGGAAAGGCAGCCCCAAGCCCCTTTCCCCACAGACTGTGTCAACTGTGCCATCTTTTGTTGTTCATTCGCTCAGTTATGTCCAACTCTTTGCAACCCCATGGACTGCAGCATACCAGACTTCCCTGTCCTTCACTGTCTCCCAGAGTTTGCTCAAATTCATGTCCATCAAGTCGGTGATGCCATCCAACCATCTCATCCTCTGTCATCCCCTTCTCCTCCTGCCTTCAATCTTTCCCAGCATCAGGGTCTTTTCAAATGAGTCAGCTCTTTGCATCAGGTGGCCAAAGTATTGGAGCTTCAGCTTCAACGTCAGTCCTTCCAGTGAATATTCAGGGGTGATTTCCTTTAGGATGGACTGGTTGGATCTCCTTGTAGCCCAAGGGACTCTCAAGAGTCTTCTCCAAAGCCACAGTTCAAAAGCATCAATTATGGGATTAACAAATAGTTAAACCAAGATAAGAAAGTTGAGGGAACCCTTCATGCAATCTCCAGGGAAGAGAGCCAAGGGAACCCCCATATGCCATTTCTAGGGTGAAGGGCTGTCTTTAGTCAAAGGCTAAAGGCGTAGGGGATGTGTGGGGAGAATGGGTAATATCAAAACCCCAGCCGCATGAATTACATATTTTTGTAATTGACTTTTCTCCTCTTGACCCTCCCTGTCTCTCCCTCATCTCCCTCCTTCTCTTATTCTCTGTCCCTTTCAAGACTCCCTGGCCCAGCTGCCTGCTCCTGGAAACCTGAAGGTTCACCTGTACAACGCCCAGCAGGCGCTGAGCTGGGAGCCGGTGTCCCTGGACAGCGACCCGAGGCCGGTGGTCTACCAGGTGCAGTATAAATAGTAAGCAATGTTTCTGTTGGCCTTCTTCCTGGGAGCTGGGAGTGGAATTGTTACAGAACCTGAGGCCAGCTGCCTGTTCTTGCTCCTTGGCAGCACTGTAAGCAAAGTCGTCACAAGCAGATAGTCCTCTCGGACTTTTTATTTTTTGGCCACACCCTGTGCAGCATGTGAGAACTTAGTTCCCGGCTCAGGGATCAAACCTACACCCGCTGGATTGGAAGCCCAGAATCTTAACCACTGGACCACCAGGGACGTCCCTCTCTTGTACTTCTTAAATCTCCAAGGATGGAGATTTCACAACTTCCCCTCCAACCCCTCCACTCATCCGAAGGCTGAAAGGATATTGACCCTCAGGGAGCTCAGCTGTCTCACCACAGGACAGCTTAGTTGTGTGGAAGTTGATTCATCAGTTTAAGGCGGAGATTGTATGAAAGAGCTTCCTGTCTGGAAAGGGCCAGAGGTATCTTTTGGTCTTCATCGTCTTCAGGTTTCAAAATCTGGATTATTTAGCCTTCTGGCCCGAATTTGGCCTAATAAGAAAGCTGTTCAATTAATGAACAATTAATTCCCAGTTTCTAAGCTGGTGATCCATTTTGCATTTTATTCTGGCCCCTCATTCTCTCCCTCACCTCCTGTTCAAGCCTTCCTACAGTTGGCCATCACTTGATTTACAATGTAGACACACAGAGGAAGGAGAAAGGCAAAATCCAAGCCGTCGTTTACCTTGGTAGATGCATTAAGTGAAGACCAAGTTAAAATTATTGTGAGACTTCCCTTGTGGTCCAGCGTTTAGGACTGCATGCTTCTAATACTCGGGGCAGAGATTTGATCCCTGGTCAGGGAACCAAAATCCCACATGCCCTGAGGTGCAGCCGAAACAAACAAACAAAAATTATTGGCTAAGTCATTTTTAGATTACTAAATAAACAAAAGTTTTAACAGTGGGAATGCCTAGTGCTGGTGAGAATGTGGCTGGTGGACACACGCTGAATCAGAATCAGTTGTGAGCACAGCCCTCTTGAAAAGTCAGTTGTTCTCTTCATTTAGAATCGTGGGAATGTCCATACTACTTTTTTTATTCCAGGCAGACAATACAACCTTCTGTATCAAAAAAAAAGAAACCAAACAAACTTACACTCATGAAGATATACATTCAAGTGTCTATTCATGTCCATTGGCTAGAAGTTGACGAATTGTGTCAAGTTAACTTGTGAATGAGCCCTTAGGGACCACTGAAAAGGGTAATTATGTGTCATATGACAGCAGGTGCAGCTGTATCCAATTTGGAATGAATCTGTGGTCAGAACAGGTAGGGCATGTGGAAAAATTACAAGTGGTTAATTTGTTAGAGGAGGAGGTTTCCAGAGGACTTCTTTTTTATCTTTAACTGTTCAGTGTAACAATATTTGCTTAAAAAAATGATGGCCTTCCCAGGTGTCACTAGTGGTAAACAGTCTGCCTATCAGAACAGATGCAAGACACACCCTGGGTTGGGAAGATCCCCGGGGTAGGAAATGGCACCCAGCTCCAATATTCTTGCCTGGAAAATTCCATGGCCAGAGGAGCCTGGCAGGCTACTGTCCATGGGACCACAAACGGTCAGACATGACTGAGCACATTGTAAAAATTAATTCTAAACTGAGATTTGAGGCCTATCTCTGGATTGCATTTATCTATGTCTATTTTTTAGAGAGATTTTTAAGGTGGTTTTAGTATTCTAAAATCTTTATTAAATTTGTTGTAATATTGCTTCTGTTTTACGTTTTGGGTTTTTGGCCTCAAGGCATTGGGGATCTTAGCTCCCAGACTGGGGATCAAACCCACCTCCCCTGCACTGGAAGGCAAAGTCCCAACCACTGGACCGCCAGGGAAATCCCTATCTACTTCTTAAGTGATGGTAAATTTCAAACATGATCATCTGTAATAAACAGACCTGTCCGTGAGGACCAGATACATCATTTTGTGCGCAGTACCAAATGAAAACGTGGGGCTCCTGGTTCAAAAACTTTGGGGAGTTCAGGATGGCAACATCAGAGCTTGAAGTCAGGAACCCTCTTAGGAGTACAGCTCTGTGCCACTGCACCGGCCACCTGCTTAGAGCTGGCCCCGCTCAACCTTCAGTGAACACAGTCTCCTAGAGCGCTGCCCAAAGGTTGCAGTAAGAGGAAGTCGCAGCTGATCTACCCACTAGCACTTGTCAGCCTTGATTGGGGAAGTACATTTATGAGTTGACAGAGGGCCTCTGGACACTAGAAGGATTTATTAAAGCCTTTGACGGTTTCACATCACAGACTAACCTGTTTCACTCTGTTTTCTATTGGGAAAGCATTTTGTAAGATATTTTTTTCAGGTTAGGGGCTGGTTTTGGTAAAGGAAACAGAGTTGAATGTGAATGTTCCTGTTTAGCGTTCTAGTGGTAAAGAACCCGCCCTCCAGTGCAGGAAACGTAAGAGATTTGGCTTTGATCCCTGGGTCAGGAAGATTCCCCTAGAGGAGGAAATGGTAACCCACTCCAGTATTCTTCTCTGGAGAATCCCACAGACAGAGGAACCTGGCGGGCTGTAGTCCATGGTGTCACAGAGTCGGACACGACGAGCGACAGCATGCACACGCATTCACGCATCATCCCTGTTTGGAAAAGCTGAGGGCTCATGAAAACTCAAACAGAGGCGAATTTTTATGTTTTCTTTTCAAATTACAGACTTGATTGTGGAAGAGGGCCTTTGATTTTTTTTGCTGGTCTGTTTTTAGATACTTTCACAAGTTTAGGACCTTTTAGTTACATGAAGTAATTTAATTCTGAGGCTCATGGAACTTTAAATTTTCCATTCTGTTTCTCTCCAGGAAACATCACTGTAACTTTAAATGAATGTGCCTTCATTTTTTGACAGTCATGCCAGCAAAGCCAAAATTACATAGAACACATTGTGCGAAAATTTTAAGTTTAAATCTGAGGTGGCAGATCCTCTGGCCTAGAGTCTGTTTGGCCCACAATGGTTTTTTGTTGTTGTTGCTGTTGTTGTTTTCCTAACTAGTGTTAACATTTACAAATCTGGAAATTTCACTTTAAAAAAAGAACCGAATTTCTGTTTTTTCTTGAAAATAAAGGCAGGCAGAGAGCCGGGCCCTTTCTAGGTCACACCCCACTTGGCCTCTTGCCACGCCAGGGCCTGCCCACCCCAGTCTTCCCAACCCCTTTTTTCTTAACTTCACTTTTTTCTCTTAACTTCACGTTTTTCTAATTTTAATAGCAAAGCACCTTCTTTATAGAAAATCTGGAAAACCCAGAAAAGTAAAAAGTACAAAATTAAAGCAACCTGGGGTCCAAGACAAATCACTATTCTTGTTTTAGTGTATTTCTCTCTAGACGTTTTTTCTAAATACATGGACTTGTTTGCAAATATGCCAGCATCTGTGTGAGACTGAAACAAGACTAGAGTCACACCTCTGGGTCCTGCTTCCTTTTTTTTCCCCTTTTAACTTAATGTAGTTAAGCTTGTGAATATTTTTTCCTACAGTTATTTCAGTGTGAACATTTTTATTTTATGTTTTGTTATATGATGTATCACTCATGATTTTTTTTTTTTTACTTTTCCCCACCCACGAGTGGTGTAGTTGACAGTTTGTGACTATTAAAAGTAATGTCCTCAAACCGAAATCATTGATGACTGTTTTCATCCATTTCTGGAAGAGGACTTGCTGGGTTCACAGAGGACAGACTTACTTAATCATTTCTGGAAATGATGTAACAGAAGGTGAACAGGGAAATCATTGGTTGCTCAGGTTGTTAATAAATATTTTTAGATGGTGCTTAGTAGGCACCGCTGCCTTTTCATTTGAAAAGACCCTGATGCTGGGAAAGATTGAAGGCAGGAGGAGAAGGGGATGACAGAGGATGAGATGGTTGGATGGCATCAGTGACTCCATGAGTTTGAGTAAGCTCCAGGAGTTGGTGATGGACAGGGAAGCCTGGTGTGCTGCAGTCCATGGGGTCGCAAAGAGTCGGACATGACTGAGCAACTGAACTGAACTGAGTAGAAACCCCAGGCCCTGGTCCAGGCATTTTCCTCTTGTCCACGAGATCAACCTTCAAGACAATCCTAAGAATCAGATGCTCTAGCGCATCCCCATCTTATAGATCAAGAGACTGAGGAACAGAGAAGTGAAGTAACTGGGTTTGAACCTGGGTATTCTGGCTCTAGAGTCCATGTGTTTAATCACGAGGCTGTGCTCCCTCTCATGATTGAGGTTGCTTTCAAAATTAGACAAATTGGGGGACAGAGGCTGTCCATATGAACACATTGCCAGGAGCCAGGACCGCTTGCTGGGTATTGCTCAGACTGGCTGATTCATCATAGGCTGGGGCAAGAGGCTGGGGCTCCAGGCCTGGGCGGTGTCATGCCATGAGGCTGTGTTCATTGCATTATCCATTTAAATGGGGCCCACAGCAATTTATTTTTACCCTTTACAAATAGATGGGGAGCCAAACAGTGTCAGCTGTCATTTAAATTTGGATGGTTTGTGCCGTTTTAAACCCCGTTCTTAAGAAACACTTTAAAAAAGTAGTTCTGAATGTACAGAAATAACATACAGAAATGCAACAGATTTCTGTGTATTAATTTTGTAACCTGCAACTTTACCAAGTTCATTTATGAGCTCTAGTAGTTTTCTGGTAGCATCTTTAGGATTTTCTGTGTGTAATGTCGTGTCATCTGCAACAGTGACAGTTTAACCTATTCTTTTCCAATCTGGATTCCTTTTATCTCTTTTTCTTCTCTGATTGCTGTAGCTAGGACTTCCATAACTGTGTTTAAAAAGTGCTGAGAGTGGACATCCTTGTCCTGTGCCTGATCTTAGAGGAAATGCTTTCAGCTTTTCACCACTGACTGTGATGTTAGCTGTAGGTTTGTCATAAATGGCCTATGTTGTGTTGCCATGTGTTCCCTCTATGCCCACTTTCTGGAGAGTTTTTTTTATCATAAATGGCTGTTAAATTTTGTCAAAAGCTTTTTCTTCATCTGTTGAGATGATGGTATGGTTTTTGTTCTTCAGTTTGTTGATGTGGCATATCACTGATTAATTTGTGAATATTGGAAAAAATCCTTGCATCCTTGGGATAAATCCAAAACGGACAAGTTTGGAGGAGAGGGGAGGAGGTGGAACATGGTAGGTCAGTTCCCCGGCTAATCCCAGAGGGGGCCTTTTGCCCCAGTTCAACAGCTGGAATTGGCAGGGAGAAGGTGAGAGTACCTTCAGGTATCTGTGTAACTTTAAAAAAAAAATCACCCACCTGCTTCTGTAGCACAGCCCCCAGTCTGAGAGGGGGCGCCTGTGGTTTGTGATCCCTTTCCCAATTAGGTCCCAGGACTCCAAGGTACAGTGGTGTGTGAGTCTGGTGGGCATCTTCGGTGGAAGCCTTGGCCACATGTATTGATATCACTTTCATCGGGTTACCTGCCACTTTAGCAGAAGCTGAGTCTCCAGACTGGGTCAGAGAGACCCTTAGAAGCCCACGTGGTGTGGGAGAGCTGGTGGCTGTGACCCCAGCCTCATCTCTCCTGTCTCCCCTGGCCCTGCTTTCCAGGCCAGAGTTGCTGTCCAGGGCACAGCCTGTCTCTCAAGGGGACACTCCCTGCTGCCCCCACTGAGGCTTCTGGAGTCACCCCTCGGCCTTTTCTCAAGTCTGTCACCTTAGGACAGAGCTCAGAGTCGGGGATTAGTAATAGAATCCCGCATGGGCATGTGGTATCGGAACAGGGGGTACATTCTCAGTTACAAGGATGCATGGCCTTACAGGCAGCAAGGTTTCCTTGTGGGCAGGACTCTATTTTTTACAAATGGTTTATTCTTTCCTGGTTGCACTGGGTCTTCGTTGTTGTGCAGGCTTTCTCCATTTGCAACGAGCGGTGGGCTGCTCTTCATTGCATCGTGTGGGCTTCTCACTGTGCTTGCTTATCTTGTTGGAGACCACGTACTGTAGGCTTGCAACTTAAGGCATTGCAGCCCGTGGGCTCAGTAGTTGAGGCTGGCGGGCTCCAGAGTACAGGCTCAGTAGCCTGTGGCACACACAGGCTTAGTTGCTCCGCAGCATGTGAAATCTCCCCAGACCAGGGATCGAACCCTTGTCCCCTGCACTGGCAGGGAGATTCCTATCCACTGTACCACCAGGGAAGTCCATGACTCTTTTTAAATGGGCAACTATGGGGTGAAAACAAAGCTCTACACCAGTGAGAAACTGGGGTGTGGTTGCATGAACACAGTATCGGTTCTAAGACATAGGCTACAGAGGCTGAGTTTGAAGCATTAACATTGGCTGTGGAACAAAATGGGAGAAAATATTTGCAAACCATATATCTAATAAGGGACTTGTATCCAGAATATATCATATAAAAGAACTCTTACAACTCAGCAATTAAAAGGCAAATAGCCAAATCAAAATAGAGACACAGGATTTGAGTAGACGGTTTTCCAAAGAAGTTATGCAAATAGCCAGTAAGTACATGAAAAGATACCCAACATCATTAGTCACCAGAGAAAATACAGACGCTTGAATGGCTTCAATAAAAAGGTCATAATAACAAGCCTTGGTGAGGATGTGGAGAAAACGGAACCCTTATACATTGTGGCCGGGAACATAAGATGATGCAGCTGCTTTGGAAAACAGTTAAAAAGAGAGTAACTATATGACCTGGTAAGTTCATTTCTGGGTATACACCCCAGAGAACTGGAAACATAATTTCACACAAAAATTTATATGTGAATATTCTTAGCATTATTCACAGTAGCCAAAAAGTGAATAAGCCAAAAGACAAATAGCCAAAAGACAGCCCACCTGTCCGTCAGAACATGAATGGATAAACATGCAACCGGACGTTAATTTGGCCATAAGAGGGGATAAAGTACTGATACGTGCTACAACATGTATCACACTTGAAAACATACTAAGTAAAACAGGCTAAGTGAAAGGCACTAATCACAAAAGACCACATCAGTTATGATCCCATTTCTATGAAGTGCCAGAACAAGCAAATCCTTAGAGATAGGAAATAGATCGGTGGTAGCCTAGTGATGCTCTAAGCATGGGGGTTGTTTGGGGGATGATGAAAATATTCTAAAACGGGTATGCGGAGGGTTGCACCACCCTGCGCATATACTGAAAGCCATTGAACTGTCCCCTTAAGTGAGAGCAGTGTGTGATATGTGAGGAATATCTCAATGAAAAAAATTTTTTAAAAACTCAACCCTGGGGGAACTGTGATCTGTGATCAAAGAGAGATTTCTGCTAAGTGAAATCCTTTTTTCCGTTTGCAGCAGCACCAGTAGTAACTGGTATGATGTCAACAAAGAAGATAGCAAGGTGGATTGTACGAACCTCACCAGGACAGAGTGTGACTTTACCGCAAACAGCCTCTCGGAGGGGTTCCCACGGCGTTTCAACATCTCTTTACGTGTTCGAGCTAAGCTCGGGGGCCTCGTTTCTGCCTGGGCAACAGCACCTTGGTTCGAACACTATCGGAATGGTAAGGGGACTTGGGTACAAATTCCTTTAACGTTTGCACTTTGCTCTTTGCTAAGCGGTACTGACTCCATGCGCCTAAGTCCTGCCTCTCAGCCTAAATAACCAGCACCCAGATGGGTGTGATGGTCAAACCAGAGTACTGTCCACAGAGGCTGGGGCTAGGGGAGGGTGATTTGCTACACTAGGGAGTTGCTAAACCACAGCCTGCAGGTCAAATCCGGCCATCGACCTGTTTTTGTACATAAAGTTTTATCAGAACTGTGATGTGTGTGTACACGCATCACATAATAGATATTATCATACATAATAGAATATTACTCAGCCATTAAAAAAGAATGGAATAATGCCATTTGCCACAGTGTGGGTGGACCTGGAGATTGTCACACTAAATGAAGTAAGCCAGACAGTGAACGATAGATATTATATGATATTACTTACATGGGGAATTTAAATCTATAATACAAATGAACTTATAAAACAAACAGATTCACAGATATCGAAAACAAATTTAAGGTTACCATAGTAGAGAAAGGGGAGAGAGAAATTAGGAGTGTGGGATTAACAGATACATACTACTATATATAAAATAGATAAGTAGCAAGGACCTACTCTGTAGCATAGGGGACTTAAAATAACCTATAATGGAAAAGAATTTGAAAAAGAATGTATATACGAAAAAATAAAAAAAATAAAAAAAAAAAGAATGTATATACGGGTTTCCCAGGTGGCGCTAGTGGTAAAGAACCCACCTGATACTGCAGGAGACATAAGAGACACAGGTTCGATCCCTGAGTTGGGAAGATCCCCTAGAGGAGGGCACGGCAACCCACTCCAGTATTCTGGCCTGGAGAACCCCACAGACAGAGGAGCCTGACGGGCTACGGTCCATGGGGTCACACAGAGTCAGACACGAATGAAATAACTTAGCACCATGCATGCAAAGGTATATATATACACACACACACACACACCTGAATCTAACACAGTATTGTAAATCAACTATTCTTCAATTTAAAAAGTTTTATCAGAACACAGTTTCCCCATCTATTGATGGACTGCCCAGTGCTGCTCCCATGCTGCAACAGGCCAGCTGAGCAGTTATGTTGGGGGCTGTCTGACCTGTCAGAGCCTAAATTCACCCTGGCACTTGACTGAGAAAGTTGGCCAACCTCTCTGCTGAGTGGGATACTATTAATAGTGTATTGGCTTCACTGGTCACCATCATCTGGCACAACTTCTTTTATGTTCAGGAAAGCTCTTAATTCAGCCTTGACTGGTACCTGTCGCATAGCAGAAAATATCTGTGGAATGACTGCATGAACAGATGTCCTCCCGGATATTGGAAGGGAGCATCAGAGTCATCAAACACTAGTTCATAGCCTTGTTCCTTTTGCTGTTGTTCAGTCACTGAGTCGTGTCCGACTCCTTGCAACCCCATAAACCACAACACACCAGGCTTCCCTGTCCTTCCCCATCTCCTGGAGTTGGCTCAAACTCATCTCTTTTGAGTCGGTGATGCCATCCAACCATCTTAGCCTCTGTTGTCCCCTTCTCCTCCTGCCCTCAATCTTTCTAGCATCAGGGTCTTTTCTAATGAGTTGGCTCTTGGCATCAGGTTTAACGATTCATTTTTTACATGGTCAGCTATGCCTGATGATTCTCCCATGTCTACACAGATGCAAAGTATGGAACTTCTTAGGATCTTTATTCAAGCTCAACAGAAGTATAAGACAGTTGAGGAAATGTGATTGCTGTCTAGATATTTGATGACTTGCTAAGCAATTGTTGTTCACATACTGTAGATGTTATAATGGTATTTTGTTTATTTTTTAAAGGGAGGGGTCTGGTCTTTTCAAGATACATATCTTATAGATGCAGCGATGTAATGTCTGAGATTTGTTCCAAACCATCCGGAGAGTGGGAGGGTCAAGGTGGTCCTTACAAGGTGAAGGAGAAACAAAACTTCCTGGACCAAGACGGTTGATGTACAATGGGGTGACTAGTACATGCTCTTTGGCTACAGTCTTCTCTACTTGCTATGTGTTTGAAATTTCCTGTAATAAGAAGCTAAGGGGGGAAAAAAATCAGTATTTGCTAGCAGTTTGAGGATGGGATGAGAAGGCAGGGTGGTCCCTGCCAGCTGGTCATCTACTGGGGACCAGGCCTCTGTCCTTGAATGGAGCACTGCCAGACATCTGAGCTGTACCTCAGTGGGATTAGTAGGGAACAGAGTAGGCAGCGACAGAAGCAGGGCCCATCGTGATGTCACCAGGCCCCTGGCAGCCAGCTGCTGCTGTCTGTCTTCCCGGCCGGAAACGGCTGGCTGTGTCATTGGTTAAGTTACTGGCAGAGTGTCTCTTCGAGCCAGTGGTGTTTGCAGAGCCCATTGCTGCTTTCGGCACTTGTGGTCGAGTCAGGATGGGTAAACAGCGTGACGATGCCTTACCAAGGGCTCGAGGGGAGAGGGGTTGGGACAGTGGCTGAAGGGGGCAGGCTTTAGCATCACGTAAACCTGGGTTCAAACCTCAACGCTGCCCCTGACCGGCTGTTACTCTGGGCAGGTCATATCCCTCTGGGCTTCAGTTGCCCCCTCTGAGAAATGGGGATGGCCTTGCATGGTTGTTACATGCAGATCTGTGCGGACACACATGTAAAATCCGTGTTGCCAGGTTTCAAGTGATCGCTCAGGCCGTGGGCGCCGCTGTCGGTAGTCACCGCACAGACCTATCAGGTCCTCCTTCTGGGCCTGGAGAGAAGGCAGGCTGTCCGCCCTGGAGAGGCAGGCTCATCACATTGGGATCAGACTCCTGGGCGCTGACCTTTCAGTGGTGAAGGGATGTGGTCATCCAGGCACATACACCCACTCCCTTGGGTGAGTCACAAAAAAGTGTGGAGAATCTGCTCAGCGGGGAGGGGGCCCTGGCCCTGCACATGGGTGGGCTGACCGGCGCTCTGGCGACTTCACCGTCTGAAGGGCACCTTGAAGATATGCGTGCCAGCGTCCGTGAGTGGGTGTGATGCAAGCTTTTTCTGTTCCTCGTGGCCAGTCTGCTAACAACACTGAGGCTTGAGACGGGCCCCACCCGACAGTGTATCTGTCTGGACTTAGTTCCTCCACCATAACAAAGGAGGTGAGAGGGCAAGAGTGCAGGCCCTCCGGGGACCAGTTACTTTACGCAGAGAGAAAGGTGGCCAGACCACGTGCCTAACCCTCCCCAACCTGGGAGAGCCCAGGGTGGGGCGTGGAAGCTAGAGAGAAAGCCAGCCCTCCTCTCGTGAACAGGTGACGGTTCCCAGCGATATGATCGTCTGCGTGCGTGTGTCAAACGTGCAGAAACAGGCCCCTAAGAACTTGGAGCACATGACCTGTTCCTTGATCTGAGTTCCTCCGGTTAATTATACAGGTTAGATGCTTACTTAATAAAGGCTATAGTCTTTCTTCTATAGTGTTCCAGAATCACAGTACTCTCCGGTGATATGTATTCCAGAACATGAAAAGTCTTAACAAATAGATACATGATAGTGTTGTTGTTCAGTCGCTCAGTCCTCAATCCCCTGGACGATAGCCTGCCGGGCTCCTCTGTCTGTGGGTTTTTACAGGCTGGAGTGGGTTGCCACTTCTTTCTCCAGGGGATCTTCCTGACCCACGGATTGAACCCACATCTCCTGCAAGTCTCCTGCATTGCAGGCAGGCTCTTTACCCCTGAGCCACTGGGGAAGCCCTTGTGATAGCAGTGTTTCATGTTATTATCTTTAAGTGTGTCCTATTGGAAAAAGCTAAAAGAGAAATGTGTTTAAGTTTGCAAACACCACTTTTATCTATATAAAAAAATATGTAACAAAAAGAAAATATATATAGAAGGTAAGAGCTAACAAAATCTTTTCATGAAAATTTGACCTTTGGTTAACCTTCCAGCTCTCTGGAAACCTGATAAAAGCTAGCCTATAAAACATGTTATTAGCATAGCATACGGCAGAAAGACCTCTGGTAAAGAATCGGCCTGCCAATGCAGGAGACACAAGAGACACAGGTTCGTTCCCTGGTTGGGAAGATCCCCTGGAGGAGGAAATAGCAACGCACTGCAGTAGTCTTGCCTGGAGAGTCCCATGGACAGAGGAGCCTGGTGGGCTACAGTCCTACAGTCCCTTGTGGCGCAAAGAGTCAGACACGACTAAAGCAACTCGGCACTGCACAGTATATATATACACACACATACATGCACACACGTGTATCTACATAGACTGATGGATCTCGTTTGTAATTCTATTTCAGCTACCATTGGGCCTCCAGAAAACATCCGGGTGACCCCAGAAGAAGGCTCCCTTATCATCAGGCTTTCTGCTCCCTTCGATGTCCCTGCCACCGAGGCCTATTTTGTGTATTGTGTCTACTACTGGGAGAAGGCAGGAGCTAAACAGGCAAGAGCATGTTCTTCTCTGTTTTTGATGTTCTTTTCTTTGGAGTTTCTGGGTAGCAAACGAAAGGCCAAGGAGGGGGTTTCCCTGGCAGTCCAGTGCTTGAGACTCTGAGCTCCCATTGCAGTTGGTGGGTTCAACCCATGGTCAGGGAACTAAGATCCTACAAGCTGCTCTGCTCAGCCAAAAGGAAAATCAAGTGGCCAAGGACACCAGGGTATCCCAGTGCACCCTTAGAGGACAAGACCCATCTGCAGGGCCCTCTCTGCCTCCTATCACACAGTCCCCGTGGTCTGAGTCTGGATTCAGCTGGTGCCCAGGAAGTCTTTGCCACACTCCAGCAGTGGGAAGGTCTCATGGGCCTGTTTCTACTCATGGGCCTATTTTTACTCCTGCAGTCTGCAAGGTTAAGCTATGTGACATCTCTGATCTGAATGGTTTTCAAAGAAGGCAATGCGAATAGGTGAAAAGTCTCAGTGAAGGCGAGAAGAGGGCATGTTCCAAGGAGAAGGGCCAGTAGGTTGGAGAAGGCTGGGCACATCCGGGAACCGCACATGCCCGGATCCATCAGAAATTCGGGCCTGGGACTCCCCTGGTAGTCCAGTGGTTACGAATTCACCTTCCAATGCAGAGGACACGGGTTCAATCCCTGGTTGGGGAGCTAAGATTCCCACATGTCGCAGGGCAACCAAGCCCATGCACCGCAACAAAGACCCAGCACAGCCAAAATAAAAATAAATTAATTAATTAAAAAAAAGAGAAATGGGGCCATGTGAGGGCCTTGGGCAGGGTAAGGTTGACAAAGGAGGGGTCAGAGCAAAGGGGCCTGGTGTCTGGGCCAGGGTCATCTCCAGTGTCTGATCATCCAAGCTGCATTTTTTTTCCTATTTTTTGGCCACACTGTATGACAGCAGTGGGGGTGGGGGGTGAGCCTTAGTTCCCCAGCCAGGGATCGAACCTGTGCCGCCTGCCGTGGAAGCCCAGAGTCATAACCGCTAGACTGCCAGGGAGGTCCCTTCAAGCTACATTGAATGATGTTTCACTATGTGTGTGAACCTCCTGATTTCCTACGTTCAACATTACTCTAATTTTTATAAGAATTTTAAGAGCTGTATGTTTATCTGGAGCTTTCTTCGTGTCTGGCACTGGGCCGGGCACTTTGGATACATCCTTTCGTTTACCCTTTGCACCCATCAGTTTCACTGAGAGGGAGAGGGAGTGTAAGGACTGCCCGAGGCACGCGGAGGAGGCGCCTGGCTCCAGAGGGCCCGTGCTCTCAGTGCTGTGTCTCCCACGTTGCTGATGTTTGCACTTGCTCTGTTTCTTTATGAAAGTGAAAGTCGCTCAGTGTGTCCAGCTCTTTGCAACCCCATGGACTACACAGTCCATGGAATTCTCCAGGCCAGAATACTGGAGTGGGTAGCCTTTCCCTTCTCCAGGGGATCTTCCCAACCCAGGGGTCGAACCCAGGTCTTCTGCACTGCAGGCAGATTCATTACCAGCTGAACCGCGAGGGAAGCCCCTGTTTCTTTACAGTGAGTGTAAAAACACCAAGGAAGGCAAAACTCACTGAAGGGCAGACTCTCAGCAAATAGGGAAGAAAGAAATAATCGTTTCCCAAAATCTGAGTTCACAGTTCTGGTCAACTGGAACAGAGGAGGTCTGGAAGAATCTGGGAGGGATTCCCCTTTCAACCAGAGCATCTATGCTTTGGACTTCTGTGAGCAAAAGATTCTGCGGCTAAAGTGACTCTGAAAGCCACTGATATAGTCTCCATTCCAGCTGTGAGTCCAAATGTCAAGGGTCCCGAAACCCAACCCCTAGATTTGCTCCAAGGATCCTCGGGGACTCAGCGTCCAGTTGTACTTAAGGCTGTGACTTATTACAGAGAAAAGACACAGAACAGAGTCAGCAAAGGGAAGAGACACAGGGGGCAGAGTCTGAAGGAGTCCAGGCAGAAGCTTCCAGGAGTCTTCCCCTCATCACACAGGCTACTCTCAATTCCCCCGACAACAAGAGTAACCGAGTATGTGAAATCGCATCTCCCAGAGAAGCTCCTGGGAGACTCAGTACCCAGGGCTCGTACTGGGGGCTGGTCACACAGGCACCCTCGACCCAGCAGAGCCACCAGGGCTCCTGACTCCCAGAGGTAGAGCAGGTGTTCAGCATCAGAAGCATCATGTATACATTAAAACAGCCTTATCACTTAGGGATCTGTGGGACACTCCTCAAAGCCAAGTTCCCAGATGCCAGCCTTGGGTCAGCCTTGCAAACAAGACCTTTCTAAGGACAGGTCTCCTGCGTTCCTTACTGTCTCAGGCCTGAACGGTAGCTCTTCTCTGTAGTCTGTGATTCTTCTGGAATAGCCAACTGGCTGCTGAAATAAACTCAAAAAAGAATAGTGTTGGGACTCCCCTGGCGGTCCAGTGCCTAAGAATCTGCCTTCCAAGGCAGGGAACCTGAGCTCGATCCCAGGTCAGGGAACTAAGATCCCACATACTGAAGGGCAACTAAGCCTGTGTGCCACAAGGAAAGATCCCACGTGCTGCGGCTGAGACCCAACACAGCCAAATAAATAGATAATTTTTTTAAGAAAAGCATATTGTCCTTAAATTTACCTTTTTTAAAATAATTATTTCTTACTTAAAAAAAAATTTTGGCTGTGCCAGACAGCTTGCAGGAACTTAGTTCCTTGACCATGGATTGAACCCAGGCCATGAGAGTGAAAGCGCCAAGTCCTAAACCACTGGACTACCACAGAATTCCCTGAAATTGCCTTATGTGGTGTCATATTTTACTCCTTATGTGGAGTAAAAATTGTTTCTTTTCTGCCCTGGCAGTCATCATCGTTAAACAGGAGGGGAGAAAGTTTTGAATCATCTATAATCCTACTGTTCAAATATAGTATGACCGTTTGTATTTTTAAAAGTAAGATCATGTCCTATATACTGTTGAATGATCTGCCTTTTTTTTCAGTCAACATATATAATAAGCCACTTTATCTCCACACTCTGAAGCTGCCACCATTTCCAGTGGTTGTAGCGTATTCTGTGTGTGTGTGTGTGTGTGTGTGTGTGTGTGTGTGCGCATGCGTGCTCAGTCATGTCCGACTCTTTGTGACCACATGGACTGTAGCCTGGCAGGCTCCTCTGTCTATGGGATTTCCCGGGCCAGAATACCAGAGTGGGTTGCCATTTCCTTCTCCAGGGGATCTTCCCGACCCAGGGATCGAACCTGTGTCTCCTGCGTTCCTTATCACTAGCACCACCAGGGAAGCCCTAGTGTTTTCTACTGTATCTCCCAATATGAAAGCAGTCCTTTAGGAGAAATCCCGTATCCCCATAGTGTGTGGTGTCTTTTTCTCATTTCCCCATAGAATAGTGACAGTTTGCCCGGAATGAGAGAGGGGCCGTTGACCGAACATGTGGAGGTGACAAACCGGAGGGAGGTGTCACGGCAGGCGAGGGAGACAGGGGACAAGATCCTCTAAGAATCTGGGACCCAACTCTTCCTTGATGACATAAATTTCTAAGACCGTGTTCACCAGAACTATAAAGGGAAGCAGCACAGTGAAGCGAAAACCAGAAGCAGATTCGGAACCCAAGGAACAGTATTTCCTAGAATGCCCTTTTCCCCTCTGTTCATCCACTGACTTGAAACTGTAGACGAGACTAACCATGAAATATACAATGTTCATTTCAAAGGAGAAAATTTCGTCCTGGAAATTGGGATTTGCTAAATTCCAGCTCTGGACCCTCCATTGCTGCAATGGGGCTTCAGATCTCACAGCCAGAAACACAGCTCTAATGCCGTCAGCATGTTTCTCAACACTCCTCCCGTTTCCACACGTGAAATTTGTCGGCTGTAAGCGTTATATGTATAAAATTGGTATTCTGTCTCTTTAAAACCAGAATTGCCTTATTCTTTGGTTATTGTGTTCGATGTGAATTTGGGGAAACACTGGAGAAGACGGAAGGCCTTGACCATCCCTGTGCGGGTAATTTACGTGTGCGGTTGTTGATGCTTGCTACGCAGGTGACACGCCCGTTCAGGAGTAACTTCATCACATTGAATGATTTAAAACCCTTAAGAGTATACTGTTTTCAAGTCAAGGCAGAACTGTTTTTGACCAAAGAAAACATCTCTCGACCTGGACATTTAAGCAACATATCTTGCTGTGAAACGGCAGCAGATGGTAATGTATGCTTTCCTAAGTGCTTTCTTTCTGAGCTGGAAACAGAACACTCCTAAAATAGTGCAATCAGGAATTGCTTTTTTGGTGAAGGGTGGTGATGAGTGTAGGGAGATCCAGAGAGGACGGGCTAAGACAGCAATTCACAGTAGATACAACGAGGCTGTGCTGGAATCTCCAGAACAAGAACTGCCAGACGGGTAACACCTGCTTTGTTTTAGGATTGCCTTTGTTGTTCAGTCACTCAGTCGTGTCCGGCTCTTTGCAACCCCATGGACTGCAGCACGCCAGGCTTCCCTGTCCTTCACTATCTCCCAGAGTTTTCTCACACTCATGTCCATTGAGTCAGTGATGCCATCCAGCCATCTCATCCTCTGTTTCCCCCTTCTCCTGCCCTCAATCTTTCCCAGCATCAGGGTCTTTTCCAGTGAGTCAGCTCTTCATATCAGGTGGCCAAAATATTGGAGCTTCAGCCTTAGTATCAGTCCTTCCAGTGAATATTCAGGACTGATTTCCCTTGGGATGGACTGGTTTGATCTCCTTGCAGTCCAAGGGACTCTCAAGAGTTCAATAAAGCATACAGGGCAGGGTGGAAGAGAGCAGTATCCATTCATTTTCCTGGGACGTCAAGTGTATTTATGCAGTGGTGGATGAGAAATTACCTGATGTGTGGGTCATCTTGTTCGTTTTTCGGTTGTCTCTCTAGCTTCTGTCAAGCTTCAACAAGACTTCCTGGCTGCCGGAACCACCTTTTTGGTGCTGTCAGTGGTGGTAGGGTCCTGTCTCTTCCTGGTTCTGAGATACAGAGGCCTGGTTAAACACTGGTTCCACTCTCCGCCAAGCATTCCATCACAGATAGAGGAGGTATGTACACGCCCACAGGGGTGACTTGTCAGGCTTTCTTGCCCCCTAGTAAAACCTAAGAGTAGGACAGTGGACAAAGCCACAGACACAGAGATCAGAGTTAAAAGTGGTGCTTGGTTACTTGTACACTCGTCTTCACAGCAGCATTACTCACCATAGCCGAAAGGCAGAAACACCCTGAATGTCTATTGACAGATGAATGGATAAATAAGATGTGGTGTGAATTCCCTGGCAGTCCAGTGGCTGGGACGTGGCACTTTCACTGCCATGGCCCTGGGGTTCAATCCCTGGTCAGGGAACTAAGATTCCTGCAAGCCTCGTGATTCACCACCCCCGCCCCCACCAAAAAGATATGGTATATACATATGAACGGAATGTTAACCTTAAAAAAAAGAAGGGAGTTCTGAGACATGCTACGATAGAGGACCTTGAGGACATTACGATCAGGGAAATCAACTAGTTACAAAATGACAAATACTACATGATTGCACATACTCGAGCACTTAAGAGTACTCACATTCACAGAACCAGAATGTAGGATAGAGGTTGCCCAGGCCTGAAGGGAGGGAGGAAATGGGGAGTTCGTGTTTAACGGGGACAGTTTCAATTTTACTATGAAAAAAATGAAAAAAGTTCTAGAGACAGATGGTGCTCATGGTTGCCCAACAATCTAAATAGACTTCACACCACTGAACTGCACGCTTAAAAAGGGTCAGGACGGTAAATTTTATGTTATGTGTTTGTTGTTGTTCTTTAGTCGCTCAATCGTGTCCAACTATTTGCAACCCCATGGACTGTAGCCCGCCAGACTCCTCTGTCCATGGGATTCTCCAGGCAAGAATACTGGAGAGGGTTGCCATTTCCTCCTCCAGGGCGTGTCTCCTGCATTGGCAGGTGGATTCTTTAAACTGAGCCACAAAGGAAGCCCCTGTGTTATATGTACTTTTCCACAATTAAAAAAAGTTTTTTTTTTTTTTTAATGGCACGAGGTTGGCCAAAAGATGGCCTAGTCTGGCCCATCCAGGAGATTGGCCGTGGTAGGTCCCACTGGAGACAACACATCAATCCCAGGCGTTTGGAGACTGCCCCCAGGGAGCCTGGCTGGAGCTCACGGACCAGTGGAGGCTGCAGTCAAGAGCATGAGCTTTGGGTTAGACAGTGTGCACACAGGAGGATTCTAGAGGAAACACACCCAGAGCCATGAGCTCAAAGCCTTGCATGCCTAGCGCACAGGCCATGTTACTTTAAAGAATTTAAGAAAGAAAAGTGGAATGGGTGGGCCTTGTTGTTCAGTTGCTTAGTCACGTCCAACCCTTTGCGGCCCCGTGAACCACAGCACACCAGGCTTCCCTGTCCTTCACCATCTCCCAGAGTTTGCTCAAACTCATTCCATTGAGTCTGTGATGCCATCCAACCAGCTTATCCTCTTACCCTCAGTCTTTCCCAGCATCAGGGTCTTTTGCAACAAGTTGACTGTTTGCATCAGGTGGTCAAAGTATTGGAGCTTCAGCTTCAGCACCAGTCCTTCCAACTTCCAATGTATATTCAGGGTTGATTTCCTTTAGGATTGACTGGTTTGATCTCCTTGCTGTCCAAGGGATTCTTAAAAGTTTTATCCAACACTCCACTTTGAAAGCATCAACTCTTTGGTGCTCAGCCTTCTTCATAGTCCAGCGGGTCTTACAGATAGTCTTGTTTTCCTGCCCAGCCACACCGCAGCCCCCCTCCCCAAGGCTCAGTGAGGCAGCCAGGTCCTCTGAGGACAGAGCCATTGGGACATTCTTGGGATCACAAGCTAGCTGATAGAAGAATACTTAAAACTGTTTGCCTCTGGAGGTTTATCATTCTTCAGTAAAATCAGAATAAAAGTACTAGAAACAGAATCTCATGTTGTTGTATCTCGTCTATAAAGACAAAGTCTAGAAAGAGCTGTAGTCACTTGATTTCCTTCATATGTCATGAGCTGTTTAAGGGACACAGACATTATGAGAAATACACATTGAACTCCCTACTGGGACCTGCATACAGATGCTGTAGGATTCTGCTTCTATGAAGACTCTAAGTAGAATAACAGTCAAACTCATAGAAAAGCAGAGAGTAACACAGTGGTTAACAGGGGTGAGGGGAGAGGGGAGTGGGGCGTTGCTTTCAAATGGTAGGAAGTTTCAGTTATGCAAGATGAATAAGTTCTGGTTTCTGCTGTGCAAGATTGTGCTATAATTAGTACTGTGTTGTGCCCTTAAAGGGGCTTCCCAGGTGGTTAAGATTCCACCTACTAATGCTGGAGGCACAGGAGACTTGGGTTCAATCCCTGGGTTGGGAAGATCCCCCGGAGAAGGGAATGGCAACCCACTCCAGTATTCTTGCCTGGGAAATCCCACGAACAGAGGAGCGTGGCAGGCTACAGCCCATGGGGTTGCAAAGTGTTGGACATGACTGAGTGACTGAGCACGCACATGCACTTCAAAATGTGTTAAGAGAGTAGAACTCAAGTTAGGTGTTCTTACCACAAAATTACAATAACGGCAACAACAACAGCAACCGATTTTCCTGGTTAATACTGTCACAACAGAACAGCTGTCACCTCGGAGTTTTACTTGCATTAATAATCTCCGTCTCGGGACTCCCCTGGTGGTCCAGTGGTTAAGACTCTGCACTTCCATTGCAGGGAGCGCAGGTTCAGTGCCTGATCAGGGAACTAAGATCCTGCATGCCATGTGATGAAGCCAAAACACTAAAAAACAAAACCAAAAAAACCCAAAAAACTCTGTCTCTCAGTAGAACTAGCAGCCGGGCCCCAGTAAGTGAGTTTACTGCTACTTGTTTCTTTGGGGCTTGAACCTAAAACACAGAGCCTTTCGATTTGCTTTCCTGGGAAAGTGTGAAAAGTCTGTATCAAAGGTCACTGAAGTTTCATGAGAAAATGACTCATGTTTCACTTGTATTTTTGAGGTTTCGCAAGTGCACGTGACATGCTGCTGCTCCTCTGCTCACCAGCCAGCGCTAAGCTGACTGCATTTCAGTATCTTTCAGCATTTCCAAGAGCCATGCGGTTGGTTCTTGGTAACTTGGTTGTGGTGGTCGTCATTGTTCAGTCGCTCATTCATGTCTGACTTCCCTGCGACCCCCATGGATTGTAGCCCGCTGGGCTCCTCTGTCCATGGGATTTCTCAGGCAAGAATACTGGAATGGGATGCCATGCCCTCCTGCAGGGAATCTTCCTGACCCAGGGATCGAACCTGCGTCTCCTGCTTTGGCAGGCAGATTCTTTACCACTGAGCCACCTGGAAAGCCCTTTGTAACTTGGTAATTGATGTCTAAGCCCAAAGCAGAGGCAGGAGAGACACAGCACATTAAGGGTGTGGATCAGCATTTCGAATCAAGGACCTGCACTTTCTCATTCGCCCATGGCTGCCCGCTGCAGATCCTCCGCACCCATGTGTGTGTTATATAAAGCAGAAACACCTAGTGGGTGGGGTAGCTGAGAAAAAAATGCCCGTGAACTTTCCCTCTTCACCCTTACCTTGTAGGTGACCAGGAGGCTTCATTTCCTCCTTTCCTGAAAAGTTAGAATTCCGAGACATTCCAGGTGAATAGCCCACAAGCCCTCATCCAGCCAGTGCAGCAAGTCAGAACTTCATTTCTCGAGTTACACACCTTACACACTTTCAGAGTATCCCCTTGGTTGGCCCTTGGATTCGTGTGCAAGCTATTGAGATGAGGGGTGGGGAGGGGTTTTCAGGATTTTTGAAGCTGTTTCATTGGTGGACAGAAGTGGAAGTTACACCAAAATGATATAGGATTATGCCAACTCAAACTAAAGTCAAAAGGTCTTATATCTGGAACTTACAGACTAATTATGGTGATGGTTTTCAATTTTTCAAGTATTTAAAGGATCCGGCTCAGCCCATCTTAGATGCCCTGGACAAGGACAGCTCGCCAAAGGATGACACTTGGGACTCTGTGTCGGTCGTGACGTTTCCAGAGAATGAGCAAGAAGGGAGTCCCCAAAGCACTTTGAACCAAAGTGCTGGTCCAAGCCACCAGCCCACGGAAGGAGTTCTCTGTGCCAAGGAAGCTGCGACATGCCTGTCAGGACTGGATGGAGCCACTTGATCCTTAGTCTCATCACAAAAAGACCTTGGGGGTGCCTGGGAAGAAGTCAGTTGTGGGAGAGACAAACATTTTTTTTAACTAGTGAAAGTCGTTCAGTCGTGTCCGACTTTGCGACCCCAGGGACTGTATAGTCCATGGAATTCTCCAGGCCAGAGTCCTGGAGTGGGTAGCCTTTCCCTTCTCCAGGGGATCTTCCAAACCCAGGGATGGAACCAGGATCTCCTGCATTGCATGCAGATTCTTTACCAGCTGAGCCACAAGACCTAAATCCTGCAAGTTTCTAGACTGATTCTGCATACCAAAAAAAAAAAGTTTTTGCTTAAACACTAAAAAGGCATGTAATCATTTGTTAGCAAACAGGCTGTGACACCCTTGTGATATTTCGGACATTGTTGCCTGGCCTGGGTGGTCAGGAGACGGGGTCCTTTCCTTGGTTCTGGCAAGGCCTAGGGCCCTTTGGGCAGGTCACGGAACCTGTCCCAGCCTCTCCTGTCAAAGGACACTCAGTGGCCCTTGACACCCATCTCCTGGCTTAAAATGTAATTAATCCCGTGAATAATCTTCTAGTAATTTAAGGGACTTTTTTTTTTTTCCAAACTAGAAATAAAAGACTGTTTCACTAACTTTTTATCAGCCTGTGTAGGGACATGTCTGGTGACCCAGTGGCTAAGACTTCATGCTTCCGGTGCTGGAGATGGCGGGTTTGACCCCTGGTCAGGGAACTAAGACCCCACATTGCTGCACAGTGTGGCCAAAAACTGTAAAGAAATCAATAGACATTTGAAAGTCTGTGTGAAGGTTTCCTCTCCACCTTCTTTATTTTAGCCTCTTTTCTGCAAAGTTTCAGCTTTTTGCTATGACGCTATCTATGATGCCCAGCAGACTCACCCAGAGGCCACGCAGCAAGAACTTCTGACTTGTGTCACTGGACTGCTTGAAAAGTTAGGCAGGGGGTTTGCAGAAGCTGCATCAGCACTGCATTCAAATGTGATGTGTCGCATACGTCGAGCAAGGCGTGTAAAGGGAACGAGCTTGTGGCCAACAGTGTATCCGCTGGGCTGCTGGTCTTCTCATGGGGCAAGTATTGATGGGCTAAAAATCCATTTATCTGATTCCTGAGGCTTAGGAAATGGATGCGTCGCTTCACGGCTCCCCTCCAACACACATAGAAAGTGACATGTTGCCATAAGTTCTGCTTCAGAAAGAAGCCCCCACGGGCAGCCTCACCTTGACAATGGGAAGTAGAAATGCTGATGGTAGGTCCATGAAGTACCTAGGACTGGTTGATGGAACCACCTGCTGTCTCAGGTGGGCCCTGTACCTCTGGTGAGGAATTGGCCCTTGGGCTGACTTTCTAACCAGTCGTGACCCCTGCCATCCAGGGTGACAAGAGAGGAAAGGACACCCACCCACAGCTGCCCCCCACCCACCCACCCCAGAGGAGTCCCCTTATGAGATGTCTATGTTATCAATCAGGTTCACCTTGAGTTGGGACAGGGTTGGAAAAAGAGTTGTCATTCAGTTGCTCCATCGTGCCCAACTCTGCGACATGGACTGTAGCACACCAGGCTTCCCTGTCCATCACCAACTCCCGGAGTTAGTAGAGGGCAATTGTAAAGACCACCCTCAAACCATTTAGGAAATTGAGGATTTGAGCGCTTCCTCTGCTGGGCCATACGATGCAGCTGGTTGAGGTGGGGAGGATGTGTGTACAGCAGGAAGAAAACCAGCTAAAAGTGAGTCCAGCAGGAAGGGGGACAGATACGCTGTTAGGAATAAGCGCTCTGTGCCACCCTCCATAAAAGGAGGTGCCAGCTGATCAGGGGCAGGCAGGCTGGTTATGGGGACCAGATTCTGATGAGGCTGTACTGGATTCAGGGCAGAGACAGTCCAGTGTCCTGGGGCAGACTGGGTGGGGTTCAGGCCCGGAAAGTCCCTTCTTAGTTGAAGGCGGCAGCTTCAGCAAGTGACAGAGTTCAAGTGCAGGGCCGGCACTCTGACCAGGTGCCTCTCAGGGGCCAGGCTCATGTAGGGGAGGGGCTACACTGGGTTCCAACTGGGTTCACTGAGGGCCTCTCGGGGCCTCCCCATCCTTCCTCAGTAAGCGTGGGGCTGGCCTGTTATGCAGAAGGAGAGGACAGAAATTATTTAAGACACTCCTTCTCCGGCAGCTCAGACAGTAAAGAATCTGCCTGCAGTGCAGGAGACCCGGGGTTCGATCCCTGGGTCGGGAAGATCCCCTGGAGAATGGCATGGCAACCCACTCCAGTATTCTTGCCGGGAGAATCCCATGGACAGAGGAGCCTAATGGACTACAGTCCATGGGGTCACAAAGGGTCAGACACAACTGAGCAACTGAGCATGCATGCACGCTTGTCCATAGTGAAACTGAAAGTGCACGTCGCTCAGTTGTGTCAGACTCTGCGTGCAACCCTGTGGACTATACAGTCCGTGGAATTCTCCAGGCCAGAATACTGGAGTGGGTAGCCTTTCTCTTCTCCAGGGGATCTTCCCAACCCAGGTCTTCCACATGGCAGGCAGATTCTTTACCAGCTGCGCCACCAGGCAAGCCAATAAGTAAACTGTTATTGAGACCCAGTGACGCTCATTCAATTTATGTATAGCCTGTGGCTGCTTTTGTGCTGCAAGGTGGAACTGAATCATTGCAAGAGCTTGTTTTCCTGCGAAGCCTAAAATAGTCACCACCTGAACCCTTACAGAAAGAGTCTGATGAACTCTGATCTGTACAATGAAGTGTATGTTGTATAGGAGAAAACAGACTTACTCCCATTATTTAGGTTTATACAGTTACAGAAGGTCCCTACAAGACCCCACCCCATTTAATGCTGAGACTGTTTAATTCAAAGGTCATATATTACATGGGAGGAGGGGTATTTGATGCTTGCCTGTATTCTATAAAGTACATTATGGAATATGTACTAGGAAAGGCTGGAGGTCATTTAGGTGTAGGCAAATCAATGGAGAAACATAGGCCCTAGATCAATGCTAGGTCACCCAGAGATGATGGGAGAGTTGGATCAAGGCCACTGCTAACTCATACATGACTGCTATGTGCATTAGATAAAGACCCTGTCCTTTAAGATCCTTTGTTTTGTGCGGAGTTTTAAGTAAACATAGGATGTTCTGGGCCTTCATTGTGAATAGCGCCCCTGGGGGTCCCGCAGTGCTCAGCATGCAGATTGCAGACGGGGTTGGGGGGTAGGGGGATGTGGGGGGGGTTGGGGAGGTGAGGGGGGGTTGGGGGGTGAGGGGTGGGGTACACCTCAGGGCCATGGGAGAGGAAGCAGCCCCTTTTGCTCTGGGTGGTACCAAGGCCAGCAGGATGAGGAGCTGATGGACATGAGGGTGCAGAGGGGAGAACCCCAGGTGGGATGTGGGGATGAGGGACGGGCAGAGAAGGGAGACTTTGTCCGCACCCATAGGTCACCTGCTGATGTTCGTTCACTCACTGCAAAAACCACAGCTGCCCTCTCACTCAGAAACTGCCAATGTGGAGAACGGCTCAGGTCCTAGCCTGTGCTCGGGGCGTCTGCCTTTGTTGACTTCTATTTCATTCACCATCATTTATCTCAGTCCATAGGATGTTTAAAAGTCTGCATAGCCACTAAGTTACACTGCTTTCGGCTACCGGAAAACAACTGTGTATCCCCAAGGGGCTCCAAGGCTCTCCAGAATAAAGGTGTTTTATGCCAGAAGCCTGTGTTTTAGGCAAGAACCTCCTAAACCATCCCTACTGTTTGGTGACAGTGCGAATCCACACAGGCATCTTCCCGTGGAGCAGTCAGGCCTCCGGCTCCTCGGTGTGCCCACAGGCCCTCCGAAGAAGCTATAGCCCTCTGATGGGAACATGGTGGAAATCACCTCACCCTCCTTGCTTCCAGTCTCTGGTGACTGAGGATGGCCAGCTGCATCAGGAGGGCGCCGACCCACAGGTCCAGGAGGATACCTGGGGCAGCACCCAACCAGTGGAGGGAGCTGGTCGGTGCTGCTCACAGGCGCTCTAGGAAGACTGAGAAGGATGCTGCCCAAAATCTCATCCTGCTAACAGAATACAGGCAGGAGGGGCTTCTCTGGGCCCTCCCCCATTTATTAAAAAAAAGGGGGTGAGGTAGACCCCCAGGGTTTCTTTACAAAGATATATCTAGTTGAAACCTAAATGCCCACTGACAGAGGAATGGATAAAGAAGATGTGGTATGTATATATATATATATATACACACACACACACAGTGGAATATTCAGTTCAGTTCAGTCGCTCATTCGTATCCAACTCTCTGAGACCCCATGGACTGTAACACGCCAGGTCTCCCTGTCCATCACCAACTCCCGGAGTTTACTCAAACTCATGTCCATTGAGTCAGTGATGCCATCCAACCATCTCATCCTCTGTTGTCCCCTTCTCCTCCTGCCTTCAGTCTTTCCCAGTATCAGGGTCTTTTCCAATCAGTCAGTTCTTCTCATCAGGTGGCCAAAGTATTGGAGTTTCAGCTTCAGCATCGGTCCTTCCAATGAATATTCAGGACTGATTTCCTTTAGGATGGACTGGTTGGGTCTCCTTGCAGTCCAAGGGACTCTAAGGAGTCTTCTCCAACACCACACTTGAGCATCGAATCTTTGGTGCTCAGCTTTCTTTATAGTCCAACTCTCACACCCATACATGACTACTGGAAAAACCATAGCTTTGACTAGACGGACCTTTGTGAGCAAAGTAGTCTCTGCTTTTTAATATGCTGTCTAGGTTGGTCATAGCTTTTCTTCCAAGGAGCAAATGTCTTTTAATTTCATGGCTGCAGTCATCATCTGCAGTGATTTTGGAGCCCCCCAAAATACAGTATCTCACTGTTCCCATTGTTTCCCCATCTATTTGCCATGAAGTGATGGGACTGGATGCTATGATCTTAGTTTTCTGAATGTTGAGTTTTAAGCCAACTTTTTCACTCTCCTCTTTCATTTTCATCAAGAGGCTCTTTAGTTCTCCGCTTTCTGCCATAAGGGTGGTGTCATCTGCATATCTTGATATTTTTCTTGGCAATCTTGATTCCAGCTTTTGCTTCATCCAGCTGGCATTTCATGTGATGTACTCTGAATATAAGTTAAATAAGCATTGTTTAATAAGCAGTTAAGCAATATGCAGCTTTGACATACTCCTTTCTGTTTGGAACCAGTCTGTTTTTCCATGTCCAGTTCTAAGTGTTGCTTCTTGACCTGCATACAGATTTCTCAGGAGGCAGGTCAGGTGGTCTGGTATTCCTATCTCTTTCAGAATTTTCCACAGTTTGTTGTGATCCACACAGTCAAACGCTTTTGGCGTAGTCAATAAAGCAGAAATAGATGTTTTTCGGGAACTCTCTTACTTTTTCGATGATCCAGCGGATGTTGGCAATTTGATCTCTGGTTCCTCTGCCTTTTCTAAAGCCAGCTTGAACATCTGGAAGTTCATGGTTCATGTACTGTTGAAGCCTGGCTTGGAGAATTTTGAGCATTAGTTTGCTAGTGTGTGAGATGAGTGCAATTGTGCAGTAGTTTGGATTTTTTTTTTGGCATTGCCTTTCTTTGGGATTGGAATGAAAACTGACCTTTTCCAGTCCTGTGGCCACTGCGGCGTTTTCCAACTTTGCTGGCATATTGAGTGCAGCACTTTCACAGCACCATCCTTTAGGATTTGAAATAGCTCAATTGGAAATCCATCACCTCCACTAACTTTGTAGTGATGCTTCTGAAGGCCCATTTGACTTCATATTCCAGGATGTCTGGCTGTATGTGAATGAGCACACCATCATTAAGACCTTTTTTGTATAGTTCTTCTGTGTATTCTTGCCACCTCTTCTTATTATCTTCTGCCTCTGTTAGGTCCATACCATTTCTATTCTTTATCAAGCCCATCTTTGCATGAAATGTTCCCTTGGTATCTCTAATTTTCTTGAAGTGATCTCTAGTCTTTCCCATTCTGTTGTTTTCCTCTATTTCTTTGCACTGTTCACTTAAGACTTTCTTATGTCTCCTTGCTATTCTCTGGAACTCTGCATTCCTATGGATAGATCTTTCCTTTTCTTCTTTGCCTTTCACTTCTCTTCTCAGCTATTTGAAAGGCCTCTTCAGAGAACCATTTTGCCTTTTTGTATTTCTTTTTCTTGGGGATGATTTTGATCACTGCCTCCTGTACAGTGTTATGAACCTCCACCCATAGTTCTTCAGGCAGTCTATCAGATCTAATCCCTGAATCTATTTGTCACTTCTACTGTGTAAATCATAAGGGATTTGATTTAGGTCATACCTGAACAGTCTAGTGGTTTTCCCTACTTCAATTTAAATCTGAATTTGGCAATAAGGAGTTCATGATCTGAGCCACAGTTAGCTTCTGGTCTTGTTTTTGCTGACTGTATAGAGCTTCTCCTTCTTTGGTTGCAAAGAATATGATCAATCTGATTTTGGTATTGACCATCTGGTGATGACAATGTGTGGAGTCTTTTCTTGTGTTGTTGGAAGAGGGTGTTTGCTATGACCAGTGTGTTCTCCTGGAAAAACTGTTAGCCTTTGCCCTGCTTCGTTTTGTACTCCAAGGCCAAATTTGCCTGTTACTCCAGGTATCTCTTGACTTCCTACTTTTGCATTCCAGTCCCCTGTGATGAAAAGGACATTTTTGGGGGGTGTTAGTTCTAGAAGGTCTTGTAGGTCTTCATAGAACTGTTCAATTTCAGCTTCTTCAGCTTTACTGGTTGGGGCATAGACTTGGATTACTGTGATATTGAATGGTTTGCCTTGGAAACGAACAGAGATCATTCTGTCGATTTTGAGATTGCATCCAAGTACTGCATTTCTGACTCTTTTGTTGACTATGATGGCTACTCCATTTCTTCTAAGGGATTCTTGCCCAGTGGAATATTACTCAGCTGTTAAAAAGAATGAAATAAGGCCATTTGCAGCAACATAGATTGATCTAGAGAGTCTCATATTGAGTGAAGTTAAGTCAGGGAGAGAGAAATGTAATATGACATCCTTTATATGTGGAATCTACAAAGAAATGATACAAATGAATTTACTTAAGAAACAGAAAGAGACTCATGGAAAACAAACTCATGGTTACCAGGGGGATAAGGGATAGTTAAAGACTTTGGGAAGGTTATGTACACACTGCTATATTTAAAATGGACAACCAACAAGGATCTATTATATAGCACATGGAACTCTGCTCAATCTTATGTGCCAGCCTGGATGGGAGGGTGGTTTGGGGGAGAATGGATACATGCATATGTATGATGCAATCCCTTCACTGTTCACAACATTGTCAATCAGCTACACCCCAATACAAAATGTTTTTGGTGTTTAAAAAAATAGAAAACATAATCACTTGCAAAATATATTAACTAGTGAAATTAATATAATCAATTAAAGTAATTATATTACACTTTAATTAATTAGTGATGTGAATTAATAATTTATAATGAACATGAATTAGACTGCTTCCCTGGTGGCTCAGATGGTAAAGAATCTGCCTGCAATGCTGGAGATCTGAGTTCAATCCCTGGGTTGGGAAGATCCCCTGGAGGAGGGCATGGCAACCCACTCCAGGATTCTTGCCTGGAGAATCCCCATGTACAGAAGAGCCTGGTGGGCTACAGCCCATGGGGTTGCAAAGAGTTGGACACAACTGAGCAACTAAGCACACACACACACATAAATTAGGCTTACTTCATTTTTGCATTCAGGTGAATAGAACTATTTGATTTCATATCCCTGAGGATAAGTGTCCTGTTTGTAGTTGAGAGCAAGAGCGAAAACCTAGGACCTCCAAGAGCTGATGAGCCCAGATAGGACTCTGAGTCCTTGCCAACAGGCAAGTAAAGGGCCCAGCGTAAAATTTAATTCATCAATTAAATTGACGTGCTTCTTGACTAACTCCTTTCTGAAGTGTTGCTGTGAACCTCAGTATGACTGTGTGTAACTCTGGGTACCCAAACCCTTCTCAAGTGGCTAGCCCCACGCTACAAGTGAAAGATGAACACAGCACCAACAGTCTTAGCCATGTGTACATCTGCATAGACTGTGCACTGCACGACCCCAGTGGTGCCCTGTATATACACAGAATACAAAGTATTTGGTTCCTTTGAGACTTAGAACTTCTTCTTGAAAAACTGTCAAAATTAATAGTGAGTTTCCATGCTAACATGCAAAATCAGATTTAAAACATATTACACACCCAAAAGCCATTAGTAGACTTTATTTTTTTTTTTCATTAGTAGACTTTAGACAGTAATGTGAATTTCTTCTTTTTACTCTTATGTTTTCCAGTCAT
Source organism: Bos taurus (assembly GCF_002263795.3). Lineage (NCBI taxonomy): Eukaryota > Metazoa > Chordata > Mammalia > Artiodactyla > Bovidae > Bos > Bos taurus. The sequence goes on along the minus strand of NC_037328.1, from coordinate 2,090,653 downwards.
TTTCTGGAGAATATTCCTTTTTATAATGAAATAATATCAGGAATTTTTTATAAAATGAAAGCTCAGTGCTCTGGCGCAAGAGACACCAGGATGGTAGAGACTGAAAACAGGCAGATTTCAGGGTGAGGTTAAATCCTCTCTCCCTGCTGCACCTGGGTTTTTCTTCAACCAGACAAGAACCACTTATATAAAGATTGTAACTTGTTATACACAAATTATTTATCTCCTCCACATATCACAGGGTCACTTTAGTTCAAGTCTACACAATGCTGTTAGTAAAAAGTACACTGAATTTGTTCTATTTGACTTAATCAGTCTCCCCTCCCACAAAGTACTTTTAAAATTATAAAGGAGAAAAATAGCTTCTTTACGGTAGAGATACCTGGTAGACTCCACCTTGAGCAGGCAAGCAAAGTTAAAAGCACCAGGACGGGGACAGATGTATGCTTGCTTTGATGTCATGAAAATGTAACATCTATGTTATTCCTGCCAAAACTGCATAACCTGAATTTAATCACAACGGAACATCAGACAAACCAAAATTGAGGGGCATTCTACACAACAGTTGGTCTGCATTCTTCAAAAATACCTCGTCATGGACTTCCCTGGTGGTCCAGTGGTTAAGAATGCTGCAGGGAACACAGGTGCAGTCCCTGGTCTGGGAAGATCCCACATGCCTGGGGGCAACTCAGCTGATGCACTCAACTACTGAAGCCCGCACGCCGTTGCTTCACAACAGGAGAACCCACAGCAATAAGAAGTCCGGGCACTGCAAATAGAGAGTAGCCCCTGCTTGCAGCAACTAGAGAAAGACCTAGCACAGCCAAAAATAGTGAATAAATAATTTTACAAAATAATAGCCATTATAGTCTTTCAGTGATATGAGCAGTTATACACATGGGATAAAATAATACTGGGCCATTGTAAATGGAGGTGAAGTCACCATTTCATCTCCATGGTCTAGACACTGCAAAAAACAAAAACCAAAAACCTAGTCATGAATGACAAAGGCTGAAGTTGTCCCAAGTTAATAGCCACTAAAGGGGGCTTCCCTGTGGCTCAGCTGGTAAAGAATCTGACCTGATTCTTTATCAATGAAGGAGACCTGATCCCTGGGTTGGGAAGATCCCCTGGAAAAGGAAATGGTGACCCACTCCAGTATTCTTGCCTGGAGAGTCCCCATGGACAGAGGAGCCTGGCAGGCTATGGGGTCGCCATGGGGACCCGCCCACGGGGTCGCAAAGAATTGGACATGACTGAGCAACTAAGCACAGCACAGCAAAAGGGGGCTTCCCTGGTGGCTCATGGTAACGAATCCGCCTACATATGCGGTAGACATGGATTCAATCCCTGATCTGGGATCCTACATGCCGTGGAACAACTAAGCCCAAGCGCCACAGCTACTGAGCCGGTACTCTAGACACTGTGCTCCACGATGAGAAGCCACCGAAATGAGAAGCCGGTGCGCCGCAACTAGAGAGCAGCCCTTGCTCTCCGCAACTAGAGAAAACCCGCGCAGCAACGAAGACCTAGTATGGCCAAAAGTAAATAAATAAAATTATTTTTTAAAAAAGAGCCACTAAAGGGCCATGACAACTAAATGCAATGCGCGATCACAGACTGGATTCTGGACCGGAAAAAAACCTTATTTTTCTTTACTATAAAGCATACGAGTGCGGCACTTGACAAAATTCAAATGAAGTCCTTAGTGCTCTATCAATGGTAACTTCCTGATTTTGGTATTGTAGAACAGTTGTGATTTGCAGAAATACACCGAAGTGTTCATGAGTAAAGAGGTATCTTGTCTGCAGCATACTGTCAAATGTCTCAGAAAAAAAAAGACTAAAGCGATTGTGGTAAAATGTTACCATCTGGGGAAGCTAGAATTCTCTGAGTTATTTTTGCAACTTTCCTGTAAGTCTGAAGCTATTTCAAAATAAGTCAGTCAATCTCTACACTCCTAACTTTCGTTAACAGAAGTAAATACACTTTGCCTCATACTGAATCCCTCTTGTCACCTGGATAAGGTGCTCCCATGTCAAAGATTTGCTGATCTCTGCACTGGCATAATCCACAGGGTTCCAGAAGGCTTGCCTTGCTACTCTTGTAGAAATGTAAAATATCCTATTTTCTGCAGCTTAAACAATTGAAGAGGGGGCTTCCATGGTTGGACAGTGGTTAAGGATCTGCCTGGCAATGCAGGAGACACAGCTTCGATCCCTGGACCAGGGATCCCACATGCCACAGGGCAACTAACTACTGATCCCGCACTCTAGAGCCCAGGAACCGCAACTACAGAACCCACATGCAGGAACGACGGAAGGCCTCGCGCCCTAGAGCCTGTGCTCGTCAACCAGCAAAGCCACCATAAAAACCCCATTCACGGCAATTAGACGGTAGCGCCTGCTCTCTGCAGGCAGCAACCAAGACCCAGTGCAGCCTATATATATATATATATATAAGAATTGGAGAGGCATATACTATCATCTAAAACCCTATATAAAATGACTAAACCTGTGTTAAATCTACTACAAGAGAAAGAAAAAAAACCACTGGCAGGCTCAAAAAAACAAACGTCTCCAGATTCTTTTTTTTTCTGACTTTAAATTATGTATCTTTATAAATTTTTTATTTTTAAATTTTAATTGGAGGCTAATTACAATATTGTAGTGGTTTTTGCCATACATTAACATGAATCAGCCACGGGTATACATGTGTCCCCCATCCTGAACCCTCCTCCCACCTCCCTCCCCATCCCATCCCTCAGGGTCATCCCAGTTTACCAGCCCTGAGCACCCTGTCTCATGCATCAAACCTGGACTGGTGATCTATTTCACATATGGTAATGTACATGTTTCAGTGCTATTCTCTCAAATCATCCCACCCTCGCCTTCTCCCACAGAGTCCAACAGTCTGTTCTTTACATCTGTGTCTCGTTTGCTGTCTTAAGATGGCACGCCACCTTGTGACCAAAGGCTAAAAAGCCATCAAATGACAAAGGAAAAACGCCTTCAGGCAGAGCCACCAGGGAAAGAAGGACCCAGCTTTATTGATCATTTACTGTTTCCAGGCACCACGAGGCATTTCCTTCTATCAATTCTCAAACAGCGTGGGGCTCACACAGCTAGTAAGTGGCAGTGGCAGAATTAGGGAAAAGTAAAGCAATCTAAACCCCGTCCATTGATCACGGCCTTGTGGTGAAGGGGCTTGCGTAACTCAGTGAAGCTAAGAGCCACGCCGTGCAGGGCCACCCAAGACATGGGATACATGTGTATGTACATCTGAGTCCCTTCATTGTTCACCTAAAACTATAACAACATTGTTAATCAGCTATACCCCAATGCAAAATGTTTTTGGTGTTAATAAACATTAAAAAAAAAAAAAGGTGGGTCATAGTGGAGAGTAATGACAAAACATGGTCCACTGGAGGATGGAATGCCAAACCACTCTAGTATTCTTATCCAGAGAACCCCATGGGCAGTGTGAAAAGGCAAAAAGATATGACACTGGACGATGAGCCGCTCAGGTCAGAAGGTGTCCAATATGCTACTGGGGAAGTGCGTACTCAGTCACTCAGTCGTGTCCAACTCTTTGGGACCCCATAGACTGATGCTTATGCTGAAACTCCAATACTGTGGCCACTTGATGCAAAGAACTGACTCATTTGAAAAGACCCTGATGCTGGGAAAGATTGAAGGCGGGAGGAGAAGGGGACGACAGAGGATGAGATGGTTGGATGGCATCACTGACTCAACAGACATGAGTCTGAGTAAACTCTGGGAGTTGGTGATGGACAGGGAGGCCTGGCATGCTGCAGTCCATGGAGTTGCAAAGAGGTGGACGCCACTGAGCAACTGAACTGAACTGAGACTGTGGCCTGCCAGGCTACCCTGTCCATGTGACTATCCAGTAAGAATACAGAGTGGGTTGCTATTTGCTTCTCCAGGGGATCTTCCAGACCCAGGGATTGAACCTGAGTCTCCTGCATTGGCAGGCAGATTCTTTACCACTAAGCTACCAGGGCAGCCCATAGAATTGATAGTTCATTCCTAAAAAATACAGGACACATTTTATAAAAAGCTCTAAGAAAGGAACTTTACAGGAAAAAAAAAATTTTAACCTAGTTCAACCAAAGGTCTTCCAAGCTTCTTTGACCACTGTACATCTTTTCCTAAAGAAATGCCAAGGTTCTAGGGCAGTTCAGAAATGCTGGCTGAGGAGAGGACTTCGCACTCAGGAACAAAGGGCCTGAGCCGTGACTCCGATCCGTGGGCAAGTCCCTTCACCTCTCCAATAAAAGTTCCTACCTCCAATTGTGAGGGTGAAATGAGACCATACACAGGGCATAGAAGGTTCTTCACAAATGCTAGCAGGGAAAAAAATGCGTGAGTTAGAAGCTTCCTTCAGGCGTAAGGTATAGTGTTGCTTTGCGCTCAAGGCTGTGAATCAACTACATTTAAACAAGGTGTTTTTAAGTAGAAACACACATGAAGCAAGGTTATGTATTGATGGCTGAGGAAAATGTTGTGGCCGAAAGCTCACCTAACCCAGCATTTCCATCAGGAGCAAAGATTCAGAACTCACTAATTTGGTCTTGGGGAGGCTCTACAGATTCTACAGCAAAGGAGAACTGACTGGGGCTTTCCTGGTGGCTCAGTGGTAAAGAATCTGCCTGCCAATGCAGGAGACACGGCTTTGATCCCTGACCGGGGAAGATGCCACATGCCACAGGGCAACAAAGCTCCAGTGCCACAACCACTGAGCCTGTGCTCTAGAGCCTGGGAGCTGCAGCTACTGAGTCCACGTGCCTCGAGCCCCTGCTCTGCAATGAGCAGCCCATACACTGCAACCAGAGAGGGGCCCTCGCTGGCTGCAACTAGAAAAAGCCCGCACAGCAGCCAAGACCCAGCACAGCCCAAGGTAAGTAAATAAAAATTATTTTTAAAGCAAGACAATTGACTGGATTTGGAAAGCTTGAAAGCTTAAAGCATGGGGGAAGGAAAAAGAAGAGGTGGAGAAATATTTTGGGTTTGGTCCAAATGAAATTGAGAGCAGGGGAAGAACAGAAAAGTTCACTGTCTTTAGGTATGAAAGAACCAGGATGGATATATAGTTCATTTTAAATAAAATGCAACCATAATAAAGGCTATTTACAGGAAAATGGGGGTGGACTGTGAAAACAAAGATGGCATCACAATTTCCTTAAAAAAGAACTGTTCTGGGATTAAATGAGCATGTTCTGATTTTCCTCAGTAATTTTTCAGAAAAGCATTCAACCTATCCATCATGTTAGGCTACTCCTTTGTTTTCAAAGAAATAAGAAAAACAATCAACAAAGGGACTAAAATAATAATTTCTACTTCAATCCTCCCAGTTTGAATAGATGATACAGTGAAGAGAGTGCTCTGAAGTAAGAGCACAGGCTGTTAAAATCAAATGTGACTGTTAGGGATAAAATTAGCATCAGATGTTTATCCCTCAGGATTTATTAGGGTGTTATTTGAGATGAAACTGTCTAACAGTAGCCCGTCATTTTTATAAACTTTAAACAAAATCAAAATGAGTGTGTGGTGATAGAGTACAAGAAAAAAAAAAAGGGATAAATCAATAAGGTTGGCAGAGATTTGATGTTTGATATGAGCCAATTAAATACAAAACAGAGCAATGAAATTGCTTAAAAAAAAAGCAATAGAAAAAAAAAAAAAAAACGGGGCGGGGCGGTCAGAGTTAACATTATGTTTGAAAACCCTCCCATCATGGAAAACTACAGCGAACCTGAGTTCAATGCATCTATGTCAAACACTAAAAAAAAAAAAAAAAAAAAGGACTTCCCTGTAGCTCAAATGGTAAAGAATCTGCCTGCAATGCAAGAGACCAAGGTTCGATCCCTGGGTCGGGAAGATCTTCTGAAGGGAATGGCTACCCACGATAGTACTCTTGCCTGGAGAACCCTATAGATAGAGAAGTCTGGCGGGCTATAGCCCATAGGGTCGCAAAGAGTCAGACACGACTGAGTGACTAACACACATGTCAAACACCCTGGGGTTTCTTGCACAAGCAGCAAATGCTATAAGGCACTGATCTTCCAGTCTGCAATCTCTGCTACCTCATTACATTGATACACGTCAAAAATTTATATAATGGAAAGACGCAGCATCTACAGCAACAACCCAAAGTATACAACGAGGACTCAGAAACAGTGTAATTAATAACATATAATGCTCTGGTGATGTTGGTCCTACACAAAACACCAAAAGACACTTGGATTCAATAGCCACTGAACCTGTGTTAGCAGGGAGATTTTAAGGGAATCACATGTACCTTTAAAGGTTTACAAAGGAGTCTATTCTGACAGTGTCTGATAGGAGTGGATACTAACATTATCTTTTTTTTTTTAATGAGGAAACAAACAGGGAAATCAAGTGATTTGCTCCCAATTAAAAAACAAATTCATGACAGAGTCAAAAATAGAAAAAGCAGCCACTATTTCAGTCAGCCTTCCCTTCATTAGCCTTCACACTGCTGCTGCTACTGCTGCTAAGTCGCTTCAGTCGTGTCTGACCCCACGAGGCTCCCCCGTCCCTGGGATTCTCCAGGCAAGAACACTGGAGTGGGTTGCCATTTCCTTTTCCAATGCATGAAAGTGAAAAGGGAAAGTGAAATCACTCAGTCGTGTCTGACCCTCCGCGACCCCATGGACTGCAGTCCACCAGGCTCTTCCGTCCATGGGATTTTCCAGGCAAGAGCACTAGAGTGGGGTGCCATCGCCTTGTCTGAGCCTTCACAGTAGCACCTCATAAATCTGAGAAGAATATATTTCTCCTGGGAGTTCACTGCTGGTCCAGTGGTCAGGACTCCCCATTTTCACTGCTGAGGGCCCAGGTTTGAGCCCTGGCCAGGGAGCTAGAATCTCACAAGCTGAGCGGTTGTGTCCCCTGAGCCCAACAGGCAATCTATATATATATATAGATTTTGTAAAGGGAAGTCACTTCTTTGACCAGGACCACTGGGAATGACTGAAACCTGAGCAGCAAGCCAAACTGTAGAGTTTGTTTTCTCCAACAGATTTAACAATATTACAATGTGTGAGAAGTAATATTTATTGCAACAAGTTACAAGGGAGTGGAAACATGTAATTAGTCTTACAGTTTATTGGAAGCCAGACGGTATTTTTGAAGGAAAAAACAACAAAGAGAAAGTGATTAAACAAGATGATATCAGACAAAGGCACAGCATTCCACAACTGCTTCATACTCTGTGCGCGGTAAAACCTCAGAGAGGAGAGACGTTAACATAAGCAAAACACGGCTTATGTTAGAAGCTGCATATAATATCACTAATACTATTCTGTCTTACAACAAAAGGCTCTAGAAAAGTCCCTCTGGAGGAAAAAAGTGCAACAACAACAAAAAACCTGTTGAAAAGTGCAACAAAAAAAACAAAGGAAAGCCAAAGTAGAAATAAAGACCCAGCTCTCCCTTTGAAATCTCTCAAGGGAATACACATAGTGCAAATACAGTATTTCATACTCAGCAAAAGAAGCTTTCAACTGGAGTAAGAACTTTCAGGTTAAAGATGTATTTGGCAGGGAGAGTTCACCTCATGTTTTGAGAGCTGAAGCAAAGACAGACCTGCAGTCAAGTCACTGAGTGGATGAAATGCCTAATTTCTCACTAGGTCATGAGGATCCCCTTTGGGAAGAGTGCTTTTATCCTGAATCTAATTATTCCACTTTTTGTTATATGGTTCATGCTTTTAAACTGCAGTTGTCTTCAAACTTGCTTGATACAGAATTCGGTAACATCAGATAATAGTAGGTTGTCAAACGACAACGGTTTAAGCTGCTTTTGTTAAGAAGCATGTTGCTGAGCTGCCTACCAATCTTTTTACATCAGCCGTGTAAAACTGAGCTTATGCGACCATGTATTACCCTTTCTCAAATAAAGTCTTAGTAGAGGAATTGTTTTTTAGAACAGATTTTCAAACTAGTCCTTCGGGCATTTTTAAAAATCTTCATATAAAAGTCCACTTTTTTTATACATAAGAACAAACATTTTTCCTTTAAAAAAAATCTAATTTTTAAGCCAAAATAAATTACAACTTGCTAAAATACCCCTTTTAATGGCTCAGTGCTTATTTCAGATATGTGGAACTGCATTTTTTGCACATCTTTGAAAATCAGGCAAAGTAGTTAATGCTACAATGACCATGATGATACAACCCTGGCTCAGGGAACATATTAAGCTTTAAGTCTTCAAGAATAAAAAAACTGACACTCCTCATCTCATCTATATAGTCTTACACTATGTACATATTAACAATCTAATTCAATGAAAAAAAAAAAGGACAGAAATTTCATAAAACTATTTAAAAACTCAGGGCTTTACATAAAAGTGTAAAGAGACAAAACATTTAATGTACAATCTATTCCATTTGGCAATGTGTAAACTATACTGAAATAAAAAATTATCTACAGATAGAATATAACAAAAGGAAAACGTGATTTGAGAAGTGGTCTCAGGTCCACAGCTCTTCAGTTCTTCCAAATTTGTAGATCAGAGTGCTGGAAAGATATTAAAATAAATTGTGAGGTAAAATCACATAGAAACACAATAGAGAATTCATTTTCTAAATATGCTTTGATGGGTACCTCACTGATCCTTTCTATCAGCTTCTAAAATTAAAGACTGTGGTGCTGTTGGTCTGAATTTGCTTGTTTTATAAAGCAGTCTGTGGACCTCATGGCTGAGTTTAGTATCTTCTTAAAGCCTAAAGTTACTGGATAGGACACCAGTAAAGGAAAGAGCACATTTCTCATCGTGGCCAGCAATAAGGTCATTCACATCTCTAGGGTTCTACAATATCTGAGCTACAAAAACTGAAGCATCCTAAAACAGACCATGACGCAATTCTTCATTCATTTACAGAAAGTTACTGTACAGAGTGCTGGCTGGGCATGAGGCACCTGGCTAAGCACTGGGAATGGGACTGTGAGCCAAAACTAGACAAATGTGCTCACCAGTGGGAGAAAACCAAATCCCAACTCAGTGATACCCATGGGACCAAGAGAGAGAAATACAAGGATCAGACCTAGTTAGAGGTCAAGGTTTTCCTAAGGAAGTGATGACTGAACTGAGATCTAAAAGAAAGGGAGTGTGGGACTTCCGGGGTGGTCCAGTGGTTAAGAATCCACCTGGCAATGCAGCAACATGGGTTCGATCCCCAGTTTGGGAAGATCCCATATGCCACGGGGCATCTAAGCTTATGCGCCACAACTACTGAGCCCATGCACCTAGAGCTCACACCCCGCAACAGAAGCGGCCACCGCAGTGAGAAGCCCACACACCACCAGCAAGAGCAGCCCCCACTCTCCACAACTAGAGAAAAGCTGCCACAGCCCTGAAGACCTGGGGGGAGGCAGGGAGGAGAGGAGGAAGGAAGGGAGGAGGAGAGAGAGGAAAGGAAGAAATAATTACCTCAGCAAGGCATGAGGGGAAGAAGCAAAGGCCAGAAAGATAGGACACTCTGGGACCAGGAGTTTGAGCTCTGGGTACACTGGCTGTGTTAGATTTGAAACATTAGCCACTCAGGAAGGGATAAGTAAGAATCCAATACATGGTTTAGACACAGAGACAGACATCTGTGGCTCCCTGGCACACAGGTACTAACTGAAGTCCCCAGCAAAAAGGACCTCATCGAGAGAGGGAAGGAGTCTAGAAGAGGCCTAGAGCAGAACCTTAAGAAACTTCAAAGGTGAGTGGCCAGGGCGTGGCGGACCAGCAGGCACAGCAAACAGAGGAGGAGGAGGAGCTGCCCTCTGCACTCAGAAAAGGCCTGGCACACGGGAAGCACGGCTGGCTGCGTAACTTGCTGGCCTCTGGGCGGAGCACACAGCTGGTGCAGCAGCCACTGCCCACGTGAGCACAGGCCTTTACACACACAAGGTTTCTGTTCAACCAACTGTCATTTACACAGGCTCATCTGCCCCTGCAAAGGGCTGAATCTGAATTTAAATTTGATCTCGAAACAGTGCCTAAGACATCTTTGTGCAAATTCAATGTATTCCCAAAAGGGTGTCAGTCATGTGCCAAGAAATACAGTCACAAGACGCAGAAACAGTCACACGTCTTTCACAACCAAGAGTGCCCCAGCCGCGGTGCAGTAAGAGGGAGCCCAGGCACAGGGGTCTCCTGAGGTGAGCAGAGTCGAGACAGTGTCGAGAGTTCCGGGAGGCTGAGCAGCCAGAGTGTGCAAGGTGGAGGACAGAGAGCTAGAGGGTAGGGTCCCATGGGCTTCTGCCGAGTACTGACAGTAGATGCGTGTGTGGAAACTACCCAAGAAAAGGGAAGGAAACATTGGAAAGAACCATTCCCAGAGCTCCCAAAGGGCTGGGAATACCTCACAATCTCATAGCAGAGTGAACACCTCAGAACACATGCGGCATCAGGAAGAACACTGAGAAGTGCTCTCTGGCTTAGCAAGGGGGCCCTAAAGCTGCTCTGGGCCTGCCTAACAAAGCTTAAAAGCAAGATCCAAAGGATCAACTCGTTTCCAAATGACTGAGCTGCATTCAGAACAAAGCTCAAAAACATTTAAAGGAACACCCAAAAGTCCAGCTCCCAGTCAGCTACCAGCAAAGAGCAAACAGAGCTTCAGACCCAGAATGAAAAAAGGAAACAAAAGTAATCAACAGAAACAGACTGAGAATTGATACAATTAGACAAGGACATTGAAATAGTTATAAACATACTTCATATGTTCAAGAAGACAGAGGAAAAGCATAAGCATGTTAGGGAGAGACGTGGAAATGGTGAAAAAAATAAATGCCCAAATCAAGTTAACAGAGATGAAAAATACAATATCTGAGATGAAAAGCACACTGGATGGGAGTAATAGATTAGATGTGATGGAAGCAGACATCAGTGAATTTAAAGATATAACACTGGAAACTAACCCAAATGAAACACAGAGAGAAAACAAGAGAAGAAGACTTGGTGGGCAGAAGAGCGGTGGTGGAGAGGTAGGAAAAAAGCACGCAAAGAACGAAGCACCAGTGAGCTGTGGAACAACATCTAGCAGCCTACTATGTGTATAGCTGGAACCCAGGAGGGAAGGGTGGACAGAAAAAAAGATCTGAGGAAATACTGTCTGAAAAGATTCCAAGTATGGTGAAAACTATAAATCCACAGATCCAAGAAACTCAGTGAACCCCAAACAGAAGAAATATGAAGAAAACGACACCATAGCCCTCCATAATCCAACTCCTTAAAACCAATGACAAAAACAAACTTCTTCAACACTTAGATCTTAATGCTTCAGTGAGTGAGGAGTAGGGTAAGGGGTGTAATTTTATAAATGATGCCCAAAGTACCTACCTATCTTTACACTAAAAGACATTTTCATCTCAAAAAGCAAAGGATACAGGCTTCATTTTGGAAGCTTTATAGAAGATTACCCCTAAAAAGCACTTCGGATCATTTTATTATTTTACTTAAAGTTATCTTTAAAAACTTAAAAAAAAAGTTTAATTCCCCAATCAGGTTTTGTATATGACATGCATATTATGTATTAATTCTAATTTTTTTTTTTTAACTGAAGGTGCATGATATGGCTTCTTAACAAAACACAGCCTATGGAAACAGCAGTCTGGTGGGTCCAAATCTCTGTTCTGCATTTGCTTATTAAGTGAACTTAAGTAAGCCTCTGAGTCTTATTTTCTCATTGATAAAATAGGAGCACCATCTGGTTCACATACTTAAGACAATTACACGGGAATTTAAAAAGTTAACATACATAAAGCATCCAGCTTAGGTCTTGGCATATAGCAGGGCCCCTAATTAAGTGGTTTATGTATGCTTTTATGCAATAGTAGAACTTTCACGTTTTAAAATAAGTTTTATCCACTGTAGATTTATCCATGTTTCATTGCATATGCTGCTCTTATAATAAAGATGATGTTTCTGTAAATGGTATACACGTATAGTTTAAAAATTAGGCAACTTACCTAAAAAATATAAGTGCATTTTGAAAAAACACAGCTAGTCCTGGATAAACATCAGTATCTGCACATACAAAGTGAAACAGATCATAAGATTACAAAAGGCAAAGGTCAACAACAAAGTATTTGTGACATTTATAATGCTCTGTATATTATAAAATAACTACTATTATTCATTAACTCCAAGCAATCCACAATGAGGGAATCCCCTGGCAGTCCAGTGGCGAGGACTCTGTGCTTTCGCTCTTGGGGCTCAATTTCAGGGTTCAATCAGTTCATGGAACTAAGATCCCACAAGCCACATGGTACAGCCAAAAAAAGAAAAGAAAAAAGAAATCTACAACAAAACTGAAGTAAGAAAATGCCAATCTTATTCTCTTAAAACAAAAGATTACTTTCATTCTGGATAAAAGACAAAGAATTTACTAGATTTTCTTTTTGACTTAAGTATTTGCTATGGTTTCAGCTACATCTGAACTGCTGAGGAAGCAGCAGCTCATCCGTCACGTCCCATGGCCAATAAATACACAATTGTCAGAAACACACAATGTTAGAAGTACACAGTGATAGAAATACACAACGTTAGGAATATGCAATGTTAGAAAGAGGCAAATTACATTTCTGATGATCTAACAGTCTGTTCAGCTCATTTTCCTTCATGAATTTAAGAGTTTTATTTCATAAATCTGACACATATGCAAAAAGAATCATTAGAATTCATCATCATATTCTCCTGGAGAAAAGAGTCACTCTCTTTCTAAGAAGGAAAAAGAAAACATTGGAAATGATTCAAATTTTTGTGGATATTAACTTTTATAAAACAATCAATGTTGATTAAAAATACTAGGTAGGATGAAGAAATATTCAGTTTGTAGCCTTTGAAATCACAGCAAACAATACAGCTACATGGTTAAAAGCTCCAAGATTGAGCCGTACCCTGGGATCTGAATCCCAACTCTACCACTGACTAAATGCATAATTATGGGCAAATTATTTAACCCATTATCCCTTACTTTCCTCATCTGTAAAATGGACATGGTAAGCACAGCTACCGCACAGAGTGTGAGAGGTGTAGACTGCGCACAGCACTCATGACAGTGCTTGCTCATGAAGCACTGTGTGACTGTCAGCTGCTACTATCAGTAACAGTTCCAGGAAACCTGTACACTAAAAGATGTGAACTACGTGTTAGAAATGCTCTCTGAAGTAAATGCATGTTCAGTTTGCAAACTAACATGTAGACATAGGGAATTCCTCGGTGGTCCAGTGGTTAAGACTCTGAGCTTCCACTGCAGGGAGTGCGGGTTCAGTCCCTGGTCAGGGAACTAAGATCCTACAGGCTGTGTGGTTTGGCCAAAACACTTTAAGTATATATAATAAGCAGTGCTGTAGGAATATGAAAATGAATATGAATATGAAAAGGAATATGAAAATCCATAATCAAGAAATGTCTCAATATATACTGGATCTTTAAAGATTAAGATACAACCACTAAAGGGAATTCCCTGGCGGTCCAGTGGTTAGGATCCTGCACTTCGACTGGTGGGGGAAGGAAGATTGCGCATGCTACATGGAACAGGCCAACAACTGCAAGCTCCATAGTATTTTTAATTAACTAAAATAACACATTTTAGATACATTTGGTGAGTGGTATTATTTAAACATTAGTCAACCACTGACCTCTTACACCTATTAATTTTGCACAAAATGAGAGATGAAGGTATTCCAAAATCTAATACTGATCAACCTATGATACTTAAGGGATCCTATCACTACATTAAAAGGTCAGCTGCGGGTCAGGAAAAGGAGATGTGACAGTTAAGCAGAGTGACAAAGAGATTCCAAAGACAGAGGCATCAGATGATGAATAAAGTGTTATCTGAAACTGATCCTATCTTTGGAGTGAAGGGGGAGAGCCAGTTAAAGGTTCTTCCGATGCTTCCAGGAGTACAGGGTACAACTGGGTCCTGCTTTTCAAAACCTCTCATCGCCTCCCTGATGAAAAGCTGTGGTGACTGAAACAGTCCTAAGACTCAGAACAGTGTACTAAGAGCTTGCTCCATTGCATCAACAGTTTCTACATGAACGCTACACACGTCTTCAATCCTGCACTTAAAAGACTCCCCTTGTACCTATGAATGAAAAATTAGAGACTGGGGTTGGAGAGGAGATGTATCAGTGGACAGAAAGATACTGGTGTCCATAACACCTTATCTTGAAATCCTTGGGGCCAGACATGTTTTAGAACTCAGAATTTTTCAGATTTAAGAATGATAACACAGGGCATATTACATAGCACCTGCAACTGGGTTTGGACCAGTATCCCACAATCACACAACCATATTCCCTCCCATAATAAAACATTTGAATGCTTATTAAAGCAAATAAAGATAATAATGAGCCCCAGGTCAATTTAAGTCAGGTTTTGCTGCCAAGCTGGTTATGAATTTCTTGACCTTCAGCACTTCATGGATTTTCAAGTTGTGTATAAGGGGCTGTAGCCCTGTGCAGGGTTCCCACTTTAAGACCATGACCCTCAGTAAAAGGCCTCTAGTGCAGAGCCTGGCTGCTTAGGGTAAGAAAGGAATGAGAACCTCGAGAGACGGCTGAGAGTTGCCTGGTCTTGTCAGTGGCTTGGATTTCCCAGCGAGCCTACCCTACTGCACTCAATGACCCCACAAGAAAGTTACATTAAACAACTTTTATTTTTACACAGAGTCTTAGCTTGAAGCTGAGTAATTACACTAAATTTTACTCCATGAGAAGATAACAGATTAAGCCACATAGAAAAGACATATCTGAATCTCTCCTACGAAAGAAAAGAGGAATAAATACTTACTCTGGGTAACATAGGCACCAAAGAGAATCCACATAGAAGCAATCAGTGACCCAAACATCAACATGAAACCAATGAAGAGCCAAACTCGAGCACCTGTGTGAAAAGCAGGCTTCATGATTTGCTCATTTCCGCAGTTCTATGTCTCAGTAATACATAACACTAGAACACACAACTTAATATACACTATGCCTATCAAAGATAGTCACATATTTATATACACCTGCTTTAATAATTAACTGAATGAAGATTTAAAAAAATAAAACTAAAAAGGGTAAAGCAATACTTGGGAAGGGAAAAAGGGTAAGTTGCCGTTCTACTGGCTAAAAAAACTAACAGCTGAGTAAATTAAAGTAGGCAGGCTTCATAAGTCTGCCTACTTAACCAAACTGATTAATTGAACCCTAACTGAAAAGTTATCCTCTTATATATTATCAAAGTAATTGTTCTATTAGAAGTAACAAATGTATTTCAGACAGCCATTACCATACAGGAAAGAGAGACTGCAAATGAATAAAGACCATATGTCCCCTCTTCATCAGTATTAATATCATGTTACTACTCGATATGGTACTAACAGCAGCCATATATCAGTCTCTCTTATGGATGAGGTGGCAACTTGTGCCACGTATCCTTGAAAAGTTCAAGGACAAAACCATCTCTTCAACCCCTCACTATGTAGAATTTTTGAATTTATACAACACAGAATCTCAATACAGTGAACATCTGGACACGTGAGTAGATTCAACACACTTACTGGAAAGCAAGTTAGCATTTGTGCCAGACCCTGATCACAGGTATATTGACAGCCTGTCACCCTGTGGAAGGGTTTGAATAAAGCTCCACTGGAATGAAAATAAAACCCAAGTTGATTTCCATAATAGCTAAACTTGCCTTCATTGCAGATATTCTGTTACTAAGTGAACAGAAATTCATATATTTTGGACACCAGATAAGCAGCAAGCTCAAAGCTCAGCATGGCTGGAATAGCTGATGTTTGAAAAAAACGGGTCTCCAGATTATCTCAGTTTTATCATAACACTAAGCAGATCTCCAGAAATATACAGTAATGTTTAGCTCCTTGGAGAAAGACATCTTCCAAATTCAATCACAGCTTTTTTCTAAAATAAATGAAAAGGAACTACCAAAACTCCTTGTAATTATTTTCCTTCATGTCCTTTATATGTGACCACTCAAAACTCTTCTGATAGAACAAGAAAAAAAAAACTTCCCTTAAAAAATGAGTATGCTTTTGTTTAACAAAAAATAAAAAACTAATATTTTCCCTTTTTTGCTTTGACTACAAGGAAGCTCAGAGTCAGGTTAATAAACAATTAATAAGAGTATCCATCTTGTCCTAGATTCTAAGTACAAGATCTCCTTTCTACCTGGGGTTCCTGTTCCTTCTTATTTAACATTCCCATTTGTTGTATATTTATTACTTTGATAACACTCTCCTGCAAGTTACTCTGGGAATTAAATAGGAATAAATTACAAATAAACTGTTAAAATAGTATGAAAGTGTGGCAATAACTGAGCATGCCTATAAGACAGTCTGCCCTTATTTTTTGAAGTACTAGACAGAACTTGCACTAAAGGCACCATGTATAAACTGTACTATGAACTTTAACTGAGTAGAGAATAATCATGGAATAAAATGTAATAGTCACTAAGAGTAAAAAGTACAGGCTTTGGAACCAGACAGACCCAAGACAAATACAAGTTCTACCTTTAAGCTAAAAAGCTTTGGGTAAGTTACAGCACAATTTTCTATACAAAATAGATAATAGTAACATAATCCACAGCAATGTCTGTGGAATATATTTTTAATGATCAAATAAATAAATGTGCGCTCTATGCACAACATTTTCACTTGCTAATACATGCTTTTATTCTTCATTCTCACTCATTTCTGACACTACTTGCCGAAGCTGGGGCACAAGACACGCAAGTGAGCATGTACACACAAACACACACAATGCACTTTTTAAAATAATTTTTATTTATTTTTATTTTTGGTTGTGCTGGGTCTTTGTTGCTCTGTGGGCTTTTCCTAGTTGCGAGTGGGGGCTACTCCCTAGTTGCAGTGTGGGGGCTTCTCACCGTGGTGGCTGCTCTTGCTGCGGAGCTCGGGCTCTAGGGTGCATGGGCTTCAGTAGTTGTGGCTCGTGGCTCTAGAGCAGCGGCTCAATAGCTGCAGCTCACGGGCTCAGGAGCTCCACGGCGTGTGGGACCCTCCCAGGTCAGGGATCGAACCTGTGTCCCCTGCACTGGCAGTGAATGCTTTACCACAGAGCCACCAGGGAAGCCCCACAATGCACTTTTAACTTAGGTTTGTCTGTCATTTGTCACTATCTCCAGCCTCTCCAATTCTTCAAGGATCACAATGCAAGTGAAATTATAAAATCTGCATCAGCATTTAAAGCATCAGGTGTAAAAGAAAGCTTATTTGTCCCCCTGTAACTGGCTCAGTTCACTTAGCATCACGTCCTCCAGGTTCATCCCTATTGTCACATACGGCAGGATTTCCTTCTTCCAGCCCCATGCCCTCATGTGAGGTATCTAAGACAGTCGAGCTCACAGAAACAGAGAGTACAGTAGTGGTTGCCAGGGGCTGAAGAGGGAAAGTGGGAGTCATTCAGTGGGTACATGAGATTCTAGAAAGGGCAAAACTACATTGACAGGAGGCAGATCAGTGGTGGCCAGGTAGGGGAAAGGGGGTTAAACTTTCTGGAGTAATGGAAATATTCTACACTATGACTGCAGGTGTAGTTACACACTGCGTACATTTGTCAAAATTCAAGTTGTACACCTTAAACTGAACTTTATATTTCATATAAAATTATCCTCAATTACACTGAGTAATGGTAACAGACCAGGAGACTAAACGGTTCTCGACTGGATACAAGCATGACACAGTGGCTAAAAGCGTAGGCTCTGAAACCAGCCTGTCAGTGTGTAAATCCTGGCCCCACCACACTTGCTTTCTGACTTTGGACAAGTTACTTGAGCTCTATGCCTTAGTTCCTTCACCTAAAATTGAGGACAAGATCGCTTAGCTCCAAGGACTATTGCAAAATTAACTGAGTTAATATATGTAGAGAATTCAGGCTAGTCTTTGGTACACACAAAGTATTCTACAAGAAGGGAATGGCAAATCACTTCAGTATTCATGCCTTGAGAATCCCATGAACACTATGAAAAAGCAAAAAGATATGACCCTGAAAGATGAACTCCCTAGGTCGGTAGGTACCCAAAATGCTACTGGAGATCAATGGAGAAATAACTCCAGAAAGAATGAAGAGACGGAGCCAAAGCAAAAACAACACCCAGTTGTAGATGGGACTGGCGATGGAAGTAAAGTCCAATGCTATAAAGAACAATATTGCTTAGGAACATGGAATGTTAGGTCCATGAGTCAAGGTAAATTGGAAGTGGCCAAACAGGAGATGGCAAGAGTGAACATTGACATTTTAGGAATCAGTGAACTAAAATGGACTGCAATGGGCGAATTTATATCTACTACTGTAGGCAAGGATCCCTTAGAAGAAATGGAGTAGCCCTCATAGTCAACAAGAGTCAGAAATGTAGTACTTGGATGCAATCTCAAAATCGACAGAATGATCTCTGTTCGTTTCCAAGGCAAACCATTCAATATCACAGTAATCCAAGTCTATGCCCCAACCAGTAAAGCTGAAGAAGCTGAAATTGAACAGTTCTATGAAGACCTACAAGACCTTCTAGAACTAACACCCCCCAAAAATGTCCTTTTCATCACAGGGGACTGGAATGCAAAAGTAGGAAGTCAAGAGATACCTGGAGTAACAGGCAAATTTGGCCTTGGAGTACAAAACGAAGCAGGGCAAAGGCTAATAGAGTTTTACCAAGAGAATGCACTGGTCATAGCAAACACCCTCTTCCAACAACACAAGAGAAGACTCTACACATGGACATCACCAGATGGTCAATATAGAAATCAGACTGACTATATTCTTTGCAACCAAAGATGGAGAAGCTCTATGCAATCAGCAAAAACAAGACCAGAAGCTGACTGGGGCTCAGATCATGAACTCCTTATTGCCAAATTCAGGCTTAAATTGAAGAAAGTGAGGAAAACAACTAGACGATTTAGGAAAGACCTAAATCAAATCCCTTACAATTATACAATGGAAGTGACAAATAGATTCAAGGGGTTAGATCTGATAGACAGAGTGTTTGAAGAACTATGGAGGTTGGTGACATTGTACAGGAGGCAGTGATCAAGACCATCCCCAAGAAAAAGAAATGCAAAAAGGCAAAATGGTTGTCTGAGGAGGCCTTACAAATAGCTGAGAAAAGAAGAGACACGAAAGGCAAAGGAGAAAAGGAAAGATATACTCATTTGAATGCAGAGTTTCAAAGAATAGCAAGGAGAGATAAGAAAGCCTTCCTCAGTGATCAATGCAAAGAAATAGAAGAAAACAACAGAATGGAAAAGACTAGAGCTCTCTTCATGAAAATTAGAGATACCAAGGGAACATTTCATACAAAGATGGGCTCGATAAAGGACAGAAATGGTATGGACCTAACAGAAGCAGAAGATATTAAGAACAGGAGGCAAGAATACATGGAAGAACTATACAAAAAATATCTTCATGACCTCATGACCTAGATAACCATGATGGTGTGATCACTCACCCAGAGCCAGACATCCTAGAACGTGAAGTCAAGTGGGCCTTAGGAAGCATCACTACAAACAAAGCTAGTGGAGGTAATGGAATTCCAGTTGAGCTATTTCAAATCCTAAAAGATGATGCTGTGAAAGTGCTACACTCAATATGCCAGCAAATTTGAAAATTCTGCAGTGGCCACAGGACTGGAATAGGTCAGTTTTCATTCCAGTCCCAAAGAAAGGCAATGCCAGAGAATGTTCAAACTACTGCACAATTGCATTCATCTCACATGCTAGCAAAGTAATGCTCAAAATTCTCCAAGCCAGGCTTCAACAGTATGTGAACCATGAACTTCCAGATGTCAAACTGGCTTTAGAAAAGGCAGAGGAACCAGAGATCAAATTGCCAACATCCATTGGATCATTGAGAAAGCAAGAGTTCTAGAAAAACATCTACTTCTGCTTTACTGACTACGCCAAAAGCCTTTGACTGTGTGGATCACAACAAACTGTGGTAAATTCTTCAAGAGATGGGAATACCAGACCACCTGACCTGCCTCCTGTGAAATTTGTACGCAAGTCAGGAAGCAACAGTTGGAACTGGACATGGAAAAACAAACTGGTTTCAAATCGAGAAAGGAGTATGTCAAGGCTGTATATTGTCACCCTGCTTGTTTAACTTATATGAAGAGTACATCATGTAAAATGCCAGCTGGATGAAGCAAAAGCTGGAATCAAGACTGCCAGGAAAAATATCAATAACCTCAGATATGCAGATGACACCACCCTTATGGCAGAAAGCGAAGAAGAACTAAAGAGACTCTAGATGAAAGTCAAAGTGGAGAGTGAAAAAGTTGGCTTAAAGCTCAACATTCATTCTAAGCAGTGTTTTATTTACATTGCAAATGTTTCAATGTATTATATTTTCTTTACCATTAAAGTTCAAAAGATTTTCAAAAAAAAAAAAAGCTCAACATTCAGAAAACAAAGGTCATGACATCTGGTCCCATCACTTCACAGCAAATAGATGGGGAAACAGTGGAAACAGTGACAGACTTTATTTTCTTGGGCTGAAAAATCATTGCAGATGGTGACTGCAGCCACGAAATTAAAAGACGCTTACTCCTTGGAAGAAAAGTTATGACCAACCTAGACAACATATTAAAAAGCAGAGACATTATTTTGTCCACAGAAGTCCGTCTAGTCAAAGCTATTGTTTTTCCAGTAGTCATGTATGGGTGTGAGAGTTGGACTATAAAGAAATCAGCAGTGCTGAAGATTTGATTCTTTTGAACTGTGGTACTGGAGAAGACTCTTGAGAGTCCCTTGGACTGCAAGAAGATCCAACCAGTCCATCCTAAAGGAAATGGGTCCTGAATATTTACTGGAAGGACTGATGCTGAAGCTGAAACTCCAATACTTTGGCCACCTGATGCAAAGAACTGACTCCTTGGAAAAGATCCTGATGTTAAGAGATTAAAGGCAGGAGGATGAGGATGAGATGGTTGGATGGCATCACCGACTTGATGGACATGAGTTTGAGCAAACTCCTGGAGTTGGTATTGGACAGGGAAGCCTGGTGTGCTATAGTCCATGGGGTCGCAAAGAGATGGACATGACTGAGCAACTGAACTCAACTGAATTCTGCAAGTGCTTGCTATTATTCCTTTTTTTAAATATTTTTTAATTTTTTTTTTTTTTTTTTTGCTATTATTCCTAATCATCGTTCAAAATTCCTTTCCCACGTATTCCCAATTTCTGACTATAATTACAAGTTACCCTCCCTCATCCTTAAAGGCTAGAAACAGGATGTCTAGTCCTGTACTGTTCATATACAGCAAGAAAATTCCACTGGAAACAAACCCCTGGATTCTAATAGAATGTGTTATAGTCGGAATAAAAAAAAATACTATTGGATGACAAATCAAAAGATTTCAAACAAAAAAATGTGTATGTAGACAGCATGACTGTTCTAGACACTTTTGTTGTAGTCTATGGGTTGGTTATTCAGGTGATCAGAACTAAATGTGAAAAACACTGTAGCCCTAAGTTTGATCTCTTAATGTGTTCGTACTTTGGTGTTAGATATTCACAATCAGCTATATTGTAAGTAATATTATTGGTCAATATTTGGGATAAGAATAAATCCATCATTAGTATAGGAAGAATAACCTGGAGTCAAGATCCACTGATTCTGAGTGGTATATTTTATCTATATACTATGGGCAATATAACATGTCAAAAACCAGTAACTTTAACTTTCTTAAAGTTTTAAATAACAAAAACTTTTAAACTTTTAATAAAGCAAAACATTAAAAATTCTACATAATCATTACCATCCCTAAATAAAGACTCACAAGAGGCTTTGTTTTTTCTACTGATAAATCCCTCTTTCACTAGCATACAGTAACCACTCAAAAGGGCCTTACCTGTTCTTCCCAAACAGCCGCTCTCATAGCTGTCACCTCTCACCTGAGCATTGGACACAGCGTTTATCCTAGAACAATACAAAATCATCCAATAAGCTTTCAGGCTGCTAAGAGAGTCACAGATATTTAGAAGGGTATATCTTTTTCACAAGTCATTTAGAAGAGAAACATTTTCTAACTAAAGTCAACATCTAAATAACTGAATGTATCTTTTAACTTAAATGTCCTAATGGATAGAAATATTACAGTAGTCTTACTTTACTAAAATACACCCAGAAAAGATTTAATTTTCAGGGATTACTATCACGTGCCTCCAGAGATTATGAAAGAGACTTCGGTTTTCTGATTTCCTTGCCGATTTTACATGAGTGGCCTGCTGTGTGTGACCCCATTTTAAGGCTCTCACTATAACCAAGAGCTCAAAAGTTTCTCTTTGTGTTAAAAGTCAAGTGTCTTTCTCTCATCCATTTCTCAAATTCAGAGAACATGTGGTTTACGTATAATAAATAGGCTCACTTTATTCAGCTTCTCTTTCCACTTTTGTCAGAGCAGGTTCATTTGTAGCAGGAATTGTCTTTACTTAGCATCCTGAATGAATATAAGTAGATCCATCTTCTACAAATTTAAACGTTTTTAAAGCTCCTGACTATAATAAAATTATACAATCTTATGTTTAACCTAGTTTTTAAATTATTAAAAGACATCCATGAAAAACTTCTAAACTTTTAGGAAGTGACAGAATGGCTAAACCTGAAAATGATTTAATAGAAAAGCCATAGATCAATCTCTTAATTTAAAGGTTAATCCTGTCCTCCCCCAAATACTAGCAAATATAGTCAATAATACATTTAAATAATATTCCATGGTAAAAGATGAATATATGAGAATATTCAAGGATTACTCCCCTCCTAAAAAAATCTACAAATGTACAAACTTGATTAAATCTAAAATGCCAATGATTTTTAAGATGCACCATTATTTTTCATGCTGCCAAGGAAAAAAATTATGAATTATAAGATACCAATGACTATGAGAAGCATGCTGATATTCAGAGATGTTAAAATACAAAAAATAGTCTTAAGATCTATAAAACATAGTAATTTGTCAGTTTAACAAATATAAGATCGAAAATCACATGCTGAATCATTATAGAGGATAAAAAGATTATCTGACCAAATTCAACAGTCATTCTTGATTTTTAAAAATTTTAATAAAATGGGAATATAGATATACGCACATATATATCTATCATGTTAAAGACTCAATCGAAGTTATTCCAGATAGCATTAAACTTTTGAGAAAAAAAAGTTTTTAGAAAAATAATCTTGAGTTGAGAGTTACCTCATACTTACATGAAGAAAGCCAATGTGGAAAACACACCACATGTGTGAAAGGCATGGTTCAGCTGCTCTGGCTTCGGATACACTACAGCTGCATCGATCATTATCCACCAACCGGTAAAAAACTTGGGAAGGAGAAAGAGCCCATGTCGTTAAAACAGCACTAACACTAACACTTTGGTTTACGTGTTCCTTAACATTTCACGTTTTCTATGGGCCATATAATTGAAACATACAATGAAATATGTCTACTTGGAGTTTTAGATGCTGAAATATAAAAAATAAGAATCCCTTATTCTTTATAGTGATGAGATAAATCCAACTAATCAAATCGGTGTAAGATTCTGATGTCCTGCTCTCAGTGTAAGATGAAAAATTTATTATCTAGGAATGAATTATCTGCTTCTTTCACCATAAATTTATATACAACCATAAAATACACCATAAATGCACCATAAAATTATACACAACCAAAGCTCTCTTAACTAACCAGTTCCCTGATTACCTGGTTTCACTCTCTTATTCATATTAAAAAGCACTCAGACATTCCTTTTTAATGTGACCAAACACTTTCGTTTCCACAAATGAGTTGCCACGTCTCCAAGAAAACATCTAAGCTTGCTATGATTTTAATTAATAGGCAATTTGATTAAATACTGTAAACTGATTAAATATGAGTTTGGAAAATGTAAAGTTTCTATGTAAACTAGGCTGAACAGACAAAGTAGAAAAGTTACTAAGGAATTCATAGGCAAATTAAGTGCAGGAGAGATGACCCTAGAGAGCAAGAAAAACTTAGAAACACCTAAAAGACTTCTGCATGCATACTGCTTCACAGTTATCTTTAGTTCTTGTCCTACTTATTTTTTTTTTCTATTGGACTTCAGGTGTAGACCTATACACTGAAAAAGAGAAATTTACATTAAGTGTAACAGATCTTTCTGGTCCCAGCTCAAGGTGGTTGTGGTTTCAATGATGAGCTCCCCAAAGGGAATGTAACTCATTCCAGGCCTTGGAGGCACCAGAATACATTTAGCTTCAAAATGAAAAGTTTTATAACAACAGTCTTCAGACCAAGAAAATTAATGCAAAACTTCATGATGGAGTATGCCAGTATCATAAAGAAGCTCTGGAATGACGTGTAAAATACAGCAAGTATCTTATTCAGTGGGACCTGGGAATGCTTGATTTCCATCACAAGATTGGCCACGATCTGATTTTTTTTTTGGGGGGGGTTGGCACTGTGCCCTGTGGCTTCCCTAGTGGCTCAGAGGGTAAAGAATCCGCCTGCAATGCAGAAGACCAAGGTTCGATCCCTGGGTTGGGAAGATCTCCTGGAGAAGGAAATGGGAGAGTCCCATGGACAGGGGAGCCTGGCAGGCTACAGTCCATGGGTTCCCAAAGCGTTGGACACAACTGAGCAACTTCACTTTCACTTTCATTGCGGCATGTGGGATCTTAGTCCCCTGAGGAGGGATGGAGCTCATACTCCCTGCAGTGGAATCGTGGAGTCTTAACCACTGGCCCATCAGAGAAGTCCATGATTTAATTTTTTTGAAGCTCAAAGATTAAGTACAGGGGGTGAGAAGGGACTCTTTATACCATTCTATTTTTGTCTGTATGTTTGATATATTTAGTAAAAAGCGTTTAAAAAAAAAAAAAAAAAAACTTCCCTGGTGATCTAGCAGTTAAGAATCTGCCTGCCAGTGCAAGGATCACAGGTTCAATCCCTGGTCCGTGAGGATCCCACATGCAGAGGAGCACTAAGCCCATGCACCACAACTACTGAGCCTGAGCACTGGAGCCCCTGAGCAGCAACGGCAGAAGCCCATGTGCCCTAGAGTCTGTGCTCCTCAAGGAGAGACGTCATGGCAATGAGAAGCACGGGTGCTGCAACTAGAGAAGGCTTGCACGCAGCAACGAAAACCCAGCACGGCCAGAAACTAAATAAATAAATATTAAAGCAAAAAAGGAAGGAAAAAACTACTGCCTACAAAAACTGTATTATCTTGGTTATTCATAGTGCAAAGGAATCGTGATCAATTTTCAGGGGGAAAGGTGAGGCATAAATGTCACCAACGACGCCTTTCCACTTACCAATATACCTGCAACCACAGAAGCCACTGCATTTCTTCTCTCACTCCAGTCGATGCACTCACATTCCGGCCAACGGAAATTATCTAGGAAGCCTGCCATTTTCACCACTGAAGCATGGATTTTTCATTAAATACTATATTCTAAAAAAAAAAAAAAAAAAGACAAAAAAAAATCCATGTAAGGAAATATTTTTAAGAAGTGAAATATTGTACTCCTTTCTTAAAGCTTTAAAGAACAACTTACTTCGGGTCTTTATCTCCTATAGGTAAGAAGAAAAATAGTACTACACTGAGTATCTATTGAGATGTACCTAAGACTGCTAAGACACAAGAGGGCGCTTACTAACAGTATCTGTTAAACGAGCAGGGTGTTTTTAAAACGTGTCTGCAAAGTCTCTGACACTTCTCCAATTGACAGGTGGATCTATGTACCTTCCTTTGAATTGAGGCCAACGATAAAGGTGGGTTGAGGGCTTCCCTGGTAGCTCAACTGGTAAAGAATCCACCTGCAATGCAAGAGACCCCGGTTCAATTCCTGGGTCAGGAAGATCCCCTGGAGAAGGAATAGGCTACCCACTCCAGTATTCTTAGGCTTCCCCTGTAGCTCATATGGTAAAGAATCTGCCTGCCTGGGTTCGATCCCAGGATTGGGAAGATCCCATGGAGGAGGGCACAGCAACCCACTCTAGTATTCTTGCCTGGAGAATCCCCATGGGCAGAGAAGCCTGGTGGGCTACAGTCCAGGGGGTTGCAAAGAGTCAGACATGACTGAGCGACTCAGCACAGCACAGCAAAGGTGGGTTGACCAACAAAGTAGAGAAAGTGATGCCATGTAACTTCTCAGACTAGATCATACAAGGTAAGGAACACTAAGACCAGAGTCCTGGTTCCTTCATGAAAAATCCAAGGCCATGGTACTGTGAGCAGACCACATATAGGTGTTCTGGTCTAGTGCCAGGTGGCGGCCCAGCCAACAGCTAGCCCCAAACACTGCAATATAAACTCTCTTAAATACCTGACTAACCGCTCACTGCAACTAGAGAAAGTCCTCACACAGCAACAATGACCCACTGTAGCCAAAAATAAATTAATTAAAATCCAATGAACAAAAGCATCTTAAAAAGCATTCAATATCATCAGTCATCAGGGAAATGCAAATTAAAGAAGTATCACATCCACTAGAAGAGCTAAGATTTTTTAAAAATATTGACTGTTGGTGGTAGAACAATTGGAAATCTTACACATTTCTGACTGCAATTTCTTACAAAGTTAAAAATAAACCATCCTATAACCTAGCAATTCCATTTCTAAATATTTACCAAGGGAAGTAAAAACATATGTCCACATACACAAAAAGACTTTTACAAGCAAGTTTAGAGCAGGTTTATTCATATTAGTTCCAAACTGAAACAACCTAAATGCTTAACAGAAAAACAAATGGATAAACAAATTATGATCAATCCATAGAATGGAATATTATTCAGGGACAAAAAAGGATGAATAATACATATAACCACACAGAAAAAAAACCTCAGAAACCTGATTTATGTGAAAAAAGGCAGACACAAAAGAGTATATACTGTATGATGCTATTTAAATGAAGCTTAAGAGACAAAACTAACCAATGTTCCCAGAAATCAAAACAGTGATCGCCTACAGGGACTGAGAACTGACTACAAGGGAACTTTTTTTTGTGGGGGAGTGATAGAAATGGTCTATATCTTGGTTGAGATACTGATTATGCAGGTACATGTATTTATCAAAAGTTACTGAAGTGTACACTTAAGAGCTGTGTATTTTACAGTATGTAAATTTTACCTACAAGCAGTTTTATTTTTTAATTTTATCATTTAGATATGCTTTAGCTGCACTAAAGACTTACTCTGTATGCATTATGGGTATGTTTCATCAAGATAGTCTGCAGACATGGAGATGAACTGTTATCAAAGATTAAACATTAACTAGTTAAAAAGCAAGTTTAGGGGAAGGTCACCATGAATTTAAGACAATGTCTGAAGGTTAAAACAAAAGTCGTACTTCTTATTGTAAAATTCATTTCCCAAGACTTACCCAGTGGTCCAGGGGTTAAGAACCCACCTTTCAATGCAAAAGATGTGGGTTTGATCCCTCGTCGGGGATCTAAGATCCCACATGCCTCAGGGCAACTAGGTCTGCATGCCGCAACTACTGAGCCCATTCGGCCCAGAGCCTGGGGAACCACAGCTAGCGAAGGAGCACGCCACAGTGAAAGATCCTGAAAGGTCCCGCATACTGCAACTAAGACCTGACCCAGCCGAATAAATAGTCTCCTTAAAATTCATTTCAGAAAACATACAGTCATCCCTCGGTATATACAGGGGGTTTGGTTCCAGGACTACCCTTGGACACTAAAATCTGTGGACACTGAAGTCCCTTATATAAAATGGCATCAGTTCAGTTCAGTTCAGTCACTCAGTCGTGTCCGACTCTTTGCGACCCCATGAACCACAGCATGCCAGGCCTCCCTGTCCATCACCAACTTCTGGAGTTTACCCAAACTCATGTCCATTGAGTCGGTGATGCCATCCAACCAGCTCATCCTCTGTTGTCCCCTTCTCCTCCCGCCTTCAATCTTTCCCAGAATCAGGGTCTTTTCAAATGAGTCAACTCTTCGCATCAGATGGCCAAAGTATTAGAGTTTCAGCTTCAATATCAGTCCTTCCAATTAACACCCAGGACTGATCATCTCCCTTAGGATGGACTGGCTGGATGTCCTTGCAGTCCAAGGGACTCTCAAGAGTCTTCTCCAACACCACAGTTCAAAAGCAACAATTCTTCGGTGCTCAGCTTTCTTTATAGTCCACTCTCACATCCACACATGACTTCTGGATAGCTTTGACTAGACGGACCTTTGTGGGCAAAGTAACGTCTCTGTTTTTTAATATGCTGTCTAGGTTGGTCATAACTTTTCTTCCAAGGAGCAAGCATCTTTTAATTTCATGGCTGCAGTCACCATCTGCAGTGATCTTGGAGCCCAAGAAAATAAAATCTCTCACTGTTTCCATTGCTTCCCCGTCTATCTGCCATGAAGTGATGAGACCAGATGCCTTTACCTTCATTTTCTGAATGTTGAGTTTTAAGCCAACTTTTTCACTCTACTCTTTCACTTTCATCAAAAGGCTCTTTAGTTCTCCTTCGCTTTCTGCCCTAAGGGAGGCATCATCTGCATATCTGAAGTTATTGATATTTTTCCTGGAAATGTTGATTCCAGCTTTTGCTTCATCCAGCCCAACATTTCACATGACGTACTCTGCATATAAGTTAAACAAACAGGGTAACAATATACAGCCTTGATGTACTGCTTTCCCAATTTGGAACCAGTCTGTTTTTCTATGTCTAGTTCTAAGTGTTGCTTCTTGACCTGCATATAGATTTCTCAGGAGGCAGGTCAGGTGTGGTCTGGTATTCCCGTCTCTTGAAGAATTTTCCACAGTTTGTCGTGATCCACAGAGTCAAAGGCTTTGGCGTTAATGCAGACATTTAAAAAAGTATTTTTGAGGGACTTCCCTGGTGGTCCAGTGGTTGAGACCCCATGCTTCCAATGCAGGGGGGTGCAGGTTTCATCTCTAGTTGGGGAGCTAATATCCCACATGCCATGTGAAAAAAACTTTTTTTATATTTATTTCTGAAAAACATAGAATGGCAGGAGTAAATGGTAATGACTAAGTGAAAAAAGCAGGTTATTAAAACTATCTATTGCATTATTTCCTTTTTAGAAAAAAGAATCAGCAGTATAAACACATACATGTGTAAAAATGCTAGAACGACAAACACCAGTACTTCCGTAATATCATTATACATATGGATGATGTATGTATCCATACATAGATAGAAATAGAAATAGTCTATTTTCAAAGTCTGCTGCACTGAGCATGAATTACATTTTTTTAATGCAAAGTGATTTTTAACATTAACACTGTAATTAAAACTATGAATTGTTGATTCTTCTTGCCTGTTGAAAACCTCTTATATGATGTACTATGTCTATAACTATGTTTAATAAACAAACTTTTTTGAGGTCAAGGAAATTACCGGTATGTTCTCCCATAAAACTGACCCTGGTAGCAATTTTTAAAAAACAAGATTATTAAACTGAACTAAAGGAAGTTTTCTAATACATTCAGTTCAGCTCATTTCAGTTCAGTCGCTCAGTCGTGTCCGACTCTTTGTGACCCCATGAATCCAAGGGACTCTCAAGAGTCTTCTCCAACACCACAGTTCAAAAGCATCAGTTCTTCGGCACTCAGCTTTCTTCACAGTCCAACTCTCACATCCATACATGATCACTGGAAAAACCATAGCCTTGATAGACATTAGACAGTCATTATTGCCACTCCTAAAAGGTAACTCTTTATAAAAAGAAATGAGTCTTTTTTTGTTTTTTTGCCTGTGCCATGCCGCATACAGGATCATAGTTCCCCAACCAGGGATCAAACCTATGCCCCCTTAAGTGGAAGCTCGGAATCCTAACCACTGGACCACCAGGGAATTCCCAGAAATGAGCCCTTTTTAGAGGGCATTTTAAATGATTCTATTGTGAAATTTTCATTTCCAAACAGTTAGTTTAGGAAACCAAAGGACAGCTGAAAAAGGCAAGAGGAGAAAACAACAAACACTTGAATAATATATAAACATGGTCTGAACAATTTCCATATACACCCAAGTCCCAAAATTCAAAATTCTTTCCTTTGACCAAACTTTCATACTACCATCTGTTTGTTCATCTATCTTTGCACTAGTTGCCAAATGATGTTAGGTGCTGTGTATACAAAAATGATTACCACAATCAACGTAAAGAATTTAGGGGACATTGTCAGAAGAGTAAATGTGCTATAAATATACATAACCTATGGGCTATAACATAAAAGCGGTATAATAGAAATATAAAAACAGTGTTACAGAAGAGTTGCCAGGAAGAGTTGAGGGAAGTTTAATAAAGGAAAAATAAACTTGGCTGAGTTTTGAAGCAACAATAGGAATATGATAGATAAAAAAGAAGGAATAAAATATGTGAAATCATGTAGGCACACAAGAAAACAGGGTAGAGTTTATGGTATTTCAAAGAGTGGTGGTGGTGATTAACCTGTATGGAACAAGATCAAGAAGACTTTTTCAGCCTATGCAAATCTGACCTCTACCCTCGAAGCCAGGGATTAGCCAACTTCTTCTGTAAAGAACCAGAGAGTGCACATTTTTGGCTTTGCAGACCAAACGATCTCCGCCAGGACTATGCATCTCTGCTGTTATACAGCACAGACACTATGTGGACAAATGAGCATATGCCTGTATTCCAATAATACTTAATTTACAAAGCAAGCAGCAGACCAGACCTGGCCCACAGCTCGGAGTCTGTAGGCCCTTGCTTTGAGAACTAGGGAACTGCCAGAGGCTTGTAAGCAGGGAAGACAAGATCAGTGCTGTGATTTGAAAGATAATTCTGGGAGCAGGAGTATGGAGAAGGGACTGAAGGAGTATGTTAAAGACACCTTCTAGACAGAAAGAGAATAAGGATATGAACTGAGGCCAGACTGGTACAGGCTAAAGAAAAGGGTTTTGTTTGAGAAATACTAGCATGGTATTATCCACAAGCAAGCAAGAGCTAAGGATGACTACGTTTGGGTGCTCAATGCCTGGCAAGACACCACTAACCGAAACAGGGAAGGGAGAATGGGAGAGTTTGAGCATAATGGGCTTGAAATGATGAAGGGCCTGCAGGTGGAGAGGTGCCAAAGACATGCACAGAGGAACAGTGGTTTAAGACAGAAAAAGAGGCTGGAGGTTTGCAGTGATTAAGTGGTAGCTGAACTCATGGGCACAGCTAGCGTATCTGGAGGAGGAAACGCGGAAGAGGGCGGAGGACTGACTCAGTGCTCATCTGAGACTCCCTTCCTTCCTTCCTTGCATCACTGTGTGCCAGGCATCACAGCGGACTACACACAGTGGGACTTAACCAGAACAAAACTCCTCTAGAACATGTATGGAGTACTTACAGAACATGTCTTACAAGCAAGGTACTGTGGGAAAAACAAAGATGAATAAAACTTGGCACCCATCATCAGGAGGTGAACAAACTGGCAGAGAAATCAACTGAGATGTTTTTTAAATCGTTACAATTTGTAAAAAAAAAACACAACAAAACTGTTACCCCCTCACCCCCAAATCAGGAAATTAACAAAATTTAAATACTGTCCAAGATAGTAGGTCTACATAATCAGACAACTGACTCAAAAGAGACAGAAATAAAATCTATGGGAATTCGCTGGTGGTCCAGCGCTTAGGGCTCTGTGCTTTCAAATGCCGAGGGCCCAGGCTCAACCCCTGGCTGGGGAGCTAAAGTCCCACAAGCTTCACGAGGCGGTCAAACTAAACGTGTAAGAGTCATACAGAGTAAAACATACATCTCCCCACCTCTATGACTACTACTGGCTATTAGTTACAAGGTGCTTATCAGTTACAGACAGCTCCACTCCATCCTCGGAGGAACTCTTTGCACAGACTATTCCACTGACTCCTCACAAATACTCTAAGGCAATTACTAAGATTCTATGGTATTACTAAAAAAAGGTTTAGAGAAGAACTGGCCCAAGGTCACACAGCTAGCAAGAAGGAAAGCCAGGATTCCACTGAAGCTCACATCTGATTCCAAAACCCATTTTGTGACCATTACACTGTACCTATGCCAGAGAGATTCACAGCATTCCTCTCATTTCTGGTTTCTTGAGCAGGAAGTTACTATCCTACTGCCTGTGGTGAAGAGAGCAAGAAAAACAAGATGGAAGAGAAAGGGCCCCAATTTACAGGAACCCTGTGACCACCCAGAAATAGAAGAAAGCCATCCAATGAGATCCACAATGACAGTGTGATTAGTGTTGATTCAAATCTTGCCAAGCGAGTCTGGAGAATACAAGCTCTCTTCTTGGGTTGCTACAAACCTGGTTTCTGGGCACTCACAGTGTGAATATTTTATAGGCCTTAAGATCCAACAGAATGAATTATTCAGAGAGCTAAAGCACTTTTGGAAAAGACATTTTACATACTTAATCTCAGGATGCTTCTTTGCCTTCTCACCTATAAATCATCTATTAAACAGAAATAAAATTTAGGAAGTAGCATCAATTTTGGTAAAAGATTTAAAACTAAAAGCCAAAGTAAAGGACAGGGAGCTTAGGTTTCTAAGGAGACTCTAATCCTGTAGCTATACAATTTGCCCCAGTAATATCCTTAACAACTTTTAATTATTCAAAACATGAATTATTCAAAATGGTGAACCTTCCCTATACTGCCTCCCTATGCAGTTGATTCACAGATTTACGTTTCCATACATCCAACTACTTGCCTGACACCCTCTGGCTGTCTCAGTCACTTCAAAATCAGCAGGTCCAAACACAAATTCAAATGCATGGTCCCCTCCTCCAAATCTGATCCTATTCCAGTATTCTCACAATTAATGAATCACCAGTCATTCGATTACATAAGCCAGAAATTCAGGTGTCTTCCTCTTTACTTCTTTCTTACCTCTCACATCCCTTACCTGATTGTGCCTCCTTTAACTCTCTCAGGGCTTCCCTGTGGCTCAGCTGGTGAAGAATTCGCCTGTGATGTGGGAGACCTGGGTTTGATCCCTGGGTTGGGAAGATCCCCTGGAGAAGGGAAAGGCTACCCACTCCAGTATTCCGGCCTAGAGAATTCCATGGACTGTATAGTCTATGGCGTTGCAATGTGTTGGACATGACTGAGCAACTTTCACTTAACTCTCTCAAGTCTAACTTCTCCACGTCTCCCTTCCAGCACCATCACCTGAGTGATGGAGAGAGGTCCCTCTCCCACCTGTCCCATGACAACAGGTACCCAACTGATCCAGCCTCACCCATCGTGCCCTCATCAATATGTTCCCCATACCACAGCTAGAATGTTGTTGTTGCTTTTAAAAGGCACAAAGCTGGCATCTCCTCCCTGCTTAAAACCTTTCACCGTCTTTCCATTTCTAAAGACAAAGACGCTGTAGCACGGCCCAGCACTTTTTCTCCTCAAGCTGCTCTTGAAATATTTTCTCCTCTCTCTCCCAATGATCCTCGTTTTTCTTGTAGTGCCTTACACTTGCTGAATCACCCCATATAAACCACATCCTCTCCGCGTGAAACCTACATTTCCACCCCCAGCTCACCTGGTTAACTCCTACTCATGATGCCAGATGTCCCCTTAGTTGTGACTTCTCCACTCAAACATCAGCTTTCCTTTCATTCATTCAAGGTTTATTTAAGGAGTGACAGCTACACGCCAGGCCCTGCTGTGGACACTTAAGATACAAGAATGAGAAGATAAAAAGCACTGGCCATGTGGAGCTTTGGCAGTGAGAAAGAAGGGAGATGGGAACGACACAATAAACGTAATTGCACACACCTCACACGCTAGTAAAGTAATGCTCAAAATTCTCCAAGCCAGGCTTCAGCAATACGTGAACAGTGAACTTCCTGATGTTCAAGCTGGTTTTAGAAAAGGCAGAGGAACCAGAGATCAAATTGCCAACATCCGCTGGATCATGGAAAAAGCAAGAGAGTTCCAGAAAAACATCTATTTCTGCTTTATTGACTATGCCAAAGCCTTTGACTGTGTGGATCACAATAAACTGTGGAAAATCCTGAAAGAGATGGGAATACCAGACCACCTGATCTGCCTCTTGAGAAATTTGTATGCAGGTCAGGAAGCAACAGTTAGAACTGGATATGGAACAACAGACTGGTTCCAAATAGGAAAAAGAGTACGTCAAGGCTGTATATTGTCACCCTGTTTATTTACCTTATATGCAGAGTACATCATGAGAAATGCTGGACTGGAAGAAGCACAAGCTGGAATCAAGATTGCTGGGAGAAATATCAATAACCTCACATATGCAGATGACACCACCCTTATGGCAGAAAGTGAAGAGGAACTCAAAAGCTTCTTGATGAAAGTGAAAGTGGAGAGTGAAAAAGTTGGCTTAAAGCTCAATATTCAGAAAACGAAGATCATGGCATCCGGTCCCACCACTTCATGGGAAATAGATGGGGAAACAGTGGAAACAGTGTCAGACTTTATTTTTCTGGGCTCCAAGATCACTGCAGATGGTGACTGCAGCCATGAAATTAAAAGACGCTTACTCCTTGGAAGGAAAGTTATGACCAACCTAGATAGTATATTCAAAAGCAGAGACATTACTTTGCCAACAAAGGTTCGTCTAGTCAAGGCTATGGTTTTTCCTGTGGTCATGTATGGATGTGAGAGTTGGACTGTGAAGAAGGCTGAGCGCCGAAGAATTGATGCTTTTGAACTGTGGTGTTGGAGAAGACTCTTGAGAGTCCCTTGGACTGCAAGGAGATCCAACCAGTCCATTCTGAAGGAGATCAGCCCTGGGATTTCTTTGGAAGGAATGATGCTAAAGCTGAAACTCCAGTACTTTGGCCACCTCATGCGAAGAGTTGACTCATTGGAAAAGACTCTGATGCTGGGAGAGATTGGGGGCAGGAGGAGAAGGGGGATGACAGAGGATGAGATGGCTGGATGGCATCACTGACTCGATGGGCGTGAGTCTGAGTGAACTCCGGGAGTTGGTGATGGACAGGGAGGCCTGGTGTGCTGCGATTCATGGGGTCGCAAAGAGTCGGACACGACTGAGCGACTGATCTGATCTAATCTAGAAAATGAAAAATGCCATGCGGGAAACAAAGCAGACTAGGAGCACTGGGAGTGTGGACGAGAGTGGGGCCAGCTGAAAGGTCAAACTGGTGGACAAGGTAGGCCCCCTTGAAAAGATGACACCTGAAGGCATGGAGTTAGCCTCGTGAGTATCAGACAGAACAACAGCAAGGCAGAGGCCCCAGGGCAGGACGGGTTATTCAAGGAGCAACACGGAAGCAGGCGAGGTTGCAATGGAGTCAGTGAGCTGGGAAAGTAGACCAGAGAGGTAACAGGGTAGCCTCACAGGCTACTGTGAGAACTTTCGTCTTTACTGATTAAAATTGGGAGCCCTAAGGGAGAAGGCAATAGCAACCCACTCCAGTACTCCTGCCTGGCGAATCCCATGGACAGAGGAGGCTGGCAGGCTGCAGTCCATGGGGTCGCTAGGAGTTGGACACGATTGAAGCGACTTAGCAGCAGCAAGGGAGTCTGAGAAGTCTGCCAAACATTTAAAAGCATCCCTTAGGCTGTTGTGGGGAGAACAGACTGCTGGGGGAAGAGTGGAAGGAGCGAAACCAGTTAAAAGGTTGTTGAAATAATCCAAGTGGATGATGATAACGGCTTCCATGCTCTCCTGACTCCATGGCCAGATCTAATTCCCCTAGCATTTCAGTATTAATCTTCTATGTGATCAATACCTACCTCCCTCTGAAGAAAGTAAGCTCCACAAAGGACACCCACATCCGTTTTTGCTCACTGTGGTTCTCCCAGAGCTTAGCACAGTACGTGGCATAAAGAAGGCACTCCAATACTTGCTGAATGACTGAATCTAAATATTCTGTCTTTCAAACTCTGAAATGCAATACATGTCTCATTATCCTGTCACCAAAAAAAGAAGAGTCTACTTTATACCTGAAGGTGAAGTCGCTCAGTCGTGTCCGACTCTTTGTGACCCCGTGGACCGTAGCCTACCAGGCTTCTCCGTCCATGGGATTCTCCAGGCAAGAATGCTGGAGTGGGTTACCATTTCCTTCTCCAGGGGATCTTCCCGACCCAGGGATCAAACCCGGGTCTCCCGCATTGGAGGCAGACATTTTAACCTCTGAGCCACCAGGGAAGCCCTAGATTTATTTAAATTGATAATTTGTAAACACTGGTAATAAAAAGCATTATTTCAGTGAAGGAAATAAAATCTTGCCATGACAATATATTTAAGCATATCAGTTCTTAAAACCATCCTCTGTGCTTTCTCAAGTCCATTTTCTGCCAGAACTTTCTAAAACTCAAATTGGGGGGACTTCCCTGGAAGCCTAGTGGTTAAGACTCCCTGCTTCCACTTGGGCATGGTTTTGCTCCCTTGCTGGGGAATTAAGATCTAATAAGCCGTGCGGCACAGTCAAGGAAAAAAAAAGTAGTTTAAAAACAAACTCAGGTGGGATCATGCCTTTTATTGTAAAACTTTCAATGGCTCAAGATAAAGCCAAATGACACAGGATACTTACAGTCTCTCCCTAATATAGCTTCCTTATCTCCTACTATCCTGAGGCACTCTTCACTCCAGTCACAAAGAAATAAAAGGGAGAAGACAGCCAATACTTACCAAACACTACTGTTAGGCAAACTGTTAGATATTTTCAATATATTCATGTATATATTTCTGTATCTATTTCTATATATCTATGTCCTTGGAATGGCTCTTCATCTCTTTGTCTACAGACACACTCCCAATTCAACTTTTAGGACACACAGAAGCCAAGTTCGGAAATAACTGAACCAGATGACATCAAGGGTCCCCTCCATTTCGAAGATTCTGAGAACCATCATCTTTCCAGTCATGAAGTAGTCGCCAAAAGCAATACGAGCTAGAAGGTTCAAAAGATTTCACCATTAAACTCATCTATGACAAAAAATACAATTAACCAACCAAGTGAAATGTGTAAGCCATTACTGGTCCTCATTTCAAAAAACAAAAACTTTTAAGGCACTCTGGGCCAACTGGGGAAATCAGAATACAGGTCAGAGAACATTACAGAATTGTGGTTATGTAAAGAGAATGACCTTGTTAGGAGATGCTTGCTTACTATTTGGGGGTGAGGTGTCAGTGTCAGCAACATATGAGCAAATGGTTCAGCAAAGAAAAAGAAAAAAATGAGACAAATATGGCAAAATGTTAAATCTTTTGTTCAATTTTTCTGTATGTTTAAAAATTTTTTATAATAAAAAGCTGGAAAAAAATAGAGTGGCAGATAATCATGAGTTGCTACCTAAGTAAGATGACTGCTACACAACCCCAGAGCTGATCTAGCCACAGGAAAACATCACTCACTCTCGGAAGCCACCTTTACCCAGGTTTCCCCGCAGGAGCCCTGCCTGGGAATCTTTGAGTCCTCTGAGATTCCTCAGAAAATGCTCTCCTCCCCTGTTCAGGGAAACTGGCCCCGGGTCACAGCTCTGAACCCAAGTAGGTGAAAGGGAACCCACCTGGCAAACAGTAATGGGCAGGTAAAGACCTGAGTAAGAATGTTGCCAAAGGGCACAAAGGAAGTAGACGCCTAGACACCAATTACCCTCCTCCAGCGCCAGCCACCACCCAGGCAGCTGAAAGTACAGTCCATGGAGTGAGCACCAGCCTGGGCCCTCGCCTACATCAGCCTCTTCCCAGCTGTGCCTTCCTGGCCAGGCTCATTTAATTCCATTTTTAATGGAATAGTTGCTATGTGACTGGCACTGTTCAGGCTTTTTTCTTTTTTAATTGGAGGATAATCGTTTTGCAATGTGTTGATTTCTGTTGTACAGCAATGGCAATCAGCTATAAGCATACATATACTCCCTCCCTCCTGAAGCTCCCCATCCCCAGCCCACCCTCTGGGTCATCACGGAGCACCAAGCTGAGCTCCCAGCGCTATGCATCGGGTTCCCACTAGCTGTCTATTTTAAACATGATGGCGCATATATGCCAATGCTACTCTCCATTTGTCTTACCCCCTCATTCCCCTGCGGAGTCCACAACTGTTCAAGCTTTAAATATCCCTAGGTTTTGGTCTTCTGATGTGTAAACTGGGGATATGACAGCACGTCCCTCGATAAGTGAGAATTAAAAAGACAGGCCAGAACACTGGGCTCACTCAATGCTATCAACCACTACCCACCAAGAAGAGGGTTCACAAACATCACAAACATAGGACTGCTTTGAAGACGGCCTTCTGTTTATGGCAGTACTGCCATTCAGTTCAGTAGCTCAGTCGTGTCCAATCTTTGCGACCCCATGAACCGCAACACACCAGGCCTCCCTGTCCATCACCAACTCCTGGAGTCCACACAAACTCATGTCCATTGAGTCAGTGATGCCATCCAACCATCTCATCCTCTGTCGTCCCCTTCTCCTCCTGCCTTCAATCTTTCCCAGCATCAGGGTCTTTTCAAATAAGTCAGCTCTTCGCGTCAGGTGGCCAAAGTATTGGAGTTTCAGTTACCACTTGGTCAAAAACAACTATTACTATCTTTGGGTGAAGATGTATCCAAGCATCTCATTTTGCTCCCTCCTGAAACATCACTAAAAACTGCAATCAGTAAAAGGAGTCGTGAACACAATGATGAGAACAGAAGAGACAAGAGCAGTAAAATTTTGAAAGTTGCAAAGCAGATGGACCATGGTCACTGACTGAGCATGCCCAAGAAAGCTGGACGTCCAAGCCAGTAGCAGGGAAAGCTGAGAACCAACACGGTAAAGACTTGAGGGAGGCAGGAAAACAAGTTAGGGCCCAGAACCTGTCCCTTTTCTCTTTGCTCGGTCTTTCAGTCATGTCTGGCCCTTTGCGATCCTACAAACTGTAGCCAGCCAGGCTCTTCTGTCTGTGGGGATTCTCCAGGCAAGAATGCTGGAGTGGGTTGCTATGCCCTCCATGGCCCGGCAACTGCCTCATCCATATCCAGATAGAAGTCTGAGGTTTTCCCCTACATCTGGCCTTCTGGACTGAGGGATACCATGCACAATGGCAGACTCAGGCATCATCCTGAAAACTGGACAGAAGTTTGCCATTCCTCTGTTCTAGTGCAGGAGACTGAAGCTAGATCCCTTCCAGACAAGAGTCTGGAAAGCTACGCAGAGAAGGGAAACTTAAAATCATTACAACCTCAGAAACAAGAGAACATACTGCATCTTAAAGCAAGAACAGCATGTTATCGTAAGGAACACTCAGAGACTAAAAAATAGCCTTTGAATATTAAAAGTATAACCATGGGGTTTTCTTAAATCCAAATATAAAGTTTGGGAAGTAAAAGTTAAGAAAATCTAGCCGTAAGTAGATGGAAAACAGAAGAAAACAGGTAAGAAAATGAGAAGACCTTTACAAGGCTCACATCCAAGTAACAGGTGTTTCAGGAGGAACTACAGAGAAAACATGAGGGAGAAAAATAACAAAATATTCAGGAAAACTTCTCCAGAATAGGAAGAACTGTATTTTCTGATTTAAAGGGCCCATCAGATACTCAAAATAATGGATGAAAATAGACCCACACTAAGACAGACTATTTTAAATTTCAAATCATTGAAGTCAAAGCAGAAAATGTGTGTGTGTGCGTGCTTAGTTATGTCTGACTCTTTGAGATCCCATGGACTGTAGACCTCCAGGCTCCTCTGTCCATGGAATTTTCCAAGCAAGAGTACTAGAGGGGGTTGCCACTTCCTTCTCCAGGGGATCTTCCTGACACAGGGATCGAACCTGCATCTCCTGCATTGCAGGCAGATTCTTTACCCACGGAGCAATTAGGGAAGCCGACAAATCACTGAAGTCAAAGCAGAGAACAGTCTGCGGAAATTAAAACACAAACAAACAACAAAAAAAGGTTCACAAAGGATCAGGAATCATAATTTTCCTTGTCAGGAGACTACTGCTGTCTGAGTGCCATCAGAGTGAGTGAAAAGCAACAAAAGAGAATACAGGAAAGATCCCCACACAGGAGAGCTGACGAGAGCCCCGCAGGGCCCCCAGACTTGGACAACCTGCTGGAATGAAGCGAGGTCCCACTGCTCCGCCAGCTTTTTCACTTGAGGACTGAATGCCGTGAACCTGGCCCAGACTCCTACTAATCCGTCCTCAGCTGGGCTTGGCTGGATCATGATCATACACTGAGGCAGTTCCTGTTCTCTTTCGGAGTCCTGCAGCCAGCATCAGCAAAGGACACGCACTTCCCTGACAGAAGGTTCTGCTTTGACCTACCCTGGTAACTGCAGGGAGGCCACAGAGAGCCGGCCACGCCCTCTGACCATATCTCTGCTGTCCTTCCAGTGTTCGCTTCACATTAAAGCCTCCCAGATCCCCTGAGACCGTAGTAAACGTCTCCCAAGACTCACCCAGAACACTGTCCACTGACCCCTTCAGAAAGGGCTCCTGTGGGGAAAAGTCAAGGAAGCTGAAGCTGTTCTGTCTCCCTCATTTTTCCTGGAAGCGTTCATCTCAAAGTGACAATAAATCCTGTCCTTTCCTTACATGGTCAGCATTGTGCTCGCAATTACGAAACAAAATTTTAATCTCAAAGGGAGAAAGCACTAGCATTTTTTTTAATAAGCCTGTTAGGACCTCATCTGGGCTCTTGGGGAAATAATTTCCTTATCTCAGTTTATTTAATGAACAATCCACTGTTAATAAAGACACAGTTTATCATCCTATAAGGTTTGTGCTTAACTGCAAAAATTAATAAGGTATGATCATTATAGCCTTGTAGAAATGATTCATCACAAAGGTATTACGATTTTGTTGCCCTCTGGAACATTAACCAATTATATCCAACTCAGCACTTTTATTGAGACAGTCCTTTCTCTAGGGACTACATAGATATCTGTTTCTTAAGTGCTCTTAAAAAACCTATTCTTGGCAGCACTCTCAGTAACAGTAAAATAAAACTTTGAAACATGCTATTTGTATGTAATATGTTTTTAACACTATTCACTCAAAACTAAATATACTGTTTAAAACATGTAAACATTTACATGTGTGTACATATACATATATGTGTATATTTATGGATTTGTGTGTAATGCTTATTTGATAAAGCAAGAGAAAGATTAACTTCTAGCACGACAGAGGCTCCCTCTGGAAGAAAGATGTAAATGTCTCCTTTCTTAATGTGGTTGTAGATACAGTGCTGATCACTGCAACAGTATTTATTCCCCACAACATTCTCCATACCCGAGATACCTTTTACAACAAAAGGAAGTTATTTCAAAAGAGAACAAGAATTCCAGTTACTGCTGTATATTCCAGGGGGATTACCACAGGAGGGTACTACACAACATACCTGTTCACATTTTCCCTTCCTCAGGGCCCTCTATTCATTCCTACTAAGCCAATCAAGTGAGTCAATATAACCTTAAAGTCAACACCACTATGTGGCAACAAGGTTAAAAAATTCACCATTATCTAACTCGGTACTCAACAAATTTTTTGATCCAGTCTCTAAATACTAAAAGACACACAGATACTAAGAAATGCATTTAAATCAAACAAATTAGCTACTGTCTTTCTTTTTTTTTCTTTTTTTTAAATTTTATTTTATTTTTAAACTTTACAATATTGTATTAGTTTTGCCTAGCTACTGTCTTTAAATTGTAAAGTCCTTCAAATTACAAAAAGATTCCACGTGAAAAGAGCATGAAAATTATACTCTAAAATACAATAATCCGTTTAAACTATCTGAGACTTATCCTACAATTTTCAAAGATATTCACATAGTAAATCTTTTAATGGCTAAAACTCAGAAACAACCAAAACATCCACCAATAAGGGGCCAATAAAATATATTAAAGTACTTCTAGACAGTGACGTGCTTTACAGCATTTTTAAAATGAGGCATATCCACAATGATATGATTCTGTCCTTATATTAAGTAGGTTGCCCAACAGTATCATGGTACTATCCCCTCCTGGGGCTTCCCAGGTAGCACCACTGGCAAAGAACCTGCCTGCCAATGGACGAGATGTAAGAGTTGCAGGTTCGATTCCTGGGTTGGGAAGATCCCCTGGAGGAGGGCAGAGCAACCCACTCCAGTATTCCTTCCTGGAGAATCCCAGGGACAGAGGAGCCTGTGGGCTATGGTCCATTGGCTCACAAAGAGTTGGACAAGACTGAGGTGACTTAACACAGCACATCACCTCCTAGGGACTGGAATTGAGGGTGCAAAGTAAAGAAACAAGGAGTTCTAATTTATGCTAACCTTTTACTTGATACACTTCTGTGCTGTTTCTTTTTCTTTTCTTTTCTTTCTTTTTTTTTTTTGGCACTTGAGATCTTAGCTCTTAGACCAGGAAGAGAATCCCTGCTCCCTGCAGGGGAAGCGCAGAGCTCTAACCACTGGACTGCCAGGAAATTCCCTGGTTTCAATTTTTCACTTGATGTTCTTCTGTAATGTTAAAAAAAAAAAGTTCACAACCTGAATGTATTACGGTAATCGTTTAAAGGAGTTGATAATGATAAAATAAGATAAATTCTTCACCCTGGAGTCCAGAAGTGAATTCAGAAATGACCAGCCAGTTAGGGCTGCCCTAATCCTAGTGGGCGGAGGAGGATGGAGGTGGGGAAAGCGCGTCTCCGGAAGAGGAACACTGCGCCCTCCCCCTGCTGTCATTAAACCAGCCTTTCCTGCCTCACCGATACTCAAGATAACTCCGGGTTTTCTTTTTAAGGACAAAGAGGCTTGCAACAGTATTATCGGTTAAAAAAAAAAAAAGTCTAATGTTTGTTCTACGTCTGAAAACTATGTTTGCAAAAAGAGATGACCAAGTGTCTGAAGATGATGGAAAAGAAGTGTGACAAGCCTGAGAGTCCGGGGCTTGGGAATTGTGAAGCTAAGGGGTGTTACAGTGCGGGTAGGTGAGGAGTTTGAGAGAAGAGGTGGCACACTGCGAAGAGAAATCAAGGTCTTTGAGAGGCACAAGACTGACGACACATTCACTCCAATCGGAGGCTTGAATCCTTGCCCAACACACACACACACACACACACACACACACACACACACACGAGGCTTGAATCCTTCCCCAACAATCCTTCCCCAACACACACACACACACACACACACACACACACACACACACAGCGTCAGCAACGGGGCGGGAGCGAGGACAGTGCTTCTCATCATCAGCGCTTTGGCTTTAGGTCACGTACTTACCTTTCAAGTTAAGCACCTTCCCATGATTAACTGGAGAGTCAATTTATTGCTTAAAAACGAGAACGGCCGTCCCCAGTGCAACTACCTTTGCGACACGAGCTGCTCTGTTTCTCAAAGGACACCCAACCCTGTACGATCAATCCTCCAAAGAATGTCCATCCTCCTCCATCTCCACGCCACACCTCTGTACAGAGTCGGAAAAGTCCACTCAACACGGACCACATTCTCAGCAAGGAAGGGTTCAGAGCCAACGCGAAGAGGGGCGAAGAAGCCCCTGAGGGGCCCGGGGCCCCGCGCCGGTGCACCTCTTTCCCCTTCCCCGCAACGCCGGAAAGCCGACAGTTCCGAGATGGAAACCTTTCAGGGCAACCAACCCGACGACGAGAGATCGCGGCTCTCCCCGACCCCGACCCCCGAGCGCCGGCCACGGTCGCCGGATCGGGCTGGTGAGGAAGGGGGCGGCGTCGCCCCGACGCCCCACGGACCCCGATACGCCCGGCGGCGGCGCAGCGCACCGGGGAGGCCCCGGGCGGGCCAAGGGTGCCTCCCTGCGCCTCGGAGGCGGGCGCTGGTCCCCTCGCGCGCCCCCGAAACGGGCCGCCAGCACTCACCCGGCTTCCCCGACGCCCAGGCCGACCCCCTGGGCTCACACGCAGAGGCGGAGGCGGCCACGCCGCGGCCGAGCCGGCGTCTTCCGCGCCACCTCAGCC
Organism: Bos taurus; assembly: GCF_002263795.3. Lineage (NCBI taxonomy): Eukaryota > Metazoa > Chordata > Mammalia > Artiodactyla > Bovidae > Bos > Bos taurus. The sequence continues at coordinate 2,046,734 of NC_037328.1, read as the reverse complement.
CCGGGAGGGGAGCGCTCGACCGGCGCTAGGCTGAGGGCGCCGGCAGGGCGGGGCGCGGCGCCGTGCTCACCGCGGCAGCCAATCTGCGCGCAGCAAGTGGCCGGCCGGGGCGGGGCGGGGCTCGGGGGCTGGGCTCCGGGGGTGGGTCCTGACGCCAGGGGTCTGAGCTAGGGCGCCGCCCGCCAGGGTCCGAGTCCTCTGATTCGCGGATGCGTAGACAAGACCGGTCCCGAGGTCTGCTTCTGGGTGGCAACCCGGCTGCGTCTCTGCTCAGGAACTTCCAATTGTAGCATCCGTGAGATCGCGTGCAGAGGGTATCCCGGGACCCGGGGGCAGGGGCTCTCTTTGCCTATAGGCCCTTCGGCGTTGGCCAAGTGTAGGGCACGTGGTCCTGAAGGATTCTCTGGAAACTGCGGCCTGTAGAGATGTCCTTTTCTAATCCCCACCACTCAGAAATGATGCTTTTGAACCCGTGGTGTTGGAGAAGACTCTTGAGAGTCCCTTGGACTGCAAAGAGATCCAACCAGTCCATCCTAAAGAAAATCAACCCTGAATTTTCTTTGGAAGGACTGTTGCTGAAGCTGTAGCTCCAGTGCTTTGGCCGCCTGATGCGAAGAGTCGACTCATTGGAAAAGACCCTGATGCTGGGAAAGATTGAAGGCAGGAGGAAATGGGGACGACAGAGGATGAGATGGTTGGATGGCATCACCGGCTCAATGGACATGAGTCTGAGCAAACTCCGGGAGATAGTGAAGGACAGGGAAGCACACGTGCTGCATGCAGTCCATGGGGTCGCAAAGAGTCGGACATGACTTAGCCACTGAACAACAACAACCACTCAGAAATGGAAGCCTAGAAAGGTGAAGTTAATTGTCCGAGGCTACCAACGAGTACTGTTACCCATGGTTACCAAAACAACTGACTAGTCTTCTGATTCTATCCTGATGCTTTAACCGGGCATCCAGATTTTTCTTTTTCTTACAGTCAGGTCTCTTCCTGTCTTCTTTAAAGATGTTACATCTTGAATTTTCAGTGTAATTTCAACAGATTTTGCAAGCTCTGTCCCTCTAAATTTCCTACAGAATATACAATACAATATGTGCAACCTTAAAACTAGTTGAATTGCTGATCTATGAAAGTAGACTTTTAAAAACAAGTTTGTAGGGAATTCCCCAGCAGTCCCGTGGTTAGGGTTTAGTGCTTTCATTGCCAGCCTGAGTTCCATCCCTAGCTGGGGAACTAAGATCCCACAAACCGTCAAGTATGGCCAAATAATACTGTTTTTAAGTCTTGCTTCTTTTTTGATTATTGTATTAGGATCAGATTTGGCTGCAAGAAGCAGGGGGAAACAACCACAAAATAACACTAGCTTAAACAAAACTACCACACAATTGCACTCATCTCACATGCTAGTAAAGTAATGCTCAAAATTCTCCAAGCCAGGCTTCAGCAATATGTGAACCATGAACTTCCTGATGTTCAAGCTGGTTTTAGAAAAGGCAGAGGAACCAGAGATCAAATTGCCAACATCCGCTGGATCATGGAAAAAGCAAGAGAGTTCCAGAAAAACATCTATTTCTGCTTTATTGACTATGCCAAAGCCTTTGACTGTGTGGATCACAATAAACTGTGGAAAATCCTGAAAGAGATGGGAATACCAGACCACCTGACCTGCCTCTTGAGAAATTTGTATGCAGGTCAGGAAGCAACAGTTAGAACTGGATATGGAACAACAGACTGGTTCCAAATAGGAAAAGGAGTTCGTCAAGGCTGTATATTGTCACGCTGTTTATTTACCTTATATGCAGAGTACATCATGAGAAACGCTGGGCTGGAAGAAGCACAAGCTGGAATCAAGATTGCCGGGAGAAATATCAATAACTTCACATATGCAGATGACACCACCCTTAATGGCAGAAAGTGAAGAGGAACTCAAAAGCCTCTTGATGAAAGTGAAAGTAGAGAGTGAAAAAGTTGGCTTAAAGCTCAACATTCAGAAGACGAAGATCATGGCATCCGGTCCCACCACTTCATGGGAAATGGATGGGGAAACAGTGGAAACAGTGTCAGACTTTATTTTTCTGGGCTCCAAGATCACTGCAGATGGTGACTGCAGCCATGAAATTAAAAGACGCTTACTCCTTGGAAGGAAAGTTATGACCAACCTAGATAGTATATTCAAAAGCAGAGACATTACTTTGCCAACAAAGGTTCGTCTAGTCAAGGCTATGGTTTTTCCTGTGGTCATGTATGGATGTGAGAGTTGGACTGTGAAGAAGGCTGAGCGCCGAAGAATTGATGCTTTTGAACTGTGGTGTTGGAGAAGACTCTTGAGAGTCCCTTGGACTGCAAGGAGATCCAACCAGTCCATTCTGAAGGAGATCAGCCCTGGGATTTCTTTGGAAGGAATGATGCTAAAGCTGAAACTCCAGTACTTTGGCCACCTCATGCGAACAGTTGACTGCTGGGAGAGATTGGGGGCAGGAGGAGAAGGGGGATGACAGAGGATGAGATGGCTGGATGGCATCACTGACTCGATGGACGTGAGTCTGAGTGAACTCCGGGGGTTGGTGATGGACAGGGAGGCCTGGCGTGCTGCGATTCATGGGGTCGCAAAGAGTCAGACACAACTGAGCGACTGATCTGATCTGATCTGAAACAAAAATTGGTATTTCCCTCTCATGTTTAAGAAGTCCAAAGTTAGTCTAGAGCTGCTCTGGTACTTTATGGGGACAGATGGAGCCTCCTTATTCCAGCCAAGAAAGTCACCCATGTATTTATTTATGCTATCAAGTACATGGGCATTTGAAAGATACCAGCCTCCATTCCCAATGTCACCTCATGGTCTAAGAGAGCTGCTGGAGCTCTAGCCATTATGCTTACATTCCTACCAGCAGATGAGAGGACAAAGGGAACATGTATTCTCTTTAAGAAACTTTCCCAACGTTTATATATACCATTTCTGCTTTCATCCTGCTGACAAAAGCGTAGTCACCTAGCTACACTAAACTACAGGGGAAGCTGGAACATGCAGTTTCAGTACTGAGGAAAAAGGATGAAGAGATATTGGGGGACAAGTCAAAGCTTCTATCATGGTCTCAAATCTCATCACTGTTGAAAGTACTAAGTATTGTGAGATTCCCTGAGGGACTTACTTAGTGGTCTATTGGCTAAGACTCTGTGCTTCCAATGCAGGGAGCACAAATTTGATCTCTAGTTGGGGAACTGGATCCCACATGTCACCACTAAAGATCCTGCATGCTGCAACTAAGACCCAGAGCAGCCAAATAAATGAATGTTTAAAAAAAAAAAAAAATTTCCCGAGATTTTTAAACTTGATTACGGAGGAATATCTATGAGCAAAACACATATCTATGAAGATGTTACTGTTGACCTACCATTAAGATGCACATGCTTTGAGCTGCCTTCCCAGACATGAGAGGGGACTCACACTAATGCAGCTTGTTTCTCTATCATCCTGTAAGCTTTTACTTCACAGAGAGTCAAACATGTATAGAGCTTTCAAAAAATATAGGCATTTGAAAGCTATTGGGGTTAAATTACTAATGTCAACATTTCAGAGTTGCATTTCAAATGTACTGATTTAAATCTTTAGTAAAGTTGCATGAGTTTGAGCAAACTCCAGGAGATAGTGAAGGACAGGGAAGGCTGGCTTGCTGCAGTGCCTGGGGTCACAAAGAGTCAGACACCACTGAACGACTGAAAAACAAAAAGTTGCAAATCAGCTTTAAAAAAATCTCCACACATGCCCTGATCAGGTGGTATTCAATTCTGTAACTACCTAAGCATATGTTTTCTTAAATTCCTATTACCTTCCTAGATTCTGGAGTCTTTGTGACTTCAGAACCATTTTCAAGTTTGGGCCAGGACGAGTTCTAAAGGGCCTACTCCACCTAAACCTAGACAGGTAGAATCTAGTCCAGGTGGTTCAAGCCTACTAAGAGAAAGAAGCGATCTAGATTGTTCTTCACACCAGGTCCCGTGGGTTCTCGTTTGTTCTTCTTGAGGCTGCTTCATGAATTTACTCTGACGGATGGCGTTCATTTCCCATCTTTTAGAAATATACACCAAAGAGTACTGCAGGAGCTAGGTTGTGTAAAACATAGTGGACTTCTAAAACTATTGCCTTTCTGGGACTTCCCTGGTCGTCTAGTGCCTAAGACTCCAAGCTCCCAATGCAGGGGGCCCAGGTTTGACCCGTGGTTGGGGAACTAGGCTCTCATGTGCCTCGGATCAACTAAGCCTGCATGCTGCAATTAGAGTCTGTGTGCCATAACAGAACATCCCACATGCCGCAACTAAGACCTGACACAGGAAATAAGTAAATATAAAATATACACACACACAGTGGGACTTACCCAGCGGCCCAGCGGTCAAGAATGCACCTGCAATGCAAGAGACTTACAGGACACACGGGTTCTATCCCTGGGCTGGGAAGATCCCCTGGAGAAGGAAATGGCAACCCACTCCAGTGTTCTTGCCTGGTGATCCCCATGGACAGAGGAGCCTGGTAGGCTACAGTCCATGGGCTCACACAGTCAGACATGACTGAGCAACTAAACAAAAAGAACTCTCTCTATATATATTGTCTTTCACCATAAGCTTATTGGGTTGTGAAACAGAAAGACTTCATGTTAGTAAGTCCGTTAGAACGGTTGTATTTGGACTTAGAATTCGGATCAAATTCCTATGGACCTCAAGTGACCCTCTTCTGAAAGGATGGATATGCAGTGTCAGTCATCTGAGTAAAAGACAGCCCTTTTGGTTTTTGTTTTCTACAAAACTGAAACATTTACTGCCTACAACAATGAGAGGATCAGTACCAACATGAAGCATGGTACCGGTGTTTTGTTGTAGGTGAAAAGATGGTCTTTTAGAGTGGAAACAGGATACCAAAACTTGGCCATCATTTGATTCAAGCAGAAGAGGAAACATTTCTTTCTAAAGTGTAGACTCTGATGACACTGGATACATTTATCAGCTGGTTTTCTTTCAGTTACAAATAACAGAAAAAACAATGTCAAACTGGCTTTTCAGCATAGTAAAAAGAAAAAAAACTAGTTTTAGAACAGAAAAAAGAGGATATGATCTCAGTTTAAATAGAGATATGGCAGTGAGATAGGAAGGAGCCTCATAAGGGAAGGGATATACATATACATACACATATGATTCATGTTGTTGTACAGCAGAAACTAACACAGCATTGTAAAACAATTATACTCCGATTTTTAAAAAATGGAGGTAATGAGAAGTATGATACTCTCACAAATGAGTCATGCTTTTTTATGAGCCATGTTAAAATAATCACCTATACAGGAAGAGGTGGTGATGAAATAGTCCAAGTACTCTATGTCAGGGATATATTCAGACACCAGTGTTTAAAATACTGATATGGAGACAAATTCTTCAATGCTTTACGGAACAAAGAATGAGTCAGAAAAATATACAGTAGTATAAAAGTATAAGAAGTCATAAAGAAGTTAGGTAGGGGACTTCCTATGTGGTCCAGTGACTTGGACTCCATGCTCCCAGTGCAGGGAGCCCAGAATTCAATCCTGGTCAGGGAACTAGATTCAGCATGCCTCAACTAAGACCCAGTGCAGCCAAATAAATAAATATTAAAAAAAAAAAAAAAAGATAAAAGGCCTCTGGGAACAGTATAAGACCAGAGTGATGTCAAAATTAATAAATCATTTCAACATGTAATTTTTATAATATTTGTTGTTTAGTCACTCAGTCACGTCTGACTCTTTGCGACCCCATGGACTGTAGCCTGGACCCCATGTAGCCTGCCAGGCTCTTCTGTCCATGGGATTCTCCAGGCAAGAATACAGGAGTGGGTTGCCATTTTCCTCTCCAATTTTTATAATATAGATTGACTTTAATTATACTGGGAGGATAGCACATACAAAATGTTTTTAAAACAATGCTTATTGATGAATGAGACTACTGAGTTTCATGTATGTCTTCTCTATTAGTTATCTACTGCTATACAGCAGATTATCTTAAAACTTAGCAACTTAAAACATTTATTTATTTATTATCTTGTACAATTTTAAGACTCAGGAATCTGAGACAAGCTTAGCTGACTTGTTTCTGGCTCAGGATTCCTCACGAGATTATAATCAAACTGTCAGCTGGGGCTGCAAATACTGAATACTCGCCTAAGGCTCTGCTTCCCATAAAGCTCACTCACATGGCTGGTGGCTGGTAGCCTTGATTCCTGGATACGGGTGCCTGGATACGGGCGCCCTCTCCACAAGGCTGCCTCAAGACATGGCAACTGGCTTCACTCAGAGTGACTGATCTGAGAGAGACAGCAGGAAGCCTCTGGCCTCAGAAGAGACATAGCAGCACGTTTGCTCTATTCTGTTGGTCACACAGAGCATACCATGACGTTTGCGCCGTTGTGGGAGTGAGTGTGGGCTAAGTTGTTTCAGTTGTGTCTGGTTCTTTGCAATCCCATGGACTGTAGCCTGCCAGGCTCCTCTATCCATGGGATTCTCCAGACAAGAATACTAGAGTGCATTGCCATGCCCTCCTCCAGTTGATCTTCCCAACTCAAGGGACGACCGACCCTCCATCTCTTACACTTCCTGCGATGGCAGGCAGGTTCTTTACCACTAACACCACTTGGGAAGCCGATTGTGGGAGAATGCTACGCACACCAAAAAATGTGAATATCAGAAAGTGGGGATCTTTAGGGGTCGTCTTGGATGCTGGCTGTGATCTCCATTAATTTTTTTTTTGATCTCCATTAATTTAATTTTGGATTAATTATTACTAAAATAACATTTGCTGCTGCTGCTGCTAAGTCGCTTCAGTCATGTCCGACTCTGTGCGACCCCAGAGACGTCTGGCAGCCCACCAGGCTCCCCTGTCCCTGGGATTCTCCAGGCAAGAACACTGGAGTGGGTTGCCATTTCCTTCTCCAGTGCATGAAAGTGAAAAGTGAAAGTGAAGTCGCTCAGTCGTGTCCGACTCTCAGCGACCCCATGGACTGCAGCCTACCAGGCTTCTCCATCCATGTGATTTTCCAGGCAAGAGTACTGGAGTGGGGTGCCATTTACTTCTAAATTAAAAGGGATCTCAAAAAATAATAATAATAATAATAAATTTTTTAAACCAAAAATCAGGGAGGTGTCTGATTTCTGGTATACATTTGTCTTTAGCACTACAAATGCAAACTCCAACAGACACATAGTATTGGCAAGTCAAATGCCACAGGCCATGGTGCCATTGGTAACATTTTTCTAAAATGAAGTACAATTCTTGGTGAGTTCCCAAGAAAATGAAGTACAATTTTCACAGTAGTTGCTTTTATGGGGGGAAAAGATAAGTGTATTTAAAATCATGCAAAATTGGCATATTTATATGTAAAATATAATCCCATTTTAGGCTTCAATGACTATAAGCGAGTATTCACCCACATGAATGTCTGGTGGGATGTTTGAATGCTGAGCGGGACAAGGAACAATTCCTCATTTTGGTCAAGTACCCCATACACTGTGAAACACCTGGTGTCCCTGGCCCCATCTCTTAAGTGCCTGTGGTCAGGAATGATGTTTAAAATACTTAGCAACTAGGGTTGCATGGACTTACCAATCCAGCCAGCCAACATGACAAACTGGGCTTCCCAGGTGAAAGTGAAAGTTGCTCAGTCATGTCCGACTCTTTGCAACCCCAAGGACTGCATACTCCATGGAATTCCCCAGACCAGAATACTAGAATGGGTAGCCATTACCTTCTCCAGGGGATCTTCCCAATCCAGGGAATCAAACCCAGGTCTCCTGCATTGCACGCGGATTCTTTACCAGCTGAGTCATGTAAAGAATCCACCTGCCAATGCAGGGGATTCAGGTTTGATCCCTGGGTGAGAGGAAGATCCCCTGGAGAAGAACATGGCAACCCATTCCAGTATTCTTGCCTGAAAAATCCCATGGACACAGGAGCTTGGCAGGCCACAGTGCATGGCATCGCAGAGTCGGACATGACTGAGTGACTGAGCACACACACATAAATACACATAGCGTGACATACTGGTCCAAATGGGCTGCCTGTTCAGTTCAGTTCAGTTCAGTTGCTCAGTCATGTCCGACTCTTTGCAACCCCATGAACAGCACGCCAGGCCTCCCTGTCCATCACCAACCCCCAGAGTTTACTCAAACTCATGTCCATTGAGTCGGTGATGCCATCCAACCATCTCATCCTCTGTCGTCCCCATCTCCTCCTGCCTTCAATCTTTCCCAGCATCAGGGTCTTTTCAAATGAGTCAGTTCGTCAAATCAGGTGGACAAAGTATTGGAAGTTTCAGCTTCAGCATCAGTCCTTCAAATGAATATTCAAGACTGACTTCCTTTAGGATGGACTGGTTGGATCTCCTTGCTGTCCAAGTAGTGCCTCGCATCTTGTTGACTAAAGATTCTCCCCCAACTTTCCATAATGTCCTGTGGGGGGGCAGTAATGCCTCTGCGGAAAACCACTGATTTACAGCTGAGTAATTCTTGCCTGGAGAATCCCAGGGACAGAGGAGCCTAGTGGGCTGCCGTCTATGGGGCCGCACAGAGTCGGACACGACTGAAGCGACTTAGCAGCAGTAGCAGCAGCAAATCTGCGGAGAACCACTGATTTACTCCCTGCAAGAAACAGGGTCGAATACCTGTGGAGAAGATCCCCTGGCGAAGGAAATGGCAACCCACTCCAGTATTCTTGCCTGGGAAACCCCATGGACAAAGGAGCCTGGCGGGCTACATCCCATGGGGTCTCAAAGAGTCAGACACAACTGAGCACGTAGGCACGCTCACACGCCTGTCCCCCTCCAACATCCAGCATTTCATGTTCATCATCTCAAAGGCTTACAACTATCCTGCAAGTTGAGTCTGATGATATTCATTTGATAAGAGAAGACAGATAGATGCCTAGGAAGGTCTCATAGCTGGCGAGTGGAAAATCCTGGATCTGAATTCAAGTCTCTCGAACTCTGAAGCTCATTCATTTCGTCTCCCCTACATCACATTTCCTCTTGCTCACTGGTATTACAGGGAGTCAGGGAGGCAGGGACCTCAAGAAGAAGAATAATCCAGCTATAAAGCACACTGAATCCTACCTACTGTATAGCCAGGGAACTCTACTCAATATATATGTAGTATTGACCTATATGGAGAAAGAAATGGCAACTCACTCCAGTACCCTTGCCTGGAGAATCCCATGGACAGAGGAGCCTGGCAGGCTACAGTCCATGGGGTCGCAAAGAGTTGGACACAACTGAGCGACTCACACACACACACACACACACAAACACACACACACATATGAAGAAAGAAGCTAAAAAAAGAGTTGATATATGGGACTTCTCCGGTGGTCCAATGGCTAAGACTCTGAACTCCCAGTGCAGGGGGTCAGGGTTCGATCCCTGGTCAGGGAACTAGATCCCACATGCTGCAACTAAAGATCACGTATGCTGCAAGAACACCCAGTACAGTCAAATATTTATATATTTGGCTAAATAAAAGAGTTGATTTATGTCCATGTATAGCTGATTCACTTTGCTGTACAGCAGAAACTAACACATTGTAAAGCAACTGTACTCAAACAAAAATTTAAGAAAACAAACAAAAACCCCATTGAATCCAAGGTGGCTCCTGGGAACCTCAGTGTATGGAGTTCTAGAATCTTCTCTCAGGGACTTCCCTGGTGGTCCAGTGGCTAAGACTCCACACTCCCAATGCAGAGGGCCTGAGTTCAATCCCTGGTCAGGGAACTAGATTCCCACATGTTGCCACTAAGACCTGGTACAACCTAAATAACTAAATGTTAGAATTTTCACTCAGTAATGTGATCTGCTCCATCTCCTCCCTACCAACCCCAGAGCTCGGTGTGTGGGTAAGAACAGGGGTGTGGAATCAGACCAACTCTAGTCAGTCTGGATTCAAATCCCCAGCTCCGCCACTTTCTGGCTGTGTGCCAGGTTATTTAATCTGTGCCTTAGTTTCTCCATCTCTCAAAAAAGTTAATAATAGTACCTATGTTGTAGGACTGTTGTGAAGATTAAGTGAGTTAACGCAAGGAAGGTGTTCAACAAGCATGAGCTTCTGTTGCCTTCTCTGTCGCTCATAGCTTATGACTTGTTGTTACACCGTATCTCGTGCCTGCTTTGTGATAACTTCAGCTTGCATTTGCCCTCTCAATGCCTTGTGGTCTGTCTTTGTGTCACCTTGCACTGCTATTTATTTCCTTTGCTCAGTATTGATTAGTTCTGCTTTCCATGAGCGCATGCAGCAATCTCATGATGGCTTAACAGATGAGATAGAACTATATGTGTTGATTTGGAAAAATGTTGAAGATACATTAAAAGGCAGGTGAAGACGAAGATAATCCATGTATTTTTGAGAAAGCAATGGAGATACAGTGTGTGTCTATAAATCATATACAGTTGACCCTTCAATAACTCAGGGGTTGGGGTGCTGACTCACTGCAGTCAAAAATCCAAGCATACCTTTATAGCTGGCCCTCCATATCCTGGTTCCACATGCCAGTCTCAACCAACTTGGCTAGTGCAGTACTGTAGTACACATTTATTGGGGGAAAAACCTAAAACAGATAGAAATGAACCTACACAGGGCTTCCCTGGTGGCTCAGTGGTAAAGAATCCACCTGGCAATGCAGGAGACACGGTTTCAAACCCTGATCCAGGAAGGTCCCACATGCCATAGAGCAACTAAGCCTGTGAGCCACAACTACTGAACCCCCGTGCTGCAACTACTGAAGCACGTGAAACTCAAGCCTGCGCTCCACGAGAGAAGCCACTGCAGTGAGAAGCCCGCACACTGCAACCAGAGAACCGCCCCTGCCTGGCCACAGCTAGACGGAGTCCGCACACGGCAGCAGAGACCCAGCGCAACCAAAGTAGATAAACAAATTTAGAAAAGATACGTCAACCTGCACAGTTCAAACCTGTGTTGTTTAAGGGTCAACCAGGTACAGATTTTTTTTTCAAAGTGGACTTACCTGCTGGGCCAGTGATTAAGAATTCGCCTTCCAATGCAGAGGACACAGGTTGGGGAGCTAAGGTGTCACATGCCACGTAGCAACTAGGCCTGCACGGCACAACAAAGACCCAGCACAGACAAAAATTTCAAAATAAATTTTTGAAAGGATATTGTGGTAAGATAGCATCACTGACTCAATAGACATGAGTTTGAGCAAACTCTGGGAGATAGTGAAGGACAGGGAAGCCTGGTGTGCTGCAGTCCATGGTGCCACAGAGAGTCAGACACAACTTAGTGACTCAACAATTGTGGTGGCAGGGTAACACCCCCCCATATGTCCTAATCCCCAGAATCTCTGAATATTTTATGTTACACAGCAACGGAAAACTAAATTTGCAAGTGGAATAAGGTTGCTATTGACTGACTTTCTTTCAATTTTTATATTGGAGTATAGTTGTTTCACAGTGCTGTTTTATGATGATTCAGTTATACAGATATGAATATCCATTATTTTCAGATTCTTTCCCATATAGGTTATTACCTAACATTGAGTAGAATTCTCTGTGCTACACAGAAGGTCCTCGTTGGTTATTTTATATGCAGTAGTGTGTATGGGCTTCTCTGGTGGCTCAGACAGGAAAGAATCTGCCTGCTATGGGGGAGGCCTGGGTTCGATACCTAGGTTGGGAAGACCCCCTGGAGAAGGGAATGGCTACCCACTACAGTATTCTTGCCTGGAGAATTCCATGGACAGAGAAGACTGGTGGGTGATTGTCCATGGGATTGCAAAGAGTTGGACACGATTGAGTGACTGACACTTTCACTTTCACTGAGTTCAGTTCAGTTTAGTCGCTCAGTCATGTCCGACTCTTTGCGACCCCATGAATTGCAGCATGCCAGGCCTCCCTGTCCATCACCAACTCCCGGAGTTCACTCAGTCTCACGTCCATTGAGTCGGTGATGCCATCCAACCATCTCATCCTCTGTCATCCCCTTCTCCTCCTGCCCCCAATCCCTCCCAGCATCAGGGTCTTTTCCAGTGAGTCAACTCTTTGCATGAGGTGGGCAAAGTACTGGAGTTTCAGCTTTAGCATCATTCCTTCCAAAGAAATCCCAGGGCTGATCTCCTTCAGAATGGACTGGTTGGATCTCCTTGCAGTCCAAGGGACTCTCAAGGGTCTTCTCCAACACCACAGTTCAAAAGCATCCATTCTTCAGTGCTCAGCTTTCTTCACAGTCCAACTCTCATATCCATACATGACCACTGGAAAAACCATAGCCTTGACTAGATGGACCTTTGTTGGCAAAGTAATGTCTCTGCTTTTGAATATGCTATCTAGTTTGGTCATAACTTTCCTTCCAAGGAGTAAGTGTCTTTTAATTTCATGGCTGCAATCACTATCTGCAGTGATTTTGGAGCCCAAAAATATAAAGTCTGACACTGTTTCCCCATCTATTTCCTATGAAGTGGTGGGACTGGGTGCCATAATCTTTGTTTTCTGAATGTTGAGCTTTAAGCCAACTTTTTCACTCTCCTCTTTCACTTTCATCAAGAGGCTTTTTAGTTCCTCTTCACTTTCTGCCATTAAGGGTGGTGTCATCTGCATATGTGAGGTTATTGATATTTCTCCCGGCAATCTTGATTCCAGCTTGTGCTTCTTCCAGCCCAGCGTTTCTCATGATGTACTCTGCATAGAAGTTAAATAAGCAGGGTGACAATATACAGCCTTGACGAACTCCTTTTCCTATTTGGAACCAGTCTGTTGTTCCAAGTCCAGTTCTAACTGTTGCTTCCTGACCTGCATATAGGTTTCTCAAGAGGCAGGTCAAGTGGTCTGGTATTCCCATCTCTTTCAGAATTTTCCACAGTTTACTGTGATCCACACAGTTGGATTCTTCACTTTCACTAGTGTGTATATATTAAACTGACTTTAAAATGGGGGAGATTATGCTGAGTGAACTGGGTGGAGCCAGGGTTACCACGTGAGTGTGTGCCAAGTGCCTTCAGTCATGTCCGACTCTGTGCAACCCCATGGACTGTAGCCCGCCAGGCTCCTCTGTCCATGAGATTCTCCAGGCAACAATATTGGAGGGGGTTGCCATGCCCTCCTCCAGGGGATCTTCCCCACCCAGGGATTGAACCCATGTCTCTTACATCCTCCTGTATTGGCAGGCAGGTTCTTTACCACTGGAGCCACTTAGGAAGCCCAGGGTCACCACAAAGGTCCCAAAAAGCAGAAGAGGAAGAGTCAGAGTGATGAGACATGAGAAGGACTCCACCTGCCCTTGCTGGCTTTGAAGAAGAAGAAAGGGCTATAAGCCAGGGATACAGGCAGCCTCTAGAAGCTGGAAAAGGCAAGGAGTCGGATTCTTCCCTAGAACCGCGGGAGGAATGAAGCCCTGCTCGCACTTTAATGCTAGCCCAGTGGGATCCACCTTTGGGGGTAAGGGGTCCTTTTGTAGCACCTCGCCCCAGTCACTGGGATTTCTGAGAATCCAGATGGTGGGATGGTGGATTGCCTTGTATGACTTCAGTAACTGTAGTTGAATTAATAAAACTTTGTTGAAAACAGGAAAGGCAGTACTTCTGGGAACAGGCAAATAAGCAGGAGTTGTGCCTGAGGGGTACTGGAAATGTCCTGGAAGGTGGCTGAGGCCCAGGGATGGGTATCCAGGCAGTTAGTATAACAGGGAAGTATGGCCCCAGTCATACAGACAAGGCCAGAGGGGACTCCCATCTCTGGGAGGGGTACCGCCAAGAGTAGGGCTACAGCCTGGGAGCACCGTGAAGAGAATGAACGACAGTGCAGTGGTATGGACAACAAGGTCCTACTGTATAGCACAGAGAACTACATTCAACATCCTGGGATAAATCACAATGGAAAAGAATATTAAAAAGCACATATATATGTTTAACTGAATCACTTTGCTGTGCAGCAGAAATTGACACAACCTGGTAAATCAACTATACTTCAATTAAATAAACAAACAAACCCAACAAAGACTTTATTACCCTACATGGGAGTGTTAGATTTTGTGGACTTGTTGCTCAGTTTACATTACACTGAGAAATCTGATTAACCTCAATTATTCAAAGAACCAAATGTAACTGGCTTATCACTAAATTAACAAATTAAAGGGCCAGAGTTACTCAAAGTGAAAAAAAAAAATGCAATCATTCTGTCAAGGAACTTAAAACTATAGTCCTGAGGGACCAGACTACTGACTGAGGCCAAACTCGGGCACACAGAACAAGGACATGGAGACAAAAGGCACTTGTGATCTACTCGCGGGGCTGGGCCAGGGTCTTCGTCGTACAGTTTGAAGAAAGGAGCCATGAAAAGGCTGGGAATCAGACAAGAGTCTGATATGTGCCTATTAATGAGTTAAGAGATCTCAATAAATTATTACTACATCTGAAAAGCTGACAGTTACATGATGAAAAACCAACAGAAAAAGGTCAATGCTCCATCAAAACAGAGCCTAAGTTCAGATTCTGATTCCACAAATGCCAATGAACTGGCCCACATTTTTTTTCTGGCCTGGAAGTTACTTCAGTAAGTGACCCTGTTTGTACATAGTGAACTTGCTTTCTTAGCAAGAAGAGTCCATGTCTGTCAGTTTTGACATCATCAAGCAAGAAGATAAAAAAACATCCAGATGGTCAGACAAAAACATGTTTATTATTACTGTTAGCTGTTTAGACAACACTGCACCATTGAATAATCATTAAGTTTACTGATTAAATTTATTAATATAGACATTTACAAACATAAAGTGCTGTGCTGAAATTAGGAATTACTAGAGTTTTCTGATAACCTTACCTTCTCATTAGCTAATATGAAAAAAGATTTCCTTGGACTTCCCTGGTGGTTCAGTGGGTAAGAATCCACCTGCCAATGCAGGGGACATAGGTTCGATTTCTGGTCCAGGAAGATTCCACATGCCATGGAGCAACGAAGCCCATGCACCACAACTACTGAGCATATGCTCTAGACCCCATGAGCTGCAACTACTGAGCCCACACACCACAACTACTGCAGTCCACGCATCCTAGAGCCCGCGCTCTGCAACGAGAAGTCACCACGATGAGAAGCCTGAGCCCCACAGTGAATAGCCCCTGCTCACCGCAAGTAGAGAAAGCCTGCAAGCAGCAATGAAGACCCAGCAAACCAAAAATAAAAACGGTTTCCTTTATGTATGTTCTTGTAATGTGATTAGGTAAGTGAAAGTGAAAGTCACTCACTTGTGTCCATCTCTTTGTGACCCTATGGTCTATACAGAATACTGGAGTGGGTAGCCTGTTCCTTCTCCAGGGGATCTTCCTGACCCAGGAATCAAACCAAGGTCTCCTGCATTGCAGGCGGATTCTTTACCAACTGAGCTATCAGGGAAGCCCCATAATTAGGTATCATGTATTGTAATTAGGTGCCATGTATCTAATATTTAACAAGATTCACAGAAGCATCACCTTATAAAATGTTTTAGAGCAACAGCATTTATTATAAAGCTCTTATTTCACACCGGTCACAATTGTATATAGAGTAATAGATCATTGCAGAAGCTAGTGATAACTTATTCAACAAAATAATCACATATTATACCCATTAATGCCCCATCATCTAAGCACAAGGTCTGAAATTTCCTTCTGAAGATGTAATTTTACTTATCTATCACATACTTTACAAAATCACTTGTTCTTCCAAAATCAGAGGGGCAAGTGACATGCTTCTGAGACACTTCCATAGTACAGCACTCTGAATTAAATAAGGAAACAGACCAGCTTCTTTTGACAAGTCTAGTTGCCCAATTCTGTGAATAAGGCAATTACACAGATCTTAAAAAGTCAGATCAGTCTGAGAGTGGATGGGACACAGTCTCATGGATGTCAATCTCTTCTCATTTGCCAAAGGTGCAAGTGAGCACAAAATTCTGACATCTTGTAGTTGCTTATTAAAGGGTTCCTAACACAGGAAATTGGATCCCTAAGACTGTAAACTGATATATTACTCTCATTGAAAAAGCCTCTGAGAAGTGTAATACAAGAGAGGCTTCAGATAGGCTTCTGTAAAACATTTTGACTCTGATTAGAAATGAAGCCATAAGTGAAACTTTGTTTCCATTGAACCCACCTCTGAGAGGTCAGAAAATAAACTCTTTAAAGTGGACATTGGAGTCTATTTCTAGAATAGCTAAATCAGTTAGCTTGGCTGATGGATCTTTGCTGCCAATGGCTCATGAAGTTAGCGTGAAGTACAACCTAGATGTTTGGTGGTTTCTTTATTCAGTACCCACAGAGAAGGCCTTTATAAAAAAAAAAGAAGAGAAGAGTGCTGTAAGTCCATTACACTAATTTCCTGTCGTAATATTTCCAACCATATAGAGAATGTTCCAAAAGTCTTAGACTAGTTTTGTGCTTTAATAAACTCAAGTGTCAGTATTAAATTGTTTCCTCTTGTCTTGCTATGTCTTCAGAACAAAGCTGGTTGAATATTTCTCGGACTCAGTTTGTTTCTTACAGTTCTCTCACTCACTTACACATCACTGGAGATGTGGGTCGTTTTGTGAAAAGTACAGAGGTGCACAGTTCTCAGACTCTTGTGTTATAGAAAGAAACCTCAGCCTCTATGTGTGTTAATATTACTGAAAATTATTTGGGGCAGTACTGTGAACATTGAGATGGTCATATTTTAATAAATTTCCACACATTCATCCAGTTAAAGAAAACTGTCTTAACTCCAGGTGTTTTCTCTCCTTCTCCCGGATCAGTGTTATTTGGGTTTTTATTTGTGATTTCTTTTATTTTTATAAGGGTTGTGTATATTTCCTGGGTTCTGGCAATTTCTTTCTGTGCATCAAAATGGACCTTCTGCCTAGTCAGGAGGGGAACAATTAAATTAAAATCATTAATTCGCTTATTTAGCTTTTTGATGTCTTCTTGAAACTGCTCACAAACTTGGTTCCACTGTTTCTGTTCGGCTGATGTCATTGGATTCCCAAGTTTTTTCCTTGATGCTAAAATTGCCTCTCTGAGTTGATCAATGGTATCCTTTATTTCCTTTTGCATTAGGATCCATTCTGGTTGGTATCCATTATCTATCAATATTCTGTTCAGGTTGTGAGTCATAGGATCAATATATGAACAGCCAGAAAATTTTTTCAGAGGTTTTCCTTTCCCACTGAGATTGTCAAAGTCTCCTTTTGCCATTGATTCCTGAATGAGATCCTCCACCAAACGCTCTATTGCCCGAGTTATCTTTCGTTCCTTACTGTGTCTTACATCTTTAACAGTGACACTGTCAGTGAAATACTGGCTTTGCAGTTTCTGCTTTTGGTATTCCATCACTTGTTCAGTTGCACGGTCTGCTCTAAACTGCCTGTACTGCTTCTCTCGTTGACTCGGAGTCCCAAAACCAATACCCTCAAAACTTAAGTAATGCCGGTGTTGGGGTGTTTTATATTTGAATTTTTCTTCTTCTTCTTCTGTGTCTTCAACTTTACTCTGTCTGGCATTTGTCTGTTCTATCACGTGGGAAAGTACCTTTCTGTAAGCTTCTTCAATCCTTATAAACGTTGCAGAATCAGCAGTACTAGAGCCACCATCTGGATGGTATTGCTTGGCAAGCTTACGAAAAGATTCCCTGACATCATCTGCAGAACAGCCTTCATCCAGATTCAGCAGCCCATAATATTCTCTTATATTCCTTTTGGATTTATGAGTTGACATCATTCTAGTTCTTATGACAACAAGATATGGACCCATTTTCATTCGATTAGGAATCACTGAAGCACTTCTCAGATGAGGTCTTAAGATCTGAGCCATCATCACATACGTTGTGTTCCTTATGGTACCCAGAGTTCTTCCTTAGCAATGATCTATAAAACAACAAATATAGGGTGAAAAAAGTTGTATTATCAGCTAAACTCATTATTTTCAGCAATATGGATGAGATTACGCATACAATAAGGGCAGTTCTTTCTAATGCTGCTGCTAAAATTCTCAGAGCTACGATTCATTTATGTTAGCAGAAAAATGGAAGTTGATGATGTCTTATATTAACATATTGCGATACGATCTAGATTCTACTCCTCACTAACTAACCCCAGGATGTTAGAGATGGCAAGTTCTCAGAGATCATCTAATCCAATCTTTTCGTTTTATGAGAAAATGCAGACCCAGAAGGTTAAGCAACATAACCAAATCCAATAACAAGGTGGAAGCAAAATGGTTAGGGTTAGGGCACAATAAGCCTCTTGTTTAATTGTCTGTATCCCCAGCAGATCATGAATTTCATCGGCACCATTACATCTTTAGTAGAATGTATCATTGTCTTTACCGTCCCAAGGAGTCTTCTCACGAGGAGACATGTGAAATAATAGAGCACACGCCAAAGTATGTATCTAGTCTGACACTAAATTCAATAGAATCAAATGTGCAAAAAAGATTTTAAGCTCTGCAGCTTGTTAGGAAGGAGCTATTCGCTCCAAGTCGAAAAACCAAGATGAAAGGGTGAGCCCCCTCAACACGTTAACTATTATTTTTAAAACGCACGATACAGAAGAGGAAGGCAGTCTTGTACGAAAGTAATGGCAATGAAATGCTCGAAGTGGTTTCATTGAAAACAGGACTTTGATGTATACATGCTAAAACTGAGTTCCCGGGGACTCCAATTTCTGGACAGTTGGGATCGAGGACTTTCAGGTTTAACTGGGACTTCGGTGATGGTGCCCATGGTGGCCGTCCCGCGGGAGCCGTCAGTCCCGACGCTGGACACGACACGCCCCGCCCCGCCCCGCCCCGCCCCGCCTCCTACTCACCTCAGACGCGGCTCAGCGGCTCCCACTACCAAGCTGAGCCTCTGCGCGTGCGTGCGCCATCTGCCCTTCGCTCCACAGGCGTCTCCGTTGGAGGCCCGCGGCAAGCTCCGCCGCTGGGCTAGACCATCTGCGTTTTACACAGAGGGAACCCTCGGGGTGCGGCGGGCAGTATTATACCTAATAGGGACAGATGTCCTACCTTACCAGAGAACCCCAGAATTTCCTTTAGGCCCTAGTCTTCTCAAGAGGACTAGAGCCCTTTCGGGAGGCCCCACCCCGTCCGGGGCACCAGCTCCACCTCCGCCCCCACCTGGAGCGGAAGATGGGTCGATTGAGCGGGATTCTGGGAGATGTAGTTCTCCCGGAAGTGCGGCGCGCGCAGGACTGCTTCCGGGAGGAGGGAGGCGGGGAGAGGTGAGGCGGCGAAAAGGACGCTGTGGCGCCTCCGTAGATGTGTGGGGCTTCTCGTAGCCTGTGGCCGGTGTAGGTGGGGACCTTTGAAGTCCGAGTGGTTTGGAGGGCGACGCCCCTCGGAAAATTGTTTTGAGAAGGAGGAGACGAGTCCGTTTCCCCGAACAGGACCTGGACAGCCTCTTCGGGTGTGCAGCCGGGGACACCCTCTCCGAAATTTCTCAGGAAATTCTACCTCAGAAAGATCTAGTTAACCCAGGTTAGAAAGCTGGTCTTTTGTTAGTTCAAGAACCTAGCGAGCAGCTCTTTTAGCCAGGCGTCGGTAGTGGGTGAGAACAGTCGAGGACAAAATTAAATTAGGTGTGTTTCCTGGCTTTAGGTTCAGCCACTGTCCTGGGGATTTAATATTTCTCCCTCCTGTACAGGGAGATAATTTTTTCTTTTTTTTTTAAAGAGGCAGAACCTTGGGGAGTCAGACCTGAGTTAAAAATCCTTTTGCTTACACTTGCGTTTCTGTTTTTATCTGGCAAATGATTGTACCAGCACATGGTAAACGTGTGTTAAGCCCTTCCTTTTGTCAGGCACTGTACTAAATGCGCTATGTACAGTCTTAAAATCCTTACAACAGCCCTCTGAGGTAAGCGCTATTGTTTTCCCCATTTTACTTATGATGAAATAATAATTGCATCAAACGCAGTACCTTTTTGTGAAAATTACACAATGTATGTAAACCTCTTTGCATCGTGTCTGCCTGGCACGTTAAATTTTTTTGTTGTTATGTCGATGTCTCCTGAAACAAGCCAGAAATAGGTACTAACCTAGAAAGGCTTCTGAGTAATTGTTGTTCAGTCGTTGCTCAGTCGTGTCCAACTCTTTGTGACTCCATGGACTGCAATACGCCAGGCTTCCCTGTCCTACCATCTCCCGGAGTTTGCTCAGACTTAAGCCCATTGAGTCGGTGATGCCATCCAACCATCTCATCCTGTGTCGCCCCCTTCTGCCTTCAGTCTCTCCCAGCGTTAGGGTCTTTGCCTGTGAGTTGGCTCTTCGCGTCCGGGGGCCAAAGTGTCAGAGCTTCAGCTTCAGCATCAGTTCTTCCAGTGAAGGTTGATTTCCTTTAGGATTGACTGGTTTGATCTCCTTGCAGTCCAAGGGACTCTGGCACCACAGTTCTAAAGCACCGAGAAAGCGTCAGTTCTTCGGTGTTCAGCCTTCTTTATGGTCCAACTCTCACGTTGGTACGTGGCTACTGGAAAAACAGCTTTGACTGTAATTTGCTACCTTTTACTAGGTATGTAGAAAATGGTTTAAATTTTGATTCAGAGGGATTTCCTTATAAGCAAACAATGAACATAAAAGAACTCCAGTGTGAAAGAGTTTCTACAAGTTTGAATTCTAGCCAATATTTTAAACACAGCTATAAAAGTGGGGAAAGCACACAGTTTTAGAAACTACCCATACTTATGTAGCACTTTGTATTCAATACAATGCACTAGTCACAAATGTGATTTTTATGTTTGCATAAGTAACTAGTCCAAGTAGTTAAGTGATTTGGATAAATGACTAGACTTTGTAAGTTACTGGGACTCTTAAGTCCATTGCTCTTTTCAGAATGTCAGTTTTGTGGTATAATTCTTTACATGTAGAAAGAGAACTGAAGTCAGCCAAGTAATCAGTAAAGCACACTTTCAACCGCAAAGTATAAATTACTTAACTGACCTAGGAGATTATTTTTCTTATGTATATGAAACCGGAAGGTAGGCAGTTTCTGGCATTGGTTCAGCTACCACGAGGTGCTTTATCATCCTCTGTCTATATATATGTGTGTGTGTGTGTGTGTGTGTATATATATATATTCTGAGTCATTTAAAAAATAATTGCATTATTTTAAATGCAATTACAATAAAAACATTACAATAAAATAATTACATATTACAATAAATTATTACAATATTGGGAGAAGGCAATGGCACCCCACTCCAGTACTGTTGCCCCGGAAAATCCCATGGATGGAGGAGCCTGGTAGGCTGCAGTCCATGGGGTCACTAGGAGTCAGACTCCACTGAGCAACTTCACTTTCACTTTCCACTTTCATGCATTGGAGAAGGAAATAGCAACCCACTCCAGTGTTCTTGCCTGGAGAATCCTATGGATGGAGAAGCCTGGTAGGCTGCAGTCCATGGGGTCGCACAGAGTCGGACACGGCTGAAGAGACTTATCAGCATTACAATATTACATATTAACTTTAATAAATATCAATATTTAATTCAAATATTAAAATTCAATGTTTAAATATTAATATTTAATTAAATATTAAACATTTTATTTGTGTTGATAATTTAATATTAATTTTAATATTTAAAATTTATTGAATATTAAAACAAAATATTATGATATGTAATATTACATATTACAATAAAAATAATTGTATTATGTTCCTTTACTCCAAAGCACTTCAGTATTTGTTTCATCAGAGCAAGGGCATTCTCTTACATTATCATAGCTCTGTTAACAAATTCAACAGATTTAACATAGACAAAATATTATTTAATGTACAGTTTTGTATTCCAGTTTCAACAATTGTCCTGATGATGTCTGTGAGAGCAACCCATAGACTTAAATCAGCAGGTCAAATGAGTGATAAACCAAAGCAGTATTGCTCAGTTTAGTTATGGGCAGAAAGAGTTCACCATCAAAAATATAGTTCCCATCTAAAGAGAAAAATACAGGAACATTCCTGGTGGTCCAGTGGCTAAAACTCCACACTCCCAATGCAGAGAGCCTGGGTTTGATCCATGATCAGGGAGCTAGACCTCACATGCTGCAACCAAGGGCTTGCATGCCTCAAGTAAGACCCAGTGCAGCCAAAAAAATAAATATTAGAAAAGAAAACTTTAGTTCTTTTCCTTTTAAAAGGTGGCTGCATACTCTGCAGTCAGCAGTCCTAGTGATTATAAGATGTGGTCAGAGAATCAAATTTAAAGAAGTCAGAACCAAACATAGGTTGACTAGCTTTTTTATTTTTCCCGATCCTGCCGCTTGTGAGCAGCTCTTGAGAGCAGGGACTGATCCTGGCCCGTGGCAGTGAAAGCGCCAAATCCTAACCACTGGGCCACCACGGACACCTGGTTAACTACCAATTTTTATGTGATCTGCTACCTTGCTTATTTAAACTCCATAGACTTTTAAACCTGTTCATTTTCAGTTTAAATTGTTAACCACTTAAAGGTTATGTCATAATTCAAATCAACATGTTTGAACCTCAGTCTGTTCTTTTCCACAAAGTCTTAATTAATCACTTCAAGTTTCTCAGCTGGAATGCAGTATAATCTTGTACAAAAGGGCTGGTTTTAAAGTCTGTTGGGTTTCATGTGTGTAACATGTCCTAGTTTGAAACATCTTTTTCGTAATTCTGTACTCTTACAATAGAGTTGAGCATTTTGAAACAAATTTCCCCCTAAACCAGGGAAGGTAGAGAGTTGGCACAAATTCCATTAGCGTTAAACTTAGTCATTAACTGTGTTTCTGAGTGGGTGGAAAATAGATGTGATACTTTAAAAAAGTTATTAAAATTTTTTTTTCTACTTTATAGTTACATTAAATACTTACTGAGCTACTGCAAGAAGCTTGGCACTGCAAAAGTAACATTTTTTTTTTTTTGTTCTTGGATATAGTTTCAGGCTTTGACTAAAGCATGTGAGGGCTGTGTTTTAATTCCATCTGTTTCTTTTTAAAAGAAAGATTCGTTTGTTTATTTTGGGCCATGCTGGGTCTTTTTGCTGTGCATGGGCTTTATTTAGTTGTCTAGTTGCAGGGGAGCAGGGCCACTCATCGTTGTGGTGGACAGACTCATCTGTGCATTCCGCTGCATCTCAGAGCAGAGTCAGAGCACTCAAGCTTCAGTAGTTTGGGCTTGCGAGCGCAGTATTTGTGGTGCACTGGCTTAGTTGCCCCTTGGCATGGGGATCTTCCTGGACCAGGGATCGAGCCTGTGTTCCTTGCATTGGCACGTGGGTTCTTAACTGCTAGACCACCAGAGAAGCCCCTCTTCCTTCCTTCCTTCGTTTCATTTGCTGGTTCTGTGATAACTGCAAAGAAGCTGATTTATTTCCAGTAAGTTGTGGTACCATAGAAACCAAAATCACAGCCCCCTGAAGATAGATGGATGGTCCCATCTGAATTCTAAGTCACATTTTGCTCAATGATGTTTGCAAATTGTATCTTCTGAAACTACAATTTCCAGAAACACCATGAATTTGCTTTCCTCTGGGTGCCATCTCAATTCATTGTTTTTGGTTTATTCTATTGAAATAGAATTGAGGAACAGTATTGTTAGTTTGGTTATATCTGTTCCTTTTTTACTCTGATCAAGGAAGTGTTTGTTGTAGACAGTGTCAGCTTTAAAAGAAAGGAGAGGTAAATGAACTTAATTAATTAGCATAATAAGATTGAAAATCTTCAAGGGTTGGGAAGAGGTAACCTGGAAAAGAGATTCACACTCATTTGAATATTTTTCCGTTCTTCATCTTCCCTAGTGGGTTAACCAGTTATCTAACATCCTAAGGTGGTCAGTAAGGGCCACACGCAGGATTTGTGGAAGTTTGCTAATGAAAAACTACCCTCCCCAACCCAGGATGCCAGTTTTCTCTTTTTGGCCTTGATTCAACATAAGGATTTATCGTCATTTGAGCCTGCATTTGAAGATGCTTGCTCCTTGGAAGAAAATTTATGACCAACCTAGACAGTATATTAAAAAGCAGAGCTATTACTTTGCCAACAAAGGTCCATCTAGTCAAAGCTATGGTTTTTCCGGTAGTCATGTATGGATATGAGAGTTGGACTATAAAGAAAGCTGAGTGCTGAAGAATTGATTCTTTTGAACTGTGGTGTTGGAGGAGACTCTTGAGAGTCCCTTGGACTGCAAGGAGATCCAACCAATCCATCCTAGAGGAAATCAATCCGGAATGTTCATTGGAAGGACTGGTGCTGAAGCTGAAACTCCAATACTTTGGCCACCTGATATGAAGAACTGTCTCATTTGAAAAGACCCTGATGCTGGGAATGACTGAAGGTGGGAGGAGAAAGGGACAACAGAGGATGAGATGGTTGGATAGCATCACCGACTTGATGGACATGAGTTTGAGCAAGCTCCAGGAGTTGGTGATGGACAGGGAGGCCTGGTGTGCTGCAGTCCATGGGGTCACAAAGAGTCGGACACGACTGAGCGACTGAGCTGAAGTGAATGCTTTCTGTTCCTTGAAACAATGAATAATGTATATACCTCCAATTGCAGGCTAATAGTGGGGAAAACAACTGCACATCAGTAGCCTGAGAATCAAGATTTGAATTGTTTTCAGCCCATATAACATTTACCCAACATGTTTATCAAAATCACTGCTTTACAGCACAACTACTCTATGTTTGCTTTCTTTTTTTAAAGAAAAAAAATTATCTCTGTCTTTGGCTGCGCTGGGTCTTAGTTGCTGCATGAGGGATCTTTTAGTTACAGCAGGTGGGATCTGGTTCCCTGACTGAGGATTGAACCCGGGACCCCTGCACTGAGAACACAGTCTTAGCCCCTGGACCACCGTGAAAGTCCCCATTCTTGTTTTTTCTCACCCTTCAAAATTTGTTTCCAGTTTTATTGAGCTGTAATTGACAAAAATTGTATACTTTTACAGTGTGCAACTTGGTAATTTGGTATTTGTACAAGTGAAATAATCATCACAATCACACTGATTAACAAATTAACATATCATCACCTCACATAGTTAGTGTTATCTTTTCCTTTTATTTTTTTGAGATCCCAACTGCAGGATAGACAGCCTTCATCAATCCTTGGGAAACTTAGGATTTCATTTATAGGTAAAGAATTTTAATAAGGGAATTCCCTGGTGGTTCAGTGGTTAGGACTCTGCACTTCCACTGCAGGGGACCAGAAAAAAAAAAGACTTTTTATCTGGAGTTAAGATCCATTATCTTCTTTTTCTCCTATGCATTGAGTTTGTTCAGCAGCAATTGAAGTCCTATGTGGGGCTTCCCTGTTAGGTCAATGGTAAAGAATCTGCCCGCCCATGCAGGAGACAGGTTCTATCCGTGGTCCAGGAAGATCCCACATGCTGTGGACCAGTTAAGTCTGTGTGCTACAATTACTGAGCCTGTGTTCTGAAACTGCTCAAGCCCACGTCTAGAATCCATACTCTGCAACAAGGGAAGCCACAGCAATGAGAAGCGAGAGGGGAGCCCTCAATCACCACAAGAAGAGAAAGCCTGCTTATAGCAACAAAGACCCAGGGCAGTCAGTTCAGTTCAGCTCAGTCGCTCAGTTGTGTCCAACTCTCTGCGACCCCATGGACTGCAGCACACCAGGCCTCCCTGTCCATCACCAAGTCCTGGAACTTGCTCAAACCTCATGTCCATGGAGTCAGTGATGCCATCCAACCATCTCATCCTCTGTTATCCCCTTCTCCTGCATGCAGTCTCTCCCAGCATCAGGGTCTTTTCCACTCAGTCAGTTCTTCACAAAGAATTGGAGTTTCAGCTTCAGCACCAGTCCTTCCAATGAATATTCAGGACTGATTTCTTTCAGAATTGAGTGGTTGGATCTCCTTGCAGTCCAAGGGACTCTCAAAGAGTCTTCTCCAACGCCACAGTTGAAAAGCATCAATTCTTCGGCACTCAGCTTTCTTTATAGTCCAACTCTCACAACATGACTACTGGAAAAATAGTAGCCTTGACTAGACAGACCTTTGTTGGCAAAGTAGTGTCTCTGCTTTTTAATATGCTGTCTAGGTTGGTCATAGCTTTTCTTCCAAGGAGCAAGTGTCTTAATTTCATGGCTGCAGTCACTATGTGCAGTGATTTTGGAGCCCAAGAAAATAAAGTCTGTCACTGATTCCACTGTTTCCCCATCTATTTGCCATGAAGTGATGGGACCGGATGCCATGATCTTAGTTTTTTGAATGTTTAGTTTTAGGCCAGCTTTTTCATCCTCCTCTTTCACTTTCATCAAGAGGCTCTTTAGTTCCTCTTCACTTTCTGCCATTAGGGTGGTGTCATCTACATAACTGAGGTTATTGAAAATTCTGGCAATCTTGATTCCAGCTTGAGCTTCATCTAGCCTGGCCTTTCACATGATGTATATAGTTAGCAGGGTGACAAAAAAGCAATCAATCAGCTTTTTAAAAATTTAATAGAATAGCATTAAAATAAAAAAACCCAATAAGGAATACATGTTACCAAGGAGGTAGGAGACACTAAAAATTATAAAATATTGCTGGAAGAAATGAAAGAAGACCTAAGTAAAAGGAAAGACATCCTGTATTCATTGATTGGAAGACAATATTATTCAGATGGCAGTACTCTTCAAGTTAATCTACAAGGTAAATTCCTTTCAAAATCTCAGTCAGGCTTTTTGAAAAAAGTTGACAAGGTGATCCTGGATTTACATGGCAAGTCCAGGTACACAGAATAGTGACTTCCCAGGTGGTCCAGTAGCTTAGACTCCACACTCCCAGTGCAGGAGGCCTGGGTTTGATCCCTGGTCAGGGATTGCACGTGCCACAACCAAGACCTGATGCAGCCATATATATATATATATATATATTAAATGGAACACAGAATAGAAAAAACAGTCTTGAAAAAGAAGAACAAAAGTGAGGAGTCACACTTCCTTATTTCAAAACTCACTCCAAACCTACTGTAATCAAGACTTTGTGGTACTGGCATAGGATAGACAATGAATGTAGGATATCAATGAAATGTAATTGAAAGTCGAGAAATAAACTATTACATTTTTGGTCAGTTGATTTTTAACAAGTGTGCCAAGACAAATGGGAAAAATAGGCTTTTTAGTATGTGGTGCTGGGACAACTGTATATCCACTTGCAAATGAATGAAGTTGAACTCTTGCTTCACATTATATTAAAAAATGAACTCAAGATAGATCAAAGGGCTTCCCAGGTGGCGCTAGTGGTAATGAACCTGCCCGCCAATGCAGGAGAAGTAAGAGACTCGAGTTTGATCCCCAGGTCAGGAAGATCCCCTGGAGGAGGACATGGCAACCCACTCCAAAATCCTTGCCTGGAGAATCTCATGGACAGAGGAGCCTGGAGGGCTGCAGTCCATAGGGTCGCAGAGTCGGACATGACTGAAGCAACTTAGCACACAAAAATATAAAACTCTTAGAACGAAACAGATGTAAAGCTTTGTAACCTTGCATTTGGCAATGGTTTCTCAGATATGATACCAAAAGCACAAGTAATAAAAAATAGAAAACTGGGCTTCATCAAAATTAAGAATATCTGTGCTTCAAAAAACACCATTAAGAAACTGGAAATGTATGCCACATAACGTGAGAAACAATTTTCAGATCACGTATCTGATAAGAGTCTGATATCCAGAATATATAAAGAACTCTTAAAATTCATTAATAAAAAGAAATTTAACTCAGTTTTAAAATGAGCAAAGATTTGAATACCACATTTCAACCAAGTGAAAGTGTTAGTCACTCAGTCACGTCCAACTCTTTGTGACCCCATGGACTGTAGCCCTCCAGGCTCTGTCTGTGGAATTCTCCAGGTAAGAATACTGGAGTGGGTAGCCATTCCCTTCTCCAGGGGATTTTCCCTATCCAGGGCTTGAACCCAAGTCTCCTGCCTTGCAGGGAGATTCTTTACCATCTGAGCCACCATGGAAGCCCATTTCACCAAAGAAGATGTACAAATAACCACTAAAACATTAAAAAAGATGCTTGTCTCTCTTCGCTATTATCTGGAACCCTGTATTCAGTTGGAAATGTCTTTCCATTTCTCCTTTGCCTTTTGCTTCTCCTCTTTTCTCAGCTGTTTGTAAGGCCTCCTCAGAGAACCATGTTTCTTTCTTGCATTTCTTTTTCTTTGGGATGGTTTTGGTCACTGCCTTCTGTACAGTGTTATGGACCTCTGTCCTTAGTTCTTCAGGCAGTCTCTCTACCACATCTAATACCTTGAATCTGTTCATCACCTCCACTGTATAATGATAAGGGATTTGATGTAGGTCATACCTGAATGGCCACTACTTTCTTCAAGTTTGAATTTTGCATTAAGGAGCTGATGATCTGAGCCACAGTCAACTCCTGGCCTTGTTTTTACTGACTGTATAGAGCTGCTCCCTCTTCAGCTGCAAAGAATATCATCCATCTAATTTCGGTATTGACTGACTGATGATGTCCATGTGTAGTCTTCTCTTGTGTCATTGGAAGAGGGTGTTTGCAGTGCATTCTCTTGGGAAAAGTGTTACCCTTTGCCCTGCTTCATTCTGTACTCCAAGGCCAAACTTGCCTGTTACACCAGGTATCTCTTGAATTCCTACTTTTGTGTTCCAATCCCCTAGAATGAAAAAGACATCTTTTTTTTTGGTGTTAGTTCTAGAAGGTCTTATAGGTCATCATAGAAGCATTCAACTTGAGCTTCTTCACCATCAGTGGTTCGGGGATAGACTTGGATTATAGTGATGTTAAACAAAGGGCACACTTGACACATACCTTAAGTCTTACAGGGTGCTGTGAACACCCTTAGGACACCAAATGAAGGTATGTTTGAAAAGGCTGATTTGCTGTGGAGGTGGAGAATGGGAAATAAATTCTTTACAAAATTGGAGGGTTTCCAATACTTGGCTTTCAACATAATCTAGTATATTTGTCAGGTGATCTTTTTCTCCATACGGATTTTAGTTCCCCTGTCAGGGATCAAACCTGTGCCACTTACACTGGGAGCACTGAGTCTTAACCACTGGCCTGCCAGGGAAGTCCCTCAGCTGAATATTTAATTAAAAATGTTTAATGATAGAACTTGTTTCGGTTTTGTTTATAATGGAAGCAGTCAAGGAATTGAATGATATTGCTCCAGAAAACTTTCTTCATATTAATTTTTGGAGGTTTGTGGTGCAGAAGGATTTAAAATGCAGTTTGACTTCAGTGTCAACAGATATTTCAATTCATGAACCTTTTAAAAAATAAATCTATTTGTAATATTAGGCTTCCCAGGTGGTGCTAGTGGTAAAGAATCCACCTTGCCAATGCAGGAGGTGCAAAAGATGCTGGTTTGATCCCTGGGTTGGGAAGATGCCCTGGAGTAGGAAATGGCAACCGATTCCGGTATTCTTGCCTGAGAAATTCCATGGACAGAGGAGCCTGGCAGGATACAGTCCATGGGCTCGCAAAGAGTCAGACATGACTGAGTGACTGAGCACATTTGTAGTAGTATCCATGCAGTGCTGTGTTGCCATGCTCACAGTGGAAGTGGGGCTCAGGAGTTAGCACTTTTAAGCAGCTTAGCCAGGGACCTACCAGGTTAACAGGCAGTTTTTGGACTAGGATTGCTGTTCAGGTGGATTAGTATGGTTTTGAAACCAGGGGGATCCTGTGGGCTCCTGGGCATGGAAACCTTTTGTCTCCCATTTTTTGTAGGCAAGACTCCAGCCTCCATGACCTTCCCTGAGTTCCAAAGAGTGGATTTGAACATTGCTAATCAAAGTGAGGAGCAGCCAAGAAACCAGCTGAGGCAAGATTAAAGGGACCAGGGAACTCATCAAGGTCAGGAGACCCACCACCTGTGACCCCACGCGTACCCCCAAGCTTGTCAGCAACCCCACCCTTGAAGTGTTTTTATAAAACTCAACAAATCCTTCCGGGTTAGGACACCTACTTTTTCAAGCCAGGAGCCTTCTGTGCCCATCTTTACCTGGCAAAGCTGTAAGGTTCTCCTTTTATTTTTTTTTTTAAGGTTCTCCTTTTCTATTTCACCCAAACTCTGAGATTTGATTTGGCACAGGTGCAGAGAGGCAGAATTTTTGGCATTATAAAGCAGATGGCATGCTGTCACAAAGCGTGGGAAATTGTCTGTATTGACTTCTTGCTCTATGTGAAAGTATTTTATATATGTTTGATGCATTTTATAAGATTAAAAGTAATCCTGATCTATTTTAAAAATTATACAAATTCATCTTTTTATGGTAATAGGAGTTGTATCTTTTGGGGGAATAGTTTTATCGACTGTAATTCATATGGCACACAATTCACCATTTTTGAGTACGGTTCAGTGGTTTCGGTGTGGTCATGGGGTGGTGCAACTATGTTCACACAATCGATTTTACTATGTTCTTATTACCCCGAGAGACACTGCAGAGGTCATCGCCTCCAAAAACCTCTATTCCCATAGCCCTGGGAGACTGTTAATCTCCTCTGTCTCTAATGATTTGCTTGTTCCAGACATTCCACATAAATGGAATCTTAAATGTGCAGTCATGTGACTGGCTTCTTTCACTTAGTATAATGTTTCAAGGTTGATCCATGTTGCAACCAGTACTTATTTCCTTTTTATGGCAGAGTAATATTTCATTGCAGGGATAGTCTACATTTACTTGATTTTGTTATGTAATGGACATTTAGATTATCTCTGGTTACAGCCTTGTGGTTAATATAAGGTTTACATGGCTTGAGAAAGAATGGCTAGAAGACTGTCTAAAAGAGCATAGGGATGGAGGAGGTAAAAATTGCGTATTAGATAATTGGTAAAAAGCAGTTCAGGCTTTTTACCAGTTCAGATAAAAAGGGTAAGAGGAACTGTCAGCATAATGTGAACTTCAAAAAATAACTGTAATGTTATTAGTCTTCCCAAACCTCTTGCAGCTGCATGTCACCTGACCTTTGGAGCTGGGCCTTTGTCAAATCGGGGACTCTGAGCATGGGAATCCTTGTCACGTGGGGCATCCACCATCATGTGAGGCAACCCAAAGGCCGTGTCCTA
Organism: Bos taurus; assembly: GCF_002263795.3. Taxonomy (NCBI): domain Eukaryota; kingdom Metazoa; phylum Chordata; class Mammalia; order Artiodactyla; family Bovidae; genus Bos; species Bos taurus. The sequence goes on along the minus strand of NC_037328.1, from coordinate 2,015,710 downwards.
GTTTCTCTACCTCAGGCCGTTAGAGCAGGGTGTGACCTAGACTTGACCAGTCAGATGATCCTGCCTGGGCAAGTGACCCAGAGACTGAGGAAGTCAGGGTGCACGTCAGTCGTGGAAGCGGCGACAGACTGAGCGCTCACTGAAGCGAGGCTGAGGGAGCCTGACTTGGCCGTGGCACCCACATCCTTGCTTGTCTTCCCCTGGCTCGACTTTGGCTGTGGTTCTGACCGCTCAGCATGGGAGCAAATAGCCAAGAAAACTGGTGAAACAAAGTAATGAGGGACTAGCTACACCAGTTACTAAAACTAAATGCCACACTGTACTGGAGTTGCTTAACTCAACTTGGGACATTACTTTATTAACTTTATTTAGCACAACTTGGGGATCTCAGTTCCCAACAGAGACTGAACCTAGGACCTTGGCAGTGAAAAGTGATGAGTCCTAACCACTGGACTGCCAGGGGATTCCTTGTACTTGAGTTATTTTTAAAAGTTTGTATAGTAGTTAAAAAATGGTGAAACATTTAAGAAGGTACATTTAGAGGCTAAAATCTCTTAAAAATTATTGTAACATTCCTCTCCAGAATATCTGACTCACCCATCCCTTTGAAATGGACACTTGAATGCTTTGACTGTTGTGTGTAACCTGCACAACTGATTAAAGTCGAACCCCCTTTCCCCTATCTCATATCTTTATACCTGAACACGGTGTAGGGGCTTGTTTGTTTTAATCCTGCTTACACAAATAGAAACAGACATTAAAGACAAACATCCGTATTTCATTAACAAAAGAATTTAACATCTTATTTTCACCCTTCTATGCATTGCCTCTTTAAGTTAAATGACCTTTTCTTGAGTATCATTTTAAACCAATGGCTGCACATACACTCAGCATGTCCAAATACTGTCTATCACAGACTAGACAGCAGGACGCCCTATGTGACTCCTTTGTCCTCTCAGTATGCAAGAGTCCTGCCTGCTTTTTTTTTTTGGTTCTGTCAATCAGGTATTTCTGACACATTTTGATTCTTCCTATCTGAAGATATTGGATCAGCTGCCTTACATGGAGTCCAGGTTTCTTTTTATGGGGATTAGTGTCTAAATAAGGGTTGGAAAATTATATTTCTTGGGTCACAAACGGATTGGTTTTTCTAATTTACATCTTGATATCAGCTTCTACTTTTATTATAGGATGTGATTTTATCATCTAAATAACATTTTGCTTTGTATCTTCCAACTTTCTAAAAACTTCATAGGATAGTGTTTGGCACTTAATTATGCACATAATAGGCACATAATTATGTTGAGTGAACTCCCTAGACAAGTGAATCGACTGTTTCTGCAGCAAAGGTACCAGTATGAACTGATGTACCTGGAACAGCATTTGATGGCAGTTGCTGACCACAGTCAATGAAAGGTAGGGTAGTGTTGCCCAGCTGCCTGGGGAACCTGGCTTGGACCAGAGGCAGTTTTCATCTGACTTTGTTTCTCTTCACCCTCTACTCTTTCCTGTTCTAAGGCAAGAACTTACTATCTTCTATGTGTAACTACTCTAAGGGTCCTGTACTATTAACGTTTTGAGTTTAAACTCCAAGGGAGGACTTGTACAGGGCTTTGAGGTACCTTCCAGTAAGGTGCCCACTGCTGGGCAGGCAGAACTTTTAAGCCCCTTTGAAAGTGGCTCAGAAGTTTAAGGCTGGCTGGCAAGTGCCTGTGGGCCTGGTGGCCATTCACTGTTAGCTCAGCTGTGACAGAAATGTGGTCCTGTTTGTAGGGTCATATGCATTATGTCCAGTATGTGAACCTAGACCTCCCAGTTCCAGAATTGCATATCCAGACTGGAAACAACTGGCCAGGGAGGGAAACCATGTGGTCCCTTTAAACGCTTTACTAGTGTTCATCCAGCACTGTTTATAATAGCCAGGACATGGAAGCAACCTAGATGTCCATCAGCAGATGAATGGATAAGAAAGCTGTGGTACATGTACACAATGGAGTATTACTCAGCCATTAAAAAGAATACATTTAAATCAGTTCTAATAAGGTGGATGAAACTGGAGCCTATTATACAGAGTGAAGTAAGCCAGAAAGAAAAACACCAGTACAGTATACTAACGCATATATATGGAATTTAGAAAGACGGTAACAATAACCCTGTATACGAGACAGCAAAACAGACACTGATGTATAGAACAGTCTTTTGGACTCTGTGGGAGAGGGAGAGGGTGGGATGATTTGGGAGAATGGCATTGAAACATGTATAATATCATATATGCAACGAGTTGCCAGTCCAGGTTCGATGCACGATACTGGATGCTTGGGGCTGGTGCACTGGCACGACCCAGAGGGATGGTATGGGGAGGGAGGAGGGAGGAGGGTTCAGGATGGGGAACACGTGTATACCTGTGGCAGATTCATTTTGATATATGGCAAAACCAATACAATATTATAAAGTTAAAAAATAAAAAGAGAAAAAACCCTAAAACTAAATAAATAAATAAAGATTTAAACTGCTTTTCAATTTTTTCCATTAAACCATATTGTATGGTGCATTGTAACTTTGTGTACTTGACAATTTATATATCCTTAGAAAAATATTCAGAAATTGAATGACTTGGTCAGAGGACCTCTGAGGTTGTCATAAAAGTTCTTTGGAAATAACAAAAAGTGTCTAAAAAAAAACCATCCTTTGAATACTCTATTGTGGTTGTTTTGAATAATTTTAGGAAGTCTTTTATTCATCTTTGGATTGCTATTGTATGTCTTACTAACAAATACTTCAATTACCATCTGTGTGGGTTTTCCCCAGACAGAGACTGCTTATGTGCAATCCACTTACTGAACTTCTTTCATATTTATGACAGAGAAGCACAAAACAAATTTTTTTAACTTAAGGCATGGATTCAATCTGTTCAGAATCCAGGTGTTTAGCTGTGCCAAGAAAATGTATTATTTTATGGAGAATCTTTCATTTTCAATCAAAATTTTGAAACAAAAAAACACATCCTGCCATTGGATCCAATATCATTTGTGAAACAAGGTCCATTTTTCAGCAAGAATCCAATTTCAAGGTATGTTTGTGGAGCAAGAGACTTTCTCTCCTATGTATCGGAGGCCTTCAAACACAAAGACACAACAAATTGAAAAAGAAGAGGGAGAGAAGAGAAAAGATCATAAGGAGGAAGGGTCTGCTTCACTCGGTAAAAGCAATGACAATTCTCAGTTGTATTTCAAAATTTAGTGTAACCAGTATGTTAATTGTTTAAACTTACTAGTAACTCTTTTTTATATACAGTAATATAAATAAACAGTAATATAAATGCTTTTTAGACAGAAGACTGTTTAATCCATAACACTGTGGAATCTGTACATGTTATGAAAAACAGAAAATTACTATTGCAATAATTAAATAACATAAAAAAAAAAAAATAAACGCTTTACTGGTCTGAGTAGATTGCCTTGTATCCTCCCAAACTGTGAAGCTGAAATCTGGGTATTATAGAAATCGTCAATTATTACAGGAAAGTGTAATGATTCTTCAAAGCACAGAGAACACTATCCCTCAATGGGAACTACCCAGAAATTTTATGATAACAACTTATGATCAGAATAAATCGAGAAGTCTCAATTCAAATTAGTACAGATATACAATATGAGGACAAGATACTAACTTTTTAGACTTGTTAGCTCTTTGAAAAAGAAAAGACTAAGTTTTGGTATAATACTTGGCTGAAAGTAAAAGGAATTCTGAAGGCCTAGTTTGATTATGAACAAGAAGGCCCCAGACAGGTAAAACCTGAAAGACCACTGGAGGCAACACACAGATGTCTCACACATCTTTTAGGTGGAGTCCAGGATAAAAGTCCCCCTGCAGCACCTACAATGCTCTCAGCTGTCTCCATTCCCGGGGGATGACGCTTCAGTCCTCTGTGACCCAACAGATTCTGCCATTTTCTCCAAGCCGTACAGCTCCACTGGCCACCAGCTGGAGGGCTGAGGGAAATATTTTATGTTCTGCTAATTTTACTCTCTCAGATAGAGTTTCAACAGTGTCACCCCTCTTCACTGGAACGGCTTCCTGTAAGATAATTTGACCGGCATCTACATCTTCCTGGAAAAGAAAGCAGAAGTTTTGAACGTTACCTCTGGCAAGTGCAACTGACATTCAAATACTAATCACGAGCCATACTCACAGCTACAAAGTGCACGGTGCACCCGGTGACTGTGACCCCAGCATCCAGGACTTGTTCATGGGCATTTGAACCCTTAAACGAAGGGAGCAAGGATGGGTGGATATTGAGCATTTTCCCTGGAAATTAATTAAAATGTGGTCAGAATCTGGAATATACACTTTCCTGTCTAGAATCAGGAGTCAACATGAGCAAGCTTTCTCTAGGTTGGGTGTTTTCATTGTCAAAGACAGAAATGAGGAAAAGTGAAATACCCATTTTCATCCAAGGAGGCCCTGGGAGCAGCAGGTTTCTGCCTTGCACATATGAAGACACAATGAGGGACTCTGAACAGGTGCCGGCAGTAACTCAAAGCTGGATGGGAAGGGGTCTACTCTGGCTTATAGGGCTCTTGACATTAACAGCGGATCCTGTGAAATCTGACAATAGTACCTTCTTTGCCATTTTCTGGCAGTGGTTCACACTTCTAAACAAGGAAAAAAGTCTCCTCCCAGTATTTATCCAGAAGATGAAATTATATTTGTATTAATGTGAAAGCAATCTAAGCTATCTTAGAAAACATAATTATAGCACACCAAAGAAAACTGATGAAGAAGGATAAGAAGTCATCACTGGGTCATTCTCTGGGCTAAAGGCAAAGGAAATTCAATTATTATGTATGTCAAAATAAAATGTCATAGTAGATCTCTCATGCCTGGAATGGTTTGGTAAATTAACCACCCTAGAGTCATTTTCAGTTGATTTCTCAATGTGGTATCAAACAGTTTTTTACTTACCATTCCATTTTCTGACGAAGGGGCCAGACAAAATTCTCATGAATCCTGCAAGACAGACTATGTCTGTGGAGAACTCTTCAAGGACTTCGTCAATTGCAGTGTCAAATGCTGCACGATTTTTATATAATTTATGATTAATTACCTAGAAGAGAAATGGGTAAGTACCATCTGTCTCCAACAAATTAACCAAAAATAATTTAAAATCCAACCTATAAATAGACTACATTGACCATCTGAAGACACATGTGATATCAAGAATGAAGGAATGAACCAGAATGGAAAGGCAAGCCTAGTAGCTACCCCAAATCCAGATGTCTTAAGAACATTTAGGGGCAGATTATGAGCTTGAATAATCTGTAAAGATACTTTTCAAAGTAACTTACTCTCGTGGGAATCCCGGCTTTTTCTGCTTTATCTAACCCAGCCACTGCAGCTTTGTTGGAGATCACAATGACAATGTGTGCCAAGCTACTTGGCTCCCTAGTGCTGTCTATGAGAGCTTGGAGGTTTGATCCTGAAAAAAGGCAAAAAAACACAGGTGAAGGCATACTTCTTTAAAAGGTTTACATACTTCAAATAGGGAATGGTCAAGGTTTTTGAATAAAAATGCCTTGGTAAAGATTGGCAAAATATGTGAAGCTTTTACATTTCCTTCCTCTTGGAATAATGGATTAGTATCTCATGAAAACATAAGCACAAAATATGATTGAGCATAGCAGTAGAAACAGTTCAACACATGTTAAAACTGAAGGATGAGGAACAAGCTGCTTAATTAAACAAGAAAAAAACCCGAACACTTTCAAGAAGAATAAACCACTATGACTGACCTCTTACAATCATTTTGCTTTACCATCAACTCGGGTCTAAAGTATACTGAAACCTTAAAATAGACTTGTAAAGCATTTATATTTCTGATAATGTAATTTAAAGAAAGAATCTGATATGTACTTATGAACCTACTGTATTTACAAGAATGTTCATAGCAAAGTCACTTAAAACAGTGGTGGGAACTGCTGGGTGGTCCAGCGGTCAGGACTCTGTCCACTTACTGCCAAAGGCCTGGGTTCAACCCCATAAGCCAAAAAATCGTGCTGTATCCATCCATATGAGAGAAAACAATGCTCTTATTACTTTACCCCTCTGCCCACAAGAGGCAAATGAAAATTTTGTACTAAATTACTGTTGACAATTAAAAAAAGCCTCAACTGTCTTAAGACTTTTCAACTATAAAGCTACAATTGAAAAGTTACAATTTGCATTTTATCTAGAAAAGCTTCTCTCTCTTCAACCATCTTCCCAACACCCTCTAATTTTCCTTTAGAAGCTGTCTAAAATGCCTGAGAAAAGTGGAAGGACTGAGGATGCAGAATAGCTAACATTCCTTAACAATCCTCAGCCCTATTCTACTAACAGTGTTCTCACAGTTGGAGGTTTTTTTAGGGGGAAGAACGGGAGAAAACGAAGAGCATATCTACAGCTCTGTAGTAAAGAGGGAGCCATGTCTCACCTGTCCCAGAAATTAAGACAGCTACTCTTGCCTTTTTTGGTTGAACAGAGAAATGATTTCTCAGGGTTCCATTCTCCAATACTGATCCATTTATTTGCATGGTTTCAATCAGATGCTCGACTTTCACACGAGGAGAACCTTTGGTGCAAATGTACTCAATAAGTAAATCAAGAACAACTTTGAATTAACAGTAATATGGAAAGAGAAGTGTTTTAAAAACACTTTAGAACGCTGTTATTTTATTCTCAAAATATGCACGATTAAAACAAATAGTAAGTTTGTTTTACTTATCATTACTCACTCATAGAAACTTTCTGAAGGCGGACACTGCCAACTTCAACTAAAAGCTACAGCACTGTAGATAAAGTGGATATGTTAGTGCCTGCCAGTGTTCTCTCCCTTCTCCTGTAAATCTTCCATCCACACTAGTGCTATGACCTCTCAGCTTCAAGGGTAGGCATGTGAACAAGCAAGACCATTCAAAGGTTTGATATAGGATGTTGAGAAAGAGAGGGCCTCTCTTAGTGCAATGTGAGTTGAAGGATGTGGGCTCAAGACATCTTATGGGTATTTGGAGAGCCTGCCTGAAAATGAAACCTACACAGTAAAGGAATGAAAGGCAAAATTAGCAAGTCTTGACATCTCTGTTAGAGAATCTGAATGGGTTTTCTGCCATTCTGCCAATTTCTAGTGCTTCTAACAGAGTTTCGGGTAATACAGGCTCATCAGGGTGCTTGCTCACTGCTCCTCGAATTGAGTTGTGCCACAAAGCAGAGCCTGACCCAAGTCCTCACGTGAGAGATTGCTCTGGGAAGTGACAGGGGATGGTGATGGGGAAGACTCATACTGAGTGTGCTATTCAGCTGGTCACCGCAGTGGGCAACTTGGGCTTGATCCTAGGGACCCTCAAAGGAGGCATGTAGACAGACTGTGCCTAGAACCGCTCCCTCCTTCTGTTTCTCAAGTGGGTGCTGACTCATTATCTCTCACCCCACTGATCAAGGGTTGCTTCCTGCAGGGTGTGGTTGTGCGTGTGACTGCTACACACAGGGGTTAGACCCTGAGGCAGAAATGAAGAGACGCGTGGTATTACTGGCTGGGATGTTTCCACGTGACAGCTGTGTAAAGATAGTTGCCATAGCAATGGGTAGGCAGAGCTCCTAAGGCAGGGCACAGTTATATTGAAGGTTATAGATCTAAGAGCCACTGAAGGAAGAGGTTACCCTTGGGACATGCAACCACTCTGCCGATCACGCAGGCTTCTTCCTGGTGCTGCTCAATATCCTGCAGAGTCTGCTTCACCAGGTCCTCTGATACCACGAGGGCAGCCCCAATCCCACAGTTAAATGTTCTGGCCATCTCCTCTTCAGAGAGGTGGCCTTCCTGCTGTAACCATGAGAAGATCCTGGGGACCCTCCAGGTCTGGGCATCTAAAAACAGGCAAGAATTGTTCCTTAATCTACTGTTGACCCAAAGTATAAAAGCATGCACATTTACAAAATTATGGAAATTAAAACCAGGACAGCTATTTTATATAAGGAGAAACTACTAACTGGCCTTTCAGAAGCTTTCTGGGGATCCATCTGTACTAAGGCATTAAGAACACTTTTGTGTCACACTTGGCCAATATTCACAATTGAGCAAATTTTTGCTCAATTAGTTTTGTGCTGCATTAACTAACTAGATCCTTAGAAATTCCCTGATGAAAGAGATGCTCTAATGGGGCTGAATTCCAGTAAAGGCTGGCATACTATCCTCTGAGAATGTCTAGTTGGATCTTAGCGATGACCAAAACACACCCTAAGTTTGATGCAAAACTAGTGGCTTATATACAGACTTAGAGGAAATACAGCTACTACTGTAGAAAACTTATGCTATATAGAAAGTTTAAGAGCAATACTCTGCCCCTCTGCATTTATTTTAAAATTTAGGGAACCCCCTGTCAGTCCAGTGATTAGGACGTGCCAGGTTCAATTCCTGTTAAAGGAACTAAGATCATGCAAATTGTGCAGTGGGGCCAAAAAATATAACAAAAACAACAAACAAGCTAGACTTAGGTCTGTTTAAAAACTTTTTTTTTTTTTTGGCCCCACTGCATGGCTTGCAGGATCTGAGTTCCTGGACCAGGGACTGAAATGAGGCCACCACAGTGAAGTGCTGACTCATAACCACTGGATCACCAGGGAATTCCCAACCAATAAGTTTCTTGAAACAGCAATCTTCACTTATTGTCTCTGTATCTCTGCTATCATCCCTTGTGCCAATAATCTGGGGGGTGGAATCTACCCTCTCAAGTTGCTTTTTGACATTGCTAACCAGTGTCATGTTGAAAACCTTGCTTGGAATTGATACGTTCACATGGTTTACTCCCTGATTCAGACTGTTTTAACTTCCCACAGAAATACTGCAATGAACATGTCAAAGACTTAAAACACTGCATTCTCATTCTCTATTCAAATCTACTCTTCTCCTTTCTATGCATGTTCCCACCTATGCACCCACTAAACCAGAAACCTGGGACTTCTTTTTTCATGCTAAGTACACAATGATTCTTCTGTCTCTCTTCACAATGCCTTGGTTTGGGTCCTCTTTATCCCGCACATGGACTATTTAATAACTACCACTTCCCTTTCCCTCCCAGCAAGTTCCTGATTCTATCTTGACAGAGCTTAAGCTTACCAACCCTCTGGAGAATCTGCTTAGAAAATTTCATCTGATATAAGTCAATTACAGGGCTGTATGTCTTATATGTGGGAGAAGGCAATGGCACCCCACTCCAGTACTCTTGCCTGGAAAATCCCATGGGCGAAGGAGCCTGGTAGGCTGCAGTCCATGGGGTCGTGAAGAGTCAGACACGACTGAGTGACTTCCCTTTCACTTTTCACTTTCATGCATTGGAGAAGGAAATGGCAACCCACTCCAGTGTTCTTGCCTGGAGAGTCCCAGGGAGGGGGGAGCCTGGTGGGCTGCCGTCTATGGGGTCACACAGAGTCGGACATGACTGAAGTGACTTAGTAGTAGTATGCCTTATATGTAGGACTTCCCTTATGGCTCAGACGGTAAAGCATCTGCCTAAAATGCAGGAAACCTGGGTTTGATCCCTGGGTGGGGAAGATCCCCTGGAGAAGGAAATGGCAACCCACCCTTGCCTGGAAAATCCCATGGACGGAGGAGCGTGGTAGGTTACAGTCCATGCAGTCGCAGAGTCAGACATGACTGAGCAACTTCACTTGGTCTATGCCTTATAAACATGGCCAATGAAGTGAAAAGATATGGTAAAGGGTCAGTCCTATTTTTTCCACAAGAAGTCCAAATGATGAATAATTTCTGGGTATAATCCTATATGTATTTAAACTACCCAAAGAGTTTCCTTCCATAATGTATTTTTTCTTCTAATAGTTTTCTGAGCAAAATTTCCTTTTAGTGATCTTACCTAAATTCACCCCCAATTTCTGAGGGAGGACTCTGGGGATGTTTTCCAGTAATCCTCCACCAGTAATATGTGCAACGGCCTTAACACGTCCTGAACGCAGGACAGGTAACAGTGAGCGGCTGTAGATTTTGGTTGGGGTTAGAAGTAAGTCACCTGTATATTGGGAAGATAAGATAAAAACTTAAGTCTATGAAATGAAACCAAAGCATACATAAAAAATAATTCTGAAACAGAGGAGGACTGTGACCCTGCCAGATACACCTGTTCTATAATGTCTAAGCAGCCAAACCACAGCCTAAGTATTAAGAGTACTTAGTATTAAGAGTACTTTAGTACTTAATACTCTTAGTATTAAGAGTACTTTAAGTAATGAAATCAGCCTAACCCTAGTGACTGGCTGCTCAGACATTTCCAAGTAGGAGAGTTTAAACGTGAGCGTGTGTACCTAAGGTCTGGTCACCACAGCCACCAGGTGCTGGAGAAGAGTACTCGAGAGAAGATTTTGCTACAATTTTCCTCACAAGGCTGAATCCGTTGCTGTGAAGACCAGATGAAGCGATTCCAATAACAGCGTCTCCTTCCGTGATTCTTTCCAGTTGAGGAAGTTTCTGATCCCGCTCCATGGCGCCAACGGCAAAACCAGCTAGATCATACTCTCCAGGAGGGTACATGTCAGGCATCTCTGCCGTTTCACCTCCTGGCAGGAAGAGAAAACAAGAACAAAGAAATCACTGAATGTTTATACACCTGTCTAGGAAGTAGTGACTGACACCAGCTACTCTTCAAAAGGACAATTAAATGGAAGCTGTATTCTGCAAACATTCAGTAAAATGTTCTCTAAGGGCCATCTAACAGAACTCTCAACCAAGCATGATTTCAGGGGAAATAGCACTAATTTCCACAAAGGGTGAATATAGCCTCCAAACATCGTTATTTTTACAGAATGAATGCTCAGTCGGACGTAACGCCATTTCTCTAGCAGTTTAGTTTCAGAAATGCTTTCACCTACATTTGATCTTTACAATCACCTCATGTTCCAATAATGGTACAGGCTTAGAAGAGTGATTTAATCAGGTCTGCCTAACTCTAAATGCCCTGGCCTAATAAATACATCAAGTTCACATTACCACCATATCCCATAAAGACAGGGTCTAGGCAGGCAGATTTAAATCAGGAATGGTTCTAAAAGATGGTTGAAAGGCAATTTTGGCTTTTGGGATAGGCCTGTCCACAGAAATGGGGATGTAAAAAAGGTAGTTTTGTTCTCTGGTCAACCTACAAATTTATCTTGTTAAAACCCTCACGTATGTACTCCTGCAATAGTTCTATAAACCTTGGGTACATTTTATCCTTAGTGTCATTTCTGTGGGAAATGAAGGCTTAAATTAAAGAGTCAGAATGCCAGGAACTGACTTGCCTCTGCTGCAGGGCCGTAAGGAGGAAACAAGTCCCTGCCCTGTCTGTCCGGGAGGCCACTGAGAGACATGGGAGTCAAACAGGGGCCAAGGGTCAGGGGGGAAGACAAGCCCTGGCTGATGGTGTTGAAGTGTGAGTCTGACCCTCGAGGGGAGGGTTTGGGGGCACCGAGGTTTAAATTTTCCTTAGCTGGTGCTGTCTGTATTTTGTTTGCCTCATCGTGTGGCACACAGTTTGTCTTGCTGGCTATACTAGTCACCAATCAGGCTTATACGCAGGGCTGAAACGCGGTGAGGGTGCGTGATTAAAATGGAAGTGCATACCGAGGAGAGCACATCCAGCCTTTTTACAAGCTTTGGCGATCCCAGTGATAACAGCTTCAGTAGTACGGAGGTCAAGTTTTCCACAGGAAAAGTAATCGAGGAAAAAGAGGGGCTCTGCTCCTTGTGCCAGAATGTCATTTACACACATCGCAACCAAATCCTGACCAATGGTGTCATGTTTACTGCACTGCTGGGCAATCTACCGAAGGGTATAAACATCCGCATTAGACAGTAAGTTCCAAACTGTATCTTGTCAATTATCAGAGAAGGCTAACAAATAATGACTTTTGGCTAGTGCTGTGAACACCTAAAGACAAAAGAACACTAAATTTTGATAAGCTACTTGGTCCAGAATTATTCTCTTTTGTCCCAGATATACTCTCAAAGACACTGCGTTATTAGAAACATGTAGCCATTGTAGCAAAACAATATTTGGTATGGTTCTCTTTAGTGCATATATGTCAAGAGGAGAAAGATATTTGATACACAGTAAATTCATATCTTTCACAAAAGGCCTTTACTCACATAAGTGTCTGATTACCTTCAGTTTCGTCCCAACACCATCTGTTCCACAAGCCAGAAGAGGATCAGTGAAACCAGCTGCTTTCAAATCAAAAAGACCAGCAAAACCTCCAAGATCAACATCACAGCCTGTTGGAGAGAAAATTTGTTTCTTGCTGCATTTCAACAGCAAAGGACTGATCAAGAAAGCAGATATTGAAGGGGCAGACACATCCTTTTGAGTTTAAGATTAGGGATATGAAATGCTTTCCCTACTATTAGAGGTAAGAAAGCAGAAGACTATGAGTTTGGCTTAAAGAGGACAAGACTTACAGCAACTTGGCATTAGTCTGGAACATTTTCTTCAGTTATCTACGAAGCCCCAAATCAATATACAATGTTTGTCATGGTTGATGAACTAGCAAAGGACAGGATCTGACTTACCTGGTCTGGAGGTGGCCTTCGCTAAAGGTTTAATTTTCTGGACCAGCATATTACCAGCTGCAATGTCTACCCCAGATTCCTTGTAAGTCAGGCCCCTAAAAAGTTCAAAAAATAAACTAAGACATCACCAGGGAAAATTTTAACCTTAAATTATTATTTAAAGCAGAAGATATTCATTAGGCATTTTTCAGATCCCCTAATGTACTTGGCCCCATCCAGAGATTTTAATTTGGCTGGTCTAGGGCAGGTCCTAGGAATTGAAATATGTTTGAACAACCTCCCCACTTGATAATCACTATTTGGAACTACTTCTCTAACTTGTCTATTTCTTCCAGAAGTATCTGTCAGAAGCAGGTAAATAAATCAACATTTGGCCACAACCTTTCTCTATTCAATTTTGGTATGGGAAGGAAAGAGTACCAAAACTGAGTCAAAAAAGTGAAAATTATGATGGTAAGAACTCTAGAAAGAAATCCCTTAATAATGAAACTGAGCTCTTACTGCAGTAATAGAGAACTGTATCAGTTTTCTTATAAAGACTGTAAGAAATGATTTTAAAAACTCAAAAACAACAACAACAACAAAAAAACCCCCACACCAAAACCCCACCGAAACCAGGTAATGATATTCAATGCATCATTTCCATCTTTGTAATAGTGCCAACAAGCTAGAGCATTCCATTTAGTGCTCATTTGCTCAGTCCTGTCTGACTCTTTGCAACACCATGGACTGTAGCCCACTAGGCTCCTCTGTCCATGGAATTCTCCAGGCAAAAACACTAGAGTGGGTTGCCACTTCCTTCTCCAGAGGATCTTCCTGACCCAGGGATTGAAAGTGTCTTCTATGTCTCCTGCACTGTAGGCAGATTTTCTACCCACTGAGCCATTGGGGAAGCCCAGTCATGTTAAATGGCACTGTGACTTTGGTGATCTAGCCTTACAAAAACAACACTGGCCTAGTGGGATTCAGGGATATCGAAAGAAATACCTCTAGTTTTATTAGAAACAAGATGCCAGGGAACAAACAGATTTGAGACTTTTGGCGGCTAACTACAAAAAAGTTGGCAGTCCAGGGTCACACTAGGATAGGAAATGAAGTTCTACTGATTAGAAATTTCAATAGGATCTAATTTCTTTTTTTTTAATGTGGATTATTTTTAAAGTCATTATTGAATTTGTTACAATACTGCTTCTGTTTTTTGTTTTTGTTTTTTGGCCACAAGGCATGTGGGGTCTTGGCTTCCTGATCAGGGATCAACCCTGTACACCCTCCTGCACTGGAAGGTGACTTCTCAACTGCTGGACCACCAAGGAAAGCCCAGAATCTACTCATTTTAAAAGTTAAAAAAACAAAATTTTAGCATGTTACTCGCATTTTGTCCTAAAACAAGTATTTCTCATACATGAACTCAATGAACATACTATGATAAGATCAAGACACCCACATCAGCAGTTAATAGTTTATTCATATTTTACAAAGGAATAGCTATATATGACAATAAGTGAAGTTATAAATACACTTCAGTAATATAAATGCAATGACCAAATGAAGTGGTAAAATTTATAGTATAATCAAAGCTGTAAAGATAACCAATATTTACATCTCAAATTCTTTTGACAAAATCAGGATAACTAAGATATATAACAGTAATACGTAAATATATGATAAATCAAGGAATAAAAATCCCTTCCCCTATTTTTCTTGAATAATTGACAGCTTATTGCATACACCTAAAATGTAGAATGTGAAAAAAACCTTTTAACAGCACATTTCAAATATGAGCTACCACGAAGTTTTTTCCATTTCATTTGAATATAACTAATACTTTTGATTCAAACTAAATGCAAATCAAAACTGGACCAGTTTCAGAGTTCAAAATACAGAATGCCTTTGTTCAGGTTCAGTGGAGTTTTCTACATCACCATCTCTGCCAGTTTTAAAGCTGTGCTATGATCACCTGGGTCACAAGTTTACCTGGGCTGCTGGAGGAAAGCTATGGCTCGAAAGCCGATGTCTTTCCTATAAACAGCTCCCTCAAACTTTATGGCGGCAAGTCCTTTCCTGGCTTCTTCAAGAGCTGAGATGAGATTTTCCCTGATGGCCGTGACAGTAAGGACCCTACCCCCGTTAGTCACCACCTTGCCATCTTTTAGGGCAGTGCCTGCTTGGAACACCTCCAGTCCTAAAGCCTGAGCCTCAGGAAACCCTGTAAGAGAAAGCATATTTGATACACCAATTACAGTAATAATATTATACACTGTGGCTTATTCGAGAGGGTTTTTTAAAAGTAAAATCTTTATTTCATTTAAATGAATCTTCACAAGAATCCTAACAGAAAGGAATTATGTGATATAACAGTAAATCGAACCTTCCTTCTAACAACAGCCTGTTCTGCTCTAGGGTGACAACTGTATTACACTAAAGCTTTTTATCATAGATCTCATGTAAAAATGATTATTTCAATAAAGGGAAAAAAAAAGGCAAGCTCTGAAAAGTTTGGTACTAGAAGTCAGTTATTTTCTCCTGAAAAGTAAAAAACTTAAACATCAATGAATAAATCCTGATCACTTTTTACTTTAGAGGTAAAGAATTTTTTTGCTTTACCACAGCCAACTAGATAAGGTTGCTTTTCCTTTTTAAATATTACTAAACTATATTTTCTAAATTATGCAGTGGGCAATTCATACAAAGATAACCTCTTAATTAAAAAAAATTTTTATATCCTCAGTTTGTCCTTTTCCTTTTCTCTTTAGCACTGTATTTGGTAATGTTAAATTTTTTCTGTATCAATTAAAAAAAAAGTTTTTTAAAAAAATTGAAGTACAGTGGTTTATAATATCTTCTCTTGGTGTTTCTATAAGATAGGGGCATTTAGTCATAGATACCCAAATATTTGGTGGTATCAGTTAAGTTCAGTCGCTCAGTCGTGTCCCGCTCTTTGCGACCCCATGAATCACAGCATGCCAAGCCTCCCTGTCCATCACCGACTCCTGGAGTTTACCCAAACCCATGTCCACCGAGTTGGTGATGTCATCCATCCATCTCATCCTCTGTTGTCCCCTTCTCCTCCTGCCCCCAATCCTTCCCAACATTAGGGTCTTTTCCAATGAGTCAACTCTTTGCACAACTCCAAAGTACTAGAGTTTCAGCTTTAGCATCAGTCCTTCCAATGAACACCCAGGACTGATCTCCTTTAGGATGGACTAGTTGGATCTTGCAGTCCAAGGGACTCTCAAGAGTCTTCTCCAACACCACAGTTCAAAAGCATCAATTCTTAGGGGCTCAGCTTTCTTCACCATCTCACTGTCACATCTATAAGCCTTGACTAGACGGACCTTTGTTGGAAAGTAATGTCTCTGCTTTTAAATATGCTATCTAGGTTGGTCACAACCTTCCCTTCCAAGGAGTAAGCGTCTTTTAATTTCATGGCTGCAATCACCATCTGCAGTGATTTTGGAGCCCAAAAAAATGAAGTCTGACACTGTTTCCACTATTTCTCCATCTATTTGCCATGAAGTGATGGGACCAGATGCCATGATCTTAGTTTTCTGAATGTGGAGCTTTAAGCCAACTTTGTCAGTCTCCTCTTTCAATTTCATCTAGAGGCTCTTTAGTTCCTCTTCACTTTCTGCCATAAGGGTGGTGGTGTCTGCATATGTGAGGTTATTGATAATTTCTCCCAGCAATCTTGATTCCAGCTTGTGCTTCTTCCAGCCCAGCGTTTCTCATGATGTACTCTGCATAGAAGTTAAATAAGCAGGGTGACAATATACAGCCTTGATATACTCCTTTTCCTATTTGGAACCAGTCTGTTGTTCAACGTCCAGTTCTAACTGTTGCTGCCTGACCTGGTGGTATCAGTAGCATCTAATATTGGGGCATCAGAAACTATTACTTGTCACTAAAACTTTAGGGAAATTTTACCAATACAATGACCTTGATTCTATTCCTTCCCTTTCTTTGTTTTAAAAGGCAATCAGTTCCTAACTGCCCAGTTACCATGTGTGGTATTTATAGGGCAATGGACTTCCTGTCTGGGTAAGACAGTAAATAGGGTGTCTGGAACTTATTTACCATTTTAAAACACTGAGTTAAAAAACAAACAAACAAACAAACAAACAAAACAAAACACTGAGTTATATATAAATTGGTTACAATCATTTAACTACTGATAGATGCCTCACCTCCTATAAAGAGAAACAAAAGAGAAGGCTATAGTTCTGAAACTACTTTAATTCTGCCATCAAAGTGACTATGGGTATACTGCAAACTGGGGGAGGGGTTAATCTGTGATCAGAGATCATATCCTGAAATCTGAAATTTATATTTCAAATTTACAACATCCTTGATACAGCATATTAAAAAGCAGAGACATTACTTTGTCAACAAAGGTCCGTCTAGTCAAGGCTATGGTTTTTCCAGTAGTCACATATGGATGTGAGAGTTGGACTATAAAGAAAGCTGAGCACCGAACAATTGATGTTTTTGAACTGTAGTGCTGGAAAAGACTCTTGAGAGTCCCCTGGACTGCAAGGAAATCCAATCAGTCCATCCTAAAGGAAATCAGTCCTGAATATTCATTGGAAGGACTGATGTTGAAGCTGAAACTCCAATACTTTGGCCACCTCATGCAAAGAGCTGACTCATTTGAAAAGACCCTAAGATTGAAGGCAGAAGGGGATGACAGAGGATGAGATGGTTGGATGGCATCACTGACTCAATGGACATGAGTTTGGGTAAACTCTGCAAGTTGGTGGTGGACAGGGAGGCCAGGCGTGCTGCGGTTCAAGGGGTTGCAAAGAGTTGGACAACACTGAGCGAATGAACTGACCTGAACCTATGTAGTTTAAACTTATGTTCCTCTGACTCATATATTCCTATTATCTTACTGGCTCTCAGAGGATGGACAAGAAAGGCAGGACTGGGTGATTCTCCGTAAACTTGGCTAGGCCCATGTAAGTCTTCATTGTGCAGAAAGGGAAATGGATAGCAGTTCCTAAATATAGCAATTTTAGGTATCTGGACACCCATATCCAAGCAATAAGCAACAGAGTTATGTTAAGAACCCCTGAAAAGATACTGATGGCCTCACACCCTTACAGGGAGCTTTCCATGGGACAAAGGCCTACTGCGGTACTGTTCACATTGTCTCCCAACCTTGCATTCCCTGATGTTCACCTGTTATCTCTACACCCTTGGTGTAGTCTCCTGGATAACCTTTACTTGCCATGACCACAGTTACGGCAGCACAGTTGTCCAGCCAAACAGGCAGAGAAGTGCAGAGCAAGCCATCTAAGATAGACTGAATCACTTCATAAAGATCACTTTTAAGAAGTGGGAGGATCACCTGGAAAACACACAATCAGTATGACAACTGAGAGAAATTTCAATTCTCCTGGGACATTTTATTCACTGAAATATCAGAATTTGCATTATATTTCTCAAAGGTAATAATTATTTCAAGGCTGAAAAATCCTAAGATTAAAATAGCACGCATCTTTTTTTACTCACTTGGCACTCTGGATCACCGAAACGGCAATTAAATTCCAGAACTTTGGGGCCGTTCTTGGTCAGCATTATACCAGCATAGAGGACACCTTCATTAAAAAAGAAAAAAAAAATCGTTAATGCAGACATTGTACTGTGACTCGGAGAAGGCAATGGCACCCCACTCCAGTACTCTTGCCTGGAAAATCCCATGGATGGAGGAGCCTGGTAGGCTGCAGTCCATGGGGTCGCTAAGAGTCAGACACGACTGGGCAACTTCACTTTCACTTTTCACTTTCATGCATGGGGGAAGGAAATGGCAACCCACTCCAGTGTTCTTGCCTGGAGAATCCCAGGGATGGCGGAGCCTGGTGGGCTGCCATCTATGGGGTCACACAAAGTTGGACACGACTGAAGCGACTTAGTGGCAGCGGCGGCGGCGGGTATTTTGACTATGAAATTTAGAATATAGACTCAAGGTTTTGGAATGACCATAACCAATGTTACAACAATGGTCAATAAAAAAGTCGTTTAAAAAAAGAGAAAATGCTGTAAACTTCCTCCATGAATCATGTCCACAATGACATCCATGTGCTTACCTGTGTATGGCATACCCTCCTCCTGCATGCCATCCACTGTCCTCTGAAGAATATTATTTTTAATTTTTAGCAACAAATCCTTAGAAACCTGGGGAATACAGAGAAATATTTAAATGTAATTGGTATTAAACTAAAAAAGTCCTCACCCACATTGAGGCTCCTTTGTATACTTCCAATATAGTCTGCATACCTCATAAGCCTGTAAGTTGAAAATCTAGAGTTTATAAAATTACAAAAATTAGAGCTAGAGTTAGTTCTTATATTAAAATCATTTTCACCAAATGGTAGTTTTAATACATAGAGTCTAAAGTAAACCATGTTTGTTTTTTAATCTTTTAGTTAAGAAAAATATCGAAAGGGCACCATGTTATCAGCACAATTTTAACTATCATCAGTGAAAGGAAATGAGAGTTTCTAAGTGCTATTTTTTTAAGTGCTATTTATAATATACTCAATGCAGATTTCGGAGAAGGCAATGGCACCCCACTCCCGTACTCTTGCCTAGAAAATCACATGGACGGAGGAGCCTGGTAGGCTGCAATCCATGGGGTCGCTAAGAGTCAGACACGACTGAGCGACTTCACTTTCACTTTTCACTTTCATGTATTGGAGAAGGAAATGGCAACCCACTCCAGTGTTCTTGCCTGGAGAATCCCAGGGACGGGGGAGCCTGGTGGGCTGCCGTCTATAGGGTCGCACAGAGTAGGACACGACTGAACCAACTTAGCAGCAGCAGCAATGCAGATTTTTCATAAAACTGTCCAGGAATTGTGTGGAAACATACTTTATCCATTATAGTAGAAAGAGAAGAAGAAATGATAGTCTGACTTGCTTCTTGATGTAACACACCCACTCTTACTAAGTACTTATTGTTGGGCCCTGGATATCCAAAAGATGCATAATTAATTCCAGATTATAACTGGCTCAAGGGGTAAAAACAGGGTGTAGAAAGGAGGGGCTGGAAGGATCTGTTTAATCCACAAAGTTAGTTTCACAAAGGCTTTTAGAAAAGTTTAGTCCCAAAGTGAGGCCATAAAAGATATTTTTCATTTATCAGGAAAATCAATTTGCTGATTCGTAATGTCATTTACAGGAAAAAAACAAAAACAAACTTGAAAAAGTAAAAATGTCAAAGAGTTCTTTGCAAAGACCAAATGATGGCTACCTGAGGGGCTGGACAATAGGCTCCCATTCCTCCCGTGTTGGGGCCCTCATCGCCCTCCAGCAATCGCTTATGGTCCTGTGCTGGGGGCATGGGGGCCACAGTCCGTCCATCAGTGAAGCACAGACACTGCAGAAAAAACAAACAGTCCACTTAACCTTCCATGCCAAAAAGTTAAAAAAAAAAAAATTTCATAAGCAGAACTATACATACCTTAACTCCAGTTAGATTTTTTTTTTTTAAGTAAAATGATTTAAAACATAAATAACTTTCCTAGATCAAGTATCAAAAGATTTTGTATATTCAATTCGGAAGGATCTATAATTTTTGAGCTAGGTTGGTCAAGGGGCAGGTCAAGCTACTCCCTAAAGTAAAATAGTTCAACCTTCCCCCTCTTTAGATAATGTGTGATATAAGTCCAGTTCCCCTACTGATACACTAGGGGTGATTAAAAGAAGATAAATTACTTTTTCATTTGTATCCAAAATACTAAACACATACAAATTCCTTTGTATTGCTCAGTTTATGCTCTTGGTTGAAGCAACCAGAACAAATCAAGCCTTTTTTGGGGATCATAGATCAGATAACACAGCGTATACTCTATACAAGTTCAAAAGATGGATATACATACAGACACCTCTTCTCCTTCAAGAAGTTCTTCAATGACAACTGTTTCTCCTGCTTCTCCGAAAGCTTTACCCTTATTGGAGATAAAATACAAAGAGAAACTATAAGCTTTCATTACTTATTTAATCAGCTGCTTCATTTTGCACCATTTGTATAATGAACCAATGCACTAGTTTATAATTTCTCTTTCCCTTTCTGAAAGCCGCATAGGAACATATGAATGTCTCCTATTTTTAAAGTGGCAGTGATGTAGAGTTAGCACTGGTACAGAAGAAATGAATACATCATTAGAACCCTCCTGGGTAGCCTCCTTTCCAGGTTCAGTAAGGCAACAGAAAAACAGATGTTTTCATCATCACTTCTTCACTCTTATTTCCGATTACAATTATATTTGGTTATAGTAATTTTACCGTAGTGTCTGTGAAAGCAGATTTCCAAAAGATGGAGAAACCCAAAACAACCAAGATGGATCATAAAAGCAAAACATTAGGGGCTTCCCTGGTGGTCCAGTGATTGGGAATCCACTTGCCAGTATGGGGGTCCCGAGTTCAATACCTGGTCTCGGAGAGTTCTGCATGATGCAGAGTAGCTAAGTCCCCCGTGCATAACTACTGAGCCTGTGTGCTGCAACTGCTGAAGCCCATGTGCCTGGAGTCTGCACTCCGCAGCAGGAGAGGCCACCACAGTGAGAGGCCGGGGCACCACAGTGAGGAGTGGCCACCTGTCAGCCTGCGGTCAAAGCCTGTGCATGGCAGTGAGACCCAGCACAGCCAAAAATACTTTTTTTTCATTAAAAAAAAGCAAAATATATTAAAATAAAAAGCAATATATATTAACATTGTTTCACTTTTCTTAGACTTGAGACTCCAAGAACAGATACTTGTTTTTACAGAGATGGATTATAATACATAGTATTATAAACAGTAACTACTACCCATTTTCCTCATCTTGAGGATAAGAATTTGTAAGTATTTGAAAAATTGGGAGTAGTTATCCAGTGTGACTAGAAAATTATGAAAGTTTTTCAAAAGGATCAACTTACCTGCATAATCTCTCTGACAGCTTCACAGGCCTCCTCTTTGCTCTTGGCAACAATTACCCCTTTCCCAGCTGCAAGACCACTGGCCTTCACAACCAAAGCAGGGAAGTCTGCACTGTGAAGACAGAGGAAGTTTCAGTATTCAGTAAATCCTTACGATTCAAAAGTTTAAAATACTTTCAGATTTTGTGATGATATGCTATAGCAACAACTAAAAAGCAGAAAAAAACTAAAAACAACTAAAAAAACAGCTAACACCATTTTGATGCACCTCTTATCAGGATTCTTTTCTTCTGTATTCCTCAGTAGTTGCCTGTGATCAGACGTTACATACGATTTTGCTTTTCTCACCTACCCTGAGAGCATACCAACAAATCTTTGGGAGAAGAAATAGCAGCAGTATAGCATGGGTAAGGAAAGATCTTTAAGATACAAAGTAGTGAATCATGGACCAGTATAAGCACGGATACATAACTGCTCCAAGTACACGTCAGAAACTGTTGTTGGTAGTTTTTTCTGTTGAGTAGACCTGGAGACCCAGGAGACTTACAGAAAGTAACTACATTGTTACGTCCAAGGAATCTGGCTACTAGAAAACGATAAACTTCAACGTAGAATAAAGAATAAATAAGAATAACTAAAACGAAAACTATGGATAGGAGGTTCGTGACATTGTACAGGAGGCAGGGATCAAGACCATCCCCAAGAAAAAGAAATGCAAAAAGGCAAAATGGTTGTCTGAGGAGGCCTGAAAAGAGAAGCGAAAGGCAAAAGAGAAAAGGAAAGATATACCCACTTGAATGCAGAGTTCCAAAGAACAGCAAGGAGACATAAGCCTTCCTCACTGATCAATGCAAAGAAATAGAGGAAAACAATAGAATGGGAAAGACTAGAGATCTCTTCAAGAAAATTAGAGATACTAAGGGAACATTTCATGTAAAGGTGGGCACAATAAAGGACAGAAATGGTATGGACCTAACAGAAGCAGAAGATATTAAGAAGAGGTGGCAAGAATACGCAAAAGAACTACACAAAAAAGATCTTCACGACCCAGATAATCACGATGGTGTCATCACTCACCTAGAGCCAGACATCCTGGAATGCAAAGTCAAGTGGGTCTTAGGAAGCATCATTATGAATAAAACTAGTAGAGGTGATGGAATTCCAGTTAAGCTATTCCAAATCTTGAAAGATGATGCTGTCAAAGTTCTGGACTCAATATGCCAGCAAATTTGGAAAACTCTGCAGTGGCCAAAGAACTCGAAAAGATCAGTTTCCATCCAAATCCCAAAGAAAGGCAATGCCAAAGAATGTGCAAACTACCACACAATTGCACTCATCTCACACGCTAGCAAAGTAATGCTCAAAATTCTCCAAGCCAGGCTTCAACAGTAGGTGAACTGTGAACTTCTAGATGTTCAAGCTGGATTTAGAAAAGGCAGAGGAACCAGAGATCAAATTGCCAACATTTGCTGGATCACTGAAAAAGCCAGAGAGTTCCAGAAAAACGTTTGCTTTATTGACTATGCCAAAGCCTTTGAGTGTGCAGATCACAACAAACTGTGGAAAATTCTGAAAGAGATGGGAATACCAGACCACCCGACCTGCCTCTTGAGAAACTTCTGTGCAGGTCAGGAAGCAACAATTATAAAGTGGATATGGAACAACAGACTGGTTCCAAATCGGGAAAAGAGTACAACAAGGCTGTATATTGTTGCCCTGCTTATTTAACTTATATGCAGAGTAAATCATGAGAAACACTGGGCTGGATGAAGCACAAGCTGGAATCAAGATTGCTGGAAGAAATATCAATAACCTCAGACAAGGAGATGATACCATCCTTATGGCAGAAAGCAAAGAAGAACTAAAAAGCCTCTTAATGAAAAGTGAAAGAGGAGAGTGAAAAAGTTGGCTTAAAACTCAGCATTCAGAAAAAGATCATGGCATTTGGTCCCATCACTTCATGGCAAATAGATGGGAAACACCAGAAACAGGGACAGACTTTATTTTCTTGGGCTCCAAAATCACTGCAGATAGTGACCACAGCCATGAAATTAAAAGACGCTGGCTCCTTGGAAGAAAAGTTATGATCAACCTAGACAGCATATTAAAAAGCAGAGATGTTACTTTGCCAACAAAGGTCTATCTAGTCAAGGCTATGGTTTTTCCAGTGGTCATGGATATGAGAGTTGGACTGCAAAGAAAGCTGAGCGCCAAAGAATTGATGCTTTTGAGCTGTAGTGTTGGAGAAGACTCTTGAGAGTCCCTTGGACTGCAAGGAAATCCAACTAGTCAATCCTAAAGGAAATCAGTCCTGAATGTTCACTGGAAGAACTGATGTTGAAGCTGAAACTCCAATACTTGGGGCACCTGATGCAAAGAACTGACTCATTTGAAAAGACTCTGATGCTGGGAAAATGAAGGCGGGAGGAGAAGGGGTTGACAGGGGATGAGATGGTTGGATGGCATCACCAACTCAACGAACATGAGTATGAGTAAACTCTAGGAGTTGGTGATGGACAGGGAGGCCTGCCGTGCTGCAGTTCACGGGGTTGCAAAGAGTTGGACATGACTGAGCAACTGAACTGAACACAAAAACATACCAAGTAGCTAGATGTGTCAACAAAAAAAAGGCAAAGGCATGTATCTTCGAACATTCACTTATTGCTCATTATTTTCCATAGAATAAAGAACAGGATGTTTAATTTCAAGATTTAGGATTGAACAGTGGTGGCAGAAGGCCAAGTGATGATTCTTCTCTCTAGCTATGAAAAAAAATCCATACCCTTTATGTTGTAAGATGCTGCTGCTAAGTCGCTTCAGTTGTGTCCAACTCTGTGTGACCCAATAGATGGCAGCCCACCAGGCTCCCCCGTCCCTGGGATTCTCCAGGCAAGAACACTGGTGTGGGTTGCCATTTCCTTCTCCAATGCAGGAAAGTGAAAAGTGAAAGTGAAGTCGCTCAGTCGTGTCCAACTCCTAGCGACTCCACGGATTGCAGCCTACCAGGCTCCTCCGTCCATGGGATTTTCCAGGCAAGAGTACTGGAGTGGGGTGCCATTGCCTTCTCCAACGTTGTAAGATGCCACTATGTCAATTTGGCTAACAGTGCATGACTACAGAACCAAATGTATCCTTTCCCCCTATAAACTATTCAGCAGAATTGTTAAAAAGCTTATCCTTCTGCAAGGCCACAAGAGTGAATCTCATTTTATTTTGATGTTGGAAAAAGGCAATCTATATTCTATGAGTTTTCCCCTAGAATTACCTTACTATAAACTTGTAACAGTGACTCATACATTCCAATATCATAATAAGATAACAAGATAACTGCCCTTCACAGGCTGTCTTCTATCTACCTCATAATGAAGTCACAGGCTTCTTTAGGTTTAGTGAAAGCTCTCCATCTTGCAGTTGAGATTCCATGTCGGTCCATAAACTCTTTGGCAAATCTCTTGCTGGACTCTAACTGAGCTGCTTGTGCTGTGGGGCCAAAGCACCGAACTCCCACAGAGTTCAGGTTCCCAACAATTCCTAGTGATGAAAATAAGCAGCCTTAGTCAGGTCTGTGCAGGGCCTTTTCATTCTGAAGCATTAGGATTAGACTAAATCTACACTGAGATAAGGCAGATGGCAGAGAATAGGAAACATGAACATTTTTCTTGCTTTCTACAGGATATAACAAAATGCTATTTACACATGAGTCAAGTACAACAAAAATTTATGTGATATTCAAATATATGGATAGAGCAGAATAAAAAGAAAATATTTCTCATGGCTGCAAATTTGATCTCTCATTCAAATTTAATCATATTATTATTTATATTATCCAGAGTAGTAATTCTTCGGAGGAAAAAAATCCTAGAATCCATAAATTTCAAGAGAGTGAAAACTTTTCCCAAGGTAATGTTGTATTAGGAAACCTCATCTGTAAAATGTATGAGATTAGATGATCTCCAAGCTCCTGTTGGCACAGTATAAATCGTAACAATAAATAGAAATGAACTTTACCAGCAGCTAGAGGTGCCTCTGGTCCAACAACTACGAATTCAATTTTCTCATCTTTGCAGAACTGCGCAAGGGCAGTATGATCACTGATTGAGATGTCTGTGAAAAGAGAAAAGAAACAAACCCATCTTGTTTATATAAACATACTTTGTTTAAGGTATAATAAGTAAGTGTCTTGCTGAAGTTTAAGTACTATACTCTGGTATGCCAATCAATTGATGATTTTCCTTTAGTGTTGCAGGAGAGTTTCACCATGAGAAATTCAGAGCAGAGTACATTAGGCTAACCAACAAAGCTGAATTCTCTGTTATCACTACAGTGACAGAGAACTGAGGAAGTTTCCCAAGAGCTGTACTCTCCTGACTGTAGCGTTCATATCACTAGTGTTGATTATAAACAAAACAGTGTATCAGAGAATATACTCAGAAACTGGCCTTTTAAATGTCTTTCATTCAAGATTTACTAAAAATTACTATGTGCTAGATAACTGTCCTAGTCACTGAGTTAAGACATACACACAAATAGGGTCCCTACACTTAGGATGCTTTTATTTCACTATGGGAATACTGGGTTATGACTATCCAAGCAAACTAATAAAGTTAGGCAAATCTGATGTGAAGTAAATTGGGAGGCTATTTCTAACTCAGCCAGGCAGGGGCTCTTTGTGCAAAGATGTTTAAGCTAAGAATAGAACGGTGATTTTATGACCTTCCTCACTTTCCCAACCTACCAATGAGGTAAATCTTCTTTCTCGACGAAGTTCTAAGTAGTACTGGGATCAACCACATACTGAGCATGAGCTGGTTTTATAGGCACTCTTCCACTTCACTGTATCTGGGCCACCATTCCTAATCTGCTTGAAGTCTCAAATTACTCTGCACAATTTTTCATTCCCCAAAATACATAGCCAAACACCTTGAATCTGTATTAGGTACTGCTTTGTGACTTTCTTATTAGACATGTTTTAAAGGTTTAAACTAATTTAAGGTAAGGAAGTGCTATAACCTGAACAACAGGATACCTTAAATTTATAACATATGGCAACTATTCAAATTACCACATACATTTTTGGGTTAAGCAAAGCATTCAAATCTGAACAGCAATTGACTATTACAAAGAACAGATGTGGTTGACAGTTTATCATTTACAATTGTTCACTTTTACTTAAAAAAAGTCATTACCAGTATTTGAAATCTTCTCAGAGCAGGCAGTGCCTGCATTTCCTGGGGTAACCAACACTTGTTTGACATGAGTAGACTGTGCAAGTTTCCAGGCCAGCGTGTGTTCTCGTCCTCCATTGCCAATGACAAGTACTCGGGCTGCCATTGCGCTATCTGCAAAGCAGGAATTCAGCAGGAAGATGAAAGCTGCAGAAAGAAAACCACAGTTGACCGTTTTAAACTGGGATTCATAATTTAAGAAATATGACTGTACTCTTAAGGATTAGCGTGGTACTTTAGAAATAAGGCAGACTGGCCTAGAGAGCTTGATTTAAAAAAAAACAAAAACTACCAACAATCACCCTTTCTAGAGCTTCACTTTTAGAAGATTTAATAACCATCAAACCTCAGTTAAAAATGAGTCTTAATGTTGTTCCAGTGGTTAAGAATCCATCTTCCAATGCAGGCGACATGGGTTTGATCCCTGGCCAGGGAACTAAGACACCACATGCCGTGTAGCTGGCGTGCACAATATACTACTGTGCTGCAGCTGAGTGCCACAGCTAGAGAGAAGCCTGTGCACCACAAAGAAGACCCAATGCAGCCAAATAAATAAATAAATTCTGATGGCCATATAGTCTCTGTTGCAATTACTGAACTTTGCCATTGTAGCACAAAGAGCAGCCTTGGACAAGAGACAAATGTGGCCTGGCTATGCTCAGCAAAAACTTATACAAAACAGGCATGGGCTGTAGTCATAGTTTGCCTATTTCTGCTCTAAGCAACAAGAAGCTGTAAGAGGTTTATAAAGAATTAAGTGTGGCTAGGTTTCAATAAAACTTTATTTATGGATATAGCAATTTGAATTTTGCATAACTGTCATAGAAATATCATATCCCCCCCCCCCCGCCACCATTTAACAACATAAAAATTATTCTTATTTAGTGAGCTGTACAAAAACAGGTAGTAGGAAGGATTGGTACCAAGAGCTATAGTCTGCTGATCCCCATTTAAGAAGCTGGTGCAGGGCTTCCCTGGTGGTGTAGCGGTGAAGACTCTACCTGCCAATGCAGGAGACACAGGTTGGATCCCTAGTATGGGAAGATCCCACATGCCTTGGAGCATTGGTTGTATGTGTGTCACAACTACTGAGCTAGCATCCTAGAGCCTGGGAGCACTTCTGGGCCCCCTCACCCTAGAGCCCCTGCTCCAAAACAAGGGAAGCCACCATGATGAAAGGCCCATGCACTACAACAAAGAGTAGACCCTGCTCTCTGCAACTAGAGAAAGCAAAAGCAAAAAAGATCCAGTGCAGCCAAAAATACAAATAAGTAAATAAATCTTTTTTTTAAGTGCAATATGCTGGCAAAGGGACTTCCCTGGTGGTCCAGTGGTTAAAAATCTGCCTTCCAATGCAGGGGATGTGCGTTCCATTCCTGGTTGGGGAACGGAAGATCCCACGTGCCAAAGGGCAGCTAAGCCCATGGGATGCAGCAGCCCCCTCCTCCCAAAGGAAATTGGTGGAGAAGGCAAAAATCAAATTTAAACACCTCTCACTTAGTTCTGGCATCTGATGCTGAGCAGGATGGGTAACTATCTCTCCGCTCAAGTTAGCATGTGACCTTGGTTAAGCTCTTACTGTCTGCAATTCAATTTCTATGCATCTTACAAGGTGGAATTAAGAATGTGCCTTATGAGGCATAGTAAGAATTGAAATGCCATTTATTTTTAAGTAATTATTACAAGTGCATACACTCAGTAGTAAAAGAATGCTAACATGCTACATTTGATTACTTTTGTCTAAACTGATGCTTCAGGGATAGAAATTCTAGAAAGCCAAAAGAGTGAATAATCTGTCATATTTGTCATATTCATTTACTAATTTTCAGAAGACATCTAATTAGAATGCAAACTGGTAACAGGAAAAACTGAAATCAGTTACTTATGAAATACTAGGAATACATATTTAAAGAAAAATCTAAATTGATAATATAAAAACACTTCTTGAGCACTTCTTGCCAGATGCTACTCTAAAAGCTTTTAATTTTAAAATTCTATGAGGCAGATAGGATTACTATCCACTTTTCTGATAAACATATCTGAGGTTCAGTTAGGTTAAGTAACTTGCTGCAGGTCACACAGATCAGAGGGTGAGATTCCAACAGAAGCAATTTTGCTTCAGATACAATTGAAAATATGAAGAAGAAAAAAATTTACTAAGTTATCTCAGAAAGGAAAATGGTTAATGGAAAACATAGAGTTGCCATGTGTATTGAAATATTTGAAATAAATATACCTTTAAATCTAGAGAAGACATTAGTGTGAATTACAGGGGCAGTGAGAGGATTATCGCCATAGATCTCTGAAATAGTTTTAGGACTCAAGACTGAGGGAATGTACATCCAGGAGAGGCTAGGAGCCCTTCAGTCAGAAGACCTGGGATTGGGTTAAGACTTACTAGCTGGGAAACCTGGAGGGACTTAACCTTCTTGGGCCTCAGTCGTCTGAATGGATAACATAACAGAGAAAAGCCATTTCAAAAGACTTGGTGAATAACACAACATAGAAACCAACTGCAAAATGGGATTAAGTAACTTGCTAGAGACAAAGAACGGAATTAACAAGAAAATATGCAATTCTGGTGCATGACATAAAAAAAAGCATAAAGGTACAAAAAGGGCCCTGACACCTAAAGCAGAGAAAATGACAGACCCGTTGTAAACCTCAGTTAAAACTGAAAAAGCACATGCCCAACCTTCACCCATGGTATGTGGAAACGAGATGACAATTCCTACAGCCAAACCGGTTCAGATAGTTTCATCTCATGCCTGAGAGTAAATCCGCCAAACCAAACCGTAAAGCAACTTTACTGAGAGGCATAGGAAACTCACCCGGCGATCCAGGGGGGACCTTGGGGATGGCGCGTAGACCTTCGCCGAGCGCTCTGGATCGGAACGCACGCCACGCGCGCCGGAAGTTGGGCGCGCGGAACCCGGCGCGCACACCCCTCCCATCCCGCCCTCGACTGGCTTCGCCTCCCCATTGGCTGGCGCGGCCGGTGGTCCCCACCCCGTGGTAATCAAGAACGATTCCCTCTCGCTCTCGGGCGCGGCCTGAACCTCCCCTCCCGAGCAAATCTCTTAAGCCTTACTCGTTTACAGTGTTTAATTTTGTGGTACCAGGTGCCACGTAAAATCTATTCTCCCCCTCCAGAACCTCCTGAGCTCTGAGGGTGGGGAGCGCCAAAATGCTAAACCCATGTTCAGCTGCTTGTGTGTTGCTTAGGAATCAGAACTGACCGGCTACTGTGCAAAAGTCTCGTGACGCGCCTGGCTCCTGACGAGATTACAATGCACCAGGGTTTGAGCTCAGCTGGCTCGTGACCTCTGACCCAATGCTAAAATGGGGGGGGGAAAAAAAGCTGATTATAGGATGCCATGGGAGAGAGATGGGGGGATGAAAACGTTATTCTTCGTACGGTGGGCAGGCGCTGATAATATGCTTTCCCGGAGGGATCTCCCCTGCCGAAACGCGGGAGACATGTTGGAGCACCCTGTTGCCCTTCCCGCTCCCTTTCCTCACGGAATTTAATCTCGGGTAGTTAGTGACTAAAATAAGCCTCTTAAACGCCCCCTCCCCCACGAACGCTGGTGAAGACTGACAACTGAAGCTGACACAGCCACCTCGAGAGAGACTTCTCCTGTAATGGCGCCTGCGTCAGTCACTAACATGGCGGACACAGTCGTGCGCGGCGCAAACGTCAGCAGCTCTACCCTAGACGCTCAGAAACAGCGAAGGAGAGCGGGGCCGTGCTCACTGATAGGTTCGGAGGCGGAGCGTGCCGGTCTGGGCTCTCCCACAGGAGCCAATCAGGACGGCGAGAGACGGAATTGGCCGCTGCGCCTCCTCCCGAGGCATGCTGGGAGCCTGGAGGACTAGTGAGGAGGAGTTGAGAGAACGGAGCGGACGCCATGGCGACCAACATCGAGCAGATTTTTAGGTCTTTCGTGGTCAGTAAATTCCGGGAAATTCAACAGGAACTATCAAGGTAAGCGCTCCTCAGACTCTTCTGCTCCCAAAGGACCGCTGGGACCCCACGGGGCCCTCCATGGAACCTTTCTTCGGAGACGCTGTCGTTGCTCGTCTCAGGCCCGGCTACAGCCCCGCCTGGGCCTGGGATCCATTTTCCGGCCCCCCCACCCCCATCCGCTCCCTCCCTTCCCGGCGAGGAACTTCGCCCTTTCCGAGGTAATCCCAGGCTCTCTCTTCTAGAACCGACTTAAGATGCTCAGCCTTCTCTCCTGTTTGGGCATCCCCTACCGTCTAGCTACTGTAGGCCTGCTTGTCCACCAGGGATGGGCCTAGTTCCTTCCTCAGCTCTGCCGCCGCGCTTCCCCTCCCCCTCTCCGCCTCCGCGGATTTCGCCGGCCGGTGTCTTTGACCGGAAAGGGGTCTAACGGCCGTTTCTTGAATAATCTTAAATACGCTTTATTATTGCAAGCTTCGGACCATTTGGGGGTCGGGATCCTTTGAGAAGATGATTTGGGTCCTAATGTCCTGTGGCTTCCACCAGGTAGCATTTTAAATAGTCTGGTAGATTAGAAATTTAAATTAAAGCAGTTCGAGTTAACGTTAGCTATTTTGACAGAATATTCGAGGCGAAGATGGAAGGAAACTTTGAATTACTAGTAATTACTAAATTTAGCAAGTGGAAAGTGGAGTTCGTGTACTGGTCTAAATATTCTTGCTCCCTCTGCCCCAATTGACATATTTGACCAACATGCTGTTTTTGTCATCGCTACTAGTTTACCCTTGGTTCCACACAATTTGAATGGGAAGAGACTTGCAAAGAAATAGTTGCTTACTCAGGAAGGAAAATCGCGTGGGTCATGTTATTTAGTGGTTGTCTTTTTGTATTTTTATTTTGTGTAACGTAAACATTTGTTCCCAGTTAAATGCATTGTTAGTTGTGTTTTAAAAGTTGAGAGCTAGAATCAGGCGTGAGGTGAATTTGAAAATTAGCCGGAAACTCAGTTGTAAACTTAACGCTCCAATTAACGTGAGGTTGTGGGGCAGTGATAGAGATTTGCTGGAATTCTTTGCGTATACCTTGTTTTTTAAGTGGGAAATATATCTGTTCATTGATTTAGTTGCTTTTTGAAATTTTGTTATTTTTAGGATGGTGAGAAACGACCTGAGCTAAGGGAATATAATTTTCCTGGAAACTTTTTAATAGTTGCATGCAATAAGTAGTTGTGTTTGGTAATTGTAATGTCTTGTTTCTGTACTTTTCAAAAATTAGGTTTTGTATTAGAAGTTTTATTGTCGTAGAAAGTTTAGAAAAAATAGAGAAACGAATTTTAAAAGACATGGTTATTGATCTTTATGTTCTTTAACTTTTTTTTCTTGTCCATACAGATGCACGTGTTTTGTGAAATGTGATCATCTTGTTTTGTGTTTGTTTGGTTTTTTTTTCACCTGTATATTGTGAACTTTTATCATGGTTTCAGTAGGCTTTGGAACATTTTTTCGGGCTCCACAGAATTCTGTTTATTGTAGGATTGTATTGATATTTAGGTGCCTTGAAATTTCCACCCTTTTTCAGTAGTTGAATGAACATCCGGATAGCTTTAAGATGATTACTTTCTTATAGACTGCCTGGTTTTGTTTTGTTTTTTATACCTACTTTTCTGATTTTTAAATCCGTAGATTTTTTAGTAAGATAAGCACAGGGTAAGTGCTTAGGAAAAATGTAAAGAAAGTCCAGGAAGAAAGTCTAAAAAGAAAATTAGATAAAGCAGTTTATTACTAGAGGAGTAAAAAGCTTCTTTTCAAGTAACTTTATACAGTATCAGTGTCAAGATTATTTGCTATTTTAGTGAGCTGTAGTTTTTCTGTGTGTGTCATTTATTTTTTTATGTATATTGGTTTGAGTGAAGTTTTTATATGTAGATGGTTAGGAGTAAGAGCTCTGGTTTTGAATGCCAGCTTTACTGCTTAATAGATGTGTAACCTTCAGCTAGGTTTTTTTGTTGTTTTGTTTTCTTTGGGCCTCATTTTCCTCATTGAAAAATCAGAACAGTAGTGCTGATTTCAGAGTTTGTGGGGATAAATGAGTTTAGAAATGTAGAACCATGTGACCCTAATTAATAATTAATAAATGTTAATATTTATTGTATGATTCATTGTATTAGAAAACCAAATATTCTTTAATATCATGAAAAGCTACTGAATTTTTTTGTTAGTTAAAGCTTAAGTTACAGTAAGTCACACATGCTGTTGTGAAAATAGTTTTCTAAACAATTTTGTAAATTTGTACAAAATAATACAAGTGGCAAATGATAAAAATAAGTGATATATTAAAATGTATCTTCTGTCAAGATTCTTCTGTTCCTATGAATTGAAAATATGTTAAGTGATTCATTCATTTACTCTTATTATAAATGAGTTGGTTTACATGATTTTTGGTAACTGGGTGAAAACTATATAAATGTATTTTTTCTTTTCAATATTATGGCATTTCAGTAACTGAAGAGTCTCAACCTGATCTGAAGCTACCAGTTATACTTTTGACTAAATGTCTGTGGCTAAATTTTTGTTACTTCATATTGCTGATGGTGATTGTGATCCATCCAGAGGTGTAGCTTTATTGTCACTATAGCATTTACCATAACGTTAGGTAATGTGTTTTTCTTCTTTGGTTTTGTTATTGTGATCTTAGTAATTTTTTTCCCCTGAGAGAAATATGCTGGTTGGGGAGTATTTAGTTTTTTGTTTTTTTTTAAAAGAGCTTGGAAACCTGTTTTAAAGATTTTTTTTAACTTTAACACTTCTGAAAACTTTAAGAAATTGTATGAAAATAAAAATGTGCCAACTGTTAAGTAGTGTTAAGGAAGCACTGTTGATGGGGAAAAGGGGAATATCATCCAAAATTAAATACAAAATGGTGAAATGTATGAATAATATGAGGTTTTTTTAAATAAATTGTTACAAATATTTATATGTCATGATAGAATTAACAAATTTTGATAACTTTTCTTGTCAAGTGGAAGGAGTGAAGGACAGCTCAATGGTGAAACAAACACACCTATTGAAGGAAACCAGGCAGGTGATGCAGCTGCCTCTGCCAGGAACCTACCAAATGAAGACATAGTTCAGAAGATAGAGGAAGTACTTTCTGGGGTCTTAGATACAGAATTACGATATAAGCCAGGTAAGTTGAAGATAATTACCTGTCTTGAAAGCTAAATTTTTAAAAATAGTTAATAGTTAAATAATAGTATTTCTGATTGCACGGTATTTAAGATGTTCATTAGATCTAAAGTGTCAGTAAGTTGAATTTTTAATTTAACTGATTTACTGAAGACTTGTTTTTGTTTATGTCCATTTTTTGAAAATACAATTGCAGTTGTTTGCTTTACTGGTAGAATGTAACTGTATTAGATTTGTAGTGCCTCAGTGCCAGGATTTTGAATATGGATTTTCATTGAAAAATTGTGTAAGTGTCAAGTTTTGGAAGGTACAGGAGTCTGGACCAAATTGTAATGATTTTAAAACCCTGGAAAGTTTAATTTAAAACTCAAGGTTAGAGATTACTTTGTTTTTGCATCTACTTTTAAAGGTATAATAAATGGGGAGGAAGCATTGCTGGATATTGAGCATGTGGGGAACTGATTAAATAATTGGTGCTTAGAAATGTCTTATCATCAACCATCTTTTAGTTTTGGAAATGGAGACATTTTATGGATTTTTTTTTTTTTTAATACGGAGTATGGCTTAAAAAAAATAGTATAGACTGGCCATGCTTAGATTCATGACTTGAGCAACTTTTGTTGAAGTATAATGTAGATTTGGTACATAATATAAACAATTAGTAGAAAATGATTAGTTTTGTTTTGAAACAGATCTTGTCTTGTGTTAATTCACTTTTTCCGTAATCTTGATGACCTGGATTTCTGATCTTTTTCTGAGATCACTAAGGTTTATCAGATTTTATACTGGCATTAGAATAAATCTCATCTAGTAATAAAGTGTACACCATATTTTGGTTTAGATATGCAGAAATGTTCTTAACCTCTTAAGGGTTGTAAATTAACTTCTTAGTAACTTTAGAAGAGAAGGGAAGAGGTGTTACTTTTCTTAGAATACAGCATGAGTGATTTAGGTTCCATGTTTTGTGTTTGTTGCTCAGACCTTTGCCATCTTTATAAAAGCGTTCCCTAGCACTGAGCGACTTCACTTTCACTTTTCACTTTCATGCATTGGAGAAGGAAATGGCAACCCACTCCAGTGTTCTTGCCTGGAGAATCCCAGGGACGGGGGAGCCTGGTGGGCTGCTGTCTGTGGGGTCGCACAGAGTCGGACACGACTGAAGCGATTTAGCAGCAGCAGCAGCAGCATTTGCTGAGAGTTTACTTGATGCCACGCGTTATTCAGTGTACTTTGCATGTTTTAACTCAGTTTGTCCTCTGCCTCTGAAAGACAGTGTCAGCAATTGAGTGGTGCATTGATTCAGTATGCAAAAGCAGACAGTCTGTTCTAAAGCCAGTGCCACATTGCTTCTTGAATGAGTAAATAGGAGTTACGAAATAGTCACAAAAATTATTCAGTATATGTATTTTTAGGAATTCTGATAGTTAACAATATGAAAGATGTTTATATGTAAGTGTAGTTTAAAAGTTGTATATTGAGAGCTGGAGAAAATAATTGTTTTAGATGAACTTAGGAAAAATACATTTTAATGTAATTCTAAGAACTTTTATAATAAATTAAGAACTTATTTTTAACCCTGGCTTTAGTTGTAGAAGTGTTGCAAAGGTGCCAGTCTTCATATAGCTGGTTTATGGAAAATTATTTAACAGGAAATGTCTTATGGTATCTTTAACATGGAATGTAAGGTATTGTTTATATGATTTATCTAAATCTGTCTTGGGGAATATTTGACATAATTAATTTTCTTTAATTTTAGACTTGAAGGAGGCATCCAGAAAAAGTAGATGTGTGTCTGTCCAAACAGATCCTACTGATGAAATTCCTACCAAAAAGTCGAAGAAGCATAAAAAGCACAAAAATAAAAAGAAGAAAAAGAAGAAAGAAAAGGAGAAAAAGTATAAAAGACAGTCAGAAGAATCCGAGTCAAAGCCGAAATCACATCATGATGGGAACATAGAGTCGGATTCCTTTTTGAAGTTTGATTCTGAACCTTCAGAGATGGCACTGGAGCATTCTGTAAGAGCATTTGGCCTGTATGATACCAGTGAATCTCCTGCAGTTGTGCTTGAACCTCCTGTAGTTTCGATGGAGGTCTCAGAGCCACACATCTTAGAAACTTTGACGCCAGCTACAAAACATACAGAACTGTCAGTTGCATCTACGTCAGTAGTCTCAATGCCGTCAGAGCAGTCTGTGGCAGTAATGCTGGAACCATCCACAACAAAGATTCTGGATTCCTTTGCAACAGCACCAGTGCCTACAACAACAGTAGTGCTAAAGTCATCTGAGCCAGTGGTAACAGTGTCAGTGGAGTGTCAGATGAAATCTGTGCAGAAATCTTTGGAGAGCACACCTCCAGAGCCATCAAAGATCATGTTGCTAGAGCCTCCAGTAGCAAAAGTGCTAGAGCTATCAGAAACTCTTGTGTCATCAGAGACACCTACTGAGGTGCACCCTGAGCCAAGCACGTCAACAGCAATGGATTTTCCAGAGTCGTCAGCAACTGAAGTGCTAAGATTGCCAGAGCAGCCTGTAGAAGGACCGTCAGAGATTGCAGATTCATCCATGACACGACCGCAGGAGATGCTGGAGCTGCCCAAGACCACAGCGTTGGAGCTGCAGGAGTCGTCGGTGGCCTCAGTGATGGAGTTGCCGGGGCCACCTGCGACCTCCATGCCGGAGTTGCAGGGGCCCCCTGTGACTCCAGTGCTGGAGTTACCTGGGCCCTCTGCTACCCCGGCGCCAGAGTTGCCAGGGCCCCTTTCTACCCCAGTGCCTGAGTTGCTAGGGCCCCCTGCGACAGCAGTGCCCGAGTTGGCGGGGCCCTCTGTGACATCAGTGCCACAGTTGTCACAGGAATTGTCAGGGCTTCCAGCACCATCCATGGGGTTGGAGCCACCACAGGAGGTACCAGAGCCACCTGTGATGGCACAGGAGTTGCCAGGGCTGCCTGCAGTGACAACAGCAGTAGAGTTGCCAGGGCAGCCTGTGGTAACAGTAGCAATGGAGTTGACCGAACAACCTGTGACGACGACAGAATTGGAGCAGCCTGTGGGGATGACAGCGGTGGAACATCCTGGGCAGCCTGAGGTGACAACGGCAACAGGGTTGCTGGGGCAGCCTGAGGCGGCAATGGTGCTGGAGTTGCCGGGACAGCCGGTGGCAACGACAGCGCTGGAGTTGTCAGGGCAGCCTTCGGTGACTGGGGTGCCAGAGTTGCCAGGGCTGCCTTCGGCAACTAGGGCGCTGGAGTTGTCGGGGCAACCTGTGGCAACTGGGGCACTGGAGTTGCCTGGGCAGCTCATGGCAGCTGGGGCACTGGAGTTCTCGGGGCAGTCTGGGGCAGCTGGAGCACTGGAGCTTCTGGGGCAGCCCTTGGCAACAGGGGTGCTGGAGTTGCCAGGGCAACCTGGGGCGCCAGAGTTGCCTGGGCAGCCTGTGGCAACTGTGGCGCTGGAGATCTCTGTTCAGTCTGTGGTGACAACGGAGCTGTCAACGATGACCGTGTCGCAGTCCCTGGAGGTGCCCTCGACGACAGCGCTGGAATCCTATAATACGGTAGCACAGGAGCTGCCTACTACATTAGTGGGGGAGACTTCTGTAACAGTAGGAGTGGATCCCTTGATGGCCCAAGAATCCCATATGTTAGCTTCTAACACCATGGAGACCCATATGTTAGCATCCAACACCATGGACTCCCAAATGCTAGCGTCCAACACCATGGACTCTCAAATGCTAGCATCCAACACTATGGACTCCCAGATGTTAGCCTCTAGCACCATGGACTCCCAGATGTTAGCAACCAGCTCCATGGACTCCCAGATGTTAGCAACCAGCTCCATGGACTCTCAGATGTTAGCAACCAGCTCCATGGACTCTCAGATGCTAGCAACCAGCTCCATGGACTCTCAGATGTTAGCAACCAGCTCCATGGACTCCCAGATGTTAGCAACCAGCTCCATGGACTCCCAGATGTTAGCAACCAGCTCCATGGACTCCCAGATGTTAGCAACCAGCTCCATGGACTCCCAGATGTTAGCAACCAGCACCATGGACTCCCAGATGTTAGCCACTAGCTCTATGGACTCCCAGATGTTAGCATCTGGCACTATGGACTCTCAGATGTTAGCTTCTGGCTCCATGGATGCTCAGATGTTAGCGTCTGGTACCATGGATGCCCAGATGTTAGCATCTAGTACCCAAGATTCTGCTATGTTGGGTTCAAAATCTCCTGATCCCTACAGGTTAGCTCAGGATCCTTACAGGTTAGCTCAGGATCCGTATAGGTTAGGTCATGACCCTTACAGGCTAGGTCATGATGCCTACAGGTTAGGGCAGGATCCCTATAGATTAGGCCATGATCCCTACAGACTAACTCCTGATCCCTATAGAATGTCACCTAGACCCTATAGGATAGCACCCAGGTCCTATAGAATAGCTCCCAGGCCATATAGGTTAGCACCTAGACCCCTGATGTTAGCATCTAGACGTTCTATGATGATGTCCTATGCTGCAGAACGTTCCATGATGTCATCTTATGAACGCTCTATGATGTCTTATGAGCGGTCTATGATGTCCCCTATGGCTGAGCGTTCTATGATGTCCGCCTACGAGCGCTCTATGATGTCAGCCTATGAGCGCTCTATGATGTCCCCTATGGCTGAGCGCTCTATGATGTCAGCTTATGAACGCTCTATGATGTCAGCCTACGAGCGCTCCATGATGTCCCCAATGGCTGACCGATCTATGATGTCCATGGGTGCTGACCGGTCTATGATGTCATCGTACTCTGCTGCTGACCGGTCTATGATGTCATCGTACTCTGCAGCTGACCGATCTATGATGTCATCTTATACTGCTGATCGTTCAATGATGTCTATGGCAGCTGATTCTTACACCGATTCTTATACTGATACATACACGGAGGCATATATGGTGCCACCTTTGCCTCCTGAAGAGCCTCCAACAATGCCACCATTGCCACCTGAAGAGCCACCAATGACACCACCATTGCCTCCTGAGGAACCACCAGAGGGTCCAGTGTTAGCCGCTGAGCAGTCAGCATTAACAGCTGAAAATACATGGTCTGCTGAGGTGCCAGCATTAGCTCCTGAAGAGTCTGTATCGCTGCCTGAACCTCCTGTGAGTCAAAGTGAGATTGCGGAGCCTTTGGCAGTGACTGCTAATTATTCAGTGTCAGCATCGGAGCCTTCAGTGTTAGCATCAGAGGCTGACGTGACTGTTCCAGAACCACAGCTAGAGCCAGAGTCTTCAGTTATGTCAACACCTGTAGAGTCTGCTGCTGGAGCAGAAGAGCATGAAATGGTTGCAGAGAGACCAGTGACTTACATGGTGTCTGAAACTCCCACAACATCAGCTGAACCAACTGTGTTAACATCAGAGCCTTCTGTTATATCAGAGACAGCAGAAACTTATGATTCCATGAGGGCTTCAGGACAGACTGCCTCAGAGGTATCTATGTCTCTGCTGGAGCCAGCAGTACCTATTGCAGAGCCATCACAGAGCACTGTAGATCTGCCAGCCATGGCTGTTCCAGAGCACCCAGCTGGGATTGTTTCAGAGACATCAACCGTGGCTGTCCCAGAGCCACAGGCTGAGGCTGTCCTAGACCCTCCAGCTGCAGCTGTCCAGGACCCTCCAGCTGTGGCTGTCCTGGACCCACCAGCTGAGGCTGTACCAGAGCCCCTGGCCTTGTCTGAGCCAGAGCATGTTACTGTTGCTGTGCCAGTTGTCTCTACCCTGGAGCCTACTGTGCCTATTCTGGAACCAGTGGTGTCCATCCTTCAACCTAATGTGATTGTTTCAGAACCATCTAGTTGTGTCCAAGAGTCCACTGTGACAATTTCAGAGCCTCCTGTCACTGTCTCAGAGCAAACTCAAGTAATACCAGCTGAGACAGTTGTAGAGTCTACAGCAGTAATATTAGAATCTAGTGTTATAAAAGGAATGAATTTACTATCTGGTGATCAAAGTATTGCTTCAGAGATTGGCCTGCAGGAGATAGCCATGCATTCAGAGGAAGAGCCACGTGCTGAAGGACTCCTGAAGAGTGGCTCTAATGAAACTGAAAATTGTATAAGTACAGACCTTAACATAAATAATCACTTAATTGCTCAAGAGATGGAATGTAGCACAGTGTCTGCTGCCAGCACTGGTGCTATTGGTGAAATGGGTGAAGAGGCAGTTTTGCCTACCAGTGAGACTAAACAATGCACAGTATTGGATACCTGTCCTAGTGTTAGTGAAACTGAGCTAGGAGGAACTCTGTCTTCTGTTGGTCCCCTTGTCCTTGAATCTGAAGCAGTGGGAACTGGTAAGGATCTTGAATTTGGCACAGCATCTGCTCTCAGTTCAGTTAGTAAATATGATGGTGAAGTATCTTTAACTACTCAAGATACTGAACATGACATGGTAATTTCCACCAGTCCCAGTGGTGGCAGTGAAGCTGACATAGAGGGACCTTTGCCTGCTCAAGACATTCATCCTGATTTATCTAATAATTTTATCAACAAGGATGCAGAAGGATCATTACCTGTACAGGAGAGTGACCAGATGTTAGCAGCTGCTATCAGTCCTAAAGAAAGTAGTGGAGAAGATAAAGAAGTATCTCTCACTACTAAAGAGATATTGTCTGATTCAGGATTTCCTGCCAGCATTGATGATATTAATGAAGCTGATTTAGTGAGACCATTACTTCCTAAAGACATGGAACGTCTTACAAACCTTAGAGCTGGTATTGAAGGACCTTTACTTCCGAGTGAGGTGGAACGGGATAAATCTGCTGCCAGTCCAGTTGTAATTAGTATACCAGAAAAAGCTTCAGAGTCGTCTTCAGAGGAAAAAGATGATTATGAAATTTTTGTAAAGGTTAAGGACACACATGAAAAAAGCAAGAAAAATAAGAACCGTGACAAAGGCGAGAAAGAGAAGAAAAGAGACTCTTCATTAAGGTCGAGAAGTAAACGTTCCAAGTCTTCTGAACACAAATCTCGAAAACGCACCAGTGAATCTCGTTCTAGGGCAAGGAAGAGATCATCTAAGTCCAAGTCTCATCGCTCTCAAACACGTTCGCGGTCACGATCAAGACGCAGGAGGAGGAGCAGCAGGTCAAGATCAAAGTCCAGGGGAAGGCGATCTGTATCAAAAGAGAAGCGCAAAAGATCTCCGAAGCACAGATCCAAGTCCAGGGAAAGAAAAAGAAAAAGATCAAGCTCCAGGGATAACCGGAAAACAGGTAGAGCTCGAAGTCGCACCCCAAGTCGTCGGAGCCGGAGTCATACTCCGAGTCGTAGGAGAAGATCCAGATCCGGGGGGAGAAGGAGCTTTAGCATTTCCCCTAGCCGACGGAGCCGCACCCCAAGCCGACGGAGCCGCACCCCAAGCCGAAGGAGCCGCACCCCAAGCCGAAGGAGCCGCACCCCTAGCAGACGGAGCCGGACCCCGAGTCGACGGAGCCGGACCCCGAGTCGTCGGAGAAGATCAAGATCTGTGGTAAGAAGACGAAGCTTCAGTATATCACCAGTCAGATTACGGCGATCACGAACACCCTTGAGAAGAAGGTTTAGCAGGTCTCCAATCCGTCGCAAACGATCCAGGTCTTCAGAAAGAGGCAGATCACCTAAACGTCTCACAGATTTGAGTGAGTCATTTAAATATTTAATAGTATTAAAGAATGATTTGAATCTGAATTTTTTTCTGTGAGTTTAATGACATATTGGGGATTATTGGTTTTTGAGGGTAAATATTTCTATCTTTAAGTTTTTGTAATTAGCTTCTGTTTAGAAAATGTGGGAATAAGTATATTTATAATTAGCTTTAAAAGATTAGCTTTGGAGTATATTAGAACCAAAGTATTTCCATACTTTAATGTTTTCTTTCTGCTTGAACCATATACCATAACTAAAAATGGCAAGTAGAAGTTCAATTAGGTGTTGTTACTGTAATTATTCCAACATAGGTTCTTGCAAATAAGCCTGAAATCAGACATTTCTTTTTTAAATAGTTACATGTCTTAAAATGGCATATAGAACTGTTAAATGTTTGTGAGGATAATTCTAATTGGTATAATGGGTAATGTAAGTGAGTAGGGAATTTTGCATGTGGGGAGTTAGTGATTTCAGTCTGTCTGTCTTTTACAAAATGAAGTGTTCTAATATCTCCTGCTTTTTTAAGTGAGCAGAGGTGACTAAAATTTGATGGATAATGTATGACTACTGTTAATGGATAATTTGTCATTATCCCAGTAGATTGGACATTTCCAGGTCAGACTAGTCAAAAGAAAAAGTCCTAGACAGAACCTTAGGGGAGAATGATTCAGTTTAACAGATGGTTTTTGAGTGCTTTTTTTTATTAAAAAACATAAAGATTACCAGCTAGTACAAGAGACACAGATAAAATGCATGTATGTCTATTTTACCAAGTAGTGAAACTGCCTAAGAGCAGAATGTGATGATTGCTGTAAATACTGGTACAGATTAGGTACTTCGGGAGCACAATGGAGAGGAATGTTAAATTCTGACTTAAGACTTGTTACTTTGAAATGGTGGCAGTTTTGAAATTGGGCTCAAAGAGTGATTTAGAATGTTATTAAGAGATTTAGAAGGAGAGTAATTTAAGGGGCACCATAGTTTTGGAAAATAAAGTAGGCTTTGGCAGGTGTGGGAGTTAGCATGTATAGCAGGGTGATTATTGTAGTTGTGTAGTTTAGCTATTTTGTATAGTGTTTGAGTGGGAAGCTAAATACGGACTTAATTCACTTTTAAATATGGGGCATTTTCTTTATTTCTTTAAATCTTTGAGCCAAAGAATGATTTCATCACAGCTGTAAGTTTGGGCAGAAAATTGATGCCTTTAATTTTTTTAGCATGTAAAACATTAGATAATATAAAATGTATAGCCTTTCAGGAAAACTGCTTTTTGTATTTTTCCTCTTGCAGATAAGGCTCAGTTACTTGAAATAGCCAAAGCTAATGCAGCTGCCATGTGTGCTAAGGCTGGTGTTCCTTTACCACCAAACCTAAAGCCTGCACCCCCACCTACAATAGAAGAGAAAGTTGCTAAAAAGTCAGGAGGAGCTACTATAGAAGAACTAACTGAGGTAAGCTAGACAGAATTTGTTTTCATTCTTAAATGGATTACTCCAGTGATGTTGACTCTGGAGCGTGCCAAAAACCTGAATTGTGGGCTGAACTGATAATGGCTGGCACCGAGTGGCCAAAACCCGAAATACAGACGTGGCAGCGGCAGAAGCTCTGTTTAGCAGGCCATTATCCGGGATGGCTAAGCTCCGCTAGCTAAGTTACTTCCCATTACTTTTGCTTTCCAGTTTTAGAAGCCAAACTGACTGAGGAGTGGGACGGTTCGTTTGAATGGAGGAGGTGTTGAGTGAGCAACACGCAGAAGCTCGCCTACAGTTTCGTTTCCATTCACGACGCGTTCACTGATCGCCACGAGTGTACTGCATATACGCAAAGACACAGACAATCTTCAGAAATGATCTTTTGCCACCGGAGCTTGGAAATTAATGAGAATAGCTGGCCATTGCCTGAAAGGAACTTCTTTCGCATCAACATTTCGGGTTTTGGCTGTTTGGTACCAGCCATTGGTGATAATGGCCGGCCATTATCAGTTCTTCCTGCGGTTCGGGTTTTGGCAGTAACATATATATTTTAAACACAATTATTTTTGTTTTTAAGAATTTGATCTTTTCAATTGAGGCTTTTTTTTTGTCTTATGGCTTTGTTTTATTAAAATTTGTTTGGTTTTTTTTTTTTTTTTTTTTTTTTTGGAGGACGCTGAAATATTGCTGCTAGGATCCAGAAATACCACACTGTTTCAGATATTGAAACTTGTTATTGGCTAGCCTTATGCCAGCCTGCCACTGTCAATATATTCTGTTCCCCTTGGTTACAAGCTTGGTATACTCTGTGTTTTTGGCTAAATGAGCTTTTTATCTGATTAAAATATTTTCAATTGATAAGGGATATGATAAATTCTACTGCTTGTATAGAGACAAGTCCACCCAAATTTACTCTGACCTTTTTATAAAGCCAGGTAATGGGAGTCTGTTCCTTTGCTTCTCAAGGAGGAATTGACTTTGCTTTATGTGTCAGACCTCATCATTGCACCCTCTCCATCATGCCTTATATTCCATCCTTGAGTTCTGTTCCTTTAGACACTCAACCTATAAAACATTTATGGAAAGACATGCTATTATCTAGCCCAGTTGCAAGTGTTTCAAATTTTGTTTAGCCATACATTTGGGGATTGCATAGTTTCTTAATCTCTTTCCTTAGATTTATTACAATATGAATTACAACTTTTTTTTTTTTTTTATGTTTAAGGACCTAGTGAAGACTTCTATTGCTTGCTTATCAAATCCAAGCTCCTTATCCAAAACCTTATGAACACTTAGTGATTCCCTATATATTTTAGCCTCATCTTCAGCCCTCTTATCCCTTTTAATAAGTTTTTTCTCACCTCTTTACCACTACCTGACTATAGAGTGACTTTCTTTTCCTTTCCCTGCTAATCCTTTTTCTTAACTATGAAAATCTGGCTTAGAACTTTCAAGGAATATTCCTTGATTATCAGATTCTGCCTGATTCTGTTCTCTCTTAAGCTTTTGTTCTTTGAGCACTTATGTACTCAGTTTGTATTATATCAGTTTGCACTTGTTAAACTGTGTTGCTCTGTAAAAGCGTTCCTCAATTATCTCATGTGTATGTATTCCGTCTTTTGAACTAGATTGTAAGCTCCTTGAGAGCAGGGACCATGTCTTTTATTTTTTTGTATTCCCTGGACAGTGCCCAGTACAGTGCTCTGCACATAGTAGGTGCTCAATAAATGTTGTTAACTGACTGACCAGCTAGAGTGTGTTTAAATAAGTAGTGAGCTAAGTTACCCAGCTATAAATTTTATGTGGTTTTGAATTTAA
Organism: Bos taurus; assembly: GCF_002263795.3. Classification (NCBI taxonomy): domain Eukaryota; kingdom Metazoa; phylum Chordata; class Mammalia; order Artiodactyla; family Bovidae; genus Bos; species Bos taurus. The sequence continues at coordinate 1,970,870 of NC_037328.1, read as the reverse complement.
GAAATTATGTGTTATTCTACATAAAGTGTAAGGTTTATCTTTTGTTTGTTTTTACTTTTTAAGAAATGCAAACAGATTGCACAGAGTAAAGAAGATGATGATGTAATAGTGAATAAGCCGCATGTTTCGGATGAAGAGGAAGAAGAACCTCCTTTTTATCATCATCCCTTTAAACTCAGTGAACCCAAACCCATTTTTTTCAATCTGAATGTGAGTATTAATGTTTTTGAACTGGTAAAACAGCACAACTTGTAGAACTATTTAAGTAAAACTGAAATAATATTTAGTTTTGAATTTAGGTTAAATACTGTGAGAAATAGTCATTTTCCGATTATGTTGAAAATCTATTGAATTTTGAATTAAGAAAAACATTCTTGAATTAAGAAAAACATTATGTTTTTAGATTGCTGCAGCAAAGCCAACTCCACCAAAAAGCCAGGTAACATTAACAAAAGAATTCCCTGTATCATCTGGATCGCAACATCGGAAAAAAGAAGCAGATAGTGTTTATGGAGAGTGGGTCCCTGTAGAGAAAAACGGTGAAGAAAACAAAGATGATGATAATGTTTTCAGCAGCAATTTGCCCTCTGAGGTAAGTAAGAGGACTATTATGTATTTTTCTTTTTATATACCTGAACCTGCATTTTATTGTTATTTTATATCTGATTTGGATTCTGTTTCACTCTTCTTAGGGCCGGGTTAAACGGCAGGGCCGGGTTAGACGACAGATGAAACAACCCGCAGCTTCTCATTTGACAGTAACTCGATGCAATTCACTTTGTGGAACCAAGCCACAAAGTGAAAAGCATCGAATTGCAGAGAACAGTGTTATCACATCCCTACCCAACATTGGGCCCTCCTTGCACTTGTGGGAAGGTAGCCCAAGGTACAACTATTTAGCTTCCCGTTTTGCTTCAAGGCTCTATAGCTCTAGATTTTGGTGGTAGCAAATTTATTGGGTGGAGGGATTTGAGCAGAGAGAGGCAGATCCTCAGGTTCAACACAAGAACTGGATTGGAAAAGGTCCCTGTAGGCTGATGTGAGCATCTCGGATACATAGCCTGTTGCCCTTTAAATAATGGTTTCTTACTATATTTCTCTGGGTTGTTTGTCAGATAGCCTTTAATTTTAATCATTTTCCCCTTCTGTGTGCTACCTTGGCCCTTTTGAATTCTTGTGTTTAACCTAATGCTCAGCCTTGGTACTTCATTTCCCTTCTCCTTCCCCTTTTTGCTACTATTAAAAGTTGGAGAAGTGGAATTCACACCTTGAAATTTCCAGGAGGCTATAGTTGTATCTTGTCAAAATGACGCAGTAATAATGCCAAGTGTCAAAACAGCCCCATTAAAATGCCGCCTGATTAAATAATGTGCTGCTAAATATAGTGCACATGAAAACAGCGAGACTGTATATATATGTAAATATATATATATATATATCTGTATCTTTGTATGTATCTCTGTATCTGTACCTTTGCTGTATCTTTTAATAAACAGTTTACTTTTATTTAACTTGTTGTGCAAAATCACGCTTGGGGGATCTGGGAGGGTGGAGACTTACTAGGGGGGTGGGAGTTTTAAATGATACAATAGACTAGTCATCACCTCTTGCCCTTGGTTTCCAAAACCCAGACATTTTGTCCAAGGACTAGACTAGATATCTGATGCCCGTACAGTGTAGGGATTCTTCCCCGGTTCCTATCCTTGCCATTTTGGGATATGTGGATCCAGAGAGACCTGTACTCTTCACCTACAGGTTCCCCTTATTGACCATATTATCATCATCCAATAAACACCTCTGATAATACAAATAAACAAATTCTGTTTATAAAGTTAAAAGTGAACAGAACCCAAATCAGAAACTTTGGTAGTATTTTTTTCCCCTGAGCTCTTCACAAGAGACATTGTTTTTTTTTGTTTTGTTTTTGACCTGTGGCATTTGGAAAAGAGCACAGTCTGTGCAATGACACTGGACATAATTAGCCAGTGCAACTTACAGTCACTGTTGATACTTACATGAGGTTCAACAACTGAAGCAAGGTACGCCATCACCAGTGAAGGAGAGACAGCTTATTTGGACAATTTTTAGTGAAGCCAGTTGAGTAGTTCAGTTGCTGATTCGCAAATCAGGCTACTTACTGCACATCTCAAGAGGGAAAGGTTAACTGACATTTATAACTGACTTGAATCTAGTAATAGCTGAGTATAAACCATGGTAAGAGGGCTGAACTGACTGACTTAGAAATTCTAATACACATGCTTTTAGTCATTTCTTAAACATTAAGCATTTAACAGAGTTAGAAAAAAACGAGACATTTATGTGAAAAAAATTTTCCAACGTGGTAAAGCCCTATAAATATTGCATAATTCCAAAAGATTTTCCTGGGAAGATAAGTGACTATAACTATTTAACTTCAGTGGAACATGGGGAAGATGCTTAGTGAATCCTGGTGATTACGGTTCTTTTTGATTAAGAGTATATATAAATGTGTGCGTGTGTATATATATTACCGTATTTAGCCGTTTTCAGTCTTAACACTGAAACTGTGGTGCCTTAAGTTGTCTGTCATCAATAGTGGTTGTCAAATTTGAATGAAAAGTTGGGGGAATTAACTCCAAAGACATCTGGGAGAGGGGAGTAGGTGGGTATTAAGATTTTATAAAATAAGTAAAAGGAGCCTTTTATTAAAGCAGGAGACAAAAGTTCTGTTCATGAAGCAGATTTCTCCTGTGGGGGATATTACATACAGCTATTGCTATCAGAACTCTAAGCTAGTTTCTTAGACAGTTAGACTAAAAAATATGTGTTAACTTTAATTTCAAGTAAAACAATCCCCAAATTTTATGAAGGGACAGCAGTTTGCTTTTGTTTTTAGGTCTGTGTACTTTTACCTAGAAGTAATATTGAACATCTAAAGGAAGTGTTCACTGTATGAAATGTTTAGTTCTAGTTATTTAGCTGTATCTTACAAATATATTAGTAAGATTAATGTTCTATATTCTAAATGTTTGTAGAATACTATTGGTGACATTTTATGGGAGCATTGAGTCTTGATTCCCTGTCAGGGGTTGAAATAAAGATTTTATATAGAAAAGAAAGTTCTTTTTAAATGGTCAATATTTTAATTGAATAGTGCTTTGAATTTTTCTGTTATTTTTTCATTTTAATAAAATTGGAATTTGTGATTCTTTAGTTTTGAGCATAAAACATTCAGGCAAAGATCACAGATTTGATCTCAGCTTTGCTATATGATCCTTAATCCTACCAGTTGTGCACATGAGTGCTCTTTGACATAAGTGAGAGTGGATAGACGTGGATGGATCAACATAACTCTATATCTTATGGAAATACCAACTCATCACACTGTGGG